>NC_069081.1:117470406-118095599 GCF_025698485.1 Gossypium arboreum | reverse complement strand
TTGAGTTTATATTTTTTCAATTTCGAGCGGCGTAAGTTGATGTCTTTTGTTGTCTTGAAACAATAAAAAATAAAAATAACCTTACATTAATATATTTAAAATTAAATTTATGTAAAAGTAATTTTATGATTTTAAATAATAAAATTTCTACTTAGGCGACTTAATATGAAGCTTCAATTTATTTAGAATTGAATCATAAACTAGCTCATGAATATTTCTAATCATGATATTATGATGTACATGAATATAAAACTTTTATGTAAAAAATAAATTTATAAAAAAATTAGTCTTTGAATGAATTATTAAGTGGAATGGTAAAAGTCTTGTACACAAAATATCAACGATATCAAGTTCAACTTTTAGGCTATTGGTTATTTTAATTAATGTTTTTAATTGTTGTTAAAATTTATATATAAAATATAAAAACACAAGCACTAGTGTAATCATATTTATTATTTCTTTAAGAAAAAAAAGTAAATTATTTCCAATTTTTTATCTAAGTTGATGTTCGATAAATTAATGATGTTAATTCAACGACATATTCAATAAGTGAATGAAAACTTTTATAAAATATATAAAAATATATTTATTATAAATTTATATAAAAATAATTAAAACTTTTTATTAAAATGAAAAATTGAAGGTTTTAAAAATAGTGTCTTAGATTCAATTATTATGGATGATTTTTTTATGAATTTTATATAAAAATCAAATATATTCATACTAATATAATTTAACTAGTTTATTCCCATACAATTTTAGTTTTATTTATTTAATATATAAAATTTAACTAATTAAAATATTTTTAAATAAAATCGACAAATACGTATAGCTCATTTTAACATACTAAGAATTAATTTTAATATTATAAATAGATGAAAATTTCAATAGAGAACTAATTTACTCATTTATAAAGGGTTTTATAATACTTTATTAGTGTAAATTTGGAAGGATGGAAACTAGTAATTTGAAATTAGGGAAATTACACAAGATGACTTCATTGAAAAAATCAACAAACCCGAATGACTGATTCGAACAACATTAAGAATTGAAATGACCCGAATTAACCCGACGTAAGCACCCGAATTAATCCGTCAAGTTGACTGGTTTACGCGGACATGTTAAGGTATTTTTTATGTGTAGGATTTAGCCTCTCTTTGGATCTACCACGGCTATTCAGCCCAGCTACACATGATCTTGTTTGACAAATACTAATCGAGCGACCAAAAAGTTCGATATTAATCCTCAATGTACACGAGCGCACCCAATCCCTACCTCTTTAGAAATCTCATCTCTTCGACCCTGAAGCAGGCTTCAAGACTAGTGAACACTGTACATTGAAAAACTCCGAAAGCCCCAACGGAAATGGTGTCGTCTCTAAGACTACCGGCGCTCACCTCCCTCTTCTCTCCTTCCTTTACCCGCCGCTCCACGGTGTCTCTTCGGCGGCGTCTCCATCTCCGTCCGCCTCTGGCTGCTGGGTTCTCCGCCCAAAGCGCTGCGTCGAGTCCAACGGAAACCGAGGACCGAGTTGACAGTAAGAAGAGCGGCCGAGTCCAAGACCGGGGGAGTACTGACCGAGTCATCACGCCTCGGTCTCAGGACTTCAATGCTTGGTATCTTGATGTTATTGCTAATGCTGAGCTAGCTGATTATGGTCCCGTTCGTGGTACCATGGTTATTCGCCCCTATGGTTACGCTATGTGGGAAGCAATTCAGGTCGCTTCATTTTCTTCCAAATTACACTAATAATTGCTCTTTTTATCTTTCGAAATTTTAGTTGATTTTGAAAATTTTGCAGGATTATTTGAATGTTAAATTCAAGGAGACTGGGCACAGTAACATGTACTTTCCACAGGTGAATTTTTTTTTTGGGATAAGTTTTAAGCTCTCATTTTGTATATTTGCTTTGCCTACTTTAGCTTAATGGTTTGTGAAATTTACTTTGTGACTACAGTTTATTCCATACTCATTTATAGAGAAAGAAGCTAGCCATGTTGAGGGATTTAGTCCAGAATTAGCTCTTGTTACGATTGGAGGAGGAAAGGAACTTGAAGAGAAACTTGTGGTACACATTTAGTATTACTTAGCTTAACTCTTTTTGTTTACAGTATTACTGAGTGTTATCAATGCAATTTTATGAATTAGCTTAATTATATTCAGTGGTATACAAACTGAATGACTTTTTAATGAAAATGCTGGTTCATGAGTAACCATGATGGCATGACCTGAGTTTTGCCTTTGATTGTTATACTTCCTGAGGTTGTGACAGGTTCGACCTACCAGTGAAACTATAGTAAATCATATGTTTACACAGTGGATTCACAGTTATCGTGATCTCCCTCTAATGATCAATCAGGTATAAGCTTAGTTATATATATTTGGCCTGTTTATACAGTTATGCAGGGTTGCCACTTACTTTGTTTCCCTTGTTTTATACCATTCAGTGGGCAAATGTCACAAGATGGGAGATGCGGACGAAACCATTTGTAAGGACCCTTGAATTTCTTTGGCAGGAAGGTCACACAGCTCATGCCACACTGGAAGAGGCAGAAAAAGAGGTTTATGTCACTTTACCTATGGCTTAGACATGATGAATTTAGATGGTATTGTTTTTATTTAAAGGATTGGATGCTACTGAACTGCAGGCACTGGAAATGATTGATGTCTATACAAAGTTTGCTTATGAGCAAGCTGCAATACCTGTAATTGCAGGTAGAAAATCTAAAGTGGAAACATTTGCTGGTGCTGACAAAACCTATACAATAGAGGCTATGATGGGTGATCGCAAGGCCTTGCAAGCTGGAACCAGCCACAATCTTGGGCAAAACTTCTCCCGTGCTTTTGGGACACAGGTGATTTATACATGGGGTGCTACTTTTTTATCTCTTTTTCATTCCTGATATGGATATGCATGCAGGGAGCAAATAATTTGTTTACCAATGAAGTTTAATGATAAGGAAATTGCTGGCAAGCAATGCACTTCTGTTATTTACTTTCACATAGATGAAATATGTACCTGCTATCTTTTTGTGGTTAACTCTTTAAACCTTCGGTTATTATTGAATATAGGCACTGTCAAGGATTTTTTCCACTTAATGACACATTTGTTCTTGGGAGACATTTTCCAGGATTACATAGGCATCTGTTATTGGTCGTCTAGGGTTGCTTTAGATTTTTTTTTTATTTTTCCTTATGTTCTCGTTGATGTAGTAATTTATTGTTTTACTGTCTCTGCTCTTGGTCCTAGCAATTTCAGAAAGCCAATCCAAAAGCCAGGCAAGGTTAGTATATATTTTTAAAAAGATTATAACACTGCTTAGGCACTGTAGAATGGAGGACATTTTTGTACTTAGCTGTCCCTTTTATTCATTTATTATTGTCCTTCCACAAAGGGTTTGCAGCAATTTTCTTTTCTATTTGTTTCTGGTAGGCATAAGCCTTTTAAATGCTAAAGTGAATGATCGATCCCTTTTGTTGCATATTGTACTGGCCATTGTAT
Source organism: Gossypium arboreum (assembly GCF_025698485.1). Lineage (NCBI taxonomy): Eukaryota > Viridiplantae > Streptophyta > Magnoliopsida > Malvales > Malvaceae > Gossypium > Gossypium arboreum. The sequence continues at coordinate 118,092,097 of NC_069081.1, read as the reverse complement.
TGGTAACTCTATAATTAATAAAGGCTTTAGACTGAAAGTTATGCTTGGGCAGTTCACCGATGAAAATGGACTAAGGCAACATGTGTGGCAAACATCTTGGGCAATCAGCACAAGGTTTGTTGGTGGTATTATAATGACCCATGGAGATGATGCTGGCCTGATGCTTCCTCCGAGGATTGCACCAGTACATGTATGTAATGATAAACTGTAATAGATGGCCTGAACTGTTGCTGGCATTAGTTGATTGGTCCTTTTCTTATCAAAGGCAATGGTAAATATGCTGCTGATATAAAATTATGGGGCTGAGACTGCTAGTCAATTGTAAGCTATCTTGGGATTCTGTTTGCTGTAGAAGAAGCATGTTATTCTTTTAAGAAGTTACACAAAATACAGTGTCAGACCCTTTAGGTAGCTATGGTTCAGCCTGTAAGATGGAGCGTATAAGTAGAATGATATGTACAGTGGAACTACGTTTGCAAACAACTTTCTGAATATTAGATTATCTTCGTGCAATTTATCGATACACAATGTTGTTCTGAAGCTAAATAAATATTGGGAGAATACTTGTGTAACATGTTTTAATAGTAGAGAGAGTTTTTTTTTTTTTTTTGCTTTAAAAAAAGGTAATAGTGGGTGTTGTTGTTATAGCTGTCTTGACAACAAATTTTGTTGGTTTATTAAACCTGCATATGGTAATTCACTGGGCTTTGGGTAACAAAATGGAGTATCTTCCCATCTATAAAAGCCTTGTCCTCCTAAGAATTGTACTTGAGATGTCCAAGTTCGAATTACCAGATCCCAACCATTGATGTGTCCCTTAGAGATACTTCTTTTACCAATAATAATACTCAAAAAAGAAAGAAAAGGGAAGAGGAAAATATGTAGATAATTGGAGTCTGTATCACCACATCCATTTTTATAATAGCTCAATTATTTTCTTTGAGACAAAACAGTCTCCCTGTGTGGGCTTACCAGTTTAACCCGAAATGATGTCTCAATAGGGCATTAATGAGTCTGATGCTTATCTAGACTTCTTGATCTTAAGGGCAAAGATGCTTGTAAGTATTGAGGTGCTAGTGGTCTATTCTCCTTGCTTTCCTCGTAATTACTGGCTTTTAAACTAATTAGAGTTTTGGCTTTGCATATGATCTTCATTTATATCTTTTACTTGTTCCGGTCAAGTGTATGTGATAATGCCAGCTGTTGTCTGTTCCTACAACACATAATCATTAGAATATACTTATCTTCTTGGTTCAGTTGTTCATCTTTCAAGTGGTAATGCTTAATAAATTTTAAAAACCAAAAAGAAAAAAATGCCTTGAGTTTCTCTTACAAATTTCTATTATTTTTATGATGATTGTCTTTTTGTGTTGTCTATCATACGCTTTCAGGTGGTAATTGTACCTATTTGGAAGAAGGTTGATGAGAAAACGGGAGTTCTAGATGCTGCATCTTCTGTTGCAGAAACTCTGAAAAATGCTGGACTTAAGGTTAAACTTGATGACACAGATCAGAGGACACCAGGATGGAAGTTCAATTTCTGGGAGATGAAGGTATCTTTACCTTAAAATGGGCAGCACTTATATTGGTTATGCCGAAGTATAAATCTTATTTCTTAACTCTATGTTCTTCCTCAAGCTAAAAAACTGGGATAAGGAATCTCCTAGGAAGTTCATAAAACTTCTGTTCATGATCCAGAAAATGTGTATGGATGAAGTTGTGATCCGTCCCTTGAGTTTTTTGGGTGCTTATATTATTTTATCATGTGATGTTTATTTGCTTTGCAAAAAATATATTTAACTTTCATCTGCCTCAAGCTTTAGATAATAATTTTGTAGGGAGTGCCTCTGAGGATTGAAATTGGTCCCCGTGATGTTTCGAGTGGGAGTGTGGTCATATCTAGAAGAGATATTCCTGGGAAGCAAGGGAAAGTTTTTGGAATATCAATGGAACCTTCAATATTGGAAGCTTATGTCAAAGACAGATTGGATGAGATCCAATCATCTCTTCTTCAGAGGGCAATATCTTTCCGGGACAGGTATGTTTTCTTTCTCAAGCAATTATTAAGAGTTTTAACCCAAGGAGAACTTGACTGATAACAAATTTTTGAGCTTTGATGTTCATTATGGCAAGCCGGTAGATATTTGGGTTGAATCAAGCTTATAAATGTACTATGTATGTGTATATGATGAGTTTGTAAAGCTAAAGCATGACCATTGAATTGGCAAACCTGCTCTTTTATTTGTATACAACAGATAAACTGCATAACTAGCTTCTTGTTTTTAGAGCTTACAAGAATAGCTGCCTTCAGTTCAATGGTAGACCCTGAAGGATTTAGGGATTAGTAGAATTGATGTTTTGATTAAAAGTACATTGTTCTGTAATTCTTACATCTACTTAATTAATTAAACCTGCAAAATCTCTTCAAAGTGTTGCCATTGCAAATTCTTATTATTGGCATTTCTAGAAACTATAAAAAATAGGATCGCTTTGGGGATATTCAATTTCTGACAATGTCTTCGCTTTGTCTTATTAGATATTCTTCTTATATATCGAATGGTTTTATGTTTACTACATGGATGTATTCTTGTATCTATCGCTCTTGGAAGCTTCAACTTCCTTGAGAGCTTCACAGAATTTTTTGAGTTGAACAGAATCCATATGCTTCTCTGCACTCTGGACTTCTTTGCTCTTATCTCTAATGCTTTCTGGACTCTTTGCAGTAACATAGTGGATGTGAGCTCTTATGAAGAACTCAAAGAAGCAATATCTTTGGGCAAATGGGCTAGGGGTCCTTGGTCTGCTAGGTATACTACTCTTTTTCATAGATGATAGCCATATCAGAACTATTTGACTATTGTTCATTTGACTATATATTTACTGAAACATGTGCATTTGTGAGTCTGACAATATATTTCTGTTGTTGCTGCAGCAATGCAGATGAGTTACGGATAAAAGAAGAAACAGGGGCAACGATTCGCTGTTTCCCCTTCGAACAGCCTCAGGGGACCAAAACATGCTTGATGACAGGCAAGCATGCTGACGAAGTTGCCATTTTTGCAAAATCTTATTAAGACTTAGGTAAAGCTTATTTTCAAGCTCTCAAACCATCTAGTTTTGCAGTTATATGTCATGAATTTTGTCCAGGTTTTTTATACCCTCTTCCTCTCCTATATGAAACACGTAGCTTTCACTACATTCACTGAAACAGCACACATAACTGTTTATACATTTTTAAAGCTGTCATTTGGTCATGTTCTTGCCTTGCTTTGGGGTTGATCTAGGACAACAATTTATACATCCGGTTTGATATATAGTGATATTTATGTATAAAATGAGATTGGCTTATTTGCATTCTTTTTATCTGGTGTGTTATTTATTTTATAATAATAGAGGGACCAATTTAATCAAATTTCTGTAATAGGACTTGGTAGGTACTTTGATTTGCAAAATCATAGAGAAAATGGAGGAGCTAAATTAAGCTCCATGAGGAGCAGAAACTTGCTTTTGTTTTATCCTGATGCTCGAAAATGAACAGAACATGACATTATATATATTTAGGTTATTGAAATTTTATGAATTAAAACGTATAATTAAAAAATATAAAATATAAAAAATATGCAATATCTATCATTAGATTTGTAAAAACATAGAAATATTTTTAGTAATATAAAATATATATTATAGTAAATGAAATCATATTTTGAAGTTTAAATATTTTATTTTATGGCCAGACAATGTGTTAAATGAAATATGATGATGAGAAATTTTGAGTTACTCAAATCTTTCTTAAATTTTCTTATACATTTTAAATAATATATTAATAAAAATAATATATATTAAAATTTTAAACCTCTATAAAGCCGAAACTCTATTTTGATGAGCGGTCAGAACCGAGTGGAGAAACGTTCGTGAAAAAGAGACGCATTTGTTGGCCGTCATAATATAATATATGCCCACAATCATATCATATAATTTAGGCTGTAGGTAGCGCCGATACAGTGCCATATAATGAATTTCTTATTTGAAAAATAATAACTAAAATCACTGTGATTCAATAATTGAGTTTAAAAACACTGTTTCAACACATTCTTATATTCATATTATAATAATAAAAGGCAAATTTACGATGTATTTGGAACGGGATCAATAATAGGCGAAGAATAAAGCACCGACTAACATTAAATTTTCAAACAAATTTGAGCAAATTCCACCACCGTCTTGTTACAACAAAAACAAAATTGGGCAAATTCCACTACACCACTGTCTTGTTGGCGACAAAGGATTACGCAAGCACAAAGTGCAGGCGAAGAACAAAAATAATTGATCAAAAAGGACATGGTAGTACTTGAATTTGAGTGCTTAAGGATGCTGGGTCTCAACGTTAACCAATCATGCCAAAGTCCCATCGGCATTTATGCTTTAAATTTTAAATTGATTCTGATTTTTAAATCTTCAAAATATTGTTTGTATCAATCAAGTCTCATAAAACAATTTGAATTCCAAGTGAAAGAAAACATATAATATGTAAGATCTAATCTATACTTGCAATAGGTATATTAGTATTTTATTCATCGTATTTAAATTGAAATTTAATATTTAAATTAACGACTAAATTAATGAAAACAATTAATTTATATAATATTAATAATTTAAAATTTTAATTAGAATGCTTTGAAATGTAGAGATCAAATATAAAATATAGTCTACAAACTTTTAGTTCGTTTGTTATAAAAATAAAACCTAAAACTATTATACCAATAAACCCTTGGATAGAGGCATTTATGAATCTGACCGGTCGTAGGCTCAACTTCAAAAAATAATTCAAATCCAAGTTCAACTTGTTGAAATAGAACATTTCATTATTTAAAAGATAATGAAAATATTTTTATTTAAATTTAATTATAAAAACATATGAATATTAATATAACATGAATCGAGCCGACTAGCCCAAGTTGGAAAACAAAATCCAATCCCATCTCAAAGCGAATTAGGCCAGTCAGACCAAGTTAACCTTCCCACTCATGAACACTCCAACCTTGATTTAATGACAAAATTAAAATCTTGAGATCACATATTTGAATTTTTACAAATGTGGATTCTCTTCCAAATTTACTTTAATTAGTTAATTATAATTGAATTGATTATACAACTATAATTGTAGAGGCTATTAAATTAAAACTGTTATAACTTTTAAATTTTAAGAATATTATAATAAATAATAATAAAGATAGAGCATAGCAATGATTTATTTAGGAAACTAAAGAGGATGGAATGGATGACTAAGTTTGGAATATATAGATAATATGGTTGCCAGTTGCCAACCATCCACCATGCACATTCTTATTGGGTGTGCACAAGAAGCTATTATAATCATTTTAGGTTTTTAGCTGGCTCGGCCTGGCAAGCACCACCTCGCTTCGATGACGTATTGATTTCGTGTTATTTTAGCCCATCCATGACCACCAACTTCCTTTCCATATTAGCCACCTGTCTGTTCCTGATTTTTGCATCTATTATTTTACAAATTACAGCCCACCATTTTTTTGACCTTTTTTTTTTGAAAGAATAGTGTCAACTGAGACTAATACAGTATCTATACTATTGTAAAGGTACTATACTGAAAAATCTGTACATATATATATATTTCAGTGTATGTTATATGTTTGGTGCGGATTAATTCAACAGTGCCATTTTAGAAAACTCCAAGGGGTCTACATTGAACTAATGCAATAAAAATTTGTAGACATGTGATGCATAAATAAATGCTATCATGAATAGGGCACAGGTTGCCCTACGCTCCTCTCTATACCCACAATGCTGTCATTACTGTAAGGAAGAAAAAGTATGCGAAAAGTTCCATATTTTCTAATATACGGTTGTTGATGGGAAAATACAGTTTTGGCTGTTGATGGCAGCTCATGGGAGGCCGAGAGCCGTTCATTGTCTTCTAAGGGAAGGGAAAGACTTTTGATGGGAGTTTTTTTAAAGGAGAGATTTCTCATTTGGGTCTTAAACACTGAGTTATACAATTTTTTAAGATAAATGTTGGATACATAAGATTACGTGTAAGTCGCATATGATCCATGTATACGTAGTTATGTAATACATTGACAAGATCATTTTGAAGTTAATTAAATCAATTTAAAAGTATTATGAAAGTGTTTGTATTAAAAGTCAAATTATATTTTATTTTTATTTAAAATTAATAAATTAATTCTTATATGTTAGATTAAAGAATAAATAAGTCTTGTTAAAAATTTCATCTATTTTTACTATTAAAAACTAATTCCTATAAGTTAGAGTAAGTTATATATAACACACCATATGTGTTTGTCGATTATTCATTAATCATGTTAATTTTAATAATAGAAATGAATAAAATTTAAAAAATTAATTTACCCTTTAATTTAACATAAATTAATTAAATTATTTTGAATAAAAAGTAAAATGCAATGTAGTAGTCGGTGAAAACATACAACACAAGTTAAAACTTAATAAAGTTCAAAGATGAGAACTTTGATAAAACGAGCGGCTTTGTGTAACTTTGTTGTCGTCTCAGTGTCTTTCAGCAACCAAGCAGTGCGGGAAGACAAAAAAAAAAAAAGGTCAAATTTTTTGTACATGTTTTTTTCTGACATTTTTTATTGGCATCAACTGAAAACGAGTTTAAAGGTGATTTGTCGATGCTCCACTGGATCATACTAGCCAAAATAAAAAGCACTTTGCACGAATGTGAACGGTTCAAAACAAAAATGCCTTGAAATATTACCCAGAAAAAAAGCATCAACTTCCATGGCCAAATCCAATTTCTTGAAAGCCATTCTCTCTTCTTCTAAACTACCTTCAATGGCTACTCAAAGCTTTTACCTTTTCTCTTTAACTTTGCTTTCACTTCTTTATTTAGCTAAACCTTTCGTCCCCACAAACCATTTTCTCCTCAACTGCGGATCACACGCCAACGCTTCACTTTTCAACCGTGTCTTCGTCTACGATTCGGCTAATCCCAGTTCGGTTTCCCTCTCGGCGGACCGATCCGTTTCAGTAACCGACCGAAACCCATCTCCGAATTCGCCCATTTTGTACCGTACGGCCCGGGTTTTCACCGCCGAGTCGAGTTACAAGTTCATCGTCAAGAAAAACGGGACGGGAACTCACTTTGTACGCCTCCATTTCGCCCCGTTTCGAGCTCGAAATTTCGACTTGGGTACTGCTAAGTTCAATGTTGTGGCTAATGGGTTCTTGCTAGTACGTGGTTTTAGTGTTTCCAATACGGTTTTAAAAGAATATATTTTGGAAATCGATGGTGAATTCCTTGAAATTACGTTTAGTCCTTTGAGGGATTCTGGGTTTGCTTTTGTTAATGCAATTGAAGTGTTCACAGCTCCTAAAGATTTCATAATCGATGATGGAGCTAGGTTGGTTAATAGTAATGGGATTGAAAACTACAAGAACTTAACATCCCAAGTTTTAGAGACTGTTCATAGGATCAATGTTGGGGGATTAAAATTGACTCCTTTTAATGATACTTTGTGGAGAACTTGGATCCCTGATGATGGGTTCCTTGTGTTTAAAACAGCTGCGAAACAATCTGTTACTACACATGTACCTAATTATCAAACTGGAGGTGCAAGCCCTGAAATAGCACCAGCTAATGTTTATATGACTGCACAGCAAATGAACAGAGATAATTTAACATTGAATGGTATATTCAATGTCACTTGGGATTTTCCAGTAGGTTCATTTGGTGCTTCATATTTGGTTAGGTTGCATTTTTGTGATATTGTTAGCCCTGCTCTTAATCAGCTCTACTTCAATGTGTATATCAATGATTATGCTGCTTATAGGGATTTGGATTTGTCGATGCTTACGTTTCATGTACTTTCTTCTCCGGTTTATTTAGATTTTGTTGTGGATTCGAAAGATTCCGGGGTCATACGTGTGAGTGTTGGACCTTCAGATTTGAGTACTCCTTCGAGAATTAATGCTATTCTAAATGGAGCAGAGATTATGAGGTTGGTGAACGTTAAAGGCTTGCATGGTGAGTCTAAGAAGAGAAACGTTTGGATTTTGGTGGGTCTCGTTGTTGGTGGGTTCGTTATCGTTTGTTTGGGTGTGGCTGCTGTTTTGCTTATATTTAAGTGCAAGAAGAAGAAACCGAAACCGCCGAGACGTGTGGAAAGTGCTGGTTGGACACCGTTACGTGTTTTTGGGGGCAGTTCATATAGTAGAATGTCTGAAGGGACGGCTACTACGTCTCCGGGTCCTAATGGTAGCTTGAGAATCCCGTTTGTTGACATACAAGCAGCAACTAACAATTTTGATAAGAGTTTGATTATTGGAATGGGTGGATTCGGTATGGTCTACAAAGGGGTACTTAAAGACAATACTAAGGTTGCTGTGAAGAGAGGTGTCCCGGGGTCAAGGCAGGGTCTCCCGGAGTTTCAGACTGAGATAACTGTTTTCTCAAAGATTCGTCACCGGCATCTTGTTTCACTCGTTGGATATTGTGAAGAACAGTCGGAAATGATACTGGTCTATGAGTACATGGAAAACGGACCATTGAAGAATCATTTATACGGTTTAAAACATCCTCCATTGTCTTGGAAGCAAAGGCTTGAAATATGTATTGGCTCGGCTCGAGGTCTTCACTACCTTCATACTGGTTCAGCACAAGGTATCATTCACCGCGACATTAAATCTACCAATATATTGCTTGATGAGAATTTTGTGGCCAAGGTTGCTGACTTTGGTCTCTCGAGATCCGGTCCGTGTCTCAATGAAACACATGTAAGCACCGGGGTAAAGGGTAGCTTCGGTTATCTTGATCCCGAGTATTTCCGGAGACAGCAGCTTACTGATAAATCTGATGTTTATTCATTTGGGGTCGTTCTTTTTGAGGTACTTTGTGCTCGGCCCGCTGTTGACCCATTGCTTGCCAGGGAACAGGTGAACTTAGCTGAGTGGGCAATGCAGTGGCAGAAAAAAGGCATGCTCGGCAAAATCATCGACCCCAACCTCGTGGGACAAATAAAGCCTAGCTGTTTGAAGAAATATGGTGAAACAGCTGAGAAATGCTTGGCTGATTATGGTGTTGATAGACCGACTATGGGTGATGTCTTGTGGAATTTGGAGCATGCACTTCGGCTACAAGAATCAGGGCCCGATGAACCATGCGATGCCGAAGACGGCAACATGAATGGAATGGATCATCCAACACCTAGTATTATTACTACATCCGGTAATAACGAAACAGAGAAAGATGATCCGATCGGTAGTTTAGACTTAACGACAGGCCAAATATTTTCACAATTGATGACAAAGGAAGGCAGATAGTTTTAAGTAGTCAATTCTGCAGAGATACAATCAAAGGTCAATTTTTCATTCCCAAAATTTCTAATATACATATTTATATTGTATATGTATGTATCCATATATATAGATTGGAAGCTTCACCATCTCTCTTCAATATTTTATTCTATTGTAGCAAAGTTGAATCCCAGCTGTCCTTTTTTTTTTTTATTATCGTTCTTATGTAGTAGTCCGAAGTAATTGGTTTTAAATAGTTTATTTGCTTGATTATGCTGATGTTTTATTTGGATACTTGCATGGTTTAAAATAATCCAAAGTTGGAACCTGTTTTGTCTGAGAAAAAAGTTTTGAAATGATGAAACTGAGACAAAAATGACCTGTCTAGCATTGTAGGCACATTCAAATTCATTTGATTATTTTGGCGATGAAAGTGGGACAGTTCTAATATGGTGGCCACTTGATCATTCAAGATCATTTTGCTTTCCTCCATTTAAGTTGGGGCAAGGGCATCAATACGATTAGAGCAAGTTCATTCATGCCTCAAAAAGAAGGTTATTGGAATCATTTGTGCTTTGCTTCCATTACTTGTATGCGGAATTAAAAAACAAATTAATCTTTTAAATTAAAAATTTCATGCCTGCCATATATATCTCATTCCGGCATATAGAAATAAAATTTGATATAATAATTAATTTACCTATTTTTTGAACATATAAAATAAAATACAATTTAACTCCTAATATAAAACTTCCCTTTACTTTTACCCTCAAAAGCATCTTGAAAATCATTCATGTTGGGGAAAATGAAAGGGGGGAAATTAGAACAGTACCAAGAAACAGACCATTTGACAGTATGGTGCAACAAAGTTTAATATATAAAGAAGCAACAAGCACCAGATGCGTGACAAAGTCATGACATATATATACAGATCCATTATTCAGATTTATGAATAAAAGATAAAAAGACAGCAAGCAACATGGAAAGTGGCAAATATAACAACAAAATGCTAGGCTAGCCTCTCAACATTCTGTCAAGCACGATGGTGTCTACTACATCTGCGTCCTCTGTGATTTGCAGTGCTGAAACAGCCTGTGCTGCTATAAGACCAGCTGAAAGTTCTTCGTTTCCCCAGCCTCTATCCTCAAACCATGGTGCATGTAGATCCCTTCTGCAAGCTCCATACGTGAAGGACCAGTCACTGCTTCCAAACTCAGCCCACTCGCATCCACCACTATACGCATTAGCGACCCACCCTTGAGAGGTTGTGTGAGCCTGATGGGGAAGCCTAGATCTCCTTCCCCAATCCCAATGGTTGAACCCCTCGTCCTTGTTTACCATAATCTCACATGAATCCCCCGAGTCTTCACCAATCAGGACATGCAAAGCAACAGCCTCAGCAATTGCAGCACCATCCTCATCAAGCCTTTGCTGTTCTTCCTTCTTTTTCTGTTTCTTCTTCTCTAGTTCGGATCGAATGGCTGCAGAAGTAGCAAGAGCTTTCTCCAAACGCCTTTTTTTCTTCTCAGCCTGTTTAATACGATCCAACTCATCCTTCACCTGTTTCTTTTTTGCTTTTCTCGCTACTGGTTGCACTTTATTGCATCCCTTGTTATCCATTAAAACTTAAACAGCTTTTAAACCCGCTACTCAGATTCTTTCTTTTTTCTGTAAAAGGGTTCCTCTAAATAGTATACATTTCCCTATAAACCTATCTGTTTTCCTCTTTCACTTTTTTTTCTTTAAAAAAACACTTTGACGGCTACGTATTCCTAATATAAATTATATAAAATCAAGGCTACACAAACTCAGGTCTGCAAGAATATCTCATCTTACGGACAATGCAATCCCAAACAGAAACAACAGGGGAACACAGAAATGCAGAATGGTAAGGATTCACAGGCTCATCCCTTGGTAGAATCCTTCCTAATTTCCCACAACCCTTGCATCTACCCATCTTTGTGCACACTTAGAACAACAATAAGCTTATCCCGTCGAAAAACGTCAACAACAGTATTTCAGTTCAAACAACTCACATGGCCCTCGTCACTGCAGTGAAACAGGAAATCAGAACAAAAAACCAAACTTCATTGCAAATTACACTGACCTTCACGCATGGGAAAAGAGGCATATTATACATGGGAAAAAAAAATACTAAAACAATTATAAAATTGCAATCTTTGATGATTAGCAGCTCAACCATAGAAACTCTTAAAAAGAAGCAATAGATTTGACTTAAATAACACACCAACAAAACTATCTGGCATCCATAGCCTAATTAAATAGAGATGGACACTTAGATGAACTTGTACAAGTCGGTCAAGGACTCATAGTGACTGTATGATAAGCAACAGGTCAACGGTCAAGGCTATGCTGGAAGCATGTAAATACCAGGCACATAGCTTTCCATTCAGTGTTAACATGTGAAGCCTCAACGGGTAAATAGAGGAGGAAAATGGAAAAGAAATATAGCATAACCAAGTGAAATGAAGACAATTCCAGATAACTTACAGATCCCATAGTTTTAAATCTTTGCAAAAGGAAATAAATTGAATAACCCCCAAAACGATCTATAAAGAGGATAAGACAAAATTATTTAATTAACAATTTTTCTTCCTTTTTACCTCAATTTTCATTTTCAATGGTTCTTTCCCCTAATTTTCTCGCAAACCAAACCGACGCAATAACTGGATCCATCCTATTGTTCGTAATAAAACCCTAAATTCAGATTAAATATGCATACGGTTACTTAAATTGTGTGCTCTACTTCACCGAGATGCAAAAAAAAAAAAATCAAAACAAAGCACTTTAAAAAATAAAATCAACATCAGATCCAAATACCCGTTACTAAGAAGCACACAAATCGAGAACCAAAGAAACGAAAGAAACTTCGCCAGCCAAATAACCAAGAGATAAGATTTTAGATGAAAGTACTAACCTTATCAAGAAAGTTGAAAGGGGGAAATGGATCTCCACCGCTCCTTTAAATTTTGCCAAAATTAGAAAGCCCAAAAGAGATTGGTAGTAACTAAAAAGAAAAATATAAACTGTTTGGATCTAAAGAAAATAAGAGAGAAAGTACAGAAGGGGAGAAGAGGGTTAAAAATAACTGGGGCGGAGCAATCAGTGAGTTGAGAGCAAAGTACGCGGCGGTTGTATTCGGCCAATGACTGTTCGACACGTTGTCAATGAATTTCGAGGGTAAATCTAGAATGTCTTGACTTTTTCTCCCACATATGTTTCCGGTGCGCTGTCACGGCTGATATTACGCCACGTGGCGAATATTTACGTGATGGATTATCCCTTGGAGTTGCGGGCCCGATTGGGTTAGGATAATAAGAACCGTCCGATGATATTTATTTGGATTCCAACGGATGGGATTATAGATCTGAAACGATTCAGGACACGGAAAAGGTTAAGTTCCGTAATGAACGACTCCAAGTCTCTAAGGGTAACACTGTAAAGATACATGACAAGATTAAAACAGAAAAAAACACACACAAGAATCCAAATCTTATGTCTTTTATCTTGATTTGGTCTCCTTAGTTCCGATTTCGGGCCAGTAAAACATTGAGAATAATTAGTTTTAAGGGTGAAAATTGCGGTCAAAAACTGTTTTTTCACTAAACTGAAATACAAGAGATGAGATTAAGATGTTTTTTTATTTTTGTTTTTGGGAGCAACAATTATCAAAATATTTTTATTTGTATTAATTATTTAAAAGTATATGAAAAATAGATTAATTTATAATTTATGTATCATTATATTATATTATTTAAATATTATTTATTATTTTATTTAAGTTTTAAAATTATTTTATGTATTATTAATTTTAAAAATAATTTATATTAATTATTTAAAATATTTAAAATTTATACTTCTTGTATTATTATATTAAATCATTTAAATATCATATAACTTAACTAATTTTTAATTTTCCACTATCATAAACAAAAAAAAAAAATTTAACCTTCAACCACCATTTTTGACAACAATGAAGTACACCAAAACTTAATAAACTACACTTTTTCACAACACTTTTTTACCATAATTTTTAAAAGCATTTTTTCTTCTGAAAATCATTTTTCAACCACAACAATGGAGAACTAGACCTTAGTCTTTTTACTTTAATTTAGTCATTTTCAAATTCTATTATTTTTAAAATTTTATACGGTAAACATGTCAGTTTACTATTTTCACATAACACTTAGATAAAAATCACATTATTTTACTTAATATATTTAGTGACTACCATTTGAGACTTAAGTCACAGTTGAAATTTCAAATTTTAAAAAATTACGAAATTGGAGAATAGGAGATAAACCCACAACTTACGAGACTAATAGCAGAACTTCACCTCACCTAATGGATTTAATTGTCACATTTTGGTTTAAGTACTGAAATTTCAAATTTCAAAAAAAAAATACAATGATTAAAATTGACTAGCTCAAAAAAATATAAAGATTAAAGTTCACAACCAAAAGATTAAAAGTTCAATCCTCGCACATAAAATTTGAAGAGTATAACATTTATATATTTTATCAATTTGACTCTTATTATTTTTAAAGTTAAATTTAATCTTTAATACTTCTTTAAAAAATTTATTTAACCGTTAAATCTTCTAAAAAATTAAATTATTATTTTTAACGAAAATATTTATTAAATATTAAATTTTAAAGATTACAACATAACAATCCACATGTATTTTTTTTCTGAATTTCATGAATATAGTTTTCAATTTTCAAATTCTATTTTTTAATTTTATAATTATTTATTACCGTCACATACATGTTTTAATTAATATTTTCTGTAAAAAAATAATTATCAAATTGGCAAAAAAATAGAAAAACTTCAATATGATGCTTTTATCTTATTACAACGGAATTATTACACACCTTCTTAATCAAAAGGAATTGATTCCAAGGCATTCATGGCACTATAAAAATTCAGAGCGGATATTATTACAGAGCTGAAAGCCTGAAACAAGACTTCTTAAACTTTTATCTCTAGTATCTAATCCAATTAAGTCCCTAAGGTCTACCAATTTCGCCATCACCATTTAAATCTCGAAATAACATGTCTCACTGAAAATACAAACCTTAAAGACAAAAATGTTGAAAAGAACAATCATAAACACCAAATATAGATCATAAAATGAACATGAAAAATACTAAAACAAAAACGAATTAGGCAAACATATGCAAGTGCATCATGTTCATGATATTTAGTGACAATACATTGGGAGTTACACAACTTAGTTGTGGAAACAAACTACACCGGTGCAGAGATGGAAAAAAAAAAAAAAACTAGTCAACTTTGACATGCTATGCCACAAATAAAACGAAATTCAATCACCATATCTATAGCTTTTTCAAAACTATAATCCAGCAACGACCATGCCACCTTCCTCCTTTAGATACCCTTCAATTTGTTGCAATGCCTAACAATACAGTGATACCATTTAGCCAAACATTGTAATCGGATAAGAGAACATATAGGACAAAGAGAAAGAAAAGACCTCGATTGCAATCTCTGTTGGAGTAAGATCTGATACATCTCTATAACCTAGTTTGCCTGCAATTTCTGAATTTTTGGAACACTAGTTTAAAGAAAAATCATCCAGAGATAAACGTAAACACTGCAGCAACAAGTGAAAATACAAGGAGAATATGGCGGCAAAAGAAGTAAAGGAAAGACAATGACATCACATGGTATCTCATATCTTCGAAGAATGTAAACAAGCTGAAGGTAAATGAGCATTGATGCATTTCAAGCAACCAGCCAACAGAGACTTCACACTCTCTCGTCTAAACATAACATAGTCTAAGACAGGTTTAACTACACATACCTTCCAATGAAACCCGGGCATTTGCTTTAGCATAATTTTTACCCCTCAGTTCCAAAAGGTAAGACAGACGTTTTAAAGCCTGTAAAGGGTCAGAACGTCAAAAACTTGCTAGACCATGTAAACCAAGTCCACAGAAGGAAAGAAAATAAAATCAGCAACAGACTACCTTTGTATAGGGATCACCATGTTCATAATGCAAAAGGGGACGAGAATGAGTACCTACTGCAGCAATCCTCTGTGCCAAGGCTTCCAAAGGTACATCTAACCAGACAACAATCCCCTTCTTTTGCATATAATCCCTGATAAACCAAATAAAAGGGTTTCAGATTGTCATAGTTTATGCAACAGAAAATCGAACCGATGTAGAGAGAAGTATCTAAACTAATTAAATTCTTGTTTACCAGTTCACATCGCATACAACTGCACCTCCGCCGGTAGAAACAACAAGTTGTTTCTTTGAAGAGAGCCTCTGCAATACCTCAGTCTTGTAGACAAGAAGAAGAATATAAAAGATTCAGTTCAATTGGAAAAATGCGAAATATATTATAATGACAAGAAGTATAATGACCAAATTGGTCCTACATGCAATCATAAACAATGGTCCTAGAATAAGTGATGATAGAGACTAAAATCAGTTAGCAACTTGTCTAATGCTTTTCTTTTGGAAATTTGCTATCTCCAGCTTACAGTGGCCTCTCCTTTATATTAGTGAAACTCAGCCAAAACCAACTTCTGAATGTTGGTCAAATTTACATGTCTGCAATAATATTCTATCGCAAATGGCTTAATAGAAAGGTTTCTATTGACATAATAAGCTAATTTCATACTCCCAACATGTTAAAAAATAAACAAAAAAAAAGGCTGAAAACTCATGTCATCCAATTCTGCATATGACCAGCAGCACACATCCTACTTAAGTGAGATTAATACTGGTTTACAATCTTCAACCATAGCACATAAAGGCAGACATTAACCCTTGTATCTACACTCAGTTTTAGCTAAAGAAGGCATTAAAAATAAACTTAAAAATAAATAAATAAAAGGCTCAAACCAACTCAAAAAAGAAAAATTAAAATAAAAGGCATGATGCCAAAAATATAATTTTAGGAAATCTTACTTTTCTACATGACCATCAACATAAGTAATGATTCAAGTAAGATACACTGAAGAAATGAAAGAATATGTGCATACAGAGAGAGAGTTTGCTGGCTTACCTCCTTTTTTCTGAAGAATCTCTCACCATGAAGCTTAAATATTTCGGCTACAGACATTCCATTCACCTCCTGCTCTATTAACGCGTCACTGAAAATTGTAGAATAAAGATATTCTTGAAACACAGATTAAGCCCATTTAGCAGTCTTACATTGGTAATTGGTAGACATCAACGAAGAAATACCACTTCTAATATTCAACCAAGACAATTAATGTATCAAAAATAGACCAAGTTTATGGACAGTGGGGTCTAATCTGAGCATACCAATGCCTAAAAAATTCAATTAATGCATGATCACCCATCATTAGCTCTTGTGACCAAGACCACTAATTCCACCCTACAAACTATAGAGGACAATATGCCATAAAGAAGAACTAGTAAACTCATGAGGAATGTTTCCATAGCTTCTGCATGTTATTTTTTTTCTTTCCAGTATCTTGTTGGAGAATGAAGATGATGCAGGACCTTCTATTTATATTATAATATTTATTTCATGTATTAGATAGACGGCTAGGGTTATTACGAATTAAACCTAGGGCCTAGTAACTTCACTTGCAAGGAAGAAAGCCCTATATAAATAAGTTGTAGGCTTTATAGACATAATCATTATTCTTATTATTTTTCTTTGAAATAATATAAAGAAACTAAAGGTTTTTTTAAACCCTAAGTTTTCTGGAGTTCTAGCTTCTTCGTTACCTTTTTGTTCAGACCAAATTCTTTTATTGATTCACTGGTGCATTTCCCCCTTAAACAACATCAATTTTGGTATCAAAGCATCAGAAGATTGCAAAGACTCACAACGAACAAACAATTCACAGTACAAACCTGTCACAAAATGAATAACTGAGTACGTTAGACAGAATTTTTCCCACTGTAGTTTTTCCAGAACCCATCAATCCTGCATATTCAAGTTCATAAAGTTTAGATGCCAAAGAGAGTAAATCTTTGACAATATAAACTTAAAGAACTTGGACAAAAGAAACTGACCAACAAGATATATACTGTGCCCATTTAAATATGGCTCAACCTCTAGTGACTTATTCTGCAAATTTTATTCACATCATGTAAGATACAGTGGCAGAAGAAATCTCAGATGCAGCACAAGTTAGCTTCCATTTTCAGTGGTTGAGGCCTTAACTAAAAACTATATATATTACCAGAAATAGAAGCCAAAACACTAAATGGAAGAAATAAAAGATTAAAAAATAAAAAGAGGTATCTAATCACCATATTATAATTTATAACTAAAATTTTTTAAAAAATTACAGGTAATTTAATCATACCTTTAACACTAAAGCTTCATCATAAGGTGCATGAACGCTACCAGTTTCAATCGTTGAAGCTGTGAAATAACATTTTAAAACATAACATCATAGGGGTCAATCATGTGTGATAAAACTTAAAATTCTCTAGAACAATTTAGCCACTTAGGATCTGAGTTGTACTGCTCTCACTTTGGATAATCTCAACATCAACAAAACATGCTAGTTTCATCCTATGTTAAAACAACATGAAATCCAAGAAAGATTAAACAGTACAATTTAGCAGAAAAGCGAGAACATGAAAGGAGATTTACATTTGACAGAAAGCAGAAACAAAATGAATTCTGATCTATGCTCCAAGTATTACAAATAAAACCTTGCATCATAATCTGTACATAAAAAAAAAAAACAATGGACTTTACTATCAGTTCAATAGTAAATTTATAGTGTCGTTTGCAAAGGTATCCATAATTTCTTTCCTATCTATCTTTAAAAATGCTGTTATTCTTTTATTCCAATTTGATACCTTATTTGGCCCATTTAAGAACTTGAAATAGATTTAGAAACAGACAGGACTTGAATAATTGAATCAATTGTATAAAATATGATAACTGACATTAAAATAATCATAAAACTGGCATATTAAATTTTTTTTTTTTCCATTTAAGTACCTGAAAAGTTCTTAGAGGAAGAGCAGGAAATCTCGAAAGAGACCGATCTAAACCGATTAGAAGATGTCAGAACCGGAAAGTACGGCAAAACAACCAGCCGGGCCTTGTGTTCTTCCTTTGCTATCCGACCGAACCGCAAAGAACCAGTCGAGTTCCTCCCAAACCTTTCTGACTCAATCCATGTCGGATAATTCAACTTGCATGCAACTCCTGCCTCCATTCTCAGCCCCTAACCGCCCTTGATTCAATAAAATTTTCAAAAAAAATAAATATTCTCAGTTTTTCTTTTACTATTTAATTCAAGAGAAATTTTATGCAGAAATTAGTTAATAATAAAGCTAATTAAAATTTAACAATAGGATTTCAAGGAAAACTTATGAACTTACCTTGGATAATTAATAAAGAGAAAATGAAATTTGTGAAGGGCTTTGTTCTCTGACTCAGTGTATTAAGCGGTAAAGGCTCTTTTATCAGTCTATTTATGTAACATTTTAATAAATGCAATTTGCTTTTTATTGAAATTGATGCATTTTAAAGCGGAGACTGAAGAATGGAAACTGTATACAAATTTTATATACACCTCTATTTAGCAGCTCAACCAAAGACCCTCTTAAAAAGAAGCAATAGATAGAACTTAAATAACACACCAACAAAACTACCCGGCATCCTAGCCTGATTAAACAGAGATGGGCACTTAAATGAACTAGTTCAAGTTGGTCATGGACTCATAGTGACTGTATGATAAGCAAAGGTCAACGTTCTAGTTTATACTATAAGCATATAAAAATTTGGTACATAGCTTTCCATTCAGTGTTAATGCGAAGCTTCAACGGGTAAATACAGAAAACGAAAATGGAAAAGATATATAGCATACCCAAGAGAAATGAAGACTATTTCAGATAACTTACAGATCCCATAGTTTTAAATCTTTGCAAAACGGGTTCGGTTCATAATAAAAACCCTAAATTCAAATTGAAGTTGCATGCAATTGCTGAAATTATGTGCTCTACTTCACCAAAAAAAAAACTCAAAACAAAGCACTTTAAAACATAAAATCAACATCAGATCCAAATAACGGAAAGAAACATCACCAGCCAAATTACCAAGAGATAAAGATGAAAGTACTAACCTTGTCAAGAAAGTTAAAAAGGGGAAACGAATCTCCACCGCTCCTTTAGAATTTGCCAAAACTAGAAAGCCCAAAAGGATTTCTGAAAATAAAGAAAATCAGAGAAAAAGTACAGATGAAAAGAGAGAAGAGGGTTAAAAATAACTGGGGCCGAACAAATCAGTGAGTAGAGAGCAAAGTACGGTGGCATTTTGCCAATGGGGGTTCGACGCGTGGTGAATGAATTTGGTGGGGTAAATATGTCTTGGGTGCGCTGCCACGGCTGATGTATACTGTCTACCGTCTAGTAGTTTTGGCGGGAAAGAAACGAGTGCAAAACTCGAGGGACTGATTTGACAATTCAACAACTCTTTAAGTCTTTCGGCCCTAAATTGCGGGTCTAATGGGCTGAAGTTGCTTCAAGGAAGTGACAGTTTGACCCAAAATATGAATGTCCCAAGTCCTAATCTAATCGCAATTTTCGTTTGCAAATTCGAGTCAGTCTGATCAAATACAGGTGATGTTCATCTATATTTATATATCGTAATAATTAATTTTGATTGTAATTTTACAATTTCTTTATGATTTAATTTATAGTTATATGCTGAGGAGGAATGTGCAAAAAAAAATTTAAACCTAAGTGAACCGAACCAAAAAATATTAGATATATTTTAAAGTGTGGTTTAATTGGTTAATTCTATCAGTTTTCAGTTTTAATATTCTAAGCGATTAAAATTTTAATTATTAAACCCATAAAGTCATAACTCATTTACAGATCCAAAATTAGATCTAAATATTCATTAAAACTCAAAATGCATTAAAACCTTTAAAACCAAATATCCATTAAATTTTAAAATCCAAATTGAAATGATTATTTTATTTTATGATATTTATTTTATTATTTAATATATAAGCTAATACCAAAAAAATAAAAGCTAAGACTTTCAAATATTCAGATTAAATTTAAAAGTGATATGATAAAAAAACTAAAAGAATTAAATTTTAAATTTTAAAAAGACAATAAGATGAAAATTTAAAGGAAATAAAAAATACAAGGGCCTCAATTAGAAAAAAAATTGTACAACTCAAACATCATAAAAAAAAACTCTAAAAGTTGAATAAATTGAATGGAAAATTTTTTATTTGGTTTGGTTTTTGCGATTTGGTTTATTCGATTTACATAGATAATTCAATTTATTTAATTTTCGATATAAAAAAAGTTTAAATAGACCGAATGCACACCAAGTCATGAGTCGTATTGTACGTGGAAAAATCTCACTTTACCCTTTGTATTTTTAATAAGAGGAAATAATTATTTGATATACAAATGATTGAATTTTTTAACTCTAAAAATAGAGTTAAGAGATACTCATGTGTCTAATTTATATTTTTTTTAAATATCTATTAGGGAAAATATTTGACACGCTGCCAGTGAAGTTTTTAAACTCCACAAGTAAGATTAGAGGATGGACAAATGTTTTATAGGGGTATAATAAAATATTAAAAATAGATGTTTAAATAAAAACGATACACATGTCAATTTTTAAGGTTGATTGTGGAATAAACAAAGTACACTACTAATGTACCAAATATTCACCCTATCTATTAAGGAAACAATTGTGTAATTTGATTGATCCAAATTTAATTACTATTATTGTATCTAGAGAATTTTCATAAATTATGAAATCAGTTAAGTAAATTTTGTAATAATAAAAAAACTACAATATTAGAGGTAAATAATTTTAATGTAAATATTATTATGATAAAAAGAAAGGAATTCTTTTAAATTAGAAACAATATTGTTTATAAGTTCGTATATTTAATCTGCAATTGAACCGATATAGAATTGAGAATAATTAAAGAAGATGTGATGTAATGTTTTAAAATTATAAAAAATGTTAAAAACTAATATTATACCAAATATTGTTATTCTTTATAAATACGAACTATAATCCTAAACAAATATTCAAGTGACATTCATATGACTATTTTTTTTTCTTGAACTGTTAAAGAAAAAAAAATTCAACCAAAACATAGAAAAATTCAATATATAGCACCTTAGGTGCCGTAGAATAGAGACTATCAAGACCTAAAAAATGTTTTTTTAACACAAGTGTCTGAAGATGGAAGGCTGGCACTAAAAAAAAATATTTTTTTCTCCAATGTCGACCACAAGAAACATGGGATCAAAAAAATAAAAATTTTGAACATGAGTGTCAACCACCACAATGTCGACGTTGTTGTAGGCCAATTTTAGCCTATTTACATCAAAACCCAATTTAGCCTTACCTAACCCACCAAAATTAAACCCAAAACCCAAAATATTAACTACCCAAAGCCCAATTTACATCAAAACCCCAATGGCCCAAACCCTAAGCCCAAATCAAAATAAAAAAACCCTAGCCCACAACTTAAACTTTTCTCAACTAATCTTAGCCTTTTCCACCACCAACTCCACTAGCCACTCCTTTTTCACCACCAACTCCACTAGCCACACATTTTCCACCACCAAATCCACTAGCCACACTTGCTCCATTACCTACTCCACTAACCACACTTGCTCCACCACATTTGTACCTACAAATGAAGACATAAACAATAAAAAAATATTTTGTAAATGGCTATATAAGCCTTCTCATATTTTGTATATGGAGGGATTTTTTTTGAATAGTTTTTGGGAGAGAAAGTTATTGTAAGGGATTTTTGGAGAGGTTTCTTTTTAAAGTAATCAAGGAGAAGAGTTATTGTGAAGGCTAGTTTTTGGAGAAGCTAGTTTTTTTTTAAGATTAATCAAAGGTCAAAGCAAAAGAGGTTTCTTTGTCTATTCTCATTTTAAGTTCTTTGTTTACTTATTGTTTTCCTTTCAATCTTATTTTGTTTCTTTTATACTGAAGTAAAAAAAAATAAAAGGAGGAAGCTTACCCATTTTCTTGAAAAGTTTTTTGAAGTCCATTGCAGTGTCTTGGTGGGCGGTACGTGTCCGTGACGGACGATGGCCGACCTTGTGGCGAAAATCACCCACCCTCTCCTCTCTTTTTTTGTTATTATTATATTTCTTAATATTATATTATATATATTCTTTTAATATATTAGGTATATTTTAAATTCTATATTACGTATATATATATTTTATACTATTTTATTTATATATCTTTAATATTATATTATTTATATATATAAATTTTTTCCTACATGTTATCTTATGTATATATCTTAACTATATTATGTATGTATTTTTAACACTATATTATGTACATATTTTTAATATTATCACGTATTTATTTTTATATATGTACATATTGGTGTAGTATTATTAATAGTATTTTTTAAAAACATCATTATTATTTCTAATATATATATTATGTACATCTTTTTATTTCTATTTTATTTTTATTTGTCAATATTAATTATTATTATTCTAATATTTTGATATTTTAATATTTTATATTTTATATATTTTATTATTCACATCATTGTTCGCATTTTTGACAATAATATTCTTGGATTTTTTTACTATCATTTTAAAAACTTTTTACATTTTAATTTTAAAAATAAGGCAATGTACCAATTTTAACATTAAGTCATCGATTTCATCGCTATGTTGGGTGAAATTAATTTGCTCGTGTTAAAAACGGGACGTCCTTCTAAAAAACAAAAAAACTTGCAACTTCTCATTTCCTTCAATCGGATCACACTTAAATGTCAAATTGAATTCGTATTTTTGAAAATCAAGACAACATGTGTTTAATAAGATACCAATTTTGGGCGTCGCGAGGGTGCTAACACCTTCCTCGCACGTAACCGACTCCCGAACCTTAAATTTTCTCTGGATTTTAACGTAGACCTAAAACTCAGCCTTTTATTTGTTTTAATAAGAGATCTAATAGGTGTCCGATCACACCTAGGAAAAAATATCAGTGGCGACTCCCTGTTTATTTCAAAAATCAAACGTCAAATTTCAAACTTTTTTTCAATAAATCGCCACAATTAGCGACCAAGCTAAGCTAAAATTTTTACGTCGCTACAGATGTCAAAAAATACAAAAAAAAATTATTAGAGTGTCGGCCACTAGAAACATGAGATCAAAAAAATTTACCTAGTTGACACCAAAAAGTACTAAAAAATTTATTTTATTTTTGACAGTGTCAACCACTTGCAGGCCGTCACCTAATAAAATTTTTTTTTTGGACTGAAAGATGCCTACATTTTTTAAAAAGTACATAAAAAATATGCATATTGGTGCAGGCGATTACACTGCCGGCACCAAAAAAATTATCTTTTAATCCTCGATCCAATCATGGGGTAATGATTGGCAAGTGATTGAGTTAGGTCCCGACACCACCCGACATTGTTCCTTTTAAGTAATTCCTATCGTTATTTTTGAAGTTGGATCATTTTTATAAATACTTGTTTTTGGGGTTAATTAAGTAAAAAGACTCATAATTCCACTTAAATGCTATTTGTAGTGGTTTAATATTGTAATCTTATAGCAAGAACTTCGAATATAGTTAAACTTTTGAATATGCTTTCAAGTTTTGTGGTCTTTATCCTTCCACTTTAAAGTAGTTTTCTACTTAAAAGATACATGTCTTGTTTATTTTATTGTTTGTGTTTTATTGTGATTGATTTTGTGTTGATAGGATAAATTGTATCACTTGCTATTTGTCATAATTGTCAACTTGTGTTTATTAGGAGAGAAAGAATATTGGTCGTACTTTCACGATTTTTCGATGATTCAGTTTCTTCCCATCAATATAGATGTATTATTTAGAATTATGATTGTAATTGTCACATTAAAAAAAATCAAAATTGTATCAACAAAAAACATTTAATAATCAAATAAATAAAATTAATCTTTCTGTACAGCCCAATTTTGGGCCTAAATAACTCCCAAATAACCCCAGACCCAAACTAACCAAAACCTAGCCCAAAACCCACTAAACAGATGAGCCCAAAACCCACTAAATCCAAAACCCAATAGCAGCCCAATTCAAACCCTAAAACAAAAAGAACCAAAAACCCTAGCTGTTGCCTCCTTGTCCCATCCTCCACCGACGCCTGCAAGCACCGCCACTGTGCCACCGCCCCACTTGCGCCTGCAACATTAAAAGAGGAGAATAGACAGATATTAAAAAAAGGGGCATGTAAATGGCTATTTAAAAAAGCCAAATCAAGGACCATTTGGCATTTTTTTTTCGGTTCTTCTTGAAATGAAAAACATTATTAGATCTTAAAGAACACAAAACAAGTAACAGAGATTTCATCAACATCAAAAGCAGAAAAAACGAAGCCCAAGGAAGAAATCAAAACCAGAGATCGAAAGGTGTTTAAATTTTCTAAGTTTCGAATCGGTTCTTCTTTCTTTTTTTCTTTTTTACTTTTCTTTTCCTGATTACATGGTTGTGCATATATATATATTGTTAAAATAAAGAGGAAAATAAAAAATACACCTTTTTCGAAACTCCGGCAACCGCGGCGGAGGACGGTGGCTGTTCGCCGGAGCCTAAACCGGACCAGGAGAACCTGCACAAAGAGAAAAAAAGCATTTTTTGAAAAACAAAAGGGAAGAATGACATTTAAAAAAAAAATAGTTTATATAGAAGTATAAAACGACGTAGTTTTAAGGGGATTATGGAGACCTCAAAACGGCGCCGTTTGGCCCTCGACCCGCGCAGGCGACCCGACCCGCTAGGGGATCCGCGCGTTTTTGTCATAATGGAATATTTTCTCAATAAGTCCCTCCGCTTTTCCTTGTTCTCGCAATTAAGTTTTTTATTTATTTCAATTATACCTTAAAATTTACTTTGGTTTCATTTTGGCCCCCATTTGAACGACGTCGTTTAGGAGGGCGGGGATTATTTCATTTTTGGACACTGTATGCTATTCGCGCCTTCAAATCGGTCCCTTTCTTCTTTGTATATTTTCAAATCGGCCCCAAATTCTTTTTTAAGTTCAATTTAGTCCCTAGTTTGGATATTTGACTCCTTTATTATTAAATTAATTAACTTTATTGATTTCTTGTATTATTATACTTCACTATTATAGTTATTGTTATTTTCTTTTTACTTTCGTTACCACTTTATTATTATTACGTTATTGTTATTATTTTCCTTATTATTACCATTAAAGTTACATTTCCTTTTCATACTTATTTATTTGTATTATTATTTTTATATTCTTGTATCATTAATTTTATCTTGTCATTATTACAGATAGTTATTATTATTACTTTTATTGTTTGTTTTTGTTTTATTACTAATATTATTATTAACATTGTTACTATTAAATTTATTCACTACCATTATCTCTATTTACATATTATTATTATTTTACTACACTACCATCATCCCCGTTTTTTACTCACTAATGTTATTGATAAGAACATATTTTAATGTATTATTATTCTTATTATCATCATTATTATATTTGTACTTATATTTATTCTAACGTCATTTTATTATTATTCCCACTATTATTAGTATTGCATATATATATATATACATATCCTTTTGTTATTATTTTTATATACAAACATTTTGAATATTATTACCCTCTTTTGTTAAACTAATTAATTCCACATAGTCATTATATCATCTTTTACAACTGTTCATATTATTGCTTTCGACACTATCGCACCCGTCATTATGTTATTATTCATATTAATTTGCTTTTATGTTTACTATAAATCACATTATATTTTTACTCAATGCCTTAAAATAATTCTTTCATAAAAGTGATATTCCATATTTGGTAATTCGAGATAATCATGCTCTAACTTACTGGGTTTCGATTTTTCTCATTTAATCTAAATAACGGAATACTCTTTTAAATTGTTATACGAGTTTTGAAAATGCTCATTCTCGGAGGTGCGAAGTGTTGTGCCCTAACTTACCGGGTATGACATTTTGTCACCTCGAAATATGAATTTGTTTTAAAACAAAGGCAATATTCGGTGTTTGTGAATACGGAAAAACGTACCCTAACTTACTGGGTTTCGATTTTTCTTGTTTATTCTAAATAATCGAATACCCTTTTAATAAATTAAAATATGCAAATTTCATATAAAAGGGAAGCTTGTTCTCGAAAATTCAAGATGTCGTGTCCTAACTTACTGGACGTGACATTTCATATTTTGAGACGAGAAGGTCTTTAACACTTGAGCATTTTCATAAAGAAGGATCGTATTTCAAAAAACTTTCAAGATTTTAATCTTCGACACTAAGACACTAATTAATCAACTAGGTACCATTTTTGGGCGTATCGAGGGTGCTAATCCTTCCTCGTGCGTAACCGACTCCCGAACTCATTTTCTGATTTTCGTAGACCAAAAATTATCGTTTTAGTAAATCTTAAATTTTATTAAAATGATTAATTTAAGGTGATCCGATCACACCTCATCAAAAAAGATTGGTGGCGACTCCCGTTCTTTCATTTTCAAAATTTAAGTCGATTCCCGTTTTTCAAAAAAAATGGTTACGACAGCCATATCAATTTCCCGATAGGATACGAAATTCAAAGTTGTTTGTAGTGATATGTTTTGATTTGTATGGAGCGATAGGGAAGAGTATAAGTCGGTTAAATTAGTTGTATGATCGGTTAATTTGGTTATGTTAGTCGATTACCTATTATTGAATTTGATCACCAAATTGACAAATAATATTTTTTTAATTATTTCAAATCTATTAATATTTTTATAAAATATAAATTGGTTATGTTTGTTATTTTCATTATTTTAAATATCTTTTATAATATAAAATATATTTATTTTAAATACATACTTTATAATCTATAGTATTAATAAAATTCATGACTAAATTGGTGTCCACGAGTTAACCGGGCATCAACTCAGTTAGAAAATTAGAAAGATGACCTTCCTTCTTTAAAACAAGTTATATTAGAAAGGTGAAAGTTTATAACAACCAGGCATCAATCTTTAAGGTGCGACCTGTATTATATATAGGAACCCTCGTTCTTTTATGCTATCCCACCTAAAAACTTATAACAACGTGAAAATTTAGGATTAGCAATTAAGTATATTTCAAATTCGAAATTGAAAAAATTAATTCTTTAAAAAAAACAGAGTAATTTAATCTCTGTCAATTTCAAAAGTGAACAATTAATGATAATTAGTCACGAGTTAATATTTTCCATCAACTGTACATGATTTTGGTTGGCATAATAACAATTTAGCTCTTAAAATTTACACATTATATCAACTTGGTCCTAACTTAACAATTTTATCTCGTGACATTTGTGTAGATGTTAAGGCTGAAATTATCGAATGTTTTAGAATTAAGGCTAAAATGACAAAACATGTAAACATTGAAGGCTAAATTTGTTATTATACCAATCAAAATTATATACAATTAACATAAAATGTTAACGTCATGATTAATTGTCCTCAATTACTCACTTTTAAAATTGATAGAAATTAAATTATTTTAATTTTTTAAAATATCAATTTATTCAATTTTAAAATCGAGAACTACTGAAAAAGTTGTTTTACCAAATATTTTAAGTTGGAAAGAACACCCTTATTTGTAGAAACAAAACATGCATTCACCATATGCCTTGCATGAAACGCAACAATAAAAATCATTTTCAAGATTGGGACATTTGCAACAATGAATTTGCTAGTTTCAAGTTTTATCCAACTTTTTTTTATTTAAAAGTAAGTCATAGTGGACTTTACTAAAAAGAAAAAAAAAATTGCAGCAGAAAAATGGGAGACCGATTGATAGAAAATGGGTCCAAAACATCCCCCACTTTAGTGGGAGGGTGAGGTGTTCGGTAGGGCGGTGGGAAAACTCCACTTTCAACAGCCCAACTTCGTTATATATATATTGATATATGCTAGCCAATTATCTAAAGCCACCTGCATCAACAAAAAGTGTATATATGTTTATAAATGTTTATAAATTAGTGCTTTAGTTAGGGATATTTTGGTAAAATACCAGTTTATCTGTGAATTGGTATGAATTGATAAAATTGAGTTTAAATATTGATTAAAGTGGAGTTTGAACCGAATTCTATAATATGTTTTTATTTATGAATTTTTAGTAATTTATTTGAATCAGACGAACTGGTCGGATGAGTTAGATCGAAAACTTATGGCTCGACCAGTTCAACTATTGATCTGGTTCCAAAAACATTGATACTTTATTCCTAATTAGGTATATATATATATATATATATATATTTAATAAGTAAATTTTGATTCAAATGTAATTCATATATCAGTGAACAACGACGTGACATATCTTCACCAATGAAATAAAAAAAAAAACAGTGGATGATTAATTGTTTTAAACATAAATCTGGAATTCAAAATCTGAATCTTATTAGGAGGGTAAAGTCATAACAGTAACTCAATTAATACAACTCAAACCCAGGCCACACCTAAAACAATGAATACATTTATCATCAAGCTAACACATAAGATTTATAAATTATGTATAATTGAATCTAAATTAGAATTTTATATGTATACTTTTATTAAATTAAAGTTTATATATGTTACACATTAAATTAAATTCATAAATTACTTGATATTTAATCTAAAATAATAATATTTTTAGATTAATAAAGCATATACTTTTATAAGTTGTTTCCCAATATATCATATTATTTTGCTCATAATGTATATATTAATATGCTATCAGTGGATTAAACTATAGCGTCATTATAACCTTTTTTCAAGTTTCGTTATAATAGTTGACTTAAAACTATAAATATATATTCCTTCAACTATAGTTATTGTTTTTAAAATTAGATTAGAGTGGTTGGGATATCAATCCGAAATAAGAGGTCAAATAGTTAAATTGATTAGATCGATCGAATCGATTTTTTCTAATTTTTAATATTTATGTTTTTTAAATAACTTATTTAATTAAATCAGACGATGAATTGAACCAATCAAACAGGTGATCTGGCCGACTTGACCACCAGTTCGATTTCGAAAACCTTGACAAATACAAAGTACAATGGAAAGAACATAACAGAACCCATCCATAACATACAGACATATTAAGACTTACCCACACATCGCAATTACAAATGGTGAGACTTCAACTTGAATATTTAAAGACCGAAGGCCTCCACTTTAACCAACAATATCAATAAATAAGGGCGGCTAAGGGGTGTCTAGTAGGGCTTTGACCCCCTAAAATAAGAAAATTTTATTTTGTTTATTTATAATTTATAAAATTTTAAGTTAGTATATATAATCACACTTTAACCCCAAAAATGATAAAATTTTAATTTAATCCTTTAAGAAAATATAAAACACATAAACTATTAAAATAGAGAAATTGCATTCTAATTCTTATAAAAACATACAATTTAATTCCGGCCTCAGAAAAATTTTCTAACTTCACCCCTGTCAATACCTATAATTTAATTTTACTAAAATAATAACATCTGATTTATCTACAATTATAAACTTACACTGATAACATTAAGGATGAAATTGAAATGTTCAAAGAATCAACTCAGTGTCAAACTCAATTATGCATGTGACACAACATAGCCCTACAAATGTCCATTATTAGTTTGGAGTTTTAGGTTATAGTCAATATCAAATGGTCAGTCGATCGACATATATATTATCATATAATTGCAAACTTCGACATTGGACTTTAGCCATCCAATATCATATAATATATTTATTTAAATGCCAATCCCAAAAGATGGCTTTTATTTTTTTTCTTTGTTGACCTTTTAGGTTTCCACCAATATTAATGACTTAAACGACGTGGTATGTTTTCCAATAACTTGTTTAATTTTAATGGCCATTTTGGTTAATGCAAAAACACAACACAGATTTATTTAAGGGTTAACTTCACTAAATGTCCTTAGTTTATTATTAAGATTTTTAAATTAATTCATAAATTTTAAAATGTTTTAATCGAGATTTTAAAAGATTAATTTTGTATCAGTTATGTCATTTCCTTAACTTAGCCGTCAAATTAAGTGTTAAATGTTAAGATATATTATAAAGCATATTTAAAATATATTGATTAAATTATTAATATGTGTAGGGTTAAAAAAAATCAAAAACCCATTCGAAATGTGGTGTTTGAACATTTTTATTTAATAAGTTAAAATTTGAGGTTGTTTGAATACAACAGAATTTTATTTTATTTAATTCATAATTAGTTATTATTTTTATTATGAAAAAAATATTTTGTAAATGAAATAGTAAAATAACTTAAAATATTATGTAAATAGTTACTTTTCGAAAAATAGTATTTAAAAGAGTTATAAATTTTTTATTTACTTAAAATTATTTTTAAAAACTATAAAATTTTATTAAATAATGTCCAAAACCGTAAAACAATACCTATATTGTAAAAAAAAACAAAAACCCAAAATCAATATAAAAGACTGAGAACCAAATTGAGCCAAGTTGAATTATTACGGATGGTTCAAAATTCAAAATAAAACAAATTAAATTAAACTTAACTGAACTCAACTTTATATATGTGTACTTATCTCGTAGATAATTTAAATATGACAAATGAAAAAAAAAGTTATATTACTAAAATTAAGGAATTAGAAAGGGTATTTCCTTTTTCTTTTAAAACACGTATTAAAACAAATTTAAATAATATATATAAACGTATTTACAATTTGACTCACAATTTAAATATATTTCGCGTTAATTTTAAGCTGGCAACGGCTAAAATAATGACTGTGCCGGAAAAAGAATTTGATTAATATAATATTAATATTTTAAATATTAGAATTAAATTATTTTAAAATATAAAATTCAGAAGTTGTAGTGCAATTAATCCATAGTAAATAAATTAAAAATGTATTTTGTGGTTACAAAGTTGAGTGCAAAGGCCACTAAGCTTACGTTTCTCTGAATTATTTAGCTTTGGAGGGGGGTCCTCTAAGTCGGAGATCGGCAGATGCGCTGCTGAGTTTACACGTAGCCCATGAGATGGAAGCAAGTGTCAAGAAGAAAATCATCACCAATGCCGGTGCAGTCGTGTCACCGTCCACTAGCTATCACTTCTTCTTTTTTTTTTTGTCAATAATAAGTTTTATGTTTGGACTCTAATTTTGGACAAATTAGGTTTATCAGTATTGTCGTCGACTTGTCTTGTTTATGGCCGGCCTGTCTCTCTAATTCCTCAGAGATTAACGTTCTCGCATTCCATCTGCATGAGATTTTTCATCATACAATAAGGGTGAAAACAAGCTCACCTTTTCCCTGTAGTTTCATGTATGGTTTTAAAACAGTTAAATACCAAAAAGAAAAAAAAAACAAATAACGTAAAGTAGTTAATAACAACAAGTGTTCGGTACAATTTCAACGAGGGACTCATGTTTAAATATTGAGATAATATTGTTGGGGGTACAATCATAAACTCTAAACATATAACGATACTAAACTTGAAAATATCAAAAAACATTAATAATATTTTAAATCTCTTATTTATTAATTTAAAATTTATTTAGTTCTAAAAATTTTAATTTTAATTTCTTATCCCCAATATAATTATTAATATTTATTTTTATAATAAAAAATATATATATATTTATTTTTGCTTTGTTTAAACGTGTTTGTTTATCATTAATGACATGTTCATTTAATGAATAAGTTTATATAATTTAAATGAACTTATATATATACAAATAATTTTAAATAAAACAAAGGTATAATAAATTTTCAGTCCTCCAATTTTACAAAACAATCAATTTAGCCTTCCATTTAATTTTTAGTCTCTTAGAACCTTTAAATTTGTATTGTTTATGAAATCATCCTAAAATAAATAAAAAATGAATATTAGTTAACTTTACTATAAAGGATAGTTATATTACATGAAATTTTATGCGAAAATTAAGCAAATGTATGTAATTATGAAGTTGGGGTAAGTAAAAAAATGATGAGAAATTAACTTTAGCTAATAGCTTAATTAGAGCGGCCTACCCTTTTAACAGTTTGGTCAAAGACATAAAGTACATAATGGCGATGTGATTAACCACCTTTTGAAAAATTAAATATTTCTCAATGATAATATATTAAATTAAAAGTTATTGATTTCTATTTTGGCTTCACTATGATTGCTCCAAATAATAATAATAATAATAAAGTCTGTGGGCTTAGCTTTGGTCAATTAAAATAATTTAAGCTTATAAATTTTCAAAATAATTTTATGGTATCTATTTTTTATACAATATTTAAAATTAATCATATATAATTCCTTCTCAACTCATAAATAGGAGAATAATACGTTTTAAAGTCATCGAACTCACGTCTTCCTGTATTGACAACAATATCCATATCAATCAAGCTAATACAAATAAGTGAAGATGAGTATAATAAAAAACATAAAAAAGGTTAGGTAAATTTCTAAGCCCATGGATTAATTTATATTAATCCGAATTAAAAAAAGATAATTTCCTTTCCCAATATCTTTTGGCTCTTACCAAGTCAAACTCGACAACTCATCAAATCAATTCAACAAATTCGAAATTAGGCAGTAAAATATATTAATCCAAACGAGCCGTTTAGTTCGGTTGATAAAGTATATATTATTAGTAATTGAACGAAGTTACAAATGGTTGATAAAGTCTTAGCTCAATTGGTATTTATATTATTGTCAATGTGGGAGAACGTGGGTTCGAGTTCGCTGAAGTGTATTATCCTCCTATTTAATGGTCGGGCTGAGACTATGGGTAATTTTAAATATCGTATTGAAAAGAACATGTATTATAAGAATCTATAATGAACTTAATGTTCAAAAAAGAAAATAAAGTTACATAAATCCATTGATAAAATATAATCAATAAACCATTCTATGATAAGGCTTGCTATGCTTACATATACCTTCCTTTTTGTGTGAAAATAATAATAATAATACAGAAATTATACAATTTAGTTTGGTCTAAAGCTCTCTTCGCTTTATTTTTATTCAAAGCTACTAAGACATCACGAGGACAATTGTCATAGATTTGGAGGCTTGTTTTTCCTTCTAAGCTCAATCTGACCAAATAATCAGTGACCCGATTTTTTTTCTCTAGGAACACGTTGAATTTGGGTCAATTTTAATTTCATAATTATTATCATCAATGGCTTTTATTTCCCACCGAATGAAATGCCATAATATTGCAAATCAAGCCTTGAATGTGTTGACAAAGATAGAGATTTTGAGTACTAATTTTTAACAAAAGGACCAGTTTAGTCGTTGATTTAATGCACATGGATAAATTTGTCACTTTCTAAAGTCGGGCGGGCAAAATGCAATTCGACTCTTAGTACAAAAGCCTCCGTAGTACTTTTACATATGTAAGATAGTTAATTAGTTAAGTTATTTAATTCAAAATTTTGAAATCAAGATTTTATACTATGGAGAATGAATCATTAATTGGTTTGAAAAATGATTTAAATTGATTCATTAATTTTCTAGAAGAGATCAAAGATGGAATTATCCATTCATTTAAGTGGTTAAAATGAACTAAATTAAAATATTAGATTTTAGGAGAGACTAGGAAGGAGTGGTTGAAATAGTTAGTTAATCAGTTACAACTTAAAACAAACAATAAAACTAAATCTAATTAGCAAGAGTACTAATTTTGTCAATAAAAGATTTTACAAATAATTATTTTTATTAAGGAATGCCTTTTAGTG
This sequence comes from Gossypium arboreum, assembly GCF_025698485.1. NCBI lineage: Eukaryota > Viridiplantae > Streptophyta > Magnoliopsida > Malvales > Malvaceae > Gossypium > Gossypium arboreum. The sequence goes on along the minus strand of NC_069081.1, from coordinate 118,058,045 downwards.
TAAAAATGATATATATGTACAATATATATAGTTATTTGATTGCAAAAGAAAAGAAAATTGTATATATATTTTACATGGGCCCTCCTAGTAGGGTATAATAGGAAAAACAACAATGATAAAAACAAAGCTATTTTCCATTTTATGATAATGACAAAATATTTTTTTCTCTACACTAATATAATTAGTTCAAAAAAAAAAAGAAGAAGAAGAAGAGAGAGCCCCTTTTAAAACAGTGGAATTATAATTATGATAATTCCATCATATGATTCATAAACTCTTGCTAGATTTTATTCTTCTATTGATCTCTTTCTCCAATTCTTCAAGTCCACCCACTTCCTCTAGTTCCTGTTGCACATGATCATATAATTAAATTAAAAAAAAAGAGCAAACTTTTTTTTTATTATTTATTAAAATTAAAGTTTTAGGTAATAGGTTACCTTAGGTCCTAGAAACAGCCCATATGGGACACCTTGGAATTTTTCTGAATGATGGAGCTGAAAAACGCCAAATAAAACCCAAATAAATAAACTTATTTATTTAATTTTAAAAGTTAAAATATGTATATACATATAAAATTGTGTGGAATTTATTTTTTAAATTTAAATTTATAAAAGTTACAAAATAGTCACTTAACTATTTAATTTTATTTTTTGTGATCGTTAATTGGCTAATGTAAAAATAAAACGCTCAAAAATTCAATATAGTTGAGTGACTTAAAAAGAAAATTAAATAATTAAATTAATATTTTATAACTTTTCATAATTGAATGGCTAAAAATAAAAAGTATATTCATATAAAAAAATAACTTTATAGTAGAAAAATTTTAATGGGAGTATCGAATCAACTTAACTAAATTCTTTAAAATAAATTAAAACTTAAAATTGAACTTTTTTAAATAAATGTGGTGCATGTTAATTAACCTGGTGAGCCGCAGCAACCTTTCTGAAATAAGGCACGTCGGCAATAGGTCCCACCGGGAATCTCTTATGCACGAGACCATCGTGGACGAACATGTAAGCCATTCCAAACACAGTAATCCCAAGCCCCTGAAAGGGTATTATAGTCTTTTTGTTACTGAATAATAAACATGCAGACAAAAAACAGTTCGCTAATCCCAAGCTATTTTAATCAGGAACTAAACCGTTAATCAAGGAATAATATAAACATGAAAGATTCAGAAAGATTACGATAATGAAAAAAAGTAATAATTAAATACCCAAAAAAATACAAACAAACTTACAGCACCAAAACATAGACCAGGTACAAGTCCTTTGTTGAAGAAACCGTAAGACAGAAGGGCTATAGCTGGAACGGCGTTTATAATGGCGAAAACGTCGTTTAGTTCGAACGGACCTTCTCTTGGTCGATGGTGAGACTGCCCAATAAAAACCCTAATTTAGTATTTCATTTATATGGCTTTTTGATGGTCGGGTCGGGTCGGATTCTGTTTACCTCATGCATATGCCATAAGGAAGCATGCCAGAGAGCTCGATGTGCCCATCTAGCCCAAAACTCCATGCCTACCTGAAAACCAAATGAAACCAAGTTTTTTTTTTTTTCAAACAATGAAATAAAAGCTTTATTACATAGAAAAAATGGAAGACATTGAACTTACGGCGGCGCCAACAGATAGGGCAAATGTGCCGAACATTTCAGACAGAGGCACTTCTCCTCCCTTACAAAAAAAAAAAAAAACATGAAACAACCTTGTTCAGTAATTTGATCGTGGTATTAAAAATAAAAAAGAGAGGAAAAAGGGAGAAGAAAACGGACCTCCATTTGCCATGAAAATCTATAATAAACAGCCATAATAGCCATGGAAGTGATACCGAAACTAGACATGACAGCAGCGACCAAGTAAGTGAACCTTTCGGATTTTTTTCTAGCTAATTTCTCCGCCACATGTGGAGGTATTAAGATCTGTTTGTTCCCAAAATCCTCGGAACCGGATCCTTCTTCTACTAGATTCACTAAGGTCAGGGGTTCAACATCTTTTTGTTCCTCCAACACGAAACAAATGGAAAGCCTTGTCTCCTTTCGAGCACCGTGTGTTAGCTGTGGGAGGCGAAGTAGAGGGTTGAAAACTAGCCTTGGCTTGTGTGAGGGATGAAATGAAAGGAAAGGTTTAAGGGGTACGGCGGCGGATAAGCCAGCCGCCATGGGAAATGAACTGCGAGAAGGTAAAAGACGGCGAAGCAATTAAGCTCCGGCGGAGGAGATGAAGGAGAAGAGAGATGGGTCGGTGCGGAGAGGGTAGAGGTTTTGGTCTTTTATAGAGGGAAAGGTTCAGTGCACGAAGACCACAGCTTTGTGTGTGATTTTTGGGTATTGGGGAAGTTTATGGAATTAAAACACCCGCTTCCTCGTCATCGCATATATATTTTTTAAAATTTAAACAACAAAGTTTAAAAAGGGTAAAAAATTGTTTTCTTCATTTTTCCTATGATATTGGCCATTACCACTATGATAGTCTGATTCCACTCTAAAGGTAACACGTGGAGTATACGTTAACTTATAAAGTTAGATTACTTATTATGAAATAATTAATTTTCAACCCTCAAAATCTTTTTGTATGGCAATTCAACTGACATCTTTAGTTAGATCATCAATCTAATAAATAATTAAAAAATTATTAAAAAATAAAATTGTTGATTTAAAGATGGATTCAATCTTAGTTTGGGTTAGTATATTTCTAAGTTCTCGATTGATCCGGCTTCCGTAATACTCCTATCTACCATAGGATGGCCCAAGTTGATATGAGCAATATTTAAGAAGAGTTGTTAATGTTTTCGACCGAATTAAGTCAAGATTTAATATAAAATATAGAGATAATATCATTTTTTGTCATTAAACTTGACAAATTGGTCTATTTTAGTACTTATATATTTTTTTCACTTTGGTACTTGAATTTGGCAATTAGACTTATTTTGATATTTAGATTTGGATTTCGTTAAGATTTGATGATGTGACTAGTGATCTTGAAACATAACAAATAATTTGGATTGAGAATCAATTAGTATGTTAGTCCGAACAAAGTAGTTGAATTGATAGAATCGAAAACTAATTGAAACTAAAAAAAATTGAAAACTATGACAAAAACCAACAGTAAAACATGTTGAACTAGTTTAATAATTTTTTTAATTTTTTTATGAATTTAATCTTTAATTAATTATGTAATTAATTATTTAACTAGTTGTACCACCTAATCACCTGGAACTTTATATAATTTTAATATTTTCAAATGATGGTATGGCACAAACTCAAATTGTCATGTCATCAAACTTTTATATGTTTCAAGTTCGGGGATCAAAATATATTTAGTTGCCAAGTTCATGTACCAAAGTTGATTAAAAAAAAATACATGTACGAAAGCGAACCTAGATATCAAGTTCATGACCAAAAATTATATCATCCGCAAAATAAATTGTTTAAAAATAATAATAAAACATTAATTAAAAAAATAATATATACAACAAATTAAGTCAAGTCAAGTTTAAAAAATATAAATCCAGGCCAAGCGGATTGAGCTATCCAACCCATGAACAATTTTATGTTTAAAACATATTTAAACTCAAATTAAAATAAATTTAAAGAGTCCTTGTACATATGCAATTTAAATGTCAATAAATTAAAAAAACTCTCACAAAAATAAATTTTCAATTTTTAATTACAAAATTAGAAAAGCTGTCATGTTAGTTGATCTAAATAAGAGTCTTTCCTATTTTAATCATCTTAATTTTTTTGTTAATTTAGTTACTCGAAAAATGCAATTGATCAATTTAGTCACTATACCATTAGATGGTAACAGAATATTGACTATGCATTTTCTATTTTGGTTACTCTAAAAAGGAATCGTTTCTATTTTAATCACTCGAAAATTAGGGTAAACTACTTAGTTAGTCATTCTAAACAATAGTTATTCCTATTTTGGTCACCCAAAAAAATACATGAAAATATACCATTAGTTTTTTGTTACTATTTTAACAATGGAATAGTTGGTCACCCAACTTTTAGGGCACTTTGATTTTGATCACCCAAAATAAAATCCTTGCAATTTCGTCACCTAATTTTTAAGGCGCTTTCATTTTAGTCACTCAAGCATTAAATTTCTAATGACGGTTGATTGTACACACACCATATCATGTTTATACTTTCATTTTGGTCACCCAACTTCTAGATCATTTTTGTTTTAGTCACCCCAAAAATATCATTTTTTCAAGTATTTATTAGGGCAAAAAAAATAAGGATTAAAGTGAAAATGCGGGTGAAACTAAAATAATTCATTAAAATTTGTTAAACTAGTTTATACCCTTGCCAACAGTTCTATTTTTTTCAATATTGAGAATTTAAATTTCTAAACATCAAAACTGATTGAATAAATTATTAAAAAATGTATCCTTTGATAATGTTAGTCGATTTATTACTATAATATTGAAATTAATTTAATTAATTAATTTAATCTTTTATAAAATTTATTTTATGTTTCTAAACAAAATAAAGTTAAATAATTCATATTTAATAATTTTCTACAAATTTTCTTTTAATTATATGATCTCGAATCTTTTATGCTAAGCTAAAAGCAAAGAAAACAATATTTACAATTAACTTAATTATTTAATTTTATCTTACTTGCCAAACAAAACCTAGAAAAAATTCATTACTTCTTTACCTGAACGAAGAACAAGTAATTAATTTAATTAATTACAATGATTTTTTATTTTTATTTTTAGCTTAGTATTGAAGATTCGAGACCATATAATCAAAAGAAATTTAAGTTTCATAGACTTTTATTAAATATGAGTTAATTGATTTGATTTGATCAAGGATAATCTAGAAATATAGAATAAAACTTTAAAATTTAGAAAAGATTAAATTAATTAATTTCAATATTATAGTAACAAATCGGTTAATATTACCAAGGGATAAAATTCTTTTAAAAATTTATTTAATTTATTTTGATATTTTAAAATTCAAAATTTTAATATTAAAAAATAGAATTTTCAACTATGTAATAAGTATAATTTAACAAAATTTTAATGTATTATTTTAATTTCTACTATTTTTACCTTCGATCAATACTTAAAAAATATATTTTTTGGTGACAAAAATGAAAGGGTAAACATGATGTGGCATGTACAATTAACCGCTGTTAAAGATTTAACGCTTAGATGACTAAAATAAAAACAGCTTAAAAGTTAAGTGATGAATTTGTAAGGATTTCATTTAGGTGTCCTAAAAGTTGGATGAGCAACTAGTGAATTTACCCTTTACTTAAAAGTGTTTACTGAATGGAAGCTTAAGCAGGCAGGGAAGAGAAGTGGGGACCATTTCTGTTAAACCAATCAAATGGTAGCCTTTAAAAAAATAATTGACCGCACAACCTGAATTGAACTTTGTCTTAACTGTCATGCCACGTAGTCAGTAGTACAGTTGCCTACTAACCTACCTATCAGTACCTTTTCGGAGATGTTGTGGTTTCCACGTGGGATTCGTTTATTGGGTATTATTAGAACACGCTTTCTCCTTTTAGCCGTTGAGTCGACCACCTGGCTAGAGGTTCTTCCACCCACAGATTCCCTTTGGATCACGTTATACTGCTAACACTATTTTTTAACCCAAGCTTGAGCTCAACTTGTTGGCTCAGCTTGTCTTCGGTCCGGTTAGGGTCCTGTCTGCATTCAACAAGTTGTTTGCTGGACTTGGGTTTTTTTTCAGCCAATGAATTTTTCAATGGTTGTTTGAATTAGGTTAAATAAAAAAATTAATTGGAATATCGGTTTAGTGAAAGAAATTAGATTGGTTAATTTAAAATTAATTTTTAATTTTTTATATTTATAATTTTAATAAATTATTTAATTAAATCAGAGCGACCATTAAAATCGATCAACTAGTAATTTACTAAATTTGATTCTTCAGTAAAATAGATTATGTGTTGGAATATATTAATATAAATAATACAACACTTCAATAAAATAAAATAAAAATATTGAAGGAGTTATACTTATACATGAATATTCTTAAATTTGTTATATATTTATTTTTCATTTTATTATATCAATAACTATTGGTCTAAAATTTGAAGGTTGTATAAAATCTTTAGAAAAAAATTGAAATCAGCTTTGTTTGATTTTTGAAAATATTTTTTTTATATTTTTATTTTATTTTAAAAATAATTTTTATTTTCGAATTTTAAAAATTTTAAAACATGCTTGATAAATATAATAAAATATATATTTTCAATAGTGGAAACATAAAAATGTTTTGTAACTATTATTTTATATAATAAAATGTGAGAAATAAAATTTAAAAATCACATTTATATGAAATTTTGAATTATTATAATTAATTTTTAATTACATTTAAATAAACTTAGATATATTTATTTATTAATCTTCAACTCTTTCTTTTCACCAATGAGGTGACGGAATATTATTCAATGGCCTAACATTAAATGTAAAATCAAATTAAAACTACAATTTTGATAAAAAAAGAAAGGCTAAATTCTTCTATGAGTTCTTGTACTTTATAAAAGTTGTAGATTTGATTATTTTTACTTTTTGTATTTTTATTTTTAAATTTTAATTTTTACTGAACGGTAACTATTAAATTTATTAATTTAAGTTTTATTATTTCTAAAATTTGATATGACAAATATTTTATCATATGTGTCATGTCAGTTTATTATTTCATTACTCACCAATTAATAGACTAATGACTGTTAATTGCGTCAAAGTTGAAATTTCAAAATTCAAAAAGTATAAAGAATTAAAATAATTCGATAAAAAATTATATACTAAATCTACTACTGCACATGCAGTATAAGACTAGTAATTGAATCAGAGACGGATCCAGAGGGCTGGTAGGGGCCTTGACCCTCTAAAATAGAAAAAAATTTATTTAGGTCTTTTATAATTTATAAAATTTTAAATCAACAATGGTAAAATTACATTTTAAGCCCCCAAAACGATAAAAAATTAATTTAATCCCCTAAAAATTATAAAGATATAAGCTATTAAAATGGCGAAATTACATTTTTACTATCATAAAAATATATAATTTAATTTTGTCCCCCCAAAAAATTCTGACTTAAAAAAATAGTAACTAAAAGGGTAAACTGCACTGATAGTCATCCAATTATTAGCATATTTCCTTTTCAGTTACCCAACTATGAAAAATTACAAAATAGTCATCAAACTATTCAATTTTTTATTTTTGGTCACCAACTGTTAAATAGCTAAAGGGAAGATGAGATGGAAGCTTTCAAAATTAGCATAATAGCAACTTTAACCTTCAACGTTTATATATTGCGTCAATTTAGTTTTGATATTAAAAGTTTAACCATCGACGCTTACACATTGTGTAATCTATTTTTTTTTTCAAATGTACTTTTTCTTTGTGACACTTTCACCTAAAAAGCTAAAAAATGTATCTACTAAATTTGATCAGAAATTTACGAAAAATTGAAACCCCAAAAAATCCAAGATGATAATTTTCATCTTTTCTTATTCTTTTAAAATTAATCCTTAATGTTACAAATAAAAGTAAAACTACAAAAATTAACCCTTAAACTATACAATGTGTAAATATTGAGGGTTAATTTTTTTGGAATCAAGACTAAATTGACATATTTTATAATTGTTAAGGGTTAAAGTTGTTATTATGCCAATTTTAAAAGCTGCCAAATTATCTTCCCATTTGTAATTTAATGATTGGTGAGCAAAAAATAAAAATTTAAATAGTTTGGTGACAAAAAATAAACAAATCAAATAATTAAATAATTATTTTATAACTTTTTATAATTAAGCGAGAAAAAAATATTAATACTTGAATGACTACAGATGTAATTTACATAAAAGAGATTGGCCTAGGCACGCAAACTTAGGCTTTGTCCTTTTTATTCCAGTGAACGTTACAAGTTGATTCTCACAATAGAGCTCATATCTGAACATGGAGTTTTCAAAAAAATCTCAGGTAATGTATTTGTTTGCAATTTGCACTTCTTTAATTTATCTTTTTCCTTTCTTGAAAATATTGATGTTCTATTATTTAACTTTGATGGTGATCGATAAATGCGACAAAGAAACTGAAACCTGTTCGTTGATTTGATTAGGTGTTTGAGACACTGATCTCGGCTATATTTTTATTGGAACTACTGAGACCGAATGTAGCTGAATTTCGAGCAGTGGGGCTTGCGACGAGCACCATCACGTTTCGGGCGCTGAATTGCCGCAAACATAGCGCGGTATTGACTGATTTTGGTGGGATCGGTGATGGTAAAACATCTAACACGAAGGCGTTCGAAGCAGCGATTATGAATCTAAGCCAAGTGGCGCCGGACGGTGGTGCACAGCTTATTGTGCCGCCAGGGAAATGGCTAACTGGAAGCTTTAATCTCACCAGCCATTTTACGCTTTTTGTACATAAAGATGCTGTTATTCTTGGATCTCAGGTACAATTTTTGAGCCTTGGATTTCTCGCTCACTCGTCTCAATACTTTGCTGATTTAATTGCAAGCGTGGCTACTAAACTTTAAACCATTTGAAGTAAGCTTCATATTTAAAATTTGTGAAATCAAATTATAAATAAATTTGTACTTATTGTAAAGATATTTTGGATTTGATTATTTTTTTAATTTGTTAGATCCAATTACTAAATACAATAAGTATACAAGTATTTGTTTTAAATATATTGTATGTCGATTTGAACAATCATTTAATGTCCAAGCTAATAGTTAGGTCGATAGAAAGACTTGATTAGTAATTTGAGCATTCAATTAAACATTTTGAAATTTAGAACCGATTTAGATTTTGAGTTAAAATTTGAGGATGTTTAGTGAAATTAACCCTTTTTAAGTTTTTTAGTTGTTGGCTTTGGCGAAATTTGCCACTTTCAGGTTTAGAAATACCATCTACTTCTTGATTATATAATCCTATAATTTCGGCTTTTGATTTCAGTTAGGTCATAAAATTATCGGCCTCTTCCGTTAGTCAAAACATTTTAGGCCACTGCTACCGAACGTGGTATGAAAAGTGTGTGTGGGTCAACAACCTACCAAATTTCCAAGGACCAGAAATTTGGTTTGATCTTATTGAATTTGCTCCATAAGTTAAAAACTGTAAATATTTGAATCAAACCCAATTTTATAATTTATTTTTGATTAATTTTAATTTTATATAATGTTTTATTTTAAATAACAAAAAACCTATGTAAGATGATATTTTAAAAAAAAAAATGAAGAACTGAACCAATGTGCACTTTGGTTTGGTTTTAAAAATTAAAATACTGCAATCTAATACACTAAAACCTCTTAAATTAGTACATGTAAAGGCTTTGTGAATAAAAAAGTTTTATTTAATTTAATAAATATATAAAAATTATTTGTATATTAACCAACACAGCATGATAAAACATTATCACCTTCACTTTTTCTTGATAAGAAATTGAATAACTTTGGAGGAGATACATAATCTAGTTTGATCTTGTTTAAAAGCAATGTGATGGTGATAATAATTAATCCTGCTTGATGCTTGCTGAAACTAATCTTTGAAGATAACAAACAGGATGAATCGGAGTGGCCGCCTGTTGCTCTTTTGCCTTCATACGGTAGGGGAAGGGATGCCCCTAGTGGAAGGCTCAGCAGCCTTATTTTTGGCACCAACCTCACTGATGTTGTCATTACAGGTAACCCAAATACACATTTAGCTTCTCAAGCTTTTAATCAAGTGGGGGGATTAAGTATATGGCTTGTAATACAAGGTAATAACGGCACCATCGATGGCCAAGGTTCATATTGGTGGAAACTGTTCAGGGACAATAAAATGACTGTTACCAGACCTTACATGATCGAGATCATGTACTCGAAACAAGTCCAGATATCGAATCTAACGTTGGTTAACTCCCCATCATGGAACGTTCATCCCATATACAGCAGTGATATAATAATCCAACACTTGACGGTTTTTGCACCGGTTGATTCGCCCAACACTGATGGAATAGACCCAGGTTTGTTTTGTTTTTGGATTCGCAGGTACAGCATGTCTGTCATAGTTGATATGATGTTTTGACGGTGTATGTTTTTTGTTTCAGATTCGTGCACGAATACCCGAATCGAAGACAGTTTTATCGTCTCTGGAGACGATTGCATCGCTGTTAAAAGTGGCTGGGATGAATACGGAATCAAATTCAACATGCCGACCAAACAACTAGTGATCAGAAGGTTCGCTTGCATTTCCCCAAGCAGTGCCACCATTGCTCTCGGGAGCGAGATGTCTGGCGGAATTGAAGATGTAAGAGTCGAGGACGTAACGGCGATTAATACGGAATCCGGTGTGAGGATCAAAACTGGAGTGGGAAGAGGAGCTTACGTCAAAGACGTTTACGTTAGGAACATGACGTTGAATACGATGAAATATGTGTTTTGGATGACGGGTGATTACGGCTCGCATCCGGATGCGGAGTTCGACCAAAACGCGTTCCCTGTGATCAAAGGGATCAATTATAGAGACATTGTGGCCGATAACGTCACCCAATCGGCACAACTGGACGGGATCGGAAAGCATCCATTTACGGATATTTGCATTTCCAATGTCAACATCAAATTGGCTGCAAAGCCAAAGGGGGTGCAATGGAACTGCAGTGATGTTCAAGGAGTTACCAATCGTGTGAGCCCTGAACCATGTAACTTGTTGCCTCGAAAGGAAATTGATTGTCCCTTCGCTAAGGATAGACTGCCCATTGAAGATGTCCAGTTAAAAACTTGTTCGATCAGCGGAAACTTTTAATAATTTTATCTATTTTATAGTTTGAAATTAGTCTTATTAAAGTGCAGCTAATATTATAAAACTTTTCCGATTGTGATCTTTTCTAGGAACGTTTCAGTTCATATATTAGGTGCTTAGGAAAATGGTTGATAGGTGTTTTTTAAAGCTTTAGGTATAGAATATAGTATGAGTTAAATATATGGGCGGATGAGCCTAGCCCAAATTCTTCTAATTTTATTTGGTCCAAGATTTCTGGTCGTAAATCGGGCTGGGCTAAGTTGAAGCTATAAAATGAATATTATTATATTAATACGTTCTATGAGTCCGGATCAACTAGGCTCACGGACAACTCGGCCCCTTCTCTAAATGAAATATATTTTATTTATTTATAAAAATAAATTAAATCTAAAAATTCTCTTTTCTTCTTGGTTTCTTTATTACTTTAATTAAACTAGATAGATGTTTATATTGAGCTCAACCTTTGAGGGTTATTAATATAAGGGACAAATCTTTTAAAATAATTATATACGAGTCTAATATTTATAAAATAAATGTTTTAATGGAAGTCAAATCTTTTAAAATGATTAAATAAAAGGTAAACTTCAAATGAATGCTTTTCAAAAATAATATATCAAATATCAAATTATGTTTTATCTTTTTAAGTAATATTTTATTCTGAAAATATTGATAATCATTTGATTTTACTCAAATTAAATTGAAAAATCTAGACATTTTTACAAAGATTAAGCCTAATTTATTTAACCCTTACATTTACAATATTCTAAATTGAATGTTTAGCCATTAAAATTTAATCCTTTATACAAACCGTAAGCTTGTGCGAGCTTATACACTTTTTTTTTTAAAAATATTTTAGAAGTATATTATTTTTATCAAAATTTTTAATTTTTGAAAATACAGCATAAAGGATAAATTGAATCAGTGGAGCATATACTAATCAACGATCATCCACAAAAACGGTTACCTGAATGGGAACATTCGAGATAATCATAGCTGGCGCGAACATTCTCGACTCTCTTCCTAAACCGCCGGTTCACCCAGCCGAACTAAAACGTCACCGCAAAAGACAATTCGAATTCATAAACGAACACCGTTGACTCGCTTACAAACAGAAAGAAAATCACGAAAACGCCATCGTTTCATAGAACCATCCAGAACCTCTCACCCGCCCCCTTCTTTTTCCCTCGCTAAAATAATATACGCTGAGAAGAAGGGACTAGAAGAACTTCATTCAATATATAAATACCTTCAAATTCTTTTCTCTGAAATCAGATCAGTTCTCTGTTATACAAAGCAAAGTATAATACCCCTAGCTTCCTTTGCTCACCTTTCTTTTTCAAATTTGCTTTGTTTTTCTGTTCTGTTTGGTTGTGTACGAGGGAAATGGCGGACGTGCAGATGGCTGACGCAGAGACCTTTGCCTTTCAGGCTGAGATCAATCAGCTTTTGAGTTTGATCATCAATACTTTTTACAGTAACAAGGAGATTTTCCTTCGTGAGATTATCAGCAATGCCTCTGACGTACGTATTCTTTATCTCTCTGTTTTTGCGTTTTCTTTTCTGTTTAATAAATATTCCTACGGCTAAGGTTTGCATTCGGATGCTTGATGTTTGGAATGAACTTTTTTCCTGATTGGCCTAGTGTTTGGCGCCCTTTTTTGTTCAAAGTGGTGATTTGCTCTTTGATGATATTTTATGGATGGTAAATCAATTTGTTTTACGGAGTATTTAGAGATTGTAATTCGTAGTGGTTAGGTAACTTCATTTTCTGTAGAAGATGCGGATTCATGTATCTGTTTAAAGTTCAGATCCCTTTATTATCTGCAATTTTATTTTGAGTGCTACTATTGAAATTTGAAATTTGAATTAGTTTAGTTATTTGATAGGTATTCGAATATTTTTGATCTTCTGGAAGTTCAATATAGAAACATTTTATAATAGATTTTGATGTTTTAATTGTAATTGCTTTTTTTTTTTAACTAAAATTTTAATTGTAATTGTTTCTCTGGAAATAAAATGGATATGAACTCGTTTTGAATTTAGATCTTAGAATATTCCGATTTAAGTTTTCTTTATGTGATGGTGTGTAGGCATTGGATAAAATTCGATTCGAAAGCTTGACTGATAAGAGCAAACTAGATGCTCAACCTGAGCTTTTCATTAGGCTTGTACCAGACAAGGTTAACAAGACCCTCTCCATCATCGACAGTGGTATTGGGATGACTAAAGCAGGTTATATTTGTATTAACATTCTTAAATCGCCTGCCATAGTGTTGATAGTTTGCGGTAATTGGTACTACCAAGTCTACCATAGATTCTTGACTTGAGCTTTGTTGTTCGTATATGCAGATTTGGTGAATAACTTGGGTACAATTGCAAGGTCTGGTACCAAGGAGTTCATGGAAGCATTGCAAGCTGGAGCTGATGTTAGTATGATTGGACAATTCGGTGTTGGTTTCTACTCTGCTTACCTAGTTGCTGAGAAAGTCATTGTGACCACCAAGCACAATGATGACGAGCAGTACATTTGGGAGTCTCAAGCTGGTGGCTCTTTCACGGTCACCAGGGATGTTAATGGAGAGCAACTCGGTAGGGGTACTAAAATTACTCTTTTCCTTAAGGAGGATCAGGTAAACATTTTGCTTATTTTCTAATGAAAATGAACTTTAGTGTTTATAATTTAGGAAAGCTAAATGGTTGTTTCTAAATTGAATTTACAGCTTGAGTACCTGGAGGAAAGGAGGATTAAGGACCTTGTGAAGAAGCACTCTGAATTCATTAGCTATCCGATATACCTCTGGACCGAGAAGACAACCGAGAAAGAAATTAGTGACGATGAGGAAGATGAACCCAAGAAAGATGAGGAAGGAAATGTCGAGGATGTTGAAGAGGATGAGTCGAAATCGAAGAAGAAGAAGAAGATCAAGGAAGTTTCTCATGAATGGCAGCTCATCAACAAGCAGAAACCGATCTGGTTGCGAAAACCTGAGGAGATCAGTAAAGAGGAGTATGCCTCTTTCTACAAGAGCTTGACTAATGATTGGGAGGATCATCTTGCTGTCAAGCATTTCTCTGTTGAAGGTCAGCTCGAGTTTAAGGCGATCCTGTTTGTACCGAAGAGGGCTCCATTCGATCTCTTTGACACGAGGAAGAAGATGAACAACATCAAGCTATATGTTAGGAGGGTGTTCATTATGGACAATTGTGAGGAGCTAATCCCTGAATACCTTGGGTTCGTGAAAGGTGTCGTGGATTCCGATGACTTGCCGCTTAACATCTCTCGTGAGATGCTACAACAGAACAAGATTTTGAAGGTGATTAGGAAAAATTTGGTGAAGAAATGTATTGAGATGTTCAACGAGATTGCTGAGAACAAGGAGGACTACAACAAATTTTACGATGCTTTTTCGAAGAACCTAAAGTTGGGTATTCACGAAGACAGCCAAAACAGGGCCAAGTTGGCTGATTTGCTTCGATACTACTCGACGAAGAGCGGTGACGAGTTGACGAGCTTGAAAGACTATGTCACCAGAATGAAGGAGGGCCAGAAGGATATTTATTACATCACTGGTGAAAGTAAGAAGGCCGTTGAGAACTCTCCGTTCTTGGAGAAACTGAAAAAGAGGGGATATGAAGTTCTTTTCATGGTGGATGCCATTGATGAGTATGCGGTCGGACAGTTGAAGGAATACGACGGCAAGAAGCTTGTCTCTGCCACAAAGGAAGGTTTAAAGCTCGAGGACGAGACGGAGGAGGAGAAAAAGAAAAAGGAGGAAAAAAAGAAGTCTTTTGAAGATCTCTGCAAGACAATCAAAGATATCTTAGGTGACAAAGTGGAGAAAGTTGTTGTCTCCGACAGGATTGTAGACTCACCTTGCTGTCTGGTCACCGGAGAGTACGGATGGACTGCTAACATGGAAAGGATCATGAAAGCGCAAGCTTTGAGAGATAATAGCATGAGTTCTTACATGTCCAGCAAGAAAACAATGGAGATTAATCCCGATAATGGAATAATGGAAGAGCTAAGGAAGAGAGCTGAAGCCGATAAGAATGATAAGTCCGTTAAGGATCTCGTACTGTTGCTGTTCGAGACTGCTCTATTGACCTCTGGGTTCAGCTTGGATGATCCGAACACATTCGCAGGTAGAATCCATAGAATGCTGAAGCTGGGTCTGAGTATTGATGATGACGAGACCGGTGGTGATGATGCGGACATGCCTACTCTTGAGGAAGATGAAGCTGAGGGAAGCAAGATGGAAGAGGTGGATTAAAAAAATCATAATTAATTTCACTTTTCTGCTTTCTGATGATTTCATGGTTTTGGTTTTTGTCAAAAAATGGAGTCCTACAGGGAGTTGTCTGTGTGTTTTCTCTCGTCTCTTTTTTCTTTTTCTTGCTGTCCAAATGTTATTAATGATCTAAAATATTAAGCAAAATGCTGTTCAGTTTTCGTACTTTTTTCTGTAACTTGCATCATAGATTAGAAAAGAGTAAATAATGAAACGAAGGGTAAAAACATAGACGATCAAGTCGAGCTCAATGAAAAAAAAAAAAAATTCAAAATCCAATTAGCATTGTTAAATATTGGACCAGATGGTACGGTACTATATAACTTCCCTCGCCTAGGATGTTATTATATATTTTTATTTAAAACTATTAAAATCTTGATTATAATAAAATTAAAACTCATAACATTTTAAATATTTAATTTTTCTATTCAAAACAATATTTATTTGATTTTATATCAAATATAATTACAGTGAAATCTGAATTATCTCAAAACCTCATCTTATTTTTATAAATATATTTATGCTCTTAAATTCAGTCTAATCCTAAATGATTTCACCGCCTACCCAGATTTCAAAGCGAAGGAAAAAGAAATTGCAGCCAACATATCGATGGTAAAAGGGAATAAAACTGGAGCCCATTTAAGCACTAAGGCCGATATAAAACATGAAATTTACCCTGAAAGCAGGCTGGGAATCTGCTGGGGCACCTCCGTTATCACCACCCACTCGCCGAGGATCTCCACGATAACCATTTCTATCACCCAGCCTCGAATGTTCTTGTTCAAATCAAGGAAGCTCCCTAGACAAGCCGAATACTTCGTTACTGAGAGCAATCACCGGGAACGATAAAAGAAAACTAGAATGTTTTACAATCTAAAAGAGATTTTACCAAGGGTTAATTAAATTAAAATTTTCGGATGTAATTTTGTAATTTTTAAAATTATGTGATCAAAATGTAAATTAATTAACAGTTTAATAATTTTGCATGTCATTCATTTTTTTAATTTGAAGTTTGAACTATTTGTTATCAAAATAATTATTTTATTTTAGTTTGATACATAATTTTTCTTAGCTGCAGAACTGCTTTTACATAAATAGTGCGGTTGAAATGAACTTTAATCTATCAAATCATCATTTTAAACAAAAATTAGGTTAAATTATATAATTAATCCTATATTTTTTTATTTTAAGCAATTTAAAAAGATTATGTTTTTTGACTTTTTTATATTGTCTTCTACTTTTCTATTTGTTTTTCTTCTTCCTCTATCTCTTTTAATGTAATTTTTCTATATTTTTATTTGTTAAAACTAAAAAAAATTAATTGTTTAAAAAATAAAAATATAGAGACTAATTTTAACATGTAGTATACCAATCTGTTTTACTTTTTAATATGAAGAAATATATATTTGCAAATATCAAAATCCATAAATATCATTGCAGTAAAAACGTATAAAGCTTTAAGTAAAAAACATATATATATACATATATATATATGGAAACATATAAAGCGAAGATATTTGTGACTGGAAAAGAATGAGTTCTTTTCAATATACAATATATTTTGATTGGGACGGTTGATGTTGATGGCGATTATTAAATTCATAAATATCTAACTTAATGTTCAACTAAGTAAAACAAATAAAAATATCTAAGCAAAAAATCTTCTTCCCGGGTCTTCATTCTGAGAGTGGTGAAAATGTTGTCACTGATCTTAAACAATAGAGGGGAGAGATCCCAAAATAATGGGCACAAGCCTCCGACGAGAAAGGCAAAGCCCTAACGCAAAGCTAAACATTATTTTTCTGAAAGCGATTCCCATGACGTCGAAAAAACAACCGGAGAGTGGTGAAGAGCTACCCAACAATCAAAGTAAAGACAAAAAAAAAAAGGGTATGACTAGTCCAGAAGGTTGCCAGTGACGTTGAAAATATCCCAACGGTGAAGGAAAAATACAATGAGATACGACTGACACAAACCAACGACGATGCAACCCTCGATTAACCAAATAAAAGCAAAATTCCCCCAAAGACGTAAAAGTTTATGGGTTTTGGAGACAACAAAGCATTGTTTGATCCATTATTATTTGACCATATTAGGTGGCCTTTGTTATTTTCATATCTTAAAATTTCCAATCCTGCATTTCTGAACACTTTATTAAGATACACCTTGAATTTACCCTATCAAATAAAATACTAACATTTCCAGTGATTTTTATTATTAACGAATATGTAATTGAATTTATTTTATTTATTCCAAGTAAAAAGTTAATGCATTTATCGCACATGATTAAGTATAAAATAAATTTTAAATATTTAATATATATTTGTAATAAAATATAATTTGAATTTGAATTTGACAACATTTTAAATAAATTTGAAATAATTTTTACAATTTTATAGTAAAAACGTATTGCACAACAAATATGAAAAGCAATTTTGTCTAACAATTTATGGTTGTGTGAAAATAATTCCCAAAAATATATATACAAAACCAATCTGAGAAAAAAAGTTTACCCTTCAATCAAACCCCAAAGAGCCATGCTAAACCCCAAATCTCACCCCCAGAAATTTCTGGGAAGAAAAGAACAGCTTTATACAGCTCTATTCCGCTTAGAGCTGTCCAATGACCGAGCTTGAATAATGTTTTTTCTATCTCACATCCTATTCAGCTCAAATTCAGTTTAAATAATAAAAAAATACTATTAAATTTATTTAATATTTTGGATAGTGAAACAAGCTTTTGGGCTGGCCGGGTTGGCCCCAAAACGAGCCTAAGTTTGAAACTTTTTTAAAACTAAACTGCAACTCAACCGGACCCGACTATGGACAGCTCTAATGCAAACAATGCAATAAACAATGAAAAAACAGATTTTTGTATATAATATAACCCAAAGCAGCATTAGCCCAGCTTCTTACACAAATACTATGTCATATACCAACATAGCATATATATATTTATAAACAAGCAGTCAAAACTTGAATACACAAGACACTGTATTGTACAAAATACCCACTTCAAAAAAAAAAAAAAACCAAAAAGATAAGCACTGTACACTCTCTTTGCCATTCTTTTTCCTTTCATTCTGCTGCACCCAGTTCTCTCACAGTGTATATACACGATCGCAGAATGGGGGAAATTATTCGGAAAATTTGCAGCCGGTGATCCTATCAAACAATAAATATACTAACGGAACATCATATAGTATATGTCGCTTTTTGATTCTAGAGCTTCTTGGCATGAAAATAGAGTCCATATTAATTATGTATGAGATAAAAGATGGTATGATAAAAGATGAAATTAAAAGCAAATGCCATCACCTACCTTATTAAGTAATTTCCAGACAGGTCATTGTCAAGTACCGACGGCTTTACACGCACCACCATGATAAATTGTCTCTGTGTCAATCTCGTAGGAAGAAAGCAGCTTTCTCTGCATCAAAATATAAAAATGTAACTCAACCTTTTTTTTTCTTTTTTTTTAATTATGAAGGGAATGAAAGATTTTAAAAGTCCCACAAAATAAACCAAAGAAAAGACTCCCAGCAAGAACGTTAAAACGAAACTACACCTTTTATCAGATGACAAGCAGGGCTATGCTAAATAGTCATGCTACATCAAGAATTCACACTATAACATTAAAAAAAGAGAGGCGTGCCGTTATTCATTCCGTTCTATTCCAGCTAAACAGCCGAGACGTGATGTTCTAACAAAACATTTTGTGTTTTAGAGTATGAGAAAGTATCATGAAACAACTTTTAACAAGCCAAATAAATCATACAACAGAGCATTACACTCGAGATAGATCTATAATATCAAAAGAATTCATCATTTCTTAGTCAAACTGTCATATTTATAACATAAAACTCATGGCAGTTTACATGGCAGAAAGCACAGGGATGCAAACTGTCGAAACCAAAGATGATGGCCCACTGATTTATGCTAGGCAATAATGCAATTCAAATCATATCTGCCAAAGGAAATATCTCGGTATTCAACCATTTGACCCATTATAAAAAGAGCAACACTACTATGAAGAGATCTACCAAAGCAAAGAAGGATACCAAGTACCAGAGCATTACAAATTTCACTAATCTAGTTGCCTCACCCTGGAGGAAGAAGTAACCATCAGTAAGAGCTAGAAACTCACATGATCCTCGAAATCAGGACTTGTCAGATTGATGGAGAGGTTTCTCATCAACAACAGCACCTGAATAAAAGAATGAAATATAAGCAATGACAAATGTTGCATGATCAAGCAAGATTGTATAAAATGTCATGGTCACACATATATACCGTTTCAATGTCTATGGGATCCATCTTTTTAAGTTTCTGGAGATGACCGGTAGTGTTTGGATCAAAGACACTGCCAATAAAACTGTATACTTGAACAAAGTCAGGCAACACTGCATCAAGCAAAAAGCCATTTTAAAGGATGTGAGGATAATATAACTTATAAAAAATTAAAATATTCAATTAGCACTAACACAAACCTCTTAGTGCATGACCATGATTTCCCTGATTAGTCATCTCTCCAATTTGTCGCCTCTGTGGGGTGCTCATTGAGCTGCCCCTAGATTTATTGGCCATTCCAGAACCTATAATTGAAAGTATACATCAAATAATCAAAACCTTGACTCCTAAGGGGTCACTGCCCTAAGGGGTCACTGCCACCATAAATGAAATGATAGAATTAGGAAGAATAAGAAACCTTTTTTAGCTTGTGAGAAACTGATGGTTTGTTCATTGTGTGTCCAGGAAGACGCCGCAGTAACAGGGTTCATAAGCATCAATGAGGGATCAGATCTCAGAACACATCCAGTGTCAACTAATGCATTCGATGATTGAAGAGACCCTGATGCTTGTGGCTGTACATGAACTGCCAGATGTGACACAGAGAGTCAGGATTTCTTATGTTGAGTTTTTTCTGTGATCACTGATTATACTTTGGATAAAATATTCTCACCATTTTTTGAGGCTTTCTGTGGATATGGATGAGCTGCTTTCCTTTTAGGTCGAGGTGGAGGTAGGTGTTCATTTGTTCCATTCTTCTGAACCTTTAGAAAATATTTCTGGGCATGACTACGAATCTGCAAAAAAAAGGGCACGTCATTTTAAATGTTTGTTATGGGCATTGTCGCCCACAGATAATTGTTAAAAACAAACAACCTCTAATTAGAAACTACACTGGTTTTCACATCATCACAAATTTGTTGCCTCTTACCGAAACATCAGAAAGCCTAGGATCCAGGGGAGAGATTACTAACTACGATTGAAAGGAATAAAAGATACCCTTCATTCCTCAACCACCCTCCCGCTTCTTTCCTTTCAAACTGCAAAACGAAACTCGACTGAAAGGAATAAAAGATATCCTTCATTCCTCAACCACCCTCCTGCCTCATTCCTTTCAAACTGCAAAACGGAACTTGTCTAAAGTAATCAAAGGTTAGAAACATTACAGCTTACCTGAATAACAGTCTTTGACCCGACAAATGCTTCGATCTTTTTCCAGTCACGGTCAAATCTGAGCATAATCAATCGAACAGCAACAATTAGCAAGAGCAGGAAAATCTTTTCGATGAACAAACTCATGCAAAGTGCATAATTCAAAAACTCAGAACCAATGATACATATTATACTATAACAGTTTTAGCCAGATTTGGTGCATGAATTCAAATATATGCAAAAAAGGCTTTATCAAAATTCAGTGCCTTTTCACTTGTCCATAACAAATTACAGCCATCCAAATATCCAATTTTCAACTAATAAGTATAAAATTCTTTTCAACAAGAACCGATTTAGAAATTTCAAATCAGCTTCTTAGTAATTAAGGGAGAAAAACAAAAGCCTTCAATATCAAATTCAAGTCAAAAGGTTAAAACCGACACGCAAAATAACAAACGTAAACCATTTCCAAACGAAAAAGGGAAAAAAACCCTAATTTGAAAAGAAGCAAAGGAATTTCCTATAATTAGAGAGAGAAAAGATTTAGAATTTACAGCTGGAGAGCCTCGAGGAACTTGTCGTGTTCAGGTTCAGTCCAGCTCTCTCTGGACTTGGTTATGGTGTAGGGCTTTCGGATTTTCTTATTCGGATCCTCGGAAGATGAAACCGTGGAAGCCGCCGCATCTGTGGCGGCGAAGGGTCCCAGGCCTGGCAACGCCATTCCGGTAGGATCCAGGTAAAATCCCTCGGCCGGGTTCGGGTTTTTCGATACCATGTAAGATTTTCGGGATGGTTTCTTTTTTTCCCCCCTTAATGTTAGCTTTTTTTAAGTACAACGAACAATGTGGCGTTTGGAGAAGGCAGTTGAGTTTGTATATAAACGGCTCTCAGGATGTGGATTAGATGCTACGTGGCCTCCATTCGAGATTTAAATATAGCGAATACCATTCTGCCACGTGTATTTTTAATTGTTTATACGTTAAATTTGTTTTGCTAACAGTTCTTAAGAGGCATTTCATAATATTGCCTTCCATTTTAATTTATAATTAGAAATAATTTATTAATTACTATTAAAAAAATTTAGATGCCTTATAAGCAATATATATGCTCATCAAAAATTATGTTATCTGTTGTAATTAAAATTAATTCAGACAATACATTCAATTTTTTTTTTAAAAAATTTTGTTGCCAATATAATAAAAAATAAAAATTTTAAAAATTATAATTATTCCAAATAAAACGTTATTAAAGCGGCATCAGCAACGACAACTATGTGTAATTTATTAGTTTAAGAAGACATTCCAACAACCTGCGGCATCTTTGTTTTAAAGTAAATCACTTATTAAAAGACCCTTTTTGGCCAACTTTATGTTTTACCTTCTTTTCTTTTTTTTTTATATCGAACCAAAATTATTTTTAATTAAATAGTTGAACGAAAAAAATTAAATAGATTCTTTTTTATTTTTGAGGGATCAAAAAATAATTTTATAAGAAAGTGAAATTACATTCTTCTTTTTAGGTGTAGGGCCCGCCTACCCCTTTAACATTCCTATGATTTTAACTATGTTCGGGTAACAGGATTCAATCATCAGAAAACTCATAGTCATTGCTTGATAGAACGGAAAGAAAATTGAAGGGGTGAAAAATTAGAATAATTGAAAAATTAATTTTTCTTTTTCTACTTGTGCTTGATAGAAATAAAATTTTCTTTCCATTCATTACTTTATAAAATTGAAAAATGAGAGTAAACAGTAAAGAAAATAAAATAATTAAAAAATATATAATTTTGAACTAACATGATTTTTCTCTCATTTTCTCTTCTCTTGTAATTTTGAAAAATGATCATCCATCATTTTTTTTTCTCTCTCTCGCTTTTTTTCCCAACAAAATACACTCAAAACTCATTATCCTTACCACATCTCTCCATTTTTTTCCATTCAATCAAGTATATCTTTAGTGCGAAAGCAATGTCATGGCTTATTTTACAATAGATACCATGCATGAAACTTGTTAATGTTAAGTTGCTGGTTAGTTGTACGTTAACTTGCAATTAAATAAACGATTAGAAGCACAAAATGATTGTGCACTTTGAAATTATAAATTGAATATAAAACAGATTCTTTAATGGTATAGAAATTAAATTATTTCATTTAATAATAGATGGATTAAATTGAATAGGTTTATGATTTGGATTTGGGCAATGAGGTTACGGTACACCAGGATGCATAGGATTTTGTCTACACCAAACTAATCCAAGTGGAGGAGAGGGCCGGCGCTAAGGTGAAAAGGCCAAGAAAAGAGATTGGACTTGTTTCCACCAAAGGGCACGTGTCGAAAACAAGAAGCATAGGAGATGAGATGTATGGTGATGATGAATTCCAATACGCTAAGTGGCCAGCAGCAAAACCACGTGATTTTGCGGCATAAGATATTTTGGTGTGGGACCCAATTTTAGTTGCCCAGTTCTTCAGTTTTATGTTGCTTTTAATTTATATTTTTCTGTCTTGAGATATTTTGGGTCAGCCTTTCAATTCACCCCATTTGGGAAAGCCCGACAATAAATTTTGCTTTGCATTTATCTTTTACGCGCGTTTGTGTACAAGGAATATCCCTCTCCCTCTCCATCTCCATCTCCATCTCCAAATCATAAAATTTAAATTCTGAAATAAATTAACATTAAAAATGCAATATAATCATAAATATAAATACATTTCGAACCATATTTATGTAAAATTAAATCAATAAAAATATAATTAAAAAATCAAACGAAACTAAATAAAACCCATCACAATTACATATGATAGTACTAAAATCTGAATTTTAAAAAGTTCAGGGCTTGACCATGACCAATAATGTCAATATTTTATTGTTAAAATTGAGTTTATTTAATTTAAAAACTCTAAGATTGAATACTTTTTTCTTGCATTACCGGTGAAAAATTCATTGAAAAAATGTCCATCTGAAAAGAAAATGTTATATGAAAAGTAAATTTTAAAAATTGAAGATTTTGATGGCTAAATCATGTATTTTTCATTAAAAAATTAGGTAAATATTTTAAGAAAGTTATATATTAAAAAGCTATTGAGAAACTGCGAAAAAATCAATTAAGTCACAATATTAATTTTACACCTAATTAAGCTCTCGCTTTTAATGAAAATAATTAATTAAACTTTTCATTAACAATTTTCGTTATTGATCACATTCGTTATTAAAATAAATTGATAAACTAATCGATGATGGCACTTGACAACTTCCGGTTTAATTTAATATTTTCTCAATAAAAATAATTAAAAACATAAAAATATTTTATAAAAATAAGATAATCAGCAAAAATAAGGAAAAAGTTATAAAATTATAAAAGTAAAATTTTCTAAATTTTTAAATTGATATAAATTTATAAAAATATAAAATATTATAAATATTACAAAATAATATAAAAATATAAAATTAAATAAAACATATTTAAAATTATATAAGTGCGTATTAAATTTCTATAAAAATCATAAAAATTATTTAAATTATCAAAAATTGATATAAAGTTATAAATATTATTTAAAAATAATAAAAACTTTAATTGGACTAGATTAGTCAGTTAGATTGAAATAAATAAGGGTACCAGCCCGAAAAAAATATTAAGACCACTTGGCCTAAGAATTGAACGGTTGAATCAATTTTTTTTATTTTTTAATGTTTTATTTAATTGAATTGGATGGACTAGTCGAACTAGCAAATCATTGGCCTGATCAGTTCAACCACTAATTCTGTTTTGAAAATATTGGTTAGAATATTTCATTTTGGCATATGCTAATAGTTAGATAATGAAAATTTTGTTTGATAAAATATATTAAAAAATAAAAAAACAAAACATTTCAATCGTCTGATTTCCAGGTCAGTCGATCTAATGGCTTTCTCCGAACTGGTACCCTTGTCGATTTTGGTTTAATTGGTTCAATCAATTGATCCGATCCAGTTCAAGTTTTTATGATTTTTTTAATAATTTTTATAAGTTTATATCAGTTTTAAATTTTTAATACATTTTTAAAAAATTTAAATATGTTTTATTAATTTTATAAAAAAATTATACTTTATTAGAATTTTGTAAATTTTAATATTTTTATAAATTTTTCTGATTTTTTATGTTTTTAATAAATTTTATGAGTAAATTATTATATTAAACTATAAGCTATCACATGTCACTATCGATTGATCTATCAATTAATTTTAATTGTAAACATGGCCAATGACAAAAATCATTAATGGAAGGAATTAATTAATTATTTTAATTAACAATAGGGACTTAATTAATACAATATATTTTTATTTCTTATGAGCGTATTATTATTATTATTATTATTATTATTATTATTATTATGGGTAGTTAAATAACAAAAAGGTAGAGATAAAGGAGAAATCACGACCAATAAATTTATAAATTAAGATTGAACAACTCATGGGCCATACAATTAATTTTCATTAATGGTCGTTTTCATTAAATAAATCCAAGTAATTAATTTTTAAACCAATCAAACATGAGGACTTGCACTCAAATTAAAGCCCAATGAAACAAAAGCAAAAGCAATGCATGTTTTAGACTGGGCTCCAAGGCCAGTCCATCTTAACATTTGCCACGTGTTAAAATAATTATAAAAATTAAAACGAAAAAGATTATTTTTTTCCAATTTTAAATTCATCCAGGAGAAAATTAATTTTCAATAAATAATAATCAATGTTACTTTCATTGTTTAAATATAATTTCTTTTATATTTTAAAGAATTATTATAAATTAAATTAAATTAACTATTGATTCAAAAACTTTGATTCTAATCTTATCTGTGAGTTTGGTTGAGTCAATTTGAAGTCAAAGAATTAGTAGATATGATTTTTGCTTAAACTCAACCTAAAACATGAACTTCACAATTAATCAAAATCCAACCTTACATAAAAATAGGATAATTTGAATCCAATTTTTCTATTTCCAAAATTATACATAAAACATAAAATTTAACATTCATGCTATCATTGAAATTAATAAATTAAAATTCAAGTGAATTACTCATGGACAGCAAATAGCGACGCCATGTGGTGAATTTTCGACTGGGTTTTGGGAGGTTTTAGTAAAATTTTAAAAGTTTAACGAGATTTTTTAAAAAATTATGAAATTAATGACAATTTTTTAAAAAAATTTAAGAGGTTCTAATTAAATTTTCGAAATTTCCTGAAATTTTGAAGGCTTCCCAACTCCCCCATCAAGATCCGCGTTTGAATATATATATATATATATATATATATATATATATATATATATTTATCAAGCAATAAATATTTCTTAAGAAAAATATCTTTCAAGAAAAGAAATGCTTCGACGGCAATCAAATAGAACACAACTCAAAAAATTTACTCAAGACTCGGCATGTCTACTTTCTGTTGTTCAATTTTATTTTTCGGCATTCTCTTTTTAATTAAAGCTTTGTCATATTTCGAGACGTATATTTTAAGTTTTTGATGTGTAACTCAATTATTGAACAATTCTATTTGGTTTGGATCAATTTTAATATCTCAATAAATTTTTAACTCTATTTCATGAATTCACTTATGTTATTTTTAGATTTTATAAATATTATTGTAAATATGATGAAGACTCGTTTATTTATATATTTTTATTCTGTACTATACTCTATAGGACATATGCTATGTTTAGGAGCGCAGTTAAAAAAAATTTTAAGGGTGTCAAAATTAAATTGTAATTTTTACGATAATAAAAATATAATTTCACTATTTTAATAGTTTCGTCTTTATACTTTTAAATAATTAAATTAAATTTTTATTATTTTTAGAGTGTCAAAATATAATTTTATATTTATAATTTTAAATTTTAAATATTTCAAAAAATTAAATAAAAAATTTTCATTTTAAGACTTGCAGTCCTGATTTCGTTCATGACCATTCCCTAGAGATTGGAGACAAATGGGAAGCTCACAGTTAGAGGTGTATATGAGCGCCTAAAATGTAGGAGGGTTTGAGTAAAAATATTGGCCCGAAAAATGTGATTGGGCAAAAAAATAAGACCCGTTTTAAAAAAAAGCCGGGCCTCGAGTAAGATATTTTTAGTCTGGGCCCACCCTATGTACACCTCTATTTACAGTGGCCTTCTCACTGTCCTACCCCTAATATTTTAAAATTATATTTTTAGTCCCTTTTGATTTTCTATGTCTACAAAACCGTTACGCTTACAGACAAATTTTCACAGAATAAATTATTAATGAAGGAATCTTAGTATTAAGCCGAGCTTATTAGGTAGTGAAAATTAAGTAATATAACTAAGTGTAAACACGTTGACAAATTTTACTTGTCGTTGAAGGAGACAATGTTGGAAACCGACAGATCTGTCTAAACAAAAATACTAGTTATAACTAAATCTCCAAAACAGCATTCAACAAACATAGATTGGGAAGACACTTGTAAGAACAGACCGCCTTCTCATCATCTCCGTTTTACTCTATTTACATTCATATTTTAATTAATTATATGTTTTTTAGGTCTTATAATTTTGGTTTATATATATATATATTTACAAGCATTGATATCCAGCCGATAATAATGTTTAATTGGAACTTGAATTTAAATAATAAATAAATTTGTGAATTTAAATTAGAATAATTAAAAAGTACAAATACATGAGAAAAATAAAATAGCTGTCATCTGATGTGTCGTGGTGTCTTAAGCCCATGTGTGAAAGGACCTCTTTCTAGTAATATCGTTGAAGAGGAGAAAGAAAATAATATTTTGACCCATCCACCACTTTCATCATCACCTTTGAAATTTAAAGGTCCAATGGATGGTAAAAGATGGAATATTTGGTATCATTGAATATTTGTTTTATTTTTGTTGAAGAAAATGTGTGTTTGAGTGTGTTGAAGTGTGTTATCTTATTAATTAAGTGTTAGGAAAGGGTTATGAGTGATAACAAATATTTAAAAATCATGAATTTGGATATTTTATTTTATTTTGTTTATAATGAAATCTATATATAAAATTTTAGAGAGTCAAACATATGTTATTCAAATTAAGCCTTAACTTAATTGATATTGTTGTTATCATAGTAATAAAAAAGGTGTAACTTGAGCGTATTTTAATTATGTATTTTTTCCTATATTTATGAGTTAGGAGTGATTATGGATAAAAATATGTATTATATAAAAA
Source organism: Gossypium arboreum (assembly GCF_025698485.1). Classification (NCBI taxonomy): domain Eukaryota; kingdom Viridiplantae; phylum Streptophyta; class Magnoliopsida; order Malvales; family Malvaceae; genus Gossypium; species Gossypium arboreum. The sequence goes on along the minus strand of NC_069081.1, from coordinate 118,030,337 downwards.
CAATTGGTAATGTTAGAAAAATATGGCTTCAAGTGCACTTAAGCATGTTTTTTTTTTTTAAGCATGGTATAAAATAGGGTAAATTATACCTAATGCACTAAACTATTAGTAAGTTTATATCTTGCCCACTCAACTTTAAAAAGTTACAAAATAGTCATTGAATTATTTGAAAATTTTTATTTAAGTCACTAGACTATTAAAATCGTCACTATATAGCTTTTTTTGTTCACGTTGTTTACGCCAATCAAAAGTTCTCATTCCTCTCTCTATTACAATTCGGTTTTTTTTTTTAAATAGCTTCGGATTTTACAAATCTACAAAAACAAATTTCAAATAAACTTTTTTCCAATCTTTGACACTGACCGTTAGATTGAATTAATTTTAAAATAGATTCTTTCACATGTCGATGGGTACTAATTCACCGTATTAATTATCGAATCATCACTGAGAGCTCATTAAGTAATTAAAAAAAAAAAGACTTAATAGTCTATAAAGTCAATAACTTAAATAAAAACTTTTAAATAATATAATGACTATTTTATAATTTTTTAAAATTAATTAATCAAAACACCTTCCTTCCATCCGAAAAATTGAAACAGAATATTCATGATTACACATACATCAGTTCCTTACATTTCTTTAGCTGACACCAACTCCACCTGATTTTCCTTTAACACGTGATTGAGAAAGAAGGATGAACATCAAAACCTGCCAAACCCTGTTCTGTTGTTTCAACCCAAATTGTTTACCGATTCACAGAGGAAGAGGAAGAAGAAGTTGGGACCCAAGAAGATAGTACAAGTTGACCCTCAATAGTGAAAGAAAAAAACAAACGTCATAGTGTCCCACTTGAGTTGACCCAGTAAACTGGAAGGTTTATAGAAATTTCAGGTTTCCTTTTTCTGTATATTTTCTTCTTCAAGAAAGGAAGAAGCCTTTTAATTTCAAAAAAAGGGGCCTGGATTTTGTTGTACGAAATGACGTCGTTTAGGCGTATCTTCGACGAACAAAGCAAGTAATTGGCAACGAAATTGCATTAAATTGGCCGAAATGGTAATGACTTGACTTAAAGGTTGACTTGGCTCTTTATAAATTTTGCTCAACCTTGAAACTTTTCCATCATTCCCTAACCCTCTTCACTTCTAAGTTCCTTCTCTTTCCATCTCTCATTTTCTCCCCAAAGCTCCAAAATGAAGGTTAGATTTTCATGTCTTTAATTTGTTATTAATTTTAATTATCTAGATAAAATAATACGTACTCCTTTCATTTTCTTAAAGGTCGACTTAAAGGTTTTGTTTTTCGACAGAAAATTGTGTTGAAGTTGGATTTGCATCACGACAAAAGCAGACAGAAAGGCATGAAGATAGCCTCTGGTCTTTCAGGTATTATATCTATTAACACATTCTACAAACCCTAAATCTTGAACCTAGCAAAAAAAAAAAAAACCATCTGTTTTTTTTTTTTTTGTGTGTGTAGGGGTTGAGTCGGTTGCAATAGACAAGGACCAAAAATTGACAGTAATAGGAGATGTGGATCCAGTTAAGGCAGCGATGAAATTAGGCAAGTTATGCCATACTGAAATAGTTTCGGTCGGACCGGCAAAAGAGCAGGAGAAGAAGAAGGAAGAACCCAAGAAAGAGGAACCAAAGAAACCAGCGGAACCAAAGAAAGACCCACCAAAAGAACTTGTACTACAATACTCGTATCCAATGATATGTCACCCTCCATACTATCCTCCGTTTCCCGATTATTACTGTAAACCTATCGAGGAACATCCACCTGCTTGCATTATCTTGTAATTTTTTTGGTGTTTTAGATTTCAATAATTAATAAATAAGAAAATTAAAAGAAATATCTTTTCTAATTTCTTTAAGTACTGTCAATGTTAATTTGCAAAAGTTCTGGTTTAGCCCGGGCTAGTTTTTTTAATTTCTAGTTCCATTAGTTACAGTAAAAATTTAGAAAATTCAAATTAAATTTTATATTTTTACGATATTCATGAAAATGTAATTTTAATATTTTAATAGTCTATATATTTATAATTTTTCAAAAGATTAAATCAAAATTGAGGAGATAAAATACAATTTTATCATTATTAATTTAAAATTTTATAAATTATAAAAGGCTTAAATTAAAAAAAAAACCTCTTGCAGCCTTCTAGCTCCGCCCCAATAATTAATTCAAATTATGGTTTCCTTATGTAAGTATTTTCAAATTTTGGTTTCGTCGGGTTGATTTTAAAAAATTGGTCAAGCCTCAATATTGACCTTGACACTTTATCATAATTTGACCTTTTACTTTTACAATATCATTAGTTAGTCTAAATAATTAATATTGTTAATTATTTTAATCACGATGGAGAGGTTAATAATTTTTCTTAAGAACACAAATTCAACTGAAAACAAATATCAAATAAGTTCAAACATGTGTTTTTATGAAAAAATCATAATCAATACTTTCAACGTTATTTTTATTATTATTAAATTTTAAAATATCACACTATAAACTTTAATAGGAGTTTAATAATGATAACAACAAGACTTGATTTTTAAATTGAAAAATAAATATACTAAATTCAAAACATATGAAATTTAGAGCTGATTCAAAACATATTTTAACCTTTAAATTTTCCTTTTGAAATTTGACATAAACAAATAAACAAACAAAAACATATCAACTAGGGTTGAACAAAATCCGATTTAATTTAAAAAATTCGGTAAAAATTTTAAAATTTGAATTAAATAGTTTGAGTTATTCAGATAAACTTGAATAAAAAAATCAAAATTTTTAGTTTAACTCTAATATGAATTACACAATTTGAGTTATTCGAAAATTCGAATAAGAAAAGGTAAAACTACGTCGTTTTGATAAATGTTTACCTTTTTAAAGTCAAAACCATTAAGTTAAAAAGCAAAACTAGTCGTTTTGATAAATATTTACCCATCAGCCTTAATTATATAGTTAAATAATCTTGTACTTTGTCTACTAGTTAAATAATCATTCCATGTAAATGTAACATTTAGTATAAATAATATGATTTATTAACTCGGCTCAACTTGTATTTTTTTGACTCAATTCAAAAAAAATTCAAATTGAGTTCAGTTACTAAAATATGATTCGTCAACTTAATATTTTTTTTTACTCGATTTGACTTGACTCAATCGAATAGTCACCCCTAATGTCAACTAGAAGGGGGCTGGCATGGGCTCCGACCCCCCTAAAATGTAAAATTATTATTTAAGCCCTTAAATTTTTTTAAAAAATTTTAAGTTAGTGAAAATAAAATTATACTTTAACCCCTTCTAAAATTATAAAAATTCGATTTAATTCTTTAAAACTTATAAAAATATAAACTATAAAATTTTAAAAATTCATTTGTCCCCTAAAGGTTGTTCTGGCTTTGCACTTATGTCAACCATACAAATTAAGAATAAAAGGAAATATAAACACTTGCGTGTATTTATATATCACAGTGACGGTGTTCTAGTTGGCCAAGTAAAGTGGAAGTTTATAGAAGTTTGAAAATTCCATGTTGTTTTCATAGATATTTGCTTCTTCAGAAAAGAAGGAATTTCAAAAAAAGGGGGTTGATTTGATTGTAGGAAGCGACGACGTTTAGCATCGGCGTATCTTCCAGGAACAAAGCAAGTAATTGGCAATGACTTGACTTAAAGGTTGACTTGGCTCTCTATAAATTTCTCAAACTTAAACCTTTTTCCATCATTCCCAAAGCCAAACCTGCTTTACTTCTACATCTCATTTTCATCAACTTTTTGCTAAAAAATAATCCCCACAGCTTGAAAATGAAGGTTAGATTTCCATTTATTTAATTTGTTACTTTTAGTTATTGTGCAATTTCAAAAAAAAAAACTGAAACTGAAACTGGTATTGTTTTTGTTTTTGTTTTAAATTATTATTATTATTACAGAAAGTGGTGTTGAAATTGGAGCTACACAACGAGAAATGCAAACAGAAAGCCATGAAGATAGCCTCTGGTCTTTCAGGTAATATTATATCTATTACCACGAATTCGACAAACCCTTAATCTTGAGCATTGCCAAAAAAAAAAAAAGCTAACTGGTTTTTGTTGCTGTTGTTGTTGTTGCAGGGGTTGAGTCGGTTTCAATAGACAAGGACCATAAATTGACAGTAACAGGAGATGTGGATCCAGTTAAGGCAGCGCAGAAATTAGGCAAGTTATGCCATACTGAAATAGTTTCGGTCGGACCGGCAAAAGAGCCGGAGAAGAAGAAAGAAGAGCCCAAGAAAGAGGAACCAAAGAAACCAGACCCGTATACAATGATATATCACCCATTTACAGCTCAATACTACACTCCGGCACCCAATTATTATGCTTGCTGCACACCTGTCGAGGAACATTCACCTGGTTGCGTTATTTCCTAAAGTTTTGGTTTTTTAATTATCAAATTCATATTTTTATATGAATGAAGAAGAAAAACACAACTCTTTTCTCCCTTTCCGTACGGTATGGTGGGTTTACTGTTAAGTTTTTGGGTTTTACAGAATACAGATGCTGTAATTTCTTAGTAATGGGAAATTAAATTACTATTTTCGGATATTTTATGATTGTGATAGTAAATTTTTCTTTTTATTTGTAATTTATACATTCTATCAATTTAGTCATAATAAAACAAATTTAATATAATATTTTTAGAATTAATATCAAATTAATAAAATACATAAATATTGAGGGTTAAATTTATTATTATACCAATCATATTTATACACCATTGACTAAATATATTAACATTATGATTAATCTATACTTAATTGCTCACTCCCAAATTTAGTAGGAATAAATTGCTTTAAGTTTTTTCTTTTAAATGAACTAAATTGCCCAATTCAAAAGTGAGAGAGACTTTAAGGACTTCTTACGTAAAATTTTCCAAGTGTGTATATTCTCATCTTCAAAAAAGAAGACAAATGTAATAATAAATTACAGTTCTCATATTTTGTCTGTCGAAACCATTTTTTTGGAAACGAGAATCGACTTCGGTTTTGAAAGTGGAAATTAAAACGGGAGTTGCCACCGATCTTTATTGGGTGTGATCGGATCACCCTTGTTTTAATAAAACATTCTAATTTACTAAAACGACATTTTGGTCAACGAAATTTGAGAAAACGGGTTCGGGAGTCGGTTACGTACGAGGAAGGATTAGCACCCTCGTAACGCCCAAAATTGGTACCTAATTGATTAATTAGTGTCTCAAAGTCGAAAATTAAAAATCGGGAATGGATTTGAAATTCGATCCTTTTTATTTACATTAATTTGAAAAGTTCGAATTAAATCAAAGTGATTGCTAAAGATTTCCTCGTCTCGAGATATCGAAATATCACATCCCGTAAGTTAGGACACGATACCATGAACTCCCGGCGCAAGTTGTCTTTAACTTTAATTGGAAATCCATGTGTTTTAAAACTCGAAAAGGATATTTGCTATTTAGAAACAATGAGGAAATCGAAACCCGTAAGTTAGGGCACAATTCCTCGATGTTCCAAAATGCAAAACATTGCCTTTATTTGGGAAATTTCATTTTGAATAGTAACTTAGTACGATATTTAAACGACGTGTATTTGTTAGATTAAAATAAAATGACTTATTGGATGAATGTATTGGGCTTAATGTATGATACGACTTAGGCTAGATAAAACAAAGATATATCGTAAAGCACGGATAATACAACATGAAATACAATGTTTATACAAGCAAATGACAATAATGAAAATACTGAATAAACTAAATATAATACATACAATAGTAACATTCACATAACATATATCACTTAGGCATTAATCACTAGTAATCAAATACAAATAAATTAAATAAAATATAGCTATTTTAAAAATAAAAATAATAATAATAAAATAAAGCAAATTAAAATGAATAAAGTATAAAACAAATTTTATGATGATAAGAAATGAGTTTAAAATAAATAATGTGAAAAGAAAGAAAAAATAATATCAATAATGTACAAAAATAGAATATATGTAAAAGAAAATTTAAAATAGGTAAGATACAATACGTCAAAGAAATAATTAGTATATATATAAAAATAGATATAACGATTTGAAATTGATAACATATATAAAATTTTACAATAAATAATAAAACAATTTAAAATGAATGACACATGATGCAGGTTTATAGAATGAATGATGTAAGAGAATTTTAAAACCTATATTATATAAAGCAAGTTACAAAAGATTCATATGGATAATTTTAAAATGGGTGATATATATATAATTAAAAGTGTAAAATAGATGACATGGAATAAGTAGAATGGGTTTGAAATAAGGTATAAAATAATTTTGAACTAAATAATATATAAGTTAATTTAAAATTATAAATATGGAGTTTAAAATATATAATGCGTAAAAGGATAAAAAATAGACAATATCAATATACTTCATAATGACGATTTAGATATGATACATAGAATATTTAACAAATGAAATATAAAAGCATTTAGAATAAATAATGTATATATTAAAGGAATAAATAAAGGCAAAAAGAGTTAGAATCAGGAATAAATAGAGAAAAACAAATTATAATCAAACTGATTAAGGATAAAATTGGAACAAAAATGAAGTAAAAAACAAAAACTGTAACAAAATAAAAAACACGGGGTCAAAAATAAAAAAAAAAAGAGAGAGCCTCAAGGTTTGAGGACTGATCGGAAGATTATTCCTTAAGTTCCCTGCGCACCGTTTCACGCAGGACTAGAATGAATCAGATACAAAAACCTTGGGGCAAAAATAAAAACAAATAAAAGGGGAACAGATTTAAATTAAAACACAGAAGAAAACGAAGGGACTACGGATATGAATATCCCAAAAAGATGACAACAAGCAGACCCCCTAGCTCTCAAACGGCCCAGTTTGTGCTTTTATTTAAGTTTAAAAGTTTTGTTTTTTTTTATTATTTCATTCCCATTTCTAAAAAAAAACCATTCTCCATTTATTTTCTCTGTTAGGGTTCATTCTAACCCATCATCACCGCTACCTTCACGACGCCACCGAGGGCGGTGGTTGAGACCGTGTGAGGGGATTTCTTAACCTCGGTTTAGAGCACCTGAAGGCAGTGTTTTCCTTAGCCCAAGAACCCGAGAGAAGAGACCTCCTTTTTCCTTTTGGGAATCGGTCTCACCGACGGAGCAGAGATTCCGACGACACGACTTCGGGTTTTCCCGGTAAGCTTTCTTCCCTCTCTTCATTTTATATTCTTTTGTTTTGAAGAAATATTCGAAAACCGTAAGTAAAAAAAAATAAAAAAACAGAAAAAAAATAAAGAAAAAAACGAGACTCAAAATCCACCTCCTCTTCTGATTTTTGCTTTTTTGATTGGCTGATATGCGTAAAAAACAAAGAAGTCGAATGTGGCCTTTTATAGCCGAAGATCGACTCATTCTACTTCTATTATCTATTTTTTTTTTTTTTTTGCTCTTTGTTTTCTGCTTCTTTTTTGTTTTTTTGCTTGTTGTTTGTTTGTCTGTTGCTTGCGTGCTTGCAGGTGGTGTCAGATGCGCGTGAGGCCTGCGATTGGTGGTGTACGCGGTGGCCATTTGGTGAAGAGTGGTGGCAGACAAGGTAGGGGTTAGGGTTTGTTTAATAATTGGGTTATTTGTAAATAGACTGTTTATATTTTGAACTCTTTTGTTATTTTGGGTCTATTGACTTGGGCCAAAAATTGGCCATTACAGCTGCCCCTCTTTGCTCATTGTCGTCTAGCGAGAATGGAGCAAAGACCTTAAAATGGCCAATTTTGCCTAGTCTCATCGAATCTTGACTTCTTTTATTCTTCGAATAGCCTCATTCCAATCCTTTGTATCTTCAGAGGTATAGGGGTTGTTGCTACGACTTGTTTCAATGCGATCTCGGGGAAAAGAGATTAGTAGCTTCGGTCTACCCCGCTAGAACTCCAAAGAGATAAGACTTGGTATTTTCAACCTGCTCCACTGCATCTTCAGGGAGATAAGGCTAATGGCTTTAATCCGTACTACCGCAAGTTCAGAGAGGTAAGATTTGTCATGGTAGATTTGATCCACCTCTCGCAACTTCGAGGTATATGATTTATAGCTTTAATCGCTTCTATCGCAACTTCAGAGAGATAAGATTCGCTGTCATGAGTCTACTCTACTGCAACTTCAGAGAGATAAGACTTGTGACTTCAATCAACTCCACTGAAACTTCAAGGAGGTCTATTGTGGCTTTTAGCCGCTCCAACGCCATTTCAGGGAGAAGATACTTGATTTCAATCCTGTTACCCTATTGCTTAGGGGGTTAAAGCCCATCATCTTCGATCTGTTTCCCTACTACTTAGGGGGTTAGGATCTATAAATGCGGCTTGTTACCCTACTACTTAGGGGGTTAAAGCCCATCATCTTTGATTTGCTCCACTACTGCTTAGGGAGACAAAATCACTGTCCTCGATCTGTCCCACTGCAACTTCAGGGAGATAAGATTTGCAATCTCCAGCCTACTCCACTACTGCTTAGGGAGATAGGATGGTGGCTTAGATCTGTTCCACTACTGGTTGGGGAGATGAGATTCGCCGTCTTCGATCTGTTCCACTGTAACTTCAGGGAGACAAGATCTGCGATCTTCAGCTTGTTACCCTACTGCTTAGGGGGTTAAAGCTTGTGAACTTACTAATTTTAGGGATATGACCTGTAGAATCAGTTCCATGTACCTAGGCTTATGTCAAATGATTAGGATGCTATGGTCGAATCAAATGCTCCTAACTAGATGTGATGAATGTGTCAAATAATTAGGATGGTATGATCGAAATGAATCAAATGCTCTTAATTAAACGTGTTATGAATGAATCAAATAACTAGGATGCTATGATTGAAATGAATCAAATGCTCCTAATTAGATGTGTTATGAATGATGTATGAATGAAAATGTCTTTTTTTTTTTTGCCTAATTTGGTATTACTCGTTGTTCATCAACGTATTATTCTGCCTTTCCTTCGACTGGTACCTCTGGCAAAAAACCTCAAGAATAATCACAATCTAGGCTATTCTTCCTCTAACGTTTCTAACCCTTAAATTTGGGTAATTCAAACCAATTAGTCCCGTTTCAGGTCCTTGTATCATTTAGAAGCTTTTCAGAGTAATATGCAAAACTCTTTTGTGAATATTATTAGTCCATTAATTATCCTTTCAATGAAAAACACTCGACAAAGGTTGTCGCATTAGATAAAATGGAATTTTATTTGAGAACAAAACTCAAAATGAATAGGGTAATCAAGATAGTAAATTTGCTAAGATACAAAATGAGAACTAATGAATTAATCGAGATAGCACATTCTGCCAAAAAAATGTAAAGTGAATGAGATAAGAATAAGTGTCCCAGATATCGTAGTATGAACTTCTCTGCACAAATTTCTCGAGGACCCTTTGAACTCGGTATGCGTTGGAAGATCAAGAGTATTTTGTCGATGCCCCAAGATGTAGCATCCCTCCTTCTTGTCAATTCAGAGGAAACAGGACCACTGCATGCCCCCAACTTCGATCAAAATTTGAATCGCCCATTCCTGGGTTTTCAACTCAAAACCCCTTTGGTCTCAAAGCACCCTTTTACGGGTTTTCACCTTGGCCTCTCCATTTTTTTTTAGGTAAAATACCTCTTGACCGAATCTGAATTCACGGGATTAGGCAAGCTTTTACCATCCATCTCGGTCAAAATCAGAGCCCCTCCAGAGAAAGCCTTCTTTACCACATAAGGTCCCTCCCAATTCGGCATCCATTTTCCTCTGAAGTCATTTTGTATGGGAAGGATCTTTTTCAATACGAGGTCTCCTTCATGGAATTCTCTAGGGCGAACCTTCTTATTGTAAGCCCGCATCATTCTCTTTTGATACATTTGACCATGACAGATAGCCTTTAGCCTCTTTTCCTCAATCAAGTTCAACTGGTCGACGAGATCTGGATCCATTCTGCTTCATCTAACTTTAGTTCTGAAAGCACACGTAAAGAGGGAATCTCGACCTCAATAGGTAGAACCGCCTCTATTCCATAAACTAAAGAGAATGGTGTTGCCCCGGTAGATGTTCCGACTGACGTCCGGTAGGCATACAGGGCAAATGGTAATTTCTCGTGCCAATCTTTATAGGTCTCAGTCATTTTTCCTATGATTTTCTTTATATTTTTATTGGCCGCTTCTACTGAACCATTCATCTTTGGGCGATACGGTGACGAGTTATGATGTTTAATCTTGAACTGGCTACAGACCTCTGCTATCGTGCTATTATTCAAGTTCAGTACATTGTCCGATATGATTCGCTCAGGCATTCCATATCGACATATGATTTCTTTCTTCAAGAACTTACTGACTGCCGACTTTGTGACGTTGGCGTAAGAAGTGGCCTCCACCCATTTGGTGAAGTAATCTATAACCACAAAGATGAAACGATGTCCATTAGATGCCTTTGGTGAGATTGGCCCAATGACATCCATGCCCCACATGGAGAAAGGCCATAGAGAAGTCATGACGATGAATTTTATCTCCATAGATTTGGCATTTATGGCACTTCTTGGCATAGTTGATGCAATCTCCTTCCATAATAGACCAATAATATCCGAATCTCATGATCTGTCTGGCCATGGTGAAACCATTAGCATGCATCCCACAGACACCCTCATGAACCTCTTCTAGGATTTGCTTAGCCTCGACAGCGTCCACACATCTTAGGAGCACTTGGTCTTTTCTTCTTTTATACAGGATTTCTCCATCCAAGACATAGTCACTGGCCAACCTTCTTAATGTCCTCTTGTCATTCTCAGTCGTTTGGTCTGGGTATTCACGACTCTTCACATATCGTAAAATATCCTGATACCAAGGATGGTCATCTTTCTCTTCTTCTTCTTCGATATTGCAGCAATGAGCCGGAGCCGCATAAATGCTCATTTGGATAGGCTTCATATCCTCTTGCTTGTTCACTTTGATCATAGAAGCTAAAGTTGCCAAGGCATCAGCCATCTGGTTTTCATCTCGTGGGAGATAGCAGAAAGTGATATCGTCAAACTCCTCGATTAACTCAAGAACCAGTCTTCGATAACTGATCAGCTTGGGAACTATTGTCTCCCATTCACCTTTAAGCTGATAGATCACTAGCGCAGAATCTCCGTATACCTCTAATACTTTTATTTTTCATTCTATGGCTGCACGGATGCCCATGATACATGCCTCGTATTCCGCCATGTTGTTTATGCAGTCAAAATCTAATTTACTGGCGAAAGGATAATGATCTCCGTTTGGGGATACCAAGACTACCCCGATTCTATTACCTACAGCATTTGAAGCTCCGTCAAAATTCAGCCTCCAAGGGTGTCCTTCTTGAGAGTCTTCTTCTGTGGTTGCAACATACATTAGATCTTCATTCGGGAAATCAAAACTCAATGGCTCATAATCTTCTAGAGCTCTACTGGCCAGAAAGTCTGCTATTGCACTCCCCTTTACAGCCTTTTGATTCACGTAGACTATGTCGAACTCAGAAAGTAGAATTTGCCAACGAGCCATTCTTCCGTTCAAAGCGTTTGATTCCATCATGTATTTCAAAGGGTCCAGTTTTGAGATGAGCCAAGTTGTGTGGTACAACATGTATTGCCTCAGTCTTCGGGTTGTCCAAATCAAAGTACAACACAACTTCTCGATCGACGAATATCTCGTTTCACATTCAGTGAATTTCTTGCTGAGATAGTATATTGCTCTTTCTTTTCTTCCAGTCTCGTCATGTTGGCCTAGCACGCATCCCATAGAATTCTCGAACACCGTCAAGTACAATATCAGTGGTTTATCCGGACAAGGTGGCATCAGTACTGGGGCATTGGATAGGTAATGCTTGACCTTGTCAAAAGTTCTCTGGCACTCCTCATCCTAAACACCTGGATTATGCTTCCTAAGGAGACGAAATATCGGATCACATTTTTCTGTCAGTTGTGAGATGAACCGAGCGATGTAATTCAGCCTTCCTAGGAAACCTCGAACTTCTTTTTGAGTACGTTGTGGAGGTAATTCTTGTATAGCCCTGACTTTATCTGGGTCGATCTCAATTCCTTTTTCACTGACCACAAATCCCAACAGTTTTCCTGACTGGGCTCCGAATGTACACTTTGCGGGGTTGAGTTTTAGTTGGAACTTCCTTAACCTTAAGAATAGTTTCCTCAGGACCTGCACATGCTCATTTTCTGTTCTGGATTTTGCAATCATGTCATCGACATAAACTTCGATCTCCTTGTGCATCATATCATGGAATAAAGTTACCATGGCTCTCTGATATGTTGCTCCCACGTTTTTTAGCCCGAATGGCATAACTTTATAACAAAATGTTCCCCACATGGTTACGAATGTGGTCTTTTCCATGTCTTCTGGATGCATCTTTATCTGGTTGTATCCCGAGAAGCCGTCCATGAACGAGAAAAGTGAGTAACCCGCCGTGTTATCCACTAATGTATCAATGTGAGGCAACGAAAAGTTATCTTTTGAGCTGGCTTTGTTTAGATCCCGATAATCTACGCACATCCGTACCTTTCCATCTTTCTTAGAAACTGGGACTATATTGGCCACCCATTCTGAGTACTTGACCACTTGTAAGAAACTGGCGTCGAACTGCTTCTTGACCTCTTCTTTTATTTTCAACAAAACATCGGGTCTCATCCTTCGAGTTTCATTGAACGGCTTGCATTCTTCCTTTATAGGAGTCGATGTACCACGATATCGGTATTCAATCTGGGCATGTCTTTATATGACCAGGCGAAGACATCCTTAAATTTTCGGAGTAACTCGATGAGGTCTCGCTTTGTTTCTGCAGCGATACTAGCTCCAATTTTCACCTCTTTTCCTTCTCCTAAGCTCACAATTTCCACCGACTCTTTGTGAGGTAAGATTTGTTTCTCCTCTTGTTCTACCATTCTTAACAAATCAGGAGATAGGCCATAATTTTGGTCATCTTCAAAATCCTCCGTGTCCTCTATACACAAGTCTTGTTTGAAAGGAATCTCTGAGTCATTGGCAATATCGCTCATATCATTGATATCTGGGGACCTGTTATGGATGAAAAAAGAAATCCAAAGAACAATGAATCTAAGAATATTTTATTTGTATGGTATGATTATGAATGAATTGGAAAGAATAAAAGAATATTCACTCAAGATGATACGCAAAAATGCATTTTTTATTGAAATAGCGATATTTGGACATATGCCTATTTCATAAAAGGATTCTTACTGCCCCTAGGCTTAGAGCAATAAGCTTGTTTTGAACATTACTCTGAGTTAACCCTAAAAGTTACAGGGATCTCCTCCACGGTCCAATTGTTCAAAACGCTTCCAGGGATGTAAGGGGGAATTCCAGCTAAATTTTCTTCAGTTTTCCCTTCAGATATAGCGTTAATGCTCAAACTGTCCAATATTTCTTCGGCGGGCTCTTTCCTTGTTGATCTTCCTTTAGAGTGAATAGTCTCTCCTGAGACGAATGTTTTGGATAAATGAGGGAAGGTCGTCGGCTCCCACTTGACCTCCTCACCGCACAAACGCGCTCTCCTCATCTCTTGCCTTTTCTCCAGCTCTTTCTTCTTTTGCTTCGCATCTGTCTTAAATCCTAAGCCAAAGCGGTCTCGTTTTTCCTTCAACACTGGTACCTCGATCCTTCATTGGAGGCATCTTCCAAGTTCTTTCCCTGGCAAAACTCCTTTGCCAACAGTTAATCGTATGCCCATCCTTGTGGTTTTGGATATTCTAGGTGCTGGGATCTTGTTTCCTTCAACGATGAATGTAGCATTGACAAATTCTAGTGATCGAAAAGAACACTCTATCGCCTCATCGTCTGTACCTACGTACGGTGCATTACTGGTGAGAGATGCAATGATATCTTCCTCCGCGTTTATCGTTACCAACCTACCTTCAGTTACCAACTTCAACTTTTGGTGTAGGGACGACGGCACTGCCCCCGCCGAGTGAATCCACGGTCTCCCCTGTAATATCCTGATTTTGGGCCTAGTCGGAATAGTGGTTTCGTGACCACAAAATCCGAGATATAAATAATTATTTTATGATTATTTTAAGGTCTATGATATGATTGCATGATTGTGTGAAAATTTCGTGAAGAAATTTTATGCATAAAGTGCTTAATTTGAAATTTGGGACTAAATTGAATAAATTGCAAAACTTGTGTTCTAGAAGTATTTTGCATAAAATTGAATTAGATTATTAATTAGAGGTCCTTAAAGAGTAATTTTACCAATTTCTAAGTCTATGGACAAAAATTGGACATGGATGGAATTTTTGGAAAGTTTAGTAGTAAGGGCATTTTGGTCATTTAGGGTAAAATGAATTAAAATACAAAATTAAAAGCCAATTTTGCTCATCTTCAACCCCATGGCCGAATATAGCAAGGAGAAACCATGGCTAGGGTTTTCAAGCTTCCAAGCTCGATTGTAAGTTCGTTCTAGCCTCGTTTTAATGATTTTTACGTTTTGGAGTCCCTAGCTTCGGTTTAGCTTATGCTAGCAATAATTTAACCTAGGGTTTATATTTGGAAAAATACCCATAGGTGAAATTTGTGTATTTTGGTGTTTTATGATAGAATATGAAGTTTTAAATTATGTTAGACAACTTGTGCTACTCGGTTTTAAGTGAAAACGAGCAAAAGGGCTTAATCGGTAAAAATACCTAATAGTCATAAGTACATGTTAGAGTGAGAATTTGATGTTGCCATAGAAGGAAAAATGATCAGCATGTCATAAAACATAAGAAAATAGGCTGAATTTTAATTTACGAGCTTTGGGGCAAAAGTGTAAATATGCAAAAGTTTAGGGCAAAATTGTAATTTTTCAAAAATATGATTTTGGGTCAATTTGAATAATGTGAGTCCTAATTAGACTATATTTTAAATGATAGAGCAAGGAAAACTGAAATTCGGCTAAAATGGGGAAAATACCAAGTTGTGGACGAAATGGTAAAATAGCCATTTTAGCATACGAGGTAAGTTCATATGTAAATGTTGGTAACATAGTTATTATTTTAAATGTTTTAATGTTTTTAAATGATATGATAATTATTATGAAATATTATACTTGTGATAATTGTTTGATAATATGTCAAATTATGTGATATACTTGGAAAATGTGAAATACTACCGAGTATCGATATCGGCATTCCGTAGAAGATGGTTGAGACACATGATTGGGAAAAGGTCCGTTGAACCTCAGGAATGGATTAGGATGACATGTCACTGGGATATTTGGGCATCCGAACTCGTTGAGTTGAGTCCGAGTTCACTTATGGATGCGAGCGTCCAAACTCGTTGAGTTGAGTCCGAGTTCGTGAGATGTAACTAGGCATCCGAACTCGTTGAGTTGAGTCCGAGTTCACTTATGGATGCGAATGCCCGAGCTCGTTGAGTTGAGTCCGAGTTCGCTTATGGGCGGGTTACATGATTGCTTGATTGAATATGTGGCACTTATGTGCAAGTTATCCATGTATCCAATTATATTCGATGTGTTCAACGGGTAAAGTTCTACTCAAATGGAGGAATACTCAAGATGAAAGGGACGTATTGGTAAGTGTTGTGAAATGGATAATTTGAACAGGTATGTACTTAACCCTCGGGTTGAAAACTCGATATAACAACAATATGGTAAGATGATAAATGAAAAGGTGATATGAATGTCTTGGTGATGATTATGCAAATGATGTTTTATGTTTGCTTATATGGTTATGTTACTTGCTATTTGCATGTGAGCTTACTAAGCATTTATGCTTACTCCTCCTTTTCATTCCTTGTAGTGTTGACAAGCCAGTTCGAAATCGAAACGGTCGGAGGCACGCTCCGTATACCATCTTGACATAATGGCTTGTATATTTTGAGTATGGCATGTATAGCATTATAATCATTTTGTATATATGGTCTTATGATATGGTTATTGAGTGGTATGGAGATAGAAATGCTTGGTAATGATTAGCCATTGGAATAGCTAATCATGATCATATTTGGTATTATGTATGTCAAATTGCTAGCTAATCCATGGAAACCATGAAATAGGTAAAATTTACCATAAAATAGATTCAGACAGCAGCAGTGACGTGAGTTTAAAAAATCACTAAAAATAGTAGAAATGGAATTAAATAATGAATAAGTTATGGAATCGAAGTTTGATGAGTCTATTTTCATATGGAATAAGCGAAACAGGTATATGAGCTATATTTTATGAGATGTTTAAATTTTTGTGAAACAGGGCCAGAGCGATTTCTGGATCCCCTGTTCTGACTTTGGAAATTCACCATAAATTTTACAAAGATAATTAGAAGTCATGCTTTATATGTACAGATTCCTTATTGAGTCTAGTTTTATTAGAGATAAACGGAATAGTCATTGACGCTCTGTACAGGGAGATATCTGATTCGTAATACACAGAGGTCAGAGTAGTTGAACCCTGAAACAGGGGAGACTTTAACTAATAAACTGTACTAATTGGCCCAACCAAAATTCTAGAAAAAATTAGTAGATATATATATGAGTCTAGTTTCAGGAAAAATTTACGGAATTGGATTTCGAGTTTCGTAACTCGAGATATGATTTTTAAAGCGACTGTGATGCAGTTAGCCAGCTTGTCTGGAAATTTTAAAATGAATTGTATGAGCTGTTTAATTAATAAATTAAGTCCGTTAACACCTCGTGTTCGACTCCGGAAACGGTCTCAGGTACGGGGTGTTACATTTAGTGGTATCAGAGTAGGTTTAGTCAGTTCTCGGACTAACCTAGCATGTGTAAAAGTTTAGCTATACATGCCACTGATCTGTGATAGTGTGATGTCTTCCGACGCGTATAAGTTCCGTCTTATTTAGACAGGGTACTCTCCAACCGAGCTGCGCCAACCATGTTCAATGTTAAGTAAAGGTATTTGAGTAAAATTATGATTATGATAAGTCTCGGTTCAGAAAAGTATGAATAAAAGTTTATGATACATATGTGATAATATGTGAGATGAAAGTTCATGTTGTGATAAATATCCATATTTGCTTAATGCTCATACGATGTAGTGTATGTGGCTTACTTGATAAGATGAACGGAATAAATAGAAAGTAGTAGAGGTATGAATAAAGGTCATAATATCATAATACGGATGAAAATGTCCTTGTCTTGATTGGACGTCGAATGTTGATGAATGTTAATGATATACAATTTTTTATGAGATAAAGGATTATAATGAAATGAACTTATCTATGTTAAATTGTTGGACTGAATTGTATGATTGTAATGATATGTACATGATGATGCACGAAATGAAAGTTGTGATTGTGATGCAAATATTTATGTTTGTTTGGCCTTATATAATGTCATGAGCATGAATTAATTTAATTAAATGAATGGATAAGTAAAGCTATCTAGAAAATATAGAATGTATGCATAAGTATATTGTCTAAATGGGACAATAGGAAAATTGGTGTAAGCCAACATGAATGAATGACATGATTTTGATGATGTTACTATGATGATGGAAGTTGTGTCATATGTGTATGTATAAGAAGTCGAGTCAGAGGTCCTACAACCCCTCCCCCTTACCAAAGTGGTACTTATAATGGAATTTCATGAGATTTGTATTGAATAAGTTTCGGTTGAGAACCCAAAGAGTTCAAAGGATAGAATAATTATAAGTATGATTCGAGATTGAAAATGAGCTGATAAGTAAAGTTAGAGCCGAAAGTATCGGATTGATATAAAGATTATTGGAATTATGCATCGTCCCGATTAGAAAAGGAATTCTCCTTGGTAAATCGAATTACTCAAGTGCAAGGTCGAGAAAAGTGTAAATCGAAATTTATTCAGAACTGACATTCTTTAGTGAATGATTTAATATGAAATTTGTGACGGCAGAACTAGTTGGGGAAATGATATTTCAAATGTGAATTATCTGAGTGTGACAGTTATGACCGGACAGATTTAGCAGTCTCTTTTGAGATGTTCTATGTGTTCACCCGTTCTCAGAAATATTTCTATGGATATTGATCTTCTGAAGAAATTCTTGTTATATGGGAATGTCTTCTAATTTGGTGTTGGATGAAAGCATTGGTAGTCTGACTGGTTTATAATTTATATTGCTCTATTTCATCGGGTATTCTATTTCATTTCGTCTGATAAGAATTGATGAGAGAATTCATATGATATTATGATTCTGCTTTCTTCTACTTGATGCTTCATCGATATATATGTATGGGAAGATATATTGATCTTGTTATATTTGATTTCAGTGGGATTAAATAATGTTTTCTTTTGGACTTTCTTTCTTTGAAGAATTATCAGGGTATTCTGTATTTTCTCTATGAATTTGGTTTTCGATTCTCCGGCATAGTATCGTATCTTGGGTTTCTTTATCCTGGATCTCTTTATTCTGGATTTCTTTATTCTGGGTTTCTCTATCTTGGATTTCTTTATTCGGTTTTCTTGTTATCTTTGTTCCATAATTTGTCAATTATGACTCATGTTCAAGTCGTTCTTCATTTCGTGATAATCATGCCAAATATGACTATACTTCTAATTTGATCTTGGTAATGTGGTGATTTTAGTATTGGGATTTTTCTAATTTACGTGTAAGGATTTGACATCGAGAAAGGCATAGGTGATAAAAGCGAGTTTTAGTCAAGATGGTAAATTATTTATTTGAAAGATTTCATGTGACAATTATGTCAGGATTATTTTTCCCAAGTCTGATAATAGAATTTCATTTTGTACGTATAAAAGAGTAAATAGTTTGAACGAGAAGTGTATATTTATTAGAAAGAGTTGAATATTAGTTTAAGTCACTCTGAATGATAAGGTTTCCATCTTGTGAAAGCTGAAAAGTTTATTACATGTTGACAGAGTTCGGATAGATGAGAATATTGGTAACCGAAGCGTCTGAACTAGACTAGTCTACATTGAGCAATGACTTCCTGACTTTCAGTAATGTATTGTTGTATGAATTGTGATGTGTTTCAAGACAGTGAGGTAATGTGATAGTTTAGAGCATCCGATGTTACATAAAATCGGAGTTGTTAAAGGGTTAAAGCGAGCATTGGGATCTATCAAAATTATCCTTGTCAATGTTGATATTGGGATGGAAATGAGAAGGATTATTCTTGAGGCCATATCAGAATTATTTCTATAGCGGAAAGAGAAAAATGTGATGTATCCTATTGTTAAATGTTTGGCGAGATCTATAAATCACATCTGTATTGAATGAATTCCTACTCATCAGATTCATGGAATTTCAAGTCTCTTTGATTGTTGGATTTCTTGGAATTCCGGTCTCCATTAAATCAAGTTGAGATCCGGTTTTATGTCATGATATCATGGGAAATTGAGAAGGGTTAAAATTTAAAACAGGTTGAGAGTTGAGGCGTAAGCTTTTAGATCATATGAGAAATTGAAGAGATGTATTAGAGGTACAGTCTAAGTGCAAGTTCTTGACACCAAATATGAGATTAAAAGTGAAGACCACTTTTTCGGTAAGATTTTGGGGACGAAAATCCTCGAAGGGGAGAGTTGTAATATCCCGATTTTGGGCCTAGTCGGAATAGTGGTTTCGTGACCACAAAATCCGAGATATAAATAATTATTTTATGATTATTTTAAGGTCTATGATATGATTGCATGATTGTGTGAAAATTTCGTGAAGAAATTTTATGCATAAAGTGCTTAATTTGAAATTTGGGACTAAATTGAATAAATTGCAAAACTTGTGTTCTAGAAGTATTTTGCATAAAATTGAATTAGATTATTAATTAGAGGTCCTTAAAGAGTAATTTTACCAATTTCTAAGTCTATGGACAAAATTGGACATGGATGGAATTTTGGAAAGTTTAGTAGTAAGGGCATTTTGGTCATTTAGGGTAAAATGAATTAAAATACAAAATTAAAAGCCAATTTTGCTCATCTTCAACCCCATGGCCGAATATAGCAAGGAGAAACCATGGCTAGGGTTTTCAAGCTTCCAAGCTCGATTGTAAGTTCGTTCTAGCCTCGCTTTTAATGATTTTTACGTTTTGGAGTCCCTAGCTTCGGTTTAGCTTATGCTAGCAATAATTTAACCTAGGGTTTATATTTGGAAAAATACCCATAGGTGAAATTTGTGTATTTTAGTGTTTTATGATAGAATATGAAGTTTTAAATTATGTTAGACAACTTGTGCTACTCGGTTTTAAGTGAAAACGAGCAAAAGGGCTTAATCGGTAAAAATACCTAATAGTCATAAGTACATGTTAGAGTGAGAATTTGATGTTGCCATAGAAGGAAAAATGATCAGCATGTCATAAAACATAAGAAAATAGGCTGAATTTTAATTTACGAGCTTTGGGGCAAAAGTGTAAATATGCAAAAGTTTAGGGCAAAATTGTAATTTTTCAAAAATATGATTTTGGGTCAATTTGAATAATGTGAGTCCTAATTAGACTATATTTTAAATGATAGAGCAAGGAAAACTGAAATTGGGCTAAAATGGGGAAAATACCAAGTTGTGGACGAAATGGTAAAATAGCCATTTTCGCATACGAGGTAAGTTCATATGTAAATGTTGGTAACATAGTTATTATTTTAAATGTTTTAATGTTTTTTTAATGATATGATAATTATTATGAAATATTATACTTGTGATAATTGTTTGATAATATGTCAAATTATGTGATATACTTGGAAAATGTGAAATACTACCGAGTATCGGTATCGGCATTCCGTAGAAGATGGTTGAGACACATGATTGGGAAAAAGGTCCCGTTGAACCTCAGGAATGGATTAGGATGACATGTCACTGGGATATTTGGGCATCCGAACTCGTTGAGTTGAGTCCGAGTTCACTTATGGATGCGAGCGTCCGAACTCGTTGAGTTGAGTCCGAGTTCGTGAGATGTAACTAGGCATCCGAACTCGTTGAGTTGAGTCCGAGTTCACTTATGGATGTGAATGCCCGAGCTCGTTGAGTTGAGTCCGAGTTCGCTTATGGGCGGGTTACATGATTGCTTGATTGAATATGTGGCACTTATGTGCAAGTTATCCATGTATCCGAATTATATTCTGATGTGTTCAACGGGTAAAGTTCTACTCAAATGGAGGAATACTCAAGATGAAAGGGACGTATTGGTAAGTGTTGTGAAATGGATAATTTGAACAGGTATGTACTTAACCCTCGGGTTGAAAACTCGATATAACAACAATATGGTAAGATGATAAATGAAAAGGTGATATGAATGTCTTGGTGATGATTATGCAAATGATGTTTTATGTTTGCTTATATGGTTATGTTACTTGCTATTTGCATGTGAGCTTACTAAGCATTTATGCTTACTCCCTCCTTTTCATTCCTTGTAGTGTTGACAAGCCAGTTCGGAAATCGGAAACGGTCGGAGGCACGCTCCGTATACCATCTTGACATAATGGCTTGTATATTTTGAGTATGGCATGTATAGCATTATAATCATTTTGTATATATGGTCTTATGATATGGTTATTGAGTGGTATGGAGATAGAAATGCTTGGTAATGATTAGCCATTGGAATGGCTAATCATGATCATATTTGGTATTATGTATGTCAAATTGCTAGCTAATCCATGGAAACCATGAAATAGGTAAAATTTACCATAAAATAGATTCAGACAGCAGCAGTGACGTGAGTTTAAAAATCACTAAAAATAGTAGAAATGGAATTAAATAATGAATAAGTTATGGAATCGAAGCTTGATGAGTCTATTTTCATATGGAATAAGCGAAACAGGTATATGAGCTATATTTTATGAGATGTTTAAATTTTTGTGAAACAGGGCCAGAGCGATTTCTGGATCCCTGTTCTGACTTTGGAAATTCACCATAAATTTTACAAAGATAATTAGAAGTCATGCTTTATATGTACAGATTCCTTATTGAGTCTAGTTTTATTAGAGATAAACGGTATAGTCATTGAAGCTCTGTACAGGGAGATATCTGATTCGTAATACACAGAGGTCAGAGTAGTTGAACCCTGAAACAGGGGAGACTTTAACTAATAAACTGTACTAATTGGCCCAACCAAAAATTCTAGAAAAAAATTAGTAGATATATATATGAGTCTAGTTTCAGGAAAAATTTACGGAATTGGATTTTGAGTTTCGTAACTCAAGATATGATTTTTAAAGCGACTGTGATGCAGTTATCCAGCTTGTCTGGAAATTTTAAAATGAATTGTATGAGCTGTTTAATTAATAAATTAAGTCCGTTAACACCTCGTGTTCGACTCCGGAAACGGTCTCGGGTACGGGGTGTTACATCCCCAACAGGCAATTGTATGATGGCTTGATGTCCATTACCAAGAAGTCTACCTCGTATGTATTTGGGCCAATCAAGAGAGGTATCTCAATCCTTTCCATCACTTTTCTTTCCGTACCGTCGAATGCTCTCACGACGTTTTGACATGTCTTCATGTGAGAGTTATCCACTGGCAACCTATTTAACGTGGACAAGGGCATGACATTCAATGCCGATCCATTATCAATCAATACCCCCGGCAATGTGTATCATTTGCAGCGAGTGGTAATGCGTAGGGCCTTTGTAGATCCCATGCCTCCCGGTGGTATTTCATCATTATTAAAGAAAATAAAATTATCCGCGCTGATGTTATTGACTAGGCGATCAAGTTTGTTAACAGAGATGTCATCCGCAACATATGTTTCATTTAAAACCTTCATCAATGCACTTCGGTGAGTATCTGAACTCAATAGCAAGGCTAGTACGGATATACGAGCTGGCTGTTTGTGCAATTGCTGCACAACGCTGTACTCGCTGTGTTTTAAGAATTTTAAGAACTCCTTAGCCTCTTTTTCAGTTACAGGCTCATTGACGGGTGATTCAGGTCTGGTCGTCTTTTCCTTTTCTTGTTCAATGACCACGGATTTTCCTTTAGCTGATTCTGCCTTTGTGTTCGGAGTATAACGCCTTCCGCTGCGTGTATAGAAACCCTCGTCTTG
The DNA here is from genome assembly GCF_025698485.1 of Gossypium arboreum. NCBI lineage: Eukaryota > Viridiplantae > Streptophyta > Magnoliopsida > Malvales > Malvaceae > Gossypium > Gossypium arboreum. Next base: position 118,007,345 of record NC_069081.1, on the reverse strand, counting down.
ACGTTTCTCCAAAGCGACAACTGGATTCTCCCCTCCCAGGATCGTTACATTGCAGTCGTAATTCCAAGGAACCCTTTTGCTATCCTTATAAGGGAAAGCAACGGGCTTTTGAATTATGACCTTTGGCGCAATTGGTACTCCGACTTCATTGACTCTTGGTCGGGATATAATTACGACTGGATGATTGACCCCTCAGACATTGTTGGTCGGCCCTTGCTCTGACGTGCAGACATATTCTTCCTTCGGGCCCTCGGTGTACTCAAAGAATTCGATCTCTTTATTTTCTATCAATCTCTGTACCAGAGCCCTGAATTCATTGCACTTTTGGATCTCATGCCCTTCCTCGTCGTGGAATTCACAATAGTACTTCCTCCTTCGAGCTTCTCCTCTAAACCTTGTATAAGTAAACCTTCTTCCACCATTTTCTTCCAAACCCATTTCAACGGGGTCTTTACCTCCGATACGTCTATCTTAGTTCTCCTTCCTCCACTTTCGCTTATCGCGTTTACCCCATTGTCTGAATGACTGGGTAATGGGTTTCCCGCCACATTAGGTTTTGTGGGATCATCGAACTTCACAATGCCCATCTTTATGAACCTTTCGACTAATTTTTGAAGGCCGTGCAGCTCTCAATTGTGTGCCCATAATTCTGCATGGTATTCGCATTATGCATTGCATCATACCACTTTGGGAATGGAGGTTGCATGGGTTTTAGGTAAAAGGGAGACACTACATGCGCATCGAACAGGTTCTGGTAAAGCTCCCTATACGTCATTGGGATTTGCGTGAACTGGACTCTTTCCGTGTTAGGCCTTGGGTTGGAATCTTGACTCGCGGAGCCCTGATGGCTAGTAGTCACTGCCCTCAGCTGGTTTACTGTGACCGGCTTGGAATAACCCTTATGATATGCGCTCACATTGTTCACCTCATTTTCTTTCCTTCTTGGAGCCGTTCTCTTGGCATTTTCCCCCGCTTCAATCTTCCCACATCTTACTGCGTTTTCTATCATCTCTCCGGACATTACTATGTCCGAGAAGCTTTTAGTAGCACTTCCTAACATGTGGTTAATGAATGGGGCCTTTAGAGTGTTAATAAATAGCATGGTCGTTTCCTTCTCCAAGAGGGGTGGCTGGACTTGCATCGCTATTTCCCTCCACCGTTGTGCATATTGTCTGAAGGTTTCACTCGGCTTCTTTTCCATGTTTTGTAGGGTGATTCTGTCAGGTGCTATGTCCGTCACGTGACCGTATTGTTTCATGAAAGCTTGAGCCAAGTCCTTCCATGAACCAATTTGGGCACGGCTGAGCTGGTTATACCACTTGGCCGCAGCTCCGATCAGACTGTCCTGGAAATAGTGGATCAACAGCTGATCATTGTTAACATACCCTGTCATCCTTCGACTGAACATCGTAATATGAGCTTCAGGGCAGCTCGTCCCGTTATACTTTTCGAACTCCGGGGTTTTAAATTTTGGTGGGAGCACCAGATCTGGGACCAAGCTTAAGTCCTTAGCATCGATCCCGCCACAGTAATCAGCAGCTTCCATTGCTTTGAATTTTTCCTCAAGCCATTTGCACCGACTATCGAGTTGTTTTGCCATATCTACTTTTCTTTTCTCCATTTCTACCATGTCATCAAGGTCCAGGATAAATGGATTAGCTGGATTATCCCCGGGATTAGAGTCTGATCCTATAGGAATGTTTATTGGTGTCGAGGCATTGGCCTGGTATTGCTGGGGCTTAATAGTGACGGATACCGTTCGTGGATGCACCTCCGATTGTGGTTGAGTGTTTATCGAAGCAAAGCCTGGAAGATAGATAGGGTCTTCATTATCGTTCCCCATGGTGCTCTTCCCTTTCTCGCGTTCTCTAGCCAGCAACTGCACCAACTGGCCTATTAGATTATTTTGGGATTCTTCCATTTTTTCCTTCATATCTTGTTGTATCTTAGCCAGTTGCTCTTGCATCTGTGCTTGTAATTGCTATTGCATTTCCCTTTGCATTTGTTCTATTCTCTCTAATCTCTGATCCATTGCTTTGGTTTTACGGCGGGTATAGTAGCTGTGTTCGGTTGGTTGATTCTCGTTGGTTTCCAGATTAACTGAAATAATTTTGTTTAATCAGGGTCTTTTCATGAAATTTAATGCACATGATGAAATGTAATGCAAATGAATGAATGCAAAACAAAAAAGGCGTTGATTCTAATTCAATTTCATTAGAAGAACTTCACTAGAAGAAAAATTTCTTTACATAGAACGGGTGATTACATATACGACTTTGCCCTAATGCCCAAAGCCTTAATTTTTCTAAGGAGCCAAGCTAGTTTTCGGCCTCGATCTGATTCTGACTCGTACTTTAAGCTTAATACATCAGCTTGGACTGCCAAGGTTTGCAAGTGATCGGCTACCTCTCGAACCTGAGCCACAGCTTCGCCCATGACATAATCTCTATCTCTAATCTAGTTCTGAGAGTGGTGAAGCTGTTCCCTGCAATGGTCGTTGTTTGCCTCAAGCAGTTCCACTCGAATTTTACTATCTCGTAGTGCAGTCTCGAGTTCTTCTACTTTCTCTTTCAACTCTTCGATCCTGCTCAGACTAGCTTTCAGCTCAATTACCGAATTACAGCTACGATGTTGATGAAGTGATCTTTCCAATTCAACCACCCGGGCACGTAACTTCTCCTTTTCGTTTTGGCTTTCTAACAAACTCTTTTTCAGAGTGTCCTCTCGTATTCGGGCATCTTGAAACCTTTTATCCCAATGGTCGGCTCTAGTTTTTTCCACTTTGATCTCTTGATGCCATTGCTCTGACGTTTTACCTAAACCGGCAGTTCTTATTGACATACGCAGCTTCTTGTAATCGGTTTTCAAACTATCCAAACCTTCATCGGCCTTGTTCTTTCCTTTCCTTAACTTTTCAGCCTCTAGCTTGTAGATATCGACGTCTAATCCCAATTTCATTTTCTCTTCTTCTAGCTGTTCTATCTTCTTCCCCAACTCTGAGTTCCTTCTCTCAAAGTCTTGTTTAATGATCTCTAACTCGGATGGGATAACCCGTAAATACTCCTCTATCGATTGAGTGTTCCTTGATTCGCCTAGGATATTGTCGTTGACTCTCCTACCCCACCACCATTCATACCCGGGTGGTCATCGAACTGTGGTAAATCCTTTCATTCTTGAGCTTGGTTCCATGCATCTGATATCTCGCGAACCCTCTTTTTATAATTATTGTCTTTATAGGAGAACTCACATTGTGCCAAACCCTGTGTCACCGGTATAAATTGCCTTGATCGATATTGCCTTAATACTATTAGTGGAGCGTATCCAACGGCTCCCCATATTCCGGCCAGAGGGACCCAGTCAAAATCACCGCACCTATATAAGATCTCGTCAGGAATCATCCACGGAGCTCTCCATTCAACATCTTCGGCCCTCAAATTCTGGAGAATAGTTATCCATTTCTCTTCTGAGATGTCGTCCCGCCTCAGTATGGCCACGAATTCCCTTAATGGGGAATAATCCTTAGAGAAAACCAGATAAGAGACCTTCTCCACCCTCCAGAAATGGCTATGGAACCAAGCCAAAAGAAGCTGAGCACAACCGATAAATCTTCCCTCGCCTGCTCTCCGGCATACATTCAAGGATCTGAAAGTTTCTGCTAGTATTGCTGGGACAGGTGTAGTACCTTTATCAAGCCGATCGAATAGATCTGAGACCGCTTCATCTATGTGTCCTAGCGCCTTGGGAAAGATGATCAAACCGTAGAGGCTTAAGGCAAAAACGTCAACCCTTTTCTTCGAATCCGGGTGAGCAAGAATCAAGTCCCTCAAATTCCTCCAAGGAATACACTTACTATCCCCTTTTTGCTTGATGCGAGCTGCAACCCATTGCTCGCTCATCCCCGTTACATTCATCAACTTCTTCAAAAAGTGAGGGATGTTGACAGGTCTTGAATAGGCTCTATCAGCCTGAATCTTCGGGAAATTAAGTAACGCCATGTATTCCTCCACAGTAGGTACTAAATCCACTTCTCCGAAGGTGAAGCAGCTGTATGTGAGGTTCCAAAAGCTGAGAGCCCAAACAAGTACTTGTCTACCTTTACATTGAGCAAATAGGGTAAATCACCGTAGTTCTGATAAAAGAGTTGCTTGACTTCGCCATTCCAACTATTCCATATATCCTTTAACTCTTGCAGTCATTTTGAGTCACACCGATGCGAGTGAAATCCCACAACTCCGATTCATATCCCTTGGTCAAACTATCTCCTTTCTCTTATTATGTTCTCTCGAGACCACACTCGATTTGCGCATTATCCTCCACTTTATCAAGAAATCCTTTTTCCATGCTAAACTCTTCTATTTAGTAACCGAACGTAAATCAACACCCTTTTATGATGAGATGCCATGCGAAAACAATCAAAACATAACAAGTTAGTATTATATACAAAGAATAGAATTCAAAACAAATAAGGAGTAAACAAACGCCTAATAGGGTAACCACTAGGGTTCGGTGTGGTTCTACCTAGGGTAGGCTCCTAGGGCTCATTACATGTAGTTCGGTTCTAAGGTAAAGGTACCTGAACCAGCAGATTCCTCGACCCTCGCCCATTATAGGCTTATACGGACCGAGTTCGATTCAGGGGAATACATTTCCCTACGGCTATACGAAGATGAAAACCTCACGAAGACGCAGGTACGGATGTATCCCGAAAGCGATCCACTATCCTATACGGAGGTGAAGACCTCACGAAGGAGTAGTTTCTCACTTTCACTTAAGAGGGTGAAATTGACCAATAATGCGATGCAATATGCAAAGAAACATCATAGAACTAAACTACTTAAATCAAGCGTATTATGAAGAAGGTCACGAAAATAACAAACAATATGCAATCAGATAATTTAAAACCGATTTTCAATTTTCGAAAAAAACAAAAATTAACCAATTTAAAGCTTGACTCTCGAATTCCCCAGTGGAGTCGCCAAGCTGTCGAAACCATTTTTTTGGAAACGAGAATCGACTTCGGTTTTGAAAGTGGAAATTAAAACGGGAGTCGCCACCGATCTTTATTGGGTGTGATCGGATCACCCTTGTTTTAATAAAACATTCTAGTTTACTAAAACGACATTTTGGTCAACGAAATTTGAGAAAACGGGTTCGGGAGTCGGTTACGTACGAGGAAGGATTAGCACCCTCGTAACGCCCAAAATTGGTACCTAATTGATTAATTAGTGTCTCAAAGTCGAAAATTGAAAATCGGGAATGGATTTGAAATTCGATCCTTTTTATTTACATTAATTTGAAAAGTTCGAATTAAATCAAAGTGATTGCTAAAGATTTCCTCGTCTCAAGATATCGAAATATCACATCCCGTAAGTTAGGACACGATACCATGAACTCCTGAGCACAAGTTGTCTTTAACTTTAATTGGAAATCCATGTGTTTTAAAACTCGAAAAGGATATTTGCTATTTAGAAACAATGAGGAAATCGAAACCCCGTAAGTTAGGGCACAATTCCTCGATGTTCCAAAATGCAAAACATTGCCTTTATTTGGGAAATTTCATTTTTGAATAGTAACGAGTACGATATTTAAACGACGTGTATTTGTTAGATTAAAATAAAATGACTTATTGGATGAATGTATTGGGCTTAATGTATGATATGACTTAGGCTAGATAAAACAAAGATATATTGTAAAGCACGGGATAATACAACATGAAATACAATGTTTATACAAGCAAATGACAATAATGAAAATACTGAATAAACTAAATATAATACATACAATAGTAACATTCACATAACATATATCACTTAGGCATTAATCACTAGTAATCAAATACAAATGAATTAAATAAAATATAGCCATTTTAAAAATAATAATAATAATAATAAAATAAAGCAAATTAAAATGAATAAAGTATAAAACAAATTTTATGATGATAAGAAATGAGTTTAAAATAAATAATGTGAAAAGAAAAAAATAATATCAATAATGTACAAAAATAGAATATATGTAAAAGAAAATAAATAATGTGAAAAGAAAGAAAAAATAATATCAATAATGTACAAAAATAATATCAATAATGTACAAAAATAGAATATATGTAAAAGAAAATATATTGTGTGAAAATTTCGTGATAAAATTCTATGCATAAAGTGCTTAAATTGAGGTTAGGGACTAAATCGAATAATTTGCAAAACTTGCATTCTAGAAGTTTTTAGTATGAAATTATTTTGGAATATTAATTAGGAGATCTTAAATGGTAATTTGACCAATTTTAAGTTCATGGAAAAAATTAGGACATGGAAGGAATTTTTGGAAGTTTAGTAAGGAGGGGCATTTTGGTCATTTGGTTATTAACATTAATAAAAAGGTGAAAAAGATGATAAAATTGTATCATCTTCTTCAAGTTACCAGCAGAACCTTACCTCTCTCCATAGCTGGGGTTTATTCAACTTTCAAGCTTCATAGTAAGTGATTTCAAGCCCCGTTTTTAATGATCTTTACGTTTTTTAAGTCCCGGTAGCTCGATAAAGCTTATGCTAGCAATAATTTAAGTTAGGAATCAAATTTGGAAAAATACCCATAGGTGAAATTTGTGTATTTTGATGTTTTATGATGGAATATGAGGTTTTAAATTATGTTAGACAACTTGTGCTACTTGGTTTTAAGTGAAAACGAGTAAAAGGCTTAATCGGTAAAAATACCTAATAGTCATAAGTACATGTTAGTGTGTGAATTTGATGTTGACATAGAAGGAAAAATGATCAGCATGTCATAAAACATAAGAAAATAGGATGAAGTTTAATTTACGAGCCTTGGGGCAAAAGTGCAAATATGTGAAAGTTTAGGGCAAAATGTAATTTTTCCAAAGTTTGAGTAAAGGGTTGTTTTGATAAATGTTGATATTAAATAAGCTAAATTTGCTATTATAGATCAAGAAGAGCGAAATTCGAGAGTAGATCGGGAAAAGAAAAGTAAAGGACTAAATTGTAAAGTTTAGTCACATTTTGTATCGAGGTAAGTTTACAGTAAATAAATGCAATATTCTTTTATTTTACATTATTATTGTCAATTTCAGCATTTATATATTTATGTTATGAAAATATTTAAAGTCGAATTTAAGGTGAAGTGACAGAGGAAAAGTGTTAGAAAGCCGGTTGAACCCTAGGAATGTTAGGATATTAGGGTTGACAGATGAACGAAATGAGCCATGTAAGTCCATATTAGAAATATGGCTTTGGAGACAGGATTGAGCCATGTAAGTCCATATTATATATGGCATTGGAGACAGGAATAATTCATGTAAGTCCATGTCAAAGACATGGCATTGGCAGGATATTGATAGACAGGAACGACCCTAGTATCCTTAGTATTCCGAGTGGTTCAACGGGTCAGGATACGAGTTAAATTACAGTGAATTAACAGCAAAGGAAAAGTAGATTATACTTATGAAAAAGGAAAGGTCAGGTAAGAAAGAAGTTAAGGGAATAAAGAAGAAGATAGAAATTGAGAAGTAAAGAAATTTATGATGTTAGATGATATTATGCATAATTATCCATTATGTTGAATGTTGTGATTTATTTGCTTGTAAGCTTACTAAGCCTAGTGCTTAATCTCTTTATTTTCTTCTTCTTATAGTACTTATCTAGCCACTCGGGGATCGAAGGAAACGTCGGAGGCCGATCACACTATCAAAGAAATAACTTGGTATAATTAGACGTTTTGTTTTGTGTATGGCATGTATAGAAACTTAGCCACTTTTGGTATAATATGAACAATGAATGATGTGTAAATACTTGCTAGTGATTAGCTAATAAAATGGCCGATGATATGCATGTTTATTAATATGTATGATTGAATGGTGATTATCACATGAAAATTATGAAAAATGTGAAAGTAACCTAAAACAGATTCAAGTAATAGCAATGACGTAACTTTGAAAAATCACTAAAATTTTATAAACATAGTTTGAAGATGAATAATATATGAAATTAAAGCTTATTATGTCTATTTTCTTATGGAATAAGAAAAATAGGTAAAGGTATTATATTTCATTATATATCTGAGTTTTAGTGAAACAGGGTCAGAGCAATTTCTGGAACCCTGTTTCACCTTTGAAATTCACCATAAATTGTACAAAACTAATTAGAAGGTATACTTTATATGGTTATAATCCTTGTTGAGTCTAGTTTTAATAGAAACAAACGGCTTAGTTATATGAATTTTGTACAGAAAGAAACATGGTTCGTAGTAACAAGAGGTTAGTGCAGTTGAGTTTTGAAACAGGGGAAACTTTAACTAATAAACTGTACTAATTGGCCAAGTAAAAAATCTATGAAAAAAATTAGTAGATAGATATATGAGTCTAGTTTCAGGAAAAATTTACGGATCTTAATTTCGAGTTTCGGAACTCAAGATATGAATTTTTAGGCGACTACAACGCAGAATGGTAGCACATTCCGAAATGCTTAAATAAACAATTTAAACCTATTTAAGGGATAGAATAAGTTTAGTAATGCCTCGTGCTCGATTCTGGAAACAGTCTCGGGTAAGGAGTGTTACAAATGCGATACAATATGCAAAGAAACATCATAGAACTAAACTACTTAAATCAAGCGTATTATGAAGAAGGTCACGAAAATAACAAACAATATGCAATCAGATAATTTAAAACCGATTTTCAATTTTCGAAAAAAACAAAAATTAACCAATTTAAGGCTTGACTCTCGAATTCCCCAGTGGAGTCGTCAAGCTGTCGAAACCATTTTTTTGGAAACGAGAATCGACTTCGGTTTTGAAAGTGGAAATTAAAACGGGAGTCGCCACCGATCTTTATTGGGTGTGATCGGATCACCCTTGTTTTAATAAAACATTCTAGTTTACTAAAACGACATTTTGGTCAACGAAATTTGAGAAAACGGGTTCGGGAGTCGGTTACGTACGAGGAAGGATTAGCACCCTCGTAACGCCCAAAATTGGTACCTAATTGATTAATTAGTGTCTCAAAGTCGAAAATTGAAAATCGGGAATGGATTTGAAATTCGATCCTTTTTATTTACATTAATTTGAAAAGTTCGAATTAAATCAAAGTGATTGCTAAAGATTTCCTCGTCTCGAGATATCGAAATATCACATCCCGTAAGTTAGGACACGATACCATGAACTCCTGAGCGCAAGTTGTCTTTAACTTTAATTGGAAATCCATGTGTTTTAAAACTCGAAAAGGATATTTGCTATTTAGAAACAATGAGGAAATCGAAACCCGTAAGTTAGGGCACAATTCTCGATGTTCCAAAATGCAAAACATTGCCTTTATTTGGGAAATTTCATTTTTGAATAGTAACGAGTACGATATTTAAACGACGTGTATTTGTTAAATTAAAATAAAATGACTTATTGGATGAATGTATTGGGCTTAATGTATGATACGACTTAGGCTAGATAAAACAAAGATATATCGTAAAGCACGGGATAATACAACATGAAATACAATGTTTATACAAGCAAATGACAATAATGAAAATACGAATAAACTAAATATAATACATACAATAGTAACATTCACATAACATATATCACTTAGGCATTAATCACTAGTAATCAAATACAAATGAATTAAATAAAATATAGCCATTTTAAAAATAATAATAATAATAATAAAATAAAGCAAATTAAAATGAATAAAGTATAAAACAAATTTTATGATGATAAGAAATGAGTTTAAAATAAATAATGTGAAAAGAAAGAAAAAAATAATATCAATAATGTACAAAAATAGAATATATGTAAAAGAAAATTTAAAATAGGTAAGATACAATACGTCAAAGAAATAATTAGTATATATATAAAAATAGATATAACGATTTGAAATTGATAACATATATAAAATTTTACAATAAATAATAAAACAATTTAAAATGAATGACACATGATGCAGGTTTATAGAATGAATGATGTAAGAGAATTTTAAAACTTATATTATATAAAGCAAGTTACAAAAGATTCATATGAATAATTTTAAAATGGGTGATATATATATAATTAAAAGTGTAAAATAGATGACATGGAATAAGTAGAATGGGTTTGAAATAAGGTATAAAATAATTTTGAACTAAATAATATATAAGTTAATTTAAAATTATAAATATGGAGTTTAAAATATATAATGCGTAAAAGGATAAAAAATAGACAATATCAATATACTTCATAATGACGATTTAGATATGATACATAGAATATTTAACAAATGAAATATAAAAGCATTTAGAATAAATAATGTATATATTAAAGGAATAAATAAAGGCAAAAGAGTTAGAATCAGAATAAATAGAGAAAACAAATTATAATCAAACCGATTAAGGATAAAATTGGAACAAAAATGAAGTAAAAACGAAAACTGTAACAAAATAAAAAACACGGGGTCAAAAATAAAAAAAAAAGAGAGAGCCTCAAGGTTTGAGGACTGATCGGAAGATTATTCCTTAAGTTCCCTGCGCATCGTTTCACGCAGGACTAGAATGAATCAGATACAAAAACCTTGGGGCAAAAATAAAAACAAATAAAAGGGAACAGATTTAAATTAAAACACGAAGAAAACGAAGGGACTACGGATATGAATATCCCAAAAGATGACAACAAGCAGACCCCCTAGCTCTCAAACGGCCCAGTTTGTGCTTTTATTTAAGTTTAAAAGTTTTGTTTTTTTTTATTATTTCATTCCCATTTCTAAAAAAAAACCATTCTCCATTTATTTTCTCTGTTAGGGTTCATTCTAACCCATCATCACCGCTACCTTCACGACGCCACCGAGGGCGGTGGTTGAGACCGTGTGAGGGGATTTCTTAACCTCAGTTTAGAGCACCTGAAGGCAGTGTTTTCCTTAGCCCAAGAACCCGAGAGAAGAGACCTCCTTTTTCCTTTTGGGAATCGGTCTCACCGACGGAGCAGAGATTCCGACGACACGACTTCGGGTTTTCCCGGTAAGCTTTCTTCCCTCTCTTCATTTTATATTCTTTTGTTTTGAAGAAATATTCGAAAACCGTAAGTAAAAAAAAATAAAGAAATAGAAAGAAAATAAAGAAAAAAACGAGACTCAAAATCCACCTCCACCTCCTCTTCTGATTTTTGCTTTTTTGATTGGCTGATATGCGTAAAAAACAAAGAAGTCGAATGTGGCCTTTTATAGCCGAAGATCGACTCATTCTACTTCTATTATCTATTTTTTCTTTTTTTTTTGCTCTTTGTTTTCTGCTTCTTTTTTATTTTTTTGCTTGTTGTTTGTTTGTCTGTTGCTTGCGTGCTTGCAGGTGGTGTCAGATGCGCGTGAGGCCTGCGATTGGTGGTGTACGCGGTGGCCATTTGGTGAAGAGTGGTGGCAGACAAGGTAGGGGTTAGGGTTTGTTTAATAATTGGGTTATTTGTAAATAGACTGTTTATATTTTGAACTCTTTTGTTATTTTGGGTCTATTGACTTGGGCCAAAAATTGGCCATTACATTGTCATTTTGCATTCTTATTTAATTTTTAAAAATAAATAAAATCACTTTTTTAATGAAAATATTAATTAAACAATTAATCTTAACGATTTTAGTCCTGACCATATGGTAACAAATAAATTTATTTGGTTAAGTTTTGTAATTAGTCTTGTATAATGCGTTAGTTATAGACTTAGTTCACATTCACCAATTGGAACAATCTTATTGGTTATATCTTTTGAATTTCAAAATTTTAGTCTTAATACAAACGACAATATTTAAATTTATTAATTGATTTTTTGTAAGTAATATGTAAAAATAACAAACTGACATAGCATTACACGTGTAATAATAAGTTTGACACGTCAAATTTTAAAAATAACATAACTTAACAAATTTAATGGTTATTATTTAGTTACGGCTAAAACTTTTAAATTCTAAAAGTACTAAATCAAAAATCGACCTTAAATCTGCAACTTATGCAAAGTAAAAGGCCTAAAGCAGAATTTGACCTTAAATTATTGTTCCATCACTTTCCCCTGAGGTAACAAGGAAATTGTACGGAAGTAAAATTTCAATGCATACAATCATTAAAATTTGAAATTTATAAAATTCAAATTTTTATTCGGCATAATTTAAGTTAATACATAGATAATCACTCGGATAGGATATCAATATTTAATTAAATTTTAAAATTTAAAATTTTTAAATATAAATTCAATATATTTTAAATTTTAAATCTAATTCATCTCAATAATCTCAAACATTTTTTGCAATATTACTAGAATGGAATCAAATCAATTGGATTATGAAACTCTGATATATTAATTTAAACAAAAAGAAAAATCGTTCTCTGGACGAATTGCTCGAAATTAATAAAAATAAATAAATAAAATTTAAAATTAAATTGATTTAACCAACTTATATTGTTATAATTTTATAGAAACCGAGTAAAGTGGAAGGTTCCACTATCAAATTTTCAAAGCGACCTTTTTTTGTTCTTCAAAAGTGAAGGCGGCCCTTTTGCTTTCAAAAAGGTTGATTGCGTGAAACGACGTCGTTTGGTCGACGTATCTTCCACGAACCTGAAGGAAGTTAAGAAAGGCAAGCACCCATGTGTATAACTTGACTTCAGTTTGACTTGTCCCCTTATATATTCCGCAAAAACCTTCAGCAATTACCCGTCAAACCCAAAGCTTCTCCTACACTTCTACTTTCCTCTCTCTTTTTTTCCCCCTCTATTATTTCTCTTTCAATTTCTGTTACACAAATTATCCCCAAAGCTTGAAAATGAAGGTTAGATTTCCATTTCTTTAATTTGTTTTCTTACATAGTATGAATATATATATATATATGTTTACTGAAACTGGTTCTGTTTTCTTACAGAAAGTGGTGCTGAAATTGGATTTTCACGACAACAAAGGCAGACAAAAAGCCATGAAAACAGCCTCTGGTCTTTCAGGTATTGTATATTTGTATCTGTTATCACCAACTTAAAACACCCAGATCTTGAAGCCAGACAAAAAAAAAAAAAAACTAACTTAACTGAATTTTATTGGTGGGTTGCAGGGGTTGAATCAGTTGCCCTGGACAAGGACCAAAAACTCACACTCACGGGAGACGTTGATCCAGTCGTGGCAGTAAGGAAACTAAGGAAGGTATGTTACACTGAAATAGTCTCGGTCGGACCGGCGAAAGAGCCGGAGAAGAAGAAAGAAGAGCCCAAGAAAGATGAACCGAAAAAACCGGCGGATACGAGCAAAGATCCGCCCAAAGGCGCGGTGGTACAGTACGTTTATCACCCCTCAATGCCCCAATACTATCCGCCGGTACCCGATTATTACAGTTACGGTAAAAGTGTGGAGGAAGATCCGGCTGGTTGTGTTATCTGCTAAAATTTTTGTTCTTTATATATACATATATTAGTTGGAAAACTCAATGAAGAAGAAGATGAAAAACAAAAAAATAAAAATAAAATAAAACACATTATGGATTGGTTATTTTTCTTTTTTAAATTCTGTTTTTGTACAGCATGGTGGATTGATTTTAGTTTTTGTTTTCACATATGTTGTATTCTATTTTTATTAGTAATGGAAAATTAAAATCATTACTTTTGCGTATTTTATTTACGATGGATTGAATTTTATCTTGAACAGTACATGTATTGTTATCAATTTAAGACGGCGTGGATTTACAATATTAGCGTAAAGAAATCAAAACCAATTTCGCAGACGGTAATTATCTTTCTTTGAATTTTAAGCTCTTGTTAGCATCATTTTCTGCTTAGGTAACCAGGAATTTGTAGAAAAGGGTGAATTTATTAAATTTATATGTGGTGATGTGTACGATAATAATTGAATTAGCTGGTTTATTCATTAAATTAGTAAAATAATTATATAATCCAATCATTTGTTAAATCGAAATGATCGAATTAACAAATCAACAATTTGAAGGACGCGTTGAAAGGTGTTGAGATTTGGTCTACGATATATATATATAAATATATACTTTTCCGCTTGACACAAATTTTAAAGGGGTAAATTGCACTTAAGGTCATTGAATTATTAGTTAATTTATTTTTAGATACATAATTTTAAAAAGTTATAAAATAGTCATTAAACTATTCGAAAAGTTTTTATTGAAGTCACTAAAATTTTAAAATCGTTTTTGTATGGCCTTTTCTGTTCAAACTATCTGCGCCAATTGAAAACTCTAATTCTTCTCATTTTCTACAATTTATTTTTTTTTATGAATAACTTTTAAATGTCATTGACCATCGGTTCAACTTAGATTTAATGTATGTTCTTTCTACTTTACAATTGATACTAATTCACCACACTCGTTGAATCGTTACTTTGAGCTCACTAGTCGGACTTTAAAAAAAAAAATTAACAGTCAATGACTTAAATAAAAACTTTCAAATAGTTCAGTGACCATTTGTAACTTTTTAAAATTGAATAACCAAAATATAAATTTGCTGATAGTTTAATGTTGTTAGGTGTAGTTTACCTATTTTAAATTGATCTTAAAGCCTGAAAGAAATATTATTGTACCAATTAAATCTTTTTATAGTCTTGTCATTAGTTTAAGAATTAAGCATAACTCAAATCTAACCTAAAACACATTCATCAAATTGTAAATACTGTGTATTTATTATATTGACAACTTAAATATGAAGGTGTTAAAAATATATTAAATTTTTAGTCTTATTTAAAAAGAAACCATAATGCTCAAAATAAAGATGTTATAAATTAAAGGTATAATGATAATTTTAGCCCTAAGGTTTATTTATTTTGTCATTTAAGATCTCAATCTTTAAATTTTAGTCAAATTGCTTAGTTTTGGACAGAAAAACGATTGAACTATTAAAAGTTTAATGATATTGATGTGATAATTAATGTGACAATCCATGCATAATTAATAAAAGTACTTTAAAAATCAACAAATTTCAAAAAATTAAATAAAAATTTTGGAATATTTATTCATATTAAGAATAAAGTATATAACAAAAATGTCATGTGATCTGTCATGTCAATATCATTAAAATTTTAATAATTTAATTAATTTATTTGTAAAAAATAAACAATTAAATTTATTTTTAAAGGTTGAGAGCATAAATATCTCAAAAAATTAAAATGATAAAATTAAAAAAAAGCATTATAATATAAATTTATCTGTATATCTAAATTAAAACATGACTATAACTTACTTTATTTTTTAAAGTGTATCTTACGTTAAAACCAAACTGATATGAAAATATGACTAATTAACGAATCATTTAAAAAATCGAGGGACAGTTTTAGAGGCTTTTGGGGTTAAATTAATTAATTTTCTTTTAATTTCGTCAATTACGTGTTGATTGGTTCAAAGGTTAAAAAATAGGAAAAGCCAGCGAAATTGAACACGTTTTGATGAAAAAGATCTGAAAGCGGAAGCTAAAAGCTACTGTATTTTATCCCCACTCGTTACCATCTTTATCTTCATTCACTCCTCTGCTTGACGTGACGTCATAATAATAATTTTTATGTCTGGTCTTTATATAGATAGCTCCTCTCTTGTCTTATAGTGTCACTTGGCAAGTCAAATACTGCACAAACATTGCAAGCACAGATAGGATAGCACTATGGTGTCTCTCACTGGGGAAGTAAGTAACTAAGTGTGAATTTGGATGATGGTGCAGTATGTTTAGTTTATTTTTTATTTTATATTATAGTATTTAATTTTATTATTATCGTTATTTTTATATTTTAGATAAATGTATCGTCATCTAAATTTACACTAAGAGACTCAGATGAGTCATGGTCTCTTAAAATAATAAAATTATATTTTTGTTATCGTAAAAATATGTAATTTAATTCCAATTCTCCCAAAAGAAAAATTTTAGTTTTGCAGTTGGTTCTTCCTATGTGCAACACATTGTTCGAGAGCCTGAATAACTTTAATGAGATGAAATATAGATCAAATCACTTTATAAGATTTTATCATTTATATATTCTTTCTTATTTTTTAAGGTATTTACTGGAACGAGTCAAGTAACTAATTCTTAGTAATCTATAGGCTTATTAAGGGGTAGATATTGGCCACAAGTTTTAAAACTATCCTATACGTAATGTGAAGATTAAACTGTACACCATTGATTAAAGTAAGAGAGACATTTACTATATCACTTAACTCCTCTAATTTTTTTATTCGATAACGAAAACGATATTGATGCAATAATTATTCTAACATTTGTTGAATACACTAAAAAAAAGAAGTAAATTTTGTTTTATAATCACTAAAAAAGGAGCAACAGGACTGATGTTGATCGACCCAATTGGCATTTACTAGTGCCCATTATTTTCGAAAATGTCCATGGTTTATTTTCTCCAATTCCAGAAATCTTCAACGGGTCGCAATCAATCCCTCGTCTCAACATTGATGAATGATGGACAATAATAAGTGTAGTAGTCAATAATGGCAACCAAGTATTACATAATCTTTTTATTATATTTTGGATTGAGTTTTAATTTTTTTATTTTAAAAAATAACGTAATTAATCCATTCAAACAACCTTACTACTCCTTTGGAATCTAGTAAATTTAAAGGTGTGAGGACAATTAGACCAGGGAATCATATTATTGAAGGAAAAAAGGTTGAGAGCTTTTTGATTTTTTTGTCCAAATTTCATCCAAAAAGCCAACACTTTAACATTATTTTTCTTTTACACTTTTAAAAATACATTATTTTTAAGGTAAACTATTAAAATATTCTCAAGTTATATTTTATTTATTTACTGTGAAAAAAATAGAATAAAATAAATAAAAATAAAGAACACATAAATTTTACGTGGAAACCCTTTCGGGAAAAAAACACAGGCGGAGGAGAAGAAAATTCACTATGTCGAAAAATTTTTACTCTAATACAAGAGGAATAGACTATGTCTATTTATAGGCTTGCAAAGTCATATTCTAGTAGGATTGAAACATCTTATCCTAATCAATATAAAATAGATGGAGTTTAATAAGGTTTAAAACCTTATTCTAAAATAAAATAAAAGAAGTCTAGTTCTATATGGATT
Organism: Gossypium arboreum; assembly: GCF_025698485.1. NCBI lineage: Eukaryota > Viridiplantae > Streptophyta > Magnoliopsida > Malvales > Malvaceae > Gossypium > Gossypium arboreum. The sequence continues at coordinate 117,990,309 of NC_069081.1, read as the reverse complement.
TTACTTTTATTTTATTTTCCATCGTATTTTATTTAAATAAGAATTTGGGTCACTTAATTCTAACAATCTCCACCTTGACACAAATTCTCAATGAACAAGTTCTTCATCGCGAACTTTCAATAAACAAGTTATTCACCTCTTCCAAAAACCCCTTAAGGGTTTAACTTCAACAATGAACACCAACCAAGTCTAAGCAATGCTCAAACTTGGTTATAGGAAGTGACTTAGTCATCATATCTGCAGGATTTTCATGAGTGCTAATTTTGCTCACAACAATATCACCACGAGCAATAATATCACGAACAAAATGATACCGAATATCAATGTGTTTTGTTCTCTCATGAAACATTTGATCTTTTGTAAGAAAGATGACACTGATTGTCACAAAATCTTGTGCTGATTTGAAGGTCTTCATTGAGTTCACTAAATAGTCCCTTCAACCAAATAGCTTCTTTACAAGCCTCATGAATCGCCATGTACTCGACTTGATTGGTAGACAAAGCGATCGTAGTTTGCAAAGTGGCTTTCCAACTAATTGCACAACCTCCGATTGTAAAGACATAACTTGTGAGAGATCTTCTTCTATCAAGGTCTCCAAGAAAATCAGCATCAACATACCCTATAACTCCATCTTTAGTTCTTCCAAACTGTAAGCAAACATTAGTAGTGCCTCGTAAGTATCTTAAAATCCATCGAATCGCTTTCCGGTGTTCTTTACCGAGATTCGCCATGTATCCGCTAAGCACCGATCGCATATGATAAATCGGACGTGAACAAACCATAGCATACATGAGAGATCCTCTTGCACTAGAGTATGGAACATGTGACATGTACTCAATCTCATTATCGATTGAGGAGATAAGGCCGATGAAAGTCCGAAATGGTCGCTAAAGGAGTACTAACAGAGCTTAGCACTCTGCATATTGAACCTGCAAAGAACTTTCTCAATGTACCCTTCCGACTTAGGTACAATTTACTTGCTTTTCTATCTCGAGAATCTCCATACCAAGTATCTTCTTTGCTGGTCCTAAATCTTTCATCTCAAATTCTTCACTTAGTTGGGCTTTAACCTTTCTTATCTCTCTTTATCTTTTCTTTGCTATCAACATGTCATCAACATAAAGAAGTAGATACACAAAAGAACCATCACTGCTTTTTCTTAAAGTAGACACAACTGTCAAAACTACTTCTTTTGAAATCATGAGAAGTCATAAAGGAATCAAACCTCTTGTACCCTTTGTCTTGGTGATCTGTTTCAAACCGTAAAGGGACTTTTTCAAAGAAGCAAACATAGTCCTCTTTTTCGAGACTATAAAACCCTCTCGTTGTTGCATGTAAATATCTTCCTCAAGTTCTCCATGCAAAATGCGCTTTTACATCTAACCGCTCAAGCTCCAAATCATGCATGGCAACAATGCCAAGCAAAGCTCGAATCGAACTATGCTTAACAACCGGAGAGAACACATCTGTGAAGTCCACTCCTAGAATTTGATCAGACCCTTTGCAACAAGCCTTGCTTTATATCCGGTTCTTCAACTCCTGAGTCCCTTCTTTCTTTTTAAACACCCATTTACAACGAATGACCTTTTTACCTTTAGGAAGTTTTACAAGATCCCATGTTCTGTTTTTGTGGAGTGATTCCATCTCCTCTTGCATAGCAAACATCCACTTTTCGAGTCTTCACAACTAATCGCCTCGAATAATTAAATGGCTCTTGATTCGCATCTATATCTTCACCACATTTAAAGCATAAGCAACTAGATCAACCTCGCATACTTCTTTGGAGGTTTAATTTCTCTTCTTGTCCTGTTTTTGGCGATAGAGTATTGCGGTGAAGAAGCAACTCTATTCTCAATTTTGTACTTGGCTTGAGGAGTTGATTCAGTATTAATCGATGCTCCACCGCTTTTGGTTTTCTTTATTGGAAGAGTCTTTAAGAGATAAGTTAGGTAGCATAGCGCTTCATCAAAACAACATCTCTGCTAATCACAACTTTTCTATTTTCAGACACCATAACTTATAGCCTTTTACACCACTTTATAACCAAGAAAACGCATTTAATGGATCTCGGTTCCAATTTTCCATTATCAACATGAGCATACGCAGACACCCAAAAATCTTTAAATCGAATAATTAGCGGGATTACGGACCATACCTCTTGTGGAGTCTTTTCTCAATGGCAACGGATGGAGATCGGTTGATCAAAAACATGCAAGATGAGGTCGCTTCGCCCAAAATGACTTCGTAAGTTGGCATTTGACAACATACATCGAACCTTCTCCATGATCGTTCTGTTCATTCGCTCGCAACGCCGTTTTCTTTGTGGAGTATGACGAACTGTCAAGTGTCTCATGATCCTTTTGACTTGCACAATCTATTAAACTCATCGAGCAGAACTCTAAGCCATTGTGCATGCGGAGGTATTTTATCTGCTTTTCCGCTGTTTTTCAATCATAATTTTCCAAGACTTAAATGTGGAAAACACATCGCTTTTCGCTTCGGGAAGAACGCCCAAACTTTTCTCGGAAAAATCATCAATAAAGGTTAGCATATAATTAGCTCCACCTCTCGAAGGCACTCGAACGGCCCCACGGATCGAATGGATATACTCCAACGTTTCCTTCGTGTTATGGATTCCTCTAGTGAATCGAACTCTCTTTGCTTCCCAAAAACACAAGGTGCTCACAGAAATTCGGTTTGCAAATTCCTTGCCCATTAAGAAGTCTTCTTTTGCTTAATTACGCCATGCCATTCTCACTCATATGCCCTAGGCGCATATGCCAAAGTTTAGTAATATCATCATCGACAAGGAAGAGGAAGCGACAATTGCATCACCAAGATAAGATAGAACCTCAGAAAACATATAACTTGGCAATCTTTCTTTGCCCTTTCATCACAACAAGGACCCTTTGGAAATCTTTAAAACCCCACTTTCACTTGTGTATCTGCACTTTTGAATCAAGAGTACTCAACGAAATTAAATTTCTTTTCAATTCGGAACATGCCGCACGTCACTAAGTGTTCGACAACTCCATCAAACATCTTAACTTTAATTGTTCCAACACCGCGATTTTACATGAAGCATTATTTCCCATCAAAACAACACCTTCAGACATCTTTTTTCATAAGTTGTAAACCAATCCCGATTGGGACTCATGTGGAAGGTGCAACTGAATCAAGTATCCACTCTCGCTTACTTTAGAATCATTGATGAAGCAACTAGAAGTTCACCATCGCTGTAGTCTTCTACAACATCGCCTTCACCGAATTTTCGGTTGTTTTCCTTTTGATTCGCACCTCCCTTTTAATCTTATTTTGTAGCTTATAGCACTTTCAGATTTAATGTGCCCTTTCTTCTTGCGAAGTTGCAAGTTTTACCTCTGTTTGAAGATTTCGATCTACCCTTAGATTTACCACGAGGATTCCGTTCTGTTCTACCACGATCATCATCAACATTCCGGTCTTGTCTCCCACGAACAATGAGACCCTCTCCCGAGAGTTGGGTTTAACCACAAGATGCTTCATCTTATCATACGAGGTTAAAGAATCATAAACCTCATCAACTGTGAGAGACTCGCTATATAAAATCGTGTCTCTAAAGGTTGAATAAGACGGGGCAACGAATAAAGTAGAATCAACCCTAGATCTTCCTTATCATCTTGAACCTCCATGGCCTCCAAGTTTGAGAGAATTTCTTTAAACACTGTTAAGTGTTCGTGTACGACGCACCTTCCTCCAAACGATGAGCATAAAGACGCCGCTTCATATGCAACTTGCTTGTTAGAGTTTTCGACATACATATTTGTTCTAGCCTCTTCCATAATGCAATGGCGGTTTTTCTTTCATCACATCCTGCAAAATTTCGTTGGACAAATGCGATGTAATTGTGTTAATGCCTTCGATCCTTACGCTTCTTCTCTTCATCTCATAATGTCGAAGGCATCTTATCTATCCTAGCAGGGCATCCTCTAGATCCATCTGCAAGAAGCGCTTGCATCTTAATTTGCCACAACGCAAATCGGTGTTGCGATCCAACAATGAATTTCATACTTCAAAGACGCCATTACCGTGATCGAGATGAATAACCCGGAAGCTCGATACCAATTTGTGAAAAAAATAGAATAAAATAAATAAAAATAAAGAACACATAAATTTTACGTGGAAACCCTTTCGGAAAAAAACCACGCAGGCGAGGAGAAGAAAATTCACTATGTCGAAAAATTTTTACTCTAATACAAGAGGAATAGACTATGTATATTTATAGGCTTGCAAAGCCATATTCTAGTAGGATTGAAACACCTTATCCTAATCAATATAAAATAGATGGAGTTTAATAAGGTTTAAAAACCTTATTCTAAAATAAAATAAAAGAAGTCTAGTTCTATATGGATTTTACTTTTATTTTATTTTCCATCGTATTTTATTTAAATAAGAATTTGGGTCACTTAATTCTGACATTTACGTTATCGCGTTGTAACATTTTAGTCATTGAACCGTTAATTGTCGTTAACGGTGTAACGGTAAGCTGACATGGCATGTTAAATCATCATTTCAAACAAAAATTTTAGGTTACTTTATACAATCGATCATTATATTTTTTCATTTCGAGTAATTTAATTTTTTTCTTTTATGTTATTTTAACTTTTTTTCTATTCTTTTCTACTTCTCCCTTTGTTTTCCTCCGTTCTTCGTTTTATTTAACATAATATTTCTATATTTTCTATTTATTAAAATTAATCTTTATATTTTTATTTTTTAAACAATTTAAATTTTTCGTATGAAGCAAACTTGTGGAGTAATTTTTATATAAAACAACTTTTGATTATTTAAAATAATAATAAATACGTTCCTAATTGCAGTACTGGTCCTCACTAGATCGAATGCACTGCACACTTACCCTGCATCATTAACATTATTAAATTAAACATCCGATTTTGGCCTAAAAAAACTTTAAACAAGAAGCATTGGATCCATCACAACAATTGGGTAATTAACATAATCCAAATATTTATGTATATTATAAATTTTCAGATCCATTAGATTCCAAGATAAAAATATTGTTAGTGATTAGGGAGGGAAAAAGAGTGGATTAGGTAAGATTAAAATGGTTTTTAAAATTATTTATTTAATTGCGAACGTGAAAATAAAATCAAATTCTTATGGTCTAATTACAAGGTTAAACTCTCTATTTTATGAAAATTAATAAATTAATTTGTTTCTTTGAATTTGTCAAATTTTGATTATCCTTTTCAAGAAAAATCAAGGTATTCTTCTATCCTTAAACAGAACATTAATTATCAGTGTCAATTTATATTTGATGGTACGGAAAAATAAAAATTCAACCATAGTATTTTGAACAGTTTTAGTTCACAAGTTAAAAAATTATGATTATCTAAGTCTATGAGTTTCCAAAATAATTCTAGAACTCGAGTCAAACCCATAAAAAACATCATATTATTTTAATTTTTAATAAACATATATTTTTATATTTTTACAATTAAATCTAATATAAATATTAAAAAAATCTAATTTAAAATTGAGTTAGATCAAAATCGGGTTGGATCGATCAATTCGAGCAAACCACCCAACTCATGGATAAAATTACCCAAACTAAAATAATATTTTTTAGTTTTATGGGTAAAAGTAACACAAAACTTCTTATATTATATCATTGATTGCATTTTAGTTATTTTATTAAAAAATAGGTGAATTAGCTCCTGTATGTTAGATGAGTGGGCAAAATACTCTTTCAATTAAATTGTGGTGTTTATATACAAGTTATAATAAAAATTTAGCACTTAATATTTACACATTTATTCAATTTGACCCTTACTCTTTTATTGGAAGTAAATTAGAAATGTTTAAAACTAATAAAAGTAATGGGTCAAAAGGACTTAACAAAAATTAAAAAAATTAATTAAGCCCTTTTGAAGTTTAAAATTATTTAAAAATTACAAAACTATAAACAAAAGTTATGAAAATTTTAAATTTATAAAATTTTTATTAAAAATAACAATCTTGATCCATTAAAATCCAATGATTATAATATTTTAAAAAATTGTTCCCTACTCTTTTATTGAGTTGGTATTACTATTTTAATAAAAATTATAATTATAATTTTTATTAATCATTTTTAGCTGTTTTAAATGTAACTATTATAAATTTGAACCTTAAAAGTACATTTTAATGCAAATCTTTTAGCTTTGTATCCCACCACCCAAATTTTTTAGTTTTGTCTTGGCCCTCCATCACATAATTCCTAGTTTTACCCCTACATGTGTATGTGTAACGGGTCACAATTCAAAGTTTATGACCAAGGCACAAAGAACATATCATGGGGTTTACATATTAAATAAGACTCATTTGATTCAATTGAATCGACTCGATTTGAATAACAAGTGATTTAAACTTATTTACTTGAAGCCTTAGTGGCTCGGCTCAATGAGGTAATATGAGAAATTAAAAATTAATTCATTTATTTGAATTTTTCAAATTTTAATTATCTTATTTCAAGAAAAAAATAAAGTATTCATCATGACTTAAAAAAGAACAATAATTATCTGTGTCAAATTATATTTAGTGGTATGAAAAACAAAAAATAATTTCAATCACAGTATTTTGAACGAATTTAGTTCGCAAGTTAAAAAATCATGATTATCTAAAAATGAAAGTCTCTACGAGATTCCAAAATAATTCTAGGCTTGAACTCGAGCCAAACCCATAAAAAACATCATATTATTTTAATTTTTTAACAAACATATATTTCTATATATTTATAATTAAAAAATAACAAAAAAATTCATAAAACTTTAAAAAGATTAACATGATGTAGGTTTTGCAGGTTGTTATGTTTAAAAATTTAATATTTTAGTTAATTTTTTGTTAAAAATAATAATTTATCTCTTTTAAAATATCGCTAGTCAAATTCGGTTATGTTTAAAATTTGAAGCGAAAATTTAACTTTTAAAGAAAGAATAAAAGTGAAATTTTAGAAAAAATATATTGAAAACTTTAAGTGATACATTCATCATTAGTTTAAATGTACTTAACATTTGGTATAAATTTATGAAGGAAAACAATAAAAAATTCATAAAAACCTATAAAATAAAAAGAACGTTAGGGATTTCCACTAAAAATAGCAGCGAGATTGAAAAATTAAATTCCCGCTGAGTTAGTAGCAGTGGAGGGAAAAAAGTACAGGAAAACAAACAGAAAGAGAAATGGGAAAGAAGAGAAATGCGAGCACAATGGACGACGTTGATCGATTGTTCGAATGTTTCAAGTGTGGCATCTCTCCTCCTCGTAAGTTCCTCTCCCTTTTTCCTTAATATTGTGTGTGTGTTTTCCCCCAATTTTTTGTATATTTGTTAAGTGAATTACACTGCAAAATTTGAAATCCGATAGTCGACGTTGATTTTCATGAAGCGTGATAGTTTATCAAATCGTTTATGAGAGATTCGTTGTATTTTCATTGAATTTCAAATTTTATTTGTAAAAAAGTTTCAAGTTAGGGCAATATATTGCAATCTTCATCGTCATTGGTTATCGAATTAGTGTATGAGTTGGTACCGATTTTAGTCCACTGCAAATTTACGTGATTTTAATGTGTTCGTACAAATTAAAGAAGAGGGAATAATAAAGTGTCTTGATTTATTTTTAACTAGAATCTGCTGTAAGGGAAAGGAAAGGGTGTAGAAGCAAGATGAATCAAGGAAATTCAACCAGAAAGGTCTCCGCGTCACCTTGTTCGCCTTCCCTATCTGAACAAAGAAAGGCAACTGCAACCAGTGCACAACTCTCTGTCGAGAAGGTATTCTAAGTTGAATTGGCTTTGTTTTGTTTAAACTTATAGTTTACTGGTTATGCAAGATTTGTGTATTTGGGACAAACAGAGTCCTGAAAGGTAGTCTCTTTAACTTAGACTTGTTTGTTGCCAAATCGGTTTTTCTTTGCTATATTAATGTAGAAATTGACTTAACTTCATGTTTCCTTTAGTGCGTTTCAACAGCAGTTCAGCCAGGAAGATTTAGCCGTGGGAAACAGTTCTCGCCAGTTATATTTTATGGGTCTCCACATGGCGTTCTTCCAAAAAAACCATTGAGTTTGCTGCGCTTGTTACGTGAAATTCACATTGATCTCAGTGAACAAGAAAAATCGAATTTAAGGTAGTTGTTTGACTCCATTTCAGCACTTCTAGGATTCATGTTACATCAACTATTTTGACTAGAAAGCATTCGTTGTCTCTTTTCTTATTATTCTTTATTTATTGACTTGGCTCTTGTTATTCATTCCTTAGAACACAAGTATGGGCTACATTTCCAAGACAGGATGAAGCAGTAAAGTTTGCTAAAGTACATGCAAATGCACATGTTTTTAGTTATCAAGATCACTATAGTGGACAAAGAAGATATCTTGCTTCTACATATGAGGAGTTCTGGAAGAGGTCTTTACTATTTTTTCTTGCCTGTTCAGATTTGATTACTTCATGAGAATTATCCTTTTAAACTCTTCGTTTGTTGCTTTGTTATCCTGTCATTTCAGGTACAAAATAATGGAATCAAAACTTCGCCATCACTATGAAGTGATTCAGGAGGTAGAAATCTCTACACGTCTGTCCGTAATTGAATGAACATGTGTAATATTATATGATTTCGGTTTTCCATTCTAGCAAATTTCCATTCATACAGTTTGTCTGTGCTTGAGTAGTAAAACCTGAAACTACCACGAGGAGATGTTTGACTCGTCTTTTTTTTCATTGACATTATTTTATTGATTGTGGCTGCATTGTTTCTAGGGTTTCCCGTGCCACTTGTACTTTGATTTGGAGTTCAATAAGAGAGACAATTTGGGAAGGGATGGAAATGAAATGGTTGATCTCTTGATTTCTGTCATTCTAGAGGCCTTACTTGAAAAATACTCTATCAATGGAAATCAGGATTGGGTGGTGGAGCTTGATTCCTCTACTGAAGGTACCGTTCTGGGGTGTCTATGATTTGTGCCCCTTAGAATTTGTGATATCTTTGTACTTCGGATAATAACAGCGAACATCATAGAAATGTGCATCAAATCATTTATTTTTCAAGACAAATGATTTGCTTTTATACCGGGGTTTGTTAAATACTCAAATGCAGAGAAGTTTTCTCGCCATTTGATCATGCGGATGCCAAAGACTGCTTTTAAGGACAACTCACATGTGGGTGCATTTGTTGCAGAGGTATGCCTTACTTAAAAATTAGCTGTGTTAATTAATGTTATATATAGCATTGTTTTGTTGCCACCATCAGGGGAAACCTGCTATAGTTAATTTTCTTTCCTTTTTACTCTTATGCATCAAAATGCTAACCATTATCACTAGTTGTTGACATTTTTCAGATATGCTCACGCATAGCAAGTGCAAAGGAAAGGGATGAAAGATTTGAAAAGTTATATGTAAAAAAAGATTCAACCTCTGATTCACCTGACCAACTTTTTGTGGACACTGCTGTCTATTCTAGAAATCGTTGCTTTCGCCTGGCTCTATCATCTAAGGCAGGAAAGAATTCCTTCCTCTTACCTACTGGGCGTTTCAAATGTAAGGACATGGTATGCTAATTTACTCGCTTGAATCTTAAAACTTATATTGCAGTGACTTTAATTCTTGACAAGGAATTCTGCTGCTTTTTGTGTGTGTATTCATGCATGTTGGAAAAGATGCTCCAGATACAGTACTTGCAAATTTATTAAAACTTTCTAAAAAATTTCTCTGTGACCATTTATATATGTCTGTAGTGCATGATTTATCCTTGCATGCCAGTAGAATGGGCATAAATCATAATTGTATGAAAGTTTTTAAAGTAAAAGTTACTATTAATATTTTGTTTTCTCAATATCTTAATCTGTATCTTATTTTCCTAATGATGGCATGTCCCATTGGCTTACCAGGGCTTGCTTTTGTTTACTAAGGTGATCTCATTCCCATTTTTCTCCTTGCTTATCCTTAAAGAACAACAAAAAAGAAACAACAACTAATGTTCGCTGCAAAAATATGCATTGTTCAGAATTTTACAGCCATGGAAATGTTGAATGAACACTGGTGCTGTAGGATGACACGCCATGAAGAATTGCAAACCCAAATATTCATTTCCTTATCAGAAGCTAACTGCTATAGTTTAAGAGATAGAGCTGCCTTCTAATATTAATTTTGAATAAACATATTTCGTTGAAAAACAGGGTGAGGAGGACATGTTCATGACATCCTTGATTTGCAAAATGGATGATGATTGTGAGAAGCTTTTGGTCTGCAAAATGGAACTAGATTGTGTGAAGACTCTGCAGTTTGAGACAGAGGTAATTTGACCTTTGCCTTGGGTTTCATCATTGTACTACATTGTCGTTTATTTTTCTGTCTTAGTATACGTTTTACATTAATTTACTTGCAACTTCCAATATTTTTGGTTTAAAAAGAAAAGCCAAACTTCAAAGCAATCAGCGTTTACCCTCACATCTTGACTATACAGAAGCTTTTATGTCCTCTTTCTTACTGAATAGAAGAGAATTTTACTATTGTATTGAGACATTTTCTGTTCACCATCCGAATTCTTCTGTTATGCAGGTAACTAGTAATTTTGGAAGATATTGCAGAGCTCCAGAAAACACTGGCATTAGTGATGTTTCTACAACATACCAAACGGGAAAGTCACCCTTCCCTTATTTGGATGAATTTATAGTATCGATTGCCTCCACCGGCAATGTACCAGGTTGTATTATGTACTTTTAACTTAAAGAGCAAATGAATCAAGCATGCTTCAGTAATCTGGGGGGATAATCTAATCCATGATTTCACAACGCTTAACAAAAAAAATTTGTTATCTTTTTTCCTTCACTAATCAAATACTGATTACCCCGGTTAAATTTGCTGTGATTATAGGGAAAATACGCTGCTGGTATTGGTTCTCTGAATACGGATTAGTCATCTACAGCATGTTGAGAAATCGATACTGTGAACGAATTGGTAGAGAGCATAAGAGCAATCATGGTATACTTCTTTTATTTTAATCTGCAAGATGAGAACCAAATTGTCAATATTAGTTATAATTATTAGGTTCATCAATGCCATACGTTATCATATTTATCTTTTATGTTCTCGGTACCGTCAAACCCGTAGAGTATTAAAAAGTTAAGTACCAAAGTATGCTGCAGTTGATATATTTGTGTATGTGACAAAGTTCATCTTTGTTGTATTGCTTCAGTTATGTATGTTGTTGATATGAGAAGGGCAGCTTATTACCAGAAGTGTTACGATCCCGATTGCAAAGGTGTGAGAAACTACTCGTTGTCATTAGTTTCCCCTCTATGCATGACTGCCAATTTGCAATGTTTCCGATGATCGCAGGTTACCGATCTCCCCTACGTCCAATCCCGACAGATTGCGTTCCTGATTCTTCATTTTTCTTTGATTCAAGTGACGACGGGTCGTTTACAAGTAACAATCTTGAATACCGATACGTCAACAACGACGAAGGTAGAGTTTTGCTTTACAGTAACGAAGGTGATTTAGACTACTGTACAAAAGATTCATGGTGGCTTGAAGCTATAAAAGTTGCAGACCATATCGAAAGTAAGCCGGAAAGATTAATGCTCGATGACACGGTTAGCTTACTTGATACAAACTAAACTTTCAACTCTTCTTTATGATGATTATGTTGCTGATCTTACCTTATTATAATGAAGCAATGTTATTTACTAATTTTTCCTAAAATCACTTTACCATCAGGAGAATATGAATGATGAAGATGATGAGTGGTGGATGGCAGCGGAAAGGACTGCAACACAGGTTGAACTTACGCACTCTGGTTAATTCAAGAATTAAAAATAAATAGTTGATAAAATATTCATGTCTATCACATCGAATACGAATAAATATAATATAAAATAGCTCGAATTTTACCAAATTGATTGTAAATTGTAGTTGTACATACATATTTAGATAGTTATAACACCATCCATAAGAGGTAGAGTCGTAAGACTAAGAAGAGTTTTCTTTTCCCTTTGACATTTGTAAAATTATGTTGGAAGTGAGATATTTATGAACTAGATAAGTTGATGCCCATTATTTAAGTGAAATTATTTATTTTGAAAGTAAAAAAATAATTGTAGGGTAGATTTTGTTTTTAAGGTAGTGTATATATATATATTTTTATAAAGATATATTAAGTAGATTAGTTAATCTTAATTTGAATATAATTTAATCAAACAGCCCAAAATCACCTAAAATGAAATAACTCGAGAAAAAGGCTAAAAAATATACTCAATTCGCACACTGACAATCTAAATTTGGTGAATTAGAACCAAACCGGCCAACCCGCGATTCTGAACCGAATTGAATTCTGGGTTCCACCAGCCTTATACACCTGACACGTCTCAACATCATTTTCCCTTTTAAATCGACAAGTCTTGGTCGTCTATTCTCAAGGTGGGATTTTCCCAAGTTTCAACCACTATCTGGTCTTCCTCTCTTCCCCCAATTTCCATCCTTCACCAAAGCTTTCACTAATGGCATCGAATCCTAACCCAATCTTTATTTCCTCCGATTCTCTTCACTCAATCCTTTCCCACAGCACCTTAATCCAACACTTCCATTCTTCTCTCCCCACCGTCTCCTCCGCCATCAACACCCCAATCCGCCAACACTACTCTCTTTCACCTTCCTCCTCTCTCCTCCTCATGCCTTCCTGGTCTTCAGCGCCATCTCTTCCTTATATAGGTGTTAAGCTTGTCACCCATTTCCCTCAAAACTCCACCATCAACTTACCCGGCATCCACGCTAATTACGTCCTCTTCTCCTCCACCACCGGCCAACCTCTAGCTTCAATGGACGGAACCCTTTTAACCCTTCACAGAACAGCTTCCGTTTCAGGCTTAGCTTCCAAAATATTAGCCAAAAAAAACAGCAAAATCCTCATCATGATCGGTGCAGGTGCTTTAGCACCTCATTTGATCAAAGCCCATTTATCATCAAACCCCAGTTTACAAAAAGTGATAATTTGGAACAGAACGATCAAAAAAGCCATCGATTTAGCCGGAACTCTACAAAAAAGCAACGAATTCAAAGGGGTTAGTTTCGAAACCAATGAATCGTTAGATGAAATCGTTCCATTAGGTGATATTATTAGTTGTGCTACGAATTCTGAAACGCCGCTTGTTAAAGGTGAGGGGTTGAAACATGGAGCTCATTTGGATTTAGTGGGCTCGTTTAGGGAAACCATGAAAGAATGTGATGATGAAGCGATTAAAAGAGGGAGAGTTTATGTTGATAATGAAGCGGCGCTTGTGGAAGCTGGGGAATTGGTAGGTGCTTTTGAAAGAGGAGTGATCGGGAAAGGAGATGTTGGGGGTAATTTAGTGGAGTTGATTGAAGGGAAGAAAGTTGGGAGGAAGGATTGTGACGAGATTACTGTGTTTAAATCTGTTGGTTCGGGTGTTGTGGATTTGTTGGCTGCTCAATTGGTGTATGAAACTTGTATGAAGAAGAATAAATGTTGAAGACATGGTTTTTCTTTTTTGGACTCTTGGTTTGATTTTTGTTGTTGTGTGTTATGATAGGTATGGAACCTGTTTTTGTTTTAAGATGGCTATGAATGAAAATAATTCAGCTTTTATGCTTTAGGGTTAATTCGTATCTGCCATTTGCATTTGTTGGATTGCCTCGAATCATTGTTATAAAGGTCGGTTGAACCGATGACATCCCTCATTTTCAGTTTAATTGATCAAATTTCGGTTTAATGAGTTTTAAGTTGAACCAATTTTATCGGTTTTTGATCCAACGGATGTAATCAACTAATTCAGTCTAATTCCAATAAATAATTTCAATTCCAAACCAAATTGACCTAAATCTAAACATTTCCAAATTCAAAATGATATGATAAGCAATCTGTATTATCTAAAGCTTGAAGCTATTGCAATCCCAAAAATGCTTGAAATCAATAATCACCTAATCTGAAAAACTTAAATTTTAAACTCAAAAATAACACAAATCCGATACATCCAACTAATTTTTTTAAAAAATAGTACACTAGTGTCTAATCCCTGTAGTATCATAGTTACTTTGAATCTCTGAAACTTATCCTCCTTAATTTAATCACTATTTAAAAAAAAAGTTAAAAAGATATTCTGAAAAAGAGAAAAAAAAGTAGGGTTTTATTCTTCTAAATGAAATTTGGAATTTATTTTTCATTCCTCATCTGAGCCTGAACCTTCAGAGCTTGAGCCTTTATTATGCACTGCACCATTAGCAGCAGGGCCCTTCTTTTTCGTATCCTTCTCCTCTTCCTCCTCTTCGCTGTATTCACTCTCATAATCGTCATAGTCCTCTTCGTTCTCCTCTTCTTCTTCGATTCCATCCTCCACAATAGGTCCTTCTTCCGATACGAGACCACCCCGCGTGCCGGCTCTTGTTCTTTTCAGGATTTTAACCTTCAAGTTTGTCTTTTTATCGCAACCTATCCAGGAGTCGCATAAGCAGTAAGAAGTCAAGTTGTAGTTTCCTTCAGTTGGGGCGGGGAATCTGCCCATCACCAATCTGGAACCACCTCGAACCTTCTCTATGGTTCTTTTGACAGCTTCGCTAGTCTCCTTGGCACTTGCTCCAGAAACCTCCATTGTCTCCTGAATTGTTTTGGAAGCGGCAGTTATTGCTGTAGCTTCGTCCATGAAGCTCACCTTTTGGGAAAACCATACATTGTTTGAGACAGAATCTGCAAGCAAGAACCAGAAATTTTCTTCCTTGTGGAATGGGAAATAGGGGGCATGGGGAAGAGCACCGATCAAGCCATTGCCACGCTCAAGGGTTATCCAAGCTTGAACTGTCACAACATCACCCTCTTGTATACCCTCTTCACCCTCGGTCTCACATGTGACTTCAACCGTTAAGGAAGGCATCATTTCCAATACCATCTCAACATCTTGTACTTCAGCGGGAGAAAATCCAGCTGCTTGAGTTAGAAGTTGAGCACGATCCTCCATAATCATGTCTCGAAGGTCTTGAAATGTTCTTACCTTCTGTAACAGAGAATAAATAACTCCTAATCATGAGATCAAAGGAAATAACAAAAAAGAAATATGCAAATAAATCGGGGAAGGGGCCTAAGAGAAAGAAAACCTTCAAGCAGTTCTCTCTATTTTGTTCGTACAGATACCCCATTTATGTCTAATTACGGAAAGATTCAGTCGAAGCTCCCAAAATGAGTAGTATCTTCGTATGTATTTATCATTTTGCAAGGGTTAAAACCTACTTTCTAAGAGCCACGAAGATCGGTTACTCTACTTAATCCAACTAATACAAAACAAGATCAAACCTCTCTCTAAGTAAATCCAACTTATGCAAAACTAGAAATATATGGCAAAGCTTAGCAAAAAAAAATGGCATATGGCAAACCTAGACTAGAGCACAACTGATATCAAAATTTTGGGTACATTGCCCAAGTCCAAGTCCAACATCTATTTACAATATCTCAACCATAGAGAAAAAGACTGCACGAAAGCTCGTTGAGATCTAGCTCCTTTGACAATTGACAGCTAGACCTAGAAGGTGAAATGTTAAGAGGTAGCATTCCTGCTAAAAGTTTCAGACTTACCTTGCGAGCTATCTTTTTTACAACAGCCTCACTAAAATGTGGCAGCTGCAAGAAAGATGCAATGCCTTCACTAGATCCTCCAGTTGCCTTTCTTGCACTGAGTGGAACAGCCTGTGTTGCATCAATCAACATAAATAACTCCAAGCATTAATATGGACTAAAATATAAGGCAATTGCAGCTTATCTCATAAATTAATTTTTCCGAGCTAGTACATTAAAAAATAAAAACCTTAGAAGGTACACTGCAATTGAGCTTACATTGAGAAAATTAAGAGATTTGAATATGACAATGGAAATGTTTGCTCAAAGCAAAAAGGGGAGGACATACTTAGACCAACTTTAATTATTTCAAAAATAGTTTAAGCTATAATATTGCGCTCAGAATTTTAATAGATGAAAATTAATAACAGGCTAATGCATGACCTAAAAATGATAAGCAGTAGCAAAATTTCCCAAGATAAGCACCTGAATGATACATTGAGAAAGCTCCACAACTCCTACAGCAGGTCTCAGCCATCCATGACCTTGGGCAGTACGAGGTATAAGTGCCATCTGCAATAGAGGATACATAATTACTGGCAGAGAAATCGCACATGAAAGATACATATATCTGAGACCAATCTGAACAAAGAAAAAGTCATAAGCATACAAAATACAAGCTAGAAGGCCAAAGCATGACAACATAGTACCATGAGTAAGAATGCCTATTTTTATCTTCCAGACGAACTCATACTCAAATTAGATTACTTGTAATACTAATTGTTTGCAGTGGTTTTTCATAGAGCTGCTTATACATTTGTCTATAATTTGATCCTTCGCGCCAGAATCGATCTGCCCATCTGACTCTCTATTTCAGTGAATTTTCTTAAGGTCATAAATATCCAAAATCCCTAGACAGTGCAAGTTTTGACCTTTCAAATAACACTGTCATCATGCACATAGCCACACATGACTTTATTCAATTTGATTAATTTCTTGTGTACTTGAAAATTACTTAACTAAACAGACAGTAGTTTCTATTAGCTAAATACAATCTTACACGTTCGTATTAAAGATTTTCACAGCATCCACCCATGGAGATGGTTGTGTCTACATAGTAACAAGAAGAAGCATAAACTGCTTCTTTTATCTTTTCATTTGAGAACTGGGTTTTGCAGAAAGTACATAGAGTATAGAAGGTCTAGAACATGTTCACAAGACATGATACTGTATAATAATCAGTCCTGGAAGTCTACTCAGACAGAAATGATAGGAAGGCTTAGATCTGACCTTCTGTAATTCTTCCAGGAGTCGAGGTGCAAGTTCTAGCATGCGCTTGAAATCACCAAGTAGAGCTGGAGATAAGGCAGCTGATTCACGGGTTAATTGTGCCTGAATCAACAGCTCAGTCTAGATAGAAAATGGCACAAAAGAAACCATAGGTAGCTTAGTCAGGAATCAGAATAATTACATTTGATTTTCTCAATACCGATATTCAGCAGATAATTACCTTCACTATAGCAGGATGCTGTTTCCAAAATTTAGCTTGCTCTTGCTTAATGTTCTTAAGGTCCAGATTCAACTCACTCCTAACTGACATAAACAGTTTCTGGAGAGGTTCATCATCAGTCCTACGAACTGGTATTTCCATATATTCAGCAGCCTTAATGAAGACTTCCATGACTTTGCTGTAAACCAGGTACCATAATTTATCAAATCATTTTGTAAAGAATTACACAAACAACTCCACAAATCCATACAGTGAGTGGATTAAAAATGGAATTCAACTAGACATCAGAAAAGGTTAAAAACTATAGGTATCAGACTTCAAATTAACATTAAATCAAGGAGGAATTCAGCAGCCTCAGTAATGGTGTCAGATACATATTTTTTAAGATCCCTGAATATACCAATAACTTCATAAACAAAAGGTTCAAGATGAATATAATGAAAGCTTCAATGAAGTGCTTATGTAACTAAAAAAATTAAGAAACAGGAAGGGATATCACTATTTCCTAACTATAGCCCCCCACTCTTCAAAAAAAATCTTGCTGACATGGTTAACACTAACTGCATTTTTTTGGTAACCACCCCATCTGTACTAATTGATTCACTAGAGTTTGCAATTAGTGATCATAAATATTTTTAATTGCGACAAAGTACCTTGGGGCCAAAGAAGGTTTCATGAAATAATAGTAAGTTGATAGAGTTTGATGCATGACATAGTTTCCGGTATACTTTGATGACCTAGAGAGATATATGACAGCAATCACCAACGGCAAGAGAATACAAACACCAACAATCCACAGTAAGAGAATGCCCCCAGATGCTCCATCAATGTCCAGCAAGAACTGGGGAAGAGCAATGCCCATTTGAAAACCCTGCACCAAAAAGATATGGCATTGTCTTAACTCTTAAAGAGGATTAGTTATCTTAATAATTAGAATTAAAATACATAGCTGCTTATTCTAAAAGATAAATTACTTGTCTTCCATCTGGATGTCCATATTTCTCAAAATTTTCACGGGATATAGGATCTGTGAGAGCCTGATAAGCCTTGGCTATGTACTCCACGAAATACTTGTGAGCCTCTGAAAATTTGATATGATTAAATTATTAATGAATAAATGTTATCATTCAAATGCCTTGTCTTCTGGCTAGTCTATTGCAATTCATATAACTACACAACTAAAACACCTTCAACCTGGATCTGGATTTTTATCTGGATGGTATTGAACAGAAAGTCTCCTATATGCTTTCTTTATTTCAGAATCTGTAGCTCCAGGCTGCAACCCAAGTATACTGAAAGGCTCGAAAACTTGAATCTGAATAAAGAAAACAGTGTAGTTCAGTAAGTGCGCTCATAACAGAGATTTAAACTCAATGATTACAGAAGCATAAGACAACCAAAGGAACTTTAACAACAAGATAAGAGCCAAAGAATCTTACATATGACGCATAATGTACTAATTGCATTTACCTCTTGGCTAATGCTCTTGATGTAATAAACCAAGAATATCATGATGACCCAGAGTAGCACCAGAGTCAAGTTACTACAAGTTGAGAAGTTCGAGATCTGCTAGAACAAGACCAATTAATTCCAAATATGAGGATGTACCATAATGCCAACAA
Organism: Gossypium arboreum; assembly: GCF_025698485.1. Lineage (NCBI taxonomy): Eukaryota > Viridiplantae > Streptophyta > Magnoliopsida > Malvales > Malvaceae > Gossypium > Gossypium arboreum. Next base: position 117,971,587 of record NC_069081.1, on the reverse strand, counting down.
AAAGTTGAAACTCCCCATAAGTTACATTTTGAATAATGAATTGAAGTGGCAACAGAAGAGCTTACCCGCTTAAATATGGATTTGCGGTACTTCCCCGAGCGAGAGCATTCTGCACACTGGCAATGAATTACCTTTGTTTTCTTGGATGCTGCTCGGCACAACTTCAGTATTGTATACGGCACCAAAGGCAGTGCCATTATTGTTAAAATGAAAATCGGAAACAATGCACTATTCTCTTCTGAAGCAGCCATGGCGATCTTCTACCTTAAACAAATTCTAATCAGTTACTGGTAAAGTCAGCAACTCTGGCATAATCTACACTTCCTTCTACGACAATTAATTTTAAATGAAATTATCAAAAGAGCAAAAACCAATTACACAAAAAATTTCGAAAATGTCTCGTTTTAAATTTAATAAAATAGATTCAGCTCGCCAATTATTGGAGAAAAAAACTAAAAAACCCTAATTACTAACTGATAAATCTGGTAGCTAAAAAGAAATCAAGCCAATGGGGTAGAGCTGCTAGCACCGCCAAAGTCGACCAGCAGCTAATTAACTCAAACCAATAAGGATAAAAAAATTAACAAAAAAATAAAAGGAAACACTAAAAGAACCCTAAAATCTGAAATTGGCACAGCATTTTGAGGAAATTAGCTACAATTCGAATAAAATTTCTAGCTGCAATATATCATTCATGGTTATTGCAAATTTAAAAAAAAAACCGTAAAATCTCAACATATTTACATAAAATTAAAAGAACAATGAAAGGGATAAAAGAAATTATTTAACCTTCGAAAATTAAATTTCAGATCGCGATCTGCTTCAGAGCCGACTTTGTGTAGGATGGCGTGAGAAAAAAATATAAAAACGTGTGCGAGAGAGTAATGTTCTTGGGCTTTTGTATTGGGCAGGGTTTGTTGTAGTTTTCCCAATTTAGCCTTCGAGAAAAATCATTAACTAAGGTTATTAATTGTCATATTAAAATTAAAAAAAAAAAAACATGGTGACTTAGTGGTAAGAGTAATATTATTTTTGGTAAGAGTACTATGGTAACTCGTGTATTATAATAAGGATTCAGATTGAATCTTATTCTCTTTATTAAAATAAATAAATTAATTATTATGCATTAAATTAAACAACAACTAGTCTTTTTAGTTAAAATTTCATTCATAACCAACTAGTTACACATGACGTGCACATAAGACATGTTTTCATAATAAAAATAGATAAAAATTTTAATAGAACGACTAGTTTACTTTTGATCTAATATACATGTACTAATTTACTCAATTTTAAATAAAAAATAAAATGTAATTCAATTCTTAATATAAAGTCATCCGTAATACTTTTACCTTCATATTGTATAATATAATAATTTAAGGTGATTTCAAGGGATACAAATAAGATAGACAACGTAGTTGTGACTATAATATATAAACGATAAGGGCCAATACTATCGAAGCTTTGTTGGGAAAGGCTAAGACTTATGTATTTAACTATACATTCAAGTCTTACCATACGTAAATCTCATGTGTAAATTTTCAATCTTACCATGTATAGTATAGTTACTGTAGGTGGATTTTGTTCAATTCTTTATTTGTTTGCAATTTGTTTTGATTTGATTTTGACTTATAATTACTCAACCACGTATTAATAATTACATTGTATGCTTTTGTACTCTTAAACTCTCAACATATATATTTAAGTGATACTAACTTCGAAAAAAATCTATTTTGATCATCGTCTAAAAATTAAAAAGTGAACCAACCGTAACATATATAAGAGTCAATTAAACCAAACATCTCAAACCCATGGCCTTTATTTTAAATTGGTTTTCAAATTTTAAAACATTCTAATTACATTTTTAATCTATCGATGTTATATCAATAAAATATAACTAAAATTATTAATTTAATCATTAAATGATATGCCAAATATTATGTGACATAATTAAAAATAAAAATTCTAAAGAAAATGAATATTATAAAAATAGATGTTATAAAAATTTTAATTTTGAGATTTTGAAACTTTTACAAAAAATTATTGTTAATTTTTTTAACTTTTAATTTTAAAAATTATATTACAACATTTTACCTAAAAAGAAACCATTTTAAATTACATTACATAATATTTTAGGATGATATCAAATTCGCCCAACTGCTCTGCTACAAATTGGATCCCTTTATTCAAAAATTTAGGATCGATTTTAAAATATAATTAAAATTATTTTAAATTAATATTTTTATTTAAAAATAAAACGCATTGCAACTCCTTGAGATGAAAACAAATGAAAAAAAACATGACCACAAATATAAAAATATGTTAACATATTATTTCCATGAAGAAAATAAATTATATTAGGATGATCCTAAAAATTAAAATATTTAAAATAATATTATATCATTAAGTTTTAAAGATGACAGAGTATTAATAATTTTATGTAATTTTTCATGTCATTCATACATGATTTTGATAATTATTTTATTTAAAATCTCAAACATTAAGTTCGAACCCCAAACATTAAACTTTAAAACCCAAGTTCAAGATTTAAGGTTTAAAGTTTGAGTTTAATGGTTTGGGGTTTCATGTTTTGGGTTTAGGGTTCGGGTTCTAAATTTAGGGTTTAAAATATAAAAAAATTAAAATTATGTGTCAATAATATGAAAAATTTTGTTGAAATGTAATTAAAGATTTGAAAAGTGACCATGAATAATGCTGTGAAAAATATCTATAAAATAATTTCTCTATAAATGAGTGTATAATAATAATAATAATAATTTTATATCTTTAAAATTTAATGATGTGGCAAAATTTTATTGATAGTAAGGTAACTTATTCCTCAATATGAAAATTTATTTATTCTTTTTGCTTATTACTTCACTTTTTGACCTTAAATATAATTCATATATTAATATTATATATATTGGTCTTTTTCGTTTTTAGCAAATTGATCATTACTCGATTGGCTTTCACATAGACTTCAACTAGGTCTGGTACAGTAAAAAGTTTTGGGTATATGATGAAATCCATAAAGTTGGGTAATTTATTTCCATTTTTGGTTCATACAAAAAATAGAAAATCTCCATTTCCTGATGGACAAAGCACAAACAAAGGCCAAGAATGTTTCGATGTGATTTACTTTTCGTGTATATCTTTTCAAATATTCGGATTTTTTTAGCTGATAAAAGTAATATAAAGGTTATTGTATTAAAAAACGATAAATTAATTATTATATATTAGATTAAAAATTAAATTAGTTATTTAAAAAAAAATTATTCACTTATATTATTAAAAATTAACACGACTGACAGAATAATCAGATAGTAACTTGTGACGTGCCACGTGTATTTTATGTTAATATACAATGACTAATTTTTAAGCATTAGATATGTGTGTTGGCAATTCAAATTAGCAATATAGCTTTATGAATTTTGTACGTGTAAAAGATTAATTAAGTTTTTTTTGTTATTTTTATTTTAAAATTGTTATATAACATTATGATGTTAAAAGAAGTCTCTCCTTCATACAATTTTTTCTCGTCATAATTTTTTTATGTAATATATGTTTTAGTGAATTATTATATTTTGTTTTTCATGTTTTAGGTATAATTTTTTTATTTTTAGATATTTGGTATGTTTATTTCGATCTTTTGACAAATTCATTTCTATTATTTGGATTTATTAAAAAAAAAATCGTTTTCATAAAATCTAGACAGATTGATATTTTTTTTGGCACAAGTAAATGCTACATTCATGTTATCATATATTTTGCTTCCATTTCTTTCTAGTGACACTTTTAAAGGTCATCCTGCCAAACCCACAAAACTTAAAAGATATACATACACTACCCTTCTTTCCTTTTTCTAGTCTTTTCTTTCACTATCTTCTTTGTTAAATCAATTGCCAAACCCACACAACTTTCTGTGGTTGCATGATCCATGCTAATTTAATACACATTAGTCATATCATTCATCTTATCCTACTTCCACAAAAAAAGGGCATATGATAGCTATGTTTTCATAGAGTTTTTTTTTTTTTTTTTAAATTAATCTAAACCCAATTGAAAGTAACTCAAGAAAAATTAGTCAAATAGTGTAGTCTTTGTACATACAATAACATTTTAGTCCAACCCAAATTCTCTCAACTTCTACCACACTAACCCCAAACGAATCAAGGTAAACTATGAATTTAAATGTACGAAAAAATTAATTTCTGTGATATTAGAAATAGCAGTCACAGTGAGTTTGGCTATTCTTATTACGAGACTAAAATCAATTCTGGGATATGTACTTAAATTCAAACGTAATTGTAACGGTGATGTAAAAATAAAGGATAATTGTTAAAGACATCAGTTTAAAAATTATACATAGTGGAAGTTTTAAATTATTTTATTTTAATGGAACTATTAAAATATATCAAATCATAATTTTTCAATAAAATAATATTATCATGATATTTTAAATTTTTATTATTTATTTAAATAATTATTTACATTAATTAGATTGTATCGATCATTATTTACATTATTATTGTTTTTTTATGCATCATGATTTTTTGGCCTCCAAATTTGCAAAAATTATTTTAGCCCTCTATTTAATTTTTATCTCTTTCAGTCTTAAAACTTATTTTGCTTGTCAAATCATCAAAAATGTATGAAAAATTAACATTTATTAATATATGAATGGTATTTTTCTTATTTATTTGGATTTGTTAAATAACCAATTGTATATCTAAAGTTTAATATTAATAAGCATTTGATATTTAATATTTATTTAATCTCAAAATTTTAATATTTGTAAATATTTTTCATATATTTATATTAAATATATATTTATTAAAATATCTATAAATTTGAAGTAGTATGGTTGAACATATAAATACTGGTACTTACTAGTACTAATAGAAAAATGATATGTTGACCTGTAATATGTTGTATATCATTGACAGTAAGATGCTATTTATCATTTACACCATCCCAATCATGAATTTTTTTAATCTTCAAAAACAAAGGTCAAAATATGGTTTATGCTATATTATATATATATAATATTGATAAATCGAAATTTAATGGTATTAACACACAGGGACTATATATGTAAAATAGAAAAATTATATATGTTCACTCCGGGGTGGTGTTAGTGGGATTAGTGTCACGAGGTTAGATCTTTTATCTCGCGATCTGTGCAGTCTTAGGTGATCCGTTCGCTTTAAACTCACCTAAGTCAGCTTTTACTTCCAAAAGTAAGGATCCCTTTATAATTCCTCTAGGCACCAATTTGTATAGTGGAGGCAATTGTGTCAAATGAAGCTATAAAAAGAACAATAGAAAGCCACAGAAAAAGTGCACACAAAGTGTTTGAGTAAATGCTCGAAGAATTATATTATTCTTAAGAATTCAACTTATAATTGATTCGATATAGATGAGGAGAGGCCCTCTATTTATAGTTGAGTTCCCCCAAAACTGATGGTCAAGATCAAATTACATCGACAGACGAGATTAGTCTATCCATTTACAAGATTACATCATATTAAATCAAATCCATAAGATATGATTCTCATATTTACTAAAAATAACCTATGTTGCTATATATTCATTATTGGGCCAATCATGCTTCAATATTATATGTTTCTCTAACAGTTATTGAAATTGGGTTAGTTCTCGTGGGTTAAATGATCCCCATTTAATCGATAGATCTCCATGGGACGCATCTTGTGTCATGGTTACGAGCTTTACAATTTGGCCCTGACACTAGTAGGGACTTTGGCCCTCTCTAAAATAAAAATATATATCATTTCTTGTCATTTAAAATTTATAAAAATTTAAATTAGTATATAATAAAATTACACTTTAACTTAAAAATGATAAAATTTTAATTTAATTTTTAAAATAAAATAAAATATAAATTATTAAAATGATAAAATAGTATATAACTCTCATAAAAAATTATAATTTAATTTTGACCTTAAAAAATTTTCAGACTCAGCAATTGTGTCCACTTCTGCAGTATAGACTATCTTGATGCCATCCCAATCATGATTTTACTAACCTTTAATACATAGGTGAAATAATTAAATTATATTTTAATGTGAAATTTCTACTTCTATAATATTGTTAGTAAATATAAATATTCAATTAAAATAAAAATATAATTTTTTATAAACATTCATTTAAATATAAAAAAATCATGTCAACATAATTACCCAAACATTTTAATCAAAACATTCAAAAGAAATAAAAGAAAAAACCATTAAAATCACGTGTAAATTGGAAAAGGGTCACGTGCTCTGCCACATAGGTGGGATGAAGGAAGAGCTGTAAAAACAAAGTCAAAAGGCTGAGATTGCCTCAAAACTCAAAGATTCCATAATCTCCATTAGCAAATTAGTAATGTGAAACAGCTCACACCTGATAATTACCCTCTCAGAAATATGATTGACGTAAAACGACGGGTGGAAGAGAAAAAAAAAGGATCCAATACTTTTCACTCACACAGTACGTTCGAATCATACACCGTTAAAAATTCTAATATTCCCGACTGAACAAAAAGTAAAGCTTCCCATTAAGAAAAAGGCACACAAAAAAAAAAAAAAAGGTATCCAACAAAAATTTAACGGTTCGAGATCTTTCAATAAAAGAAGGTTACACAAAAGGCAAGCAACAAAGGTACAGTTGATTTTTTATTTTTGAGATTTTGCCTGGGGTTTGAGGGACCCACTAAATCACAATGGAAACGTGCCACGTGGGATTTGATCGTATGATCATGATTGGCTTACGCTGCTAAGGGGGGTAGGTGGACCAGGTCGCACTATGAGGATGCTGTGTAGGGTGGCAAACAACTGCTTTTTCCATTGAATTACTATCTCATATACAAAGAAGAGAGCCCCGGTCCTGACCGGTGAGCCGATGGATCTCCACGCTAAGTCGCCCCAAAACTTTCATATTCTGTACGCGCCGCCACGAGAGTGGCATAAAAGGAAAAGCAACTGCATCATGCATAATTGTCACGTCTGAATTTTCAATTCTATAACGTTTAATGCTTGTTTAGTAACGTTTAAAAAATTACTTTATCGAATAAAAGTTGTGTTAAACAAATTATTTGTGTCTGAAATTTTAACTTTTTAAAAAATATTTTTGAATAGGAGAAGTTAAAATTTTTAATCTTTCTTCTTCAAAAATATTTTTCGTGCTTAATTACTTTTTACTCTTCCAACAACATAGTATTTTCTCTTCTTTTCTTTTTCTTGGTGCTTAATTACATATGTGTTAAAATCATTAATTAAAATAAAAATTAAAATAACACAAATATGTTAATATTTAATTACAAATATTTAAAATATAACTTATATATTCTAATTAAAATTTATAAATAATTATTATTTATTTTTAAAAACATTTAAAATTTATACTTCATGTGTTAAAATATTAACAACAAGTTATATAATAAATTATTTTTTATATTCTTACTGAAATATAATAATATTGACTAATTTAAACATTATTTAAATACATATTTATTAGTTAATAATACCATGTCTAAAAGCGAATATTTTATTTTTAAAATCACTTTTTGACAGTAATATTAAACACTTAAATTTTAAACTAAACTTTTCAAAAGCATTACTAAACTAACTCTTAATTGTTATGGGTGAGTTTAATTCAATGAATAAATTCTATTCAAATTATTCAAAATTTTTATTTGTTTATACTTTGTAATAGTTTAATTCTATTGCAACATTATCTGACTACATATTTATGCTTAAGATTTAATTTTACTGCATTTATACCTGTGAGCTCCTAAGAAAGCTACTGTAGCAACTCATGCCTCCTAGCTCAAGAATCGCACGGTAGAAAACACATGTACGTCATCGCACTCCTCGACATTTAAATATGTTGATTTTATACATTAGTAAATACGATAGGTTTAAACCTGTCCGAATAACATAATTTGATTTCAGTTAAATTAAAAATTGATTATATGTTTAATTCAATAAATACGTAAAGATATGATAAAAGAAAAAAGAATCTATATTTATATTTTATTTTGATATATGAGCAATGTGTATATTTGTTATAAAGTGGTTTTAGTGTTAAGAACAAGGTTGAGGCGGTGACAAATTTGGTGTAGCGTGTTTAAATATTATTAGAGGTGTTTAAACAGATTCTTTAATCGATACTCGAATTGAATTACTTGAAATGTAAAAAAAATTTAACCGTTAAACGAATCAAATTCTTTTCAAATACATTAATCGAACCAAATTTTATATGTTTTTGTCTTTTGGTTAAAATAAGTATAAAGCATATAAAAAAATACATTGCGAATGTTCATTTATTTTATTTAATAGTTCAAAAAAACTTAAAATGGAAGTGAAAACAACAAATAATATGTTAGAAACACTACATAAGTCTTGGAAACAACAAATATTTTGTCTAATTGGTTAATTCGGTTCATTACCTGGTTTTGAACAGAATTAACCGATAATCGAAATTTCAAAAAATCGTTAACCAATCTCCAATCGAACTAAATTCGACCACTGACCGACAAATCAAATTAGATCTGTTCGGTCGATTAATTCGATTTTAACCAAACTGTGACCACCCTTGAGTATTACAACACACAAATATCATATGTAGATTATTTTTTAAATTTATTCTAGGGTTAAGTATTATTTGAATTTATTCTGGTTTTGGTTTGGACATATTTGAATTTTTAATTAGGTTAAACTTTATATTAATCGTTTTGATTTTATTTATAATTATTTGCACACACAGGGGTGAAGCCAAAAAATTTTTTTAGGGGGGCGGATGAAATTTTAATTTTTTATAGTTTATATCTTTATAATTTGTAAATAATTAAATCAAATTTTTATAATTTTAAGGGAGCCAAAGTGTAATTTTAACTAATTTATTTAAATCTTTTTAAAAAAATTAAGAACCTAAAATGTAATTTTACATTTTAGGGGGAGGCCGGGCCCATGCCAACCCCCTGATTTTGCCCCCGTGCACACATGCTTTTTGTGATTGTACTCGTAAACCCTTTAAAATGATCTCGAAAATAATATATTTGGTTTTTATTATATATAATTTTGTAAAATTATAATTGTAACTCAAACTATTTTTAGAAAATATTGGTTTTAATATATATATATATATATATATATATATATTTAACGAATTGCTGAATGAATACATGAATACATTTCCAATAAAAGTAAGAAAAAGAACTACAAACTCTAATAGCAACTTTATGTAAAATACTAAAAGCATTTAATTGTCGAGTAGGGTACAATCTAAATGTACCAAAATTATAAGGTCCATTCTATGTACTAAAATGAATGAATCTAATTTTCCTTATTGGGTAATATCAAATTTATAAATTCAATGCTTACCAAATTATTTTAATTATTGTGGAGAATTATATATATATATATTGATATGGCTTTATTTTTGTGCAATGATTTTTTTTCTTCTGACCATTGAATACAACAAACGGTACCTTTAGTCGCAATAGCAATTTGAAGTAGGGCTAAAACAAAAGTAAATAATATTAATTACGCCTAATAAATTTTTTTTGGCCCTTATAAAAAAATTATTTTAGTCTTCCATTTAAATTTTCGTTTCTTTTAGAATTTGAGTTTTTTTTTTTTGTCAAATCACCTAAAAAATGAAGAAAAAGTTAATGCTTGTTAATTTTGTGGACGTGGCATACACGTGAATTGCCATGTAGATAAAATATTAGCATTTATTTACTTTTTAATAATTTAATTTAAAAAATAATAATTTTTTATCATTTTATTAAAATATTTGAATTAAAAAAAATAAATGTTGATGTGTCATTGCCGCGGCAATCAACATGTATATAACATCAGCAATTTTAAAAATATTAAATTTTCATTTATTTAAAGTGATTTGATTAAAAGAAACAAGTTTAAGACGAAAAATTAAAATGGTTTTTTTTTTTATGGAATGAGTTATTATGCCCTAGTTTGAAGCTGTTTAAAATGGAATGTAGATAAATTATAAGACATGATTTAGCCTTTAAATTTGGACGTGAATTACTATACCGATTGCTAGATTTAAACAGTTAATATTTTTGTTTTAAAGAAAATATTTTAATTATTTTTAAAATATTTATGATCAAAATTAACTAAAAAGAATAAAAATAATTTCTCAACAAATTAAACCTTAAAAATTAAATTGAAAAGAAGCTACCGAACTTGAAGACTAATGCAGAATAACATAAGAAATCTTACAACTTTAGGGACTAAAAGACTACTTTAATCTCAAGACAATATTCTTAAGCGTGTAACAAACTGAAAGACACGCACGTGAAGGGAGCGTGGTGATGATGCCCCAACCCTTTTGTCCATAGATATCCAGTAAGATTTCGAGTACAAAAATAACGATAAAGATGGCGCGCGTGTATTATAAAAGAAAAAAAAGGGAATTTAGAAGCATCGTCCTCACAAATTGCCCCCAGTACTGTGTCCCCCCCCCCCCCCTTTCCCCACTCCTTTTTGACATTTTTACAAAGTCAAAGAAAAAGCTAAAGTGGAGAAAGATCAAAAACTCATCAATGAACCTTTCTCAAAAAATCAACTATTTCTTTTTCCATTTTTTTTTTTTTCTTTACAAATAAATTAACAATTACCAAATACCAAGTCAGTGCACCGCCATTTCCTCTCTTTTATGGTCTTTTGTTTTTTTATAAATGTTTTCCTTTGTTTCACACCAAAACTAAAGTCAACGCCGTCCTTTCTGCCTGCGTTTCATTGTTTCTTTTTTCTTTTCCCAATTTGCGTATAAGAAAAAAAAATAGGACACAGCTGAGGTTTTTATTTTGAATTTGAAAGCTTTCGTTGATGGCTGAGGATTGGGATCTTTATGCGGTGGTGCGGAGTTGTACGTCGGCGGCTAACACCACCAGAGCCGTCGAAAATAATAATAATGAGAATTGCAGTAGTTCCTTTGAGGACCCTTTGGCTTGCTTAGCGTCGTTGACGTTTGAGGAAGACGATGACCCGTTTCCATTTCCGAACCTTTCACAGCTCGCGGAAACCGGTCAACTTCAAGATTCTTATAAACCCTTTTTGCCAAACGCCGACCCCATCGCCGCCGCCGCAGCCGCCGCCATAGATCCCTGCTCTTCAAGTTCACACCACGGAGGATCTAGCAGCCAACTTCATCAGCACCAAAGGCTACAACACCAGCAAGAACAACCCGCCGCCGCCGGGATTGGCTCCCCGTTGACTCCCACCTCCACTCCTCTTTTCACTTTCGCCGGATTCGGAAATCAGCAACAAGTACAACCCCGATCCCACCACCAGCAGCAGACACGAGCTCAGCCTCCGGTTCAGACCCCAAGATCAAGAAAGAGGTAAACCGGCAGAGTATTTGTAATTGTTTGTGTTCATCTTTTACAATACTAAACAAAAAAACACCATTTTTTTAATTTGTTTGGTTTTTGGTTTTGTAGGAAGAACCAGCAAAAAAGAACAGTATGTCATGTAACAGCAGATAAATTGTCGTCAGATCCGTGGGCATGGCGTAAATATGGGCAAAAGCCCATCAAAGGCTCTCCTTATCCAAGGTTCCGTACCTTTTCGACGTTTCTTTCTTTTGTTTTTTAATGTCTCAGAAAAGTGTAAAATTTTTAAAAAAGACGAATTTTGGTTTCTCCTTTTTTTTCAGAAACTATTACAGGTGCAGCAGCTCAAAAGGTTGTTCAGCTAGAAAACAAGTGGAGCGTAGCAATTTAGATTCCGATATCTTTATAATCACCTACACCGGCGAACACACTCACCCTAAACCCACTCACAGGAATTCCCTCGCAGGCAGTACTCGTAACAAGCTTTCCACCGTTCAAAAACCCACCACAACCAAAGATTCCGCCGCCGAAACCATCCCTACCACCTCCACTGTTTCTTGCTCCTCTCCTCGCTCCACCACTAGTCTCTCCCCTATCTCTCCCACGACAACGCTTTCGGCACCCGAAGACACCGCCGCCGCCGTGCACAAAACCGGTGATAATGGAGGTGAAGAAGAAAGCGTTTACATGGATGTAGAAAGCGATGAAGGCGACGATGATCTTCTTATCCCCGACGTGCATGTGGATGAAGATTTATTCAAGGGATTGGAAGAACTGGTTGGAAGTGGTAGTAATGGAGTAGGAATAGGCCCGACCTTTGGTGATAACTTCTCGTCTTGGAGTACCGGTAACTCCGCTGCCGCCGGAGCCGCCGCTAGTGGTGGCTGTTAGATATTGATTTTCATTTTTAATTATTGTCGTCATTTTTTTTCAGTTTGGGTACAAAGAAATTAAAAATACTTCGATTTTAATTTTTTTCCTTTTTATTATTTCTCTCCAGCGAGATAAATATGTATGATAAAGTGCATATAACATCACAAAATTTATTCTAAATTAATTCTTCTTATATGCAATATGAAAAATTATATATATTATAAAAATCAATTTCATAAACTTTACTATGATATTACTAATTTATTAATTGTGTAGAAAATTCTACAATTATTTTTATTAATATATAATGAAATTAAGCATCGTAGTATAAGAGTAAGTTTGAACGAAGCAGTACATATATTTACGATTTGTGTAAAATTAACGATGATAATGAAATTAAGTATTATTGTGTGAGACAAAAAATAACCTAACCGTACTGCACCCCACTACCTATCCAAGCCCACCCTAAATTATAAAATTCTAATAACCAGAAATATAATTAGGTTGTAATTGCATGGTATTATAGGTAGGGATATCCCGAGTACATTGTTATTGCCTACTTTAACTAAGGCAACATCCTTGATAATAATAATTAATTTTTTTATCACGAGTTTTCTTCGAAAAGATAAATAATTGATAATTAAATATAAATTACGAGACAATATAATTATCACTAATTATTAATTATTAATTGTAAAAAGTTTTTTTTCGTATATTTGATTTTCCCTCCTCTATCCTGGCCTTCTCTACTATCGCCGCCCATCACATCTCCGAATTTGACACTTCCTTTTTTTATTTTTTGGCATGAGGAGACTTTTTTTTTTCGAAGTATTAACATGTGGTTGTTTCTATGAACGAGGTTTTTGCTCAAGTTGGTGTGCACTTCTATTTTCTCTAGGGGCAAAGGGTGGGACTGGCAGCGACCTAAACTCCCTTTAAAATAAGAAATTACTACTTCATATTTTTAAAATTTATAAAATTTTCAAGTTAATATATAGCAAAATTATAATTTATCTCTAAAAATATTAGAATTTTGATTTTGTCATTTGAAAACTGTAAAAATATAAACTAATACAGTGATAAAATTTCGTTTTAACTCTTATAAAAATATATAATTTAATTTTGATTTCTGAAAATTTTTCTAACTTCGTCCCTAATTTTCTAAGATCCATAACAACTCGATTTTCTCGAGTTCAAGCCAACTCATTTTTATCTACATTTAATTTGAAGAATTTAACCTTTTATGAGATTTTACATAAAACAAAAGAAAACTAAAATCATCAATATTTGATCCAATATCCATATTTATTAAAATCAGATTTTCTTTTTTCCGATCTAACTTGAATTTTCATTAAGCACTTACCTACCTTTCAACTTTCATGATGATAATTCCCTAAATAATTCACCGAAATAAAGAATGATTTTGATTACGTAAATCAGTAAAATTAACAGCATTTCATATTTTAATATGTTCATATTATTACATATGATCATGTGATGATACTAATGTTTCATAATGATGCCTTTTAATGGAGTAATTATTTTATATACTTTTTCCATCACGTCTTTTTCTAATTATTTAATAATATTATAATAATTTTTTACCCTAAATATTAAATTTTAAATTTAAAATTTTATATCTTAAATTTTGACCCTAAATCTAAAATTATTAAAATTATATATCAATAACATGAAAAATTATTCCTTTTAATATTGTCATTAACCCATTTTTCCTTCGCGTATATATATAATTAATTTATAAAGTTATGTAAATTAATGCTGTCATTTTATCCATTACAATTCTTTGAAGCTCTCAAAGTCGATATTAGGTACGAACTAAAAAGTTTAAAAATTTTAATTGCAGATAAGGTTTGGAATTAAATTAATACAAAAAAAAAGTATCGACAGAAAATATTAAAAAAACATTTTTATATCTCATATCAAAATTAAATTAAAAATAATTACAACAACAATAATTGCAACAATACAGCTAGCACTTGGCACCTCCATGACTAATTATATATAAATTAAAAATATAAATGATATACTGTGTAATCGATAAATGCGATTTAAATATATATAAATTGTAACAATAAAAAATTATATAGAATTATTAAATGAGTACATTACACCTAAAGTCATTAAACTATTAATAAATTTATGTTTTGGTCACTTAATTTTAAAAGTTATAAAATGATCCTTAAATTATTCGGAAGTTTTCATTTAAGTCACTGGATTGTTAAAATTATTGTGTATGTCCTTTGTTCACACCATCTATACCAATTAAATGCTATTCTTTCCCTTCTTTTCTACAATTTTTTTTAATAAAACAAATTTGATCATTGTGGATCAATAAACTAAAATCTAAATAGCTTTCTTCTCTAGTTTTTAACTTAGATTTAATGTATGTTTTTCTACTTATCAGTGGGCATTAATCGTCAAATTATTGCTTAGAGCTTACTAGCTATTTTTTATATAAAAATGACCTTAACAACCCAAAAACTTAAATAGAAAACTTTTAAATAATTTAGTGATCATTTTGTAATATTTTAAAATTAAATAATTAAAATGTAAATTTATTAATAATTTAGTGAATAATTTACCTAAAATTATATAGAATTATTAAAATTGGCCAGCATTTCAGAGCAGTCAAAGTCAAAGTGATAAAATGACGGTTGTTGTTGGAACCGCAAAAAAATTAAAATTTAAAAAAAAAAAAAAACAACTTAAATATAAATCGGGGGTTCAGACCATGAAGCCATGTCCGGTTCGGTCGGGTGTGAAAAAGGATGCCCTTTATGACAAGACAAAAGCCAAGATTCGTTTCCTGTCAGTTCACACGGTGGACTTTGGCCACAATAAATTGGGTTTCCAAGGTCAAATATTTTTTTAATTTATAGATTTTTAGAGTTAGTCAAACTTGTTTTTATTTGGTTTAACTCTACAATTATTCTAATAATAATATTTTAAATTGATTAGAATATTGCTATATTTTAATTCAATAGGAAATAAAATAATATAAGAGTTTGTTTGGATGACCCAATGTAATTAAATGAAAGTGTAATTACTTTATTGTAATTCTCTAAACGTGGTTGATTGACGAAATATAATTATCTTGTAGTTCGTTATGCTATGTTTAACAGTACAAATTATAATTATATAGTTACATAAATTATATTTTTAAAAATAATTTCTAAACAAGTAATAAAATTTAAAATTAAATCATCATATGTATTATGTCTAAAAAGTAGTTGATAATACGATCACTAATAAAAAATTTAAAAATACATCATATGCTCATTATTATCATTTTTGGTCATTGATCGAGTTCATTATCATATGAATTTGAATTTGCATCATTAAGTTGGATCATCTCAATTTCACCTATGGTTGAAGTTATAAAATATACATATTAACAGGGGCGAAACCAGGGGAGGCAGGCATGGGCCTCGGCCCCCCCTAAAATGGGAAATTTTCATTTAGGCCCTTTAGATTTTTTTAAAATTTTAAATTAGTAAAGGTAAAATTACACTTTGGCCCCCCTAAAATTATAAAAATTTAATTTAATCTTTTAAAAATTATAAATATATAGACTATAAAAAATTAAAATTTCCTTCGGCCCCCCCAAAAATTTTTTTCTGGCTTCGCCCCTTCATATTAATATGATTCATCTTTTTTTTTTTTCATGCTATACTAATATGATGTTAATATTAGAAACATTTTATAGAATAACGAATGTCTTCTTAAACACATTTTGAAGCCTTGAATGCCTAAAATTAAAGAGTTCACATGCTGTGTATAGTGCTTGTATCTGACATCGTTCTCTCAAATGATATCATACCCCATAATATGGTGTAAGAAAACATTTTCTATTTTGCATAATTAACTTCGGCCTTATAATATTTGAATTTACAGTCCGAATAATTTGTAACTTTAATTATAAAAATTTATATAAACTCAAATTGGACAATGACTTATGCTAAGTTATATCATTTTTTTATAATACATAAATTAAGTAAAAAACAATATAATCTTTATAAAAAATTATAATTTGTCGAAAACTTTCATAACACTTCTCATAAATAATATATATTTTTGCAATACCTCTAGAAAGTTGTTTTTATAAATAAGTTATAATAAAAAATTATAATATTATTCTTTTACGAATAAATATATTATTTTATAATATATAGCATAGATACATCCATACTTATTGGCCCATAATTTTTATAAATAAATATATTATTAAATGATTTATAATATGTCAAACTTTTGGGCGGTAACTCTAGAAATTTTTAGAATTTAAGTAATATATATTTTAGTTATAACTTTATAAAATACACATTATTTTTATAATATAAATTTATAATATTTATAATTTAATAATTTTTTATCGTAGCTATCCTAAACTCTCGTATATGTTAATGTTTATAATATAATTTTTATAATTTATATAAAATGATTTTTTTTTTAAATTGGATTGGGGTGTAAATACTTGTAGAATTACTCCAATTCTCACCTACTTCTCACTTACCCCTAATAATTGAAAAGTGTAATTAGGGTACTCCAATTACACGCAAATTGGTGGGACTCACCAATTACAATTGTTACCCAAACATGTCACCATTGTGTAATTATACTCTAGTCTAATTACTAGGTGGCTTTACAAACACTATCTAAATGTTTAACGGTTTTAAAATGTACTAACACTAGTATGATTTTCACCTCATTTCATGTTAGGTTAATTATTTATTTCTTTGACTGAATTACAAAATAAAAATTTAAAGGTTATAATGTGCTTGAAGATGTTGTACTCTTGATATTGGGAATTTAATATCCACACTCTTATTTTTAAGAAATTATTTCCTCTACTTTTTGAATTTAAAATTTAAGTTCATTTATTAACATTGTTAATTTTTTTTTGTTAAAGCTAGTGTGATATTTTGAAATTAAAAAATATTCACTTAATATTCATGTAAAAAAAGAAGAAGAAGACATTCAAATCAACTTGAATACAATAGAGAAATTTAATGGTGTTACTAATTATTAAAAATTCACATAAGCTTTTTAATCATATTAAAGTATATGACATAAAAGTTGGGTACCAAATCACATAAAAATTAAAATATATAAATTAAATCTTAAATTTAAATAAAATATAGGGATTATAATTAAAATTTAACCATTACCTTATACTCTAAAAAAGAAAAAAGTAAAGAGATTGGAACTAAAATTTAACCATTATATTTTCATGCGTAAAAACAATAACAAATAGATAGGTATCATGTAAGGAAGATCTAGAACCTTCCTTATATATAGTAGTACAGATGGTGCCAATATTTTTCCATTTAAATTTATTTATTACATTTTGTTAAAGTGTTTTAGGGTTTAAAACGTTTCTAAAATATATATTTCGGATAAATTATTTTATGAATTCATCTCACGACATAAATTATTTCTAATTATTTATGATGTTTCAATAATTTTTATGTTATTAATACATAATTTTGGTAAATTTTTATCTTAAACTTTGAACTCAGAATCTTAAACCTTGAACTTCGTGTTCAAGGTTTAAGATTCTGAATTCCGAGTTCAATATTTGGATTTAGAGTTTAAAGTTTAGGATTTAAAGTTTAGGATTTTAAGATTCAGGACAAGATCCATAAAATAATTTCTCTATATTTCGAGATAGTCATAGAATTTAAATTTTATATTAATTTATTTTAGATTCATAATTTTAAAATTAAAGAATATAAAATAAAGTGGAGAACAGATTTAAATTAAATTGAAACTAGGTTGACTTTACATAAGATTTTTTTTTTTTGACGTCATGATGCATTGACAAAGTGAAATCTAATTCTATTTTGAGCTTTAAGCTTCAAAGAATATTGAGGGGTGGGGCTCTATAAATAATGAAATAATAAAAATAATGTGAATGATGAATAATCATAGTGAAGGGTGGCACAAGAATCTAATGATGTAAAATAGGGAGAATGCAAGTTGTTAGGCCAATCTTAATAAAGCTACTTAATGGAACAATGTATGACCTAAGGCATCCCTTTCTCCTTCTATAACCCCTTAAGGGATCATTTTTCTTTTTATGTAATAAATAAGGGGAAATCTAATTATTTTTTTCTCTAAAAGTGCAACTTTATTTTTAGCATGTTTGAGGTATGAAGTTAGGATTATTATTCAGTATTAGGATGGTTTCATATAGTAGTGAGTTAAAAATATTATTATATATATTGAGAGATATCCGTTTATTTTTGGTGTAAAATTTAAGTGATTTTATATTTTTTCGTAACTTTTTATACGATTGATATTTTAATAATTTAACTGTTGTATTTATCAAGATATTTGTATTTGTAATGTATGTAAAATTTTGAATTGATCAAATATTTCTATATTATCAATCTAAAATACTGTCTATATTAATAAATATTTAAAAGTTGATTTTTTTTACATAAAACTAATAGTTAGAAAATTTTAAATTATCCAAACTTGTCGTGTATAATCTACATGAATGAAGAATGAATAAATTGTTAAAATACTGATTGTATAAGAAATTATAAAAGGGTGTAAGTAAATCATATGAAAATGTAATGTATCTTATTTATTTAGTTATGGAGTTATTTATTTGAATAATCTTATTATAGGTTTTGATTATATCTGTTTTTTTTGATACAATGTTTAGAACTACCTATAACCTCTTAAATAAGAGGATAATGTGCTTCAGCGTACTCGAAACCACATCTTTCTGTATTGACAACAATGTTCATTCTAATCGAATTATGGCTCAATCGACGAAAATAATTATATTTTTTTATACGAAAAGTTAAATTATTTTATAAATAAAATTGAAAGATAATATGTAGTGAAACATATTCCAGCTTACGATTTCTTTGCAATAATAATGATAGCAAGTGAAATAAGGTTTAATCTTTTAAATCTTAATTTGATTTTTAATTTTAAGCCAAGATTAAAAGAGCATAAAAGAAAGTGTGGAGCTCTAGTTTTGTCACGAATTTATTTTCCCTTTCGCCATTACGGGCTAAGGCTAGTCTTGGCCCAAGACGTCTTCAAATTAGGAGCCCAGAAAGAAACCGAAACCTTCCGATCGTTGAGACGTTGACCCACACGAAAAAAAGTCGACGGTTGAGATTTCTTCATCCTATGAATTCGCCACACAATATTCAACCACCATCTAAAGCTCAAACTCAATTCCATTCCCTCGCTTTCCGAGCTTCGTCGTCCTTTAATTCATCGCAACAGAAGAAAAACACCTGAGGGAAGGGAAGCGATACGGCGGCGCCTCCAGACTCCGACGATAAATAGCACAAGCTTTAAAAAAAGAAAATGTTCCTGCGATTGGTCTCGCGGCCATTGTTGGCGAGGTTCAAAGAGACGACGGGGATCGTCGGATTAGACGTGGTTCCAAACGCCAGGGAAGTCCTTATCGGGCTCTACGACAAGACCTTGAAGGATATCCAGGCCGTACCGGAAGACGAAGGATACCGTAAGGCCGTGGAGAGCTTCACACTCCACCGTCTGAAGGTATGCCAAGAGGAAGAAGACTGGGAAATGATCGAGAAGCGCCTCGGATGCGGCCAAGTCGAGGAGCTTATCGAGGAAGCGCGTGACGAGCTCACTCTTGTCGGGAAAATGATCGGTTCGTTTCATTCAACCGTTTATTTTTTTAGGGTTTTTAGAATGCGAAACTTCAATGTTCAATCAAGCATATGATTGGTTTAGGGTTTCTTTAAGCGAATCTGGGTTAAATTAGAGCTGCTTATTGCATTGTTTAACCAAGGCTGCTTATGGAAAATCAGATATTTTATTAATAAGAAGACTTTAGAATTGCTTAATTATATAATTCAACAATGGACATGGGAATTTGAATGAATTTGATGGTGAAAGTATTATAGAATTCGACTTGGTATCAGCTGATTGAGTCTTAGCGCAGTAAAGAACATGAGTTTGAGCGTGTTTAAGTGTTGGGTAGAAGTAGGCTTTGATAAAAGTAAAAAAAATTGAGATCGATGTTCATCTTTTTGTAAATTAGTTTATACTATCATTTTTGTCCATGCAGTGAATTGTGTGTTCATCTATCACCTCAATCTTCAAAACTTCCTTTATTTAAATTTGAATCTTTACTTTTCAAGCATTAGATTGATTTTATTACGTGGTGTTCTTCTGGTTTCTCACTGCTTGCCCTTCTGCTTCAAACTTTAATGGTCTGGTAGTTGTTTTTCTTATCCTTGGCATATATTTTGTTTCCGGTAACTCATGTTCATAATTTATCAATGCATCTATTTTTAGTCACAGCCATCGATGATTCTTATATACTCCATGTCCGGGTGTTTTTGGTTTTGTTATCATGTTTGTTGGCACTTTTGTTGCTGTTTGTTGTGCTTTAATCTGCTCTTGACTGTCCAGTTAAGATACAAACTAAATTGCCAGAAAACTTGTTATATTTTTTCATTTTCGAGTAGCGACATGACATTCTATATCATGTTGGTTTTGCAGAGTGGGTTCCTTGGGGCATTCCCGATGACTACAGATGCGAGATTATTGAAAATGATGCTTCAATTCCCAAGCATGTACCTCAACACCGTCCCGGTCCTCTACCAGAGGAGTTCTACAAGACGCTCGAAGCTGTTTCCAAGAAGGATGAGCCTAAAATCACCTCTGGGGAGCCACAGATAAAGGAGTAATAGCATGCTGAAAATCATTTGGCTGGATACAATTAGGTTTTAAGACTCGAGGTTTGCATTTCTTTTTTGTTCTCATCCTTTTTGTTTATGTTTTTCAACCTTGAATTGGTGCCTGTTTCTTCGATGGAACAGAGTTTAAACCCTAATACAATGGAACCATTCAATTGCTAATAATGTTAATATGGGTCCCAAAAATTTTGTTGCCCTCAGTTTTTTTTTCTCCCTACATATACATATGTATATGTGTATATATATTCTCCAGCTTGAAATTGGTGTTTGCAGGATTACAAATATGGTATCATGATGTTGAAAATTGCGGGTTAAATTTGTCAAATAAGGATCAAATTGCAAGAATGCGTAAATATTGCAAGCTAAATATGTTAAATGAAGATCAAATTGATAAAATGTGTAAAATTTGAGAGCTAAATTTATTCTTGTGCCAATAAAAAGTATATAAATTTGCAAAAAAATATTAATTAGCAATTAATTGTTCTTAATTGCATTGCTCTATTTTGTTTAGGGAACCAATTTGCTCGAGGGATCAGAGAGTTCTTTTTACCAATGAAAATTAAACTTATTGCGAAATTTCATGTTGAATTTATCATTTAAAAAATCATTAGCCTCTACATGAACACTCTCCCTTTCTAAAGGAATGCAAACGGTTACCCTCTCTTACAATTATTTCCCTATCAATCAACTGAGTCACAAATTTCATAAAGTCATGGCAATCTCTGCAAATGCTACTATTCTTAATCACATATATGGTAGCTTTAGAAGGTGTATTTAAAAGACCAAATACAACTGCTAGCTTCTCACTGTGATAATATGAATGCCCAATGCCTTGAAATAAATATCCATGCTTCTTAAACTCAGCTTCAAAAAATTCTATTTGCTCATAAATTTCATTTGTTCGTGGATGTGATCTTTCCCCTGCAACAAAGACATGAACTTTGTCCCTAATCTCCATTCGGCTATGGCTAGTGTTCTTCCTCAATTGTTTTTCTTTCATAACCGTAAGTGTCCTCTCGGCTAAGTCGTGTCGACCGGCGTCTTGGTATAAGTTCGTTAGCAGTATATAGAAGGCTGGATCCGATGGGTCGAGTTCAAGGCCTTGTTTAGCCGTATGTTCGGCTAACGGTATGTTTCTGTGTGCTTTGCAGGCTCGGAGTAATGTTTTGTAGATCGAAGTGTTGGCTGTAAATGGCATTGTTTGTATGACTTCCATAGCTTCCTCTAGGCGGCCACCTTGACCAAGTATATCAACCAAGTGAACATAATGGTCTAATTGTGGCTCTATGTTGTATATTACTCTCATGGATTGAAAATGCTCAAGGCCGAGATCGGTTAATTTACCGATACTACAAGCAGACAGTATGGACAAGAATGTTATAGCGTCGGGTTTAACTCCGGATAGTTTCATGTCATCGAAGGTGGAGAGAGCGGAGGGAATGTACCCGTTTGATGTCAATCCAGATATCAACCCGTTCCATGAAAAATTATCTGGCATTCCAATCTCCCCGAAAGCTCTTTGTGCATCGTGTATGCATCCGCATTTTCCGTACAAGTTGACTAGCCCGTTTAATACTGAAAACCACTTGCACAAACCTGATTTTACGGAATGACAGTGAAGTTGCTTTCCGGTCATTATTGTGCCCAAATCGGCTGATGCAGATAGGAAACTGGCTGTACTGAATTCATCAATCTTGATATCATCATTTTTCATATCAGTTATAATGTGCAATGCTAACTCATGATGACCCATTTGATTCATTCTCGAGGCCAAAGTAGTATATGTGATTGCATCTCTACGATTCATCATATCAACTATTTGCCATGCATCATTTAGCATCCCGGATTCGGCATAAAAATCTACAAGAGCATTCTGAACAGCTATATCTTCATATAAACTTGTTTTCACAACATGTCCATGCAGCATTAGTGTCTGAGGAAGCAACTTTGCAGCACCAAAGGACCTGATGATGCTAGAGACGGTAAAAGAATTCGGTTCTACTCCTGCTTCTCTCATCTCCATAAACAAGTGAAAAGAATCAAGTTGAAGACCATGTTCAGCAAAACCTGCAATCAAAGAGGTCCATGAAATGACATTCGGTAAGCTTATTCCTCTAAACACTCTCAAAGCATCTTCAACATTATCAGAGCATTTGAGATACATGTTGATAAGAGCATTTCCAACCGAAACATCACCCTCCAAACCGGTCACTACCACCCTTGAGTGAACTTGTTGACCGAGTGCCAGAGACAACATCAACGAGGAGATATTCAAGATGCTGGAAAACATATAGTTATTCGGTATAATTCCAGAGACCCCCATTGCACGAAACGCAGATGCAGCCTTTCGAAACATAGAGTTTTGTGCAAACCCGGAAATAAGAGCTGTCCACAACATGATATCATATTCAGGTGTCGAATTCGAGACCTTTATCGCATCTTCCATATTTCGAAATCTCGAGTACATATTGACTAAGGCCGTTTTCAATACCACATTCAACTTGACTCCCTTTAACAATATATGAGCATGAACCAATTTTCCATAGTTTAAACCATGGACACTACATGCTCCCAAAAGCTTCACAAAAGTAAACTCATTAGGAGCAACCCCAGCCTTAACCATATCGACATAAAGCTGTAAAGCTTGAACCCATCTCTGAGCTAGAACACATGAAGAGATCATCATAGTCCAAGTAACAGTATCATGATTCCCTTTAGTGATAAACAAGTTAGAAGCTTCAGTTACTAAACCAGATTTTGAGTAAAAATCAATCAAACCGCTGATTATAACCGGGTTTTGATCAAATCCTTCTTTTATTACATAACCTTGAATGCAAGTCCCATAATCAAACTCCCCCATAGAAGAACACGAACGTAGCACACTCGAAAGCGTGAACTCATTCGGGGATTCCCCAGATATTAACATGGAATCAAAAACACGAAGGGCTGTATCATGGTTTCCATTCTTGACATAAGCCGATAGAATCCCAGTCCAAGAGACCACATCTTTATGTGGCATTTCGTCGAAGAAGTGGCGTGCTTTGTTCACTCCAAAGCATTTGGCGTAGAGAGACAAGAGATTGTTGTTCAAATACAAATGATGGTGAAGACCCAGTTTTATTACAGGGCTGTGAACAGATATACCTTGTTTCAAAGAGTTGGAGTTGCAAAATGACAGGATCCTCGAACATGTTTCTTCCAAAAATGTTGGTTCGTTTCGGTTAATGACCCGGTTTGCCGCTTTGCAAAGCATGAAGATCAGTGATATGGAAAGTGATCCTTTGAAACAGTGAATCTACTGCTTAATCAGAATCGCGGGACCTTGCGTGTTTATGAGATAATAATGGATTCGATATCGATTTAGAAAGCAAGAAGCTTAATTGTTTGGAAGCATCAATATCTGGTCCACAAAACTCGCTCTACGTGAAAGAAAAAGAAAAGAAGGGTTAATATATTCTTTTGTACCTTAATTTGCTTCAATGTTCAATTTAGTATATCCTTTAATTTTATGTATAGAAAATTGAGGTTGAATTGCTAAAATTGTTAAAATTATTTTGTTACATTACATTATTATCAAGTGAATATTTTATTTATTTTAAAATGTCACAACAACAAATTTAATAATATTAATAATTAAACTTAAATTTAAAAATAAAATTTATATGTTGCATATATTAGCCTTTAAATTGCTTAATAAACTTTGCCCTACGTAGAAGCATGGAATATAATAGAGAACAGAACCGAAGCAAGAATATATATATATATACATATATTTTGCTTGCTATTAAATAAATAATTAATGTGTTTTTAGATTTGAGTTTTATTATATATGTTTAGGTGATTTTTATTTATATTTTATTTTGGTTTATGTTTTATAATGTAGTATTTTTTTATATATTTTGATCTAATTTGGATATATTTTAATTATTAAATTAGTATATATTTTAATAATTTATTTTGATTGTAATTTTTGTTACTTAAATATTTATTGGAGTAAGCTTAATAATTAATCTTTCGTATTTTATGGGCTCATTAAAGAGTAGACGTTGGTAACGGGTTTTAAAGCTACTCCATACTTAGGATAAGGATCAAACCCTCAACCACGGATTAAAGTTTTCAATTATCAATTAGTATACATTCTAATAAATGATTTTGATTGTAATTTTATGTATATATTAATTATAATTATACGAATTTATTTATATGATTTTAATTGTAATTTTTTAAAAAATTGAATGAAAAACCGATGGCCCAAAAGGTTGAACCGGTCGGTACAAAATTAATAAAATCGGTTAAAAATTGTTTCGACCTGATTTAAGTTAATTTAATTTTGTAGTTATCCTTTATAAAACTGTGTGGGTAAACTTGTAATTACGCAAGACAATTATAATAAAGAAATCAAATCGATAAAAAAGTCGGAAACTATTCAATCTGTTTATATTAGTTTTCTTTGAGAGTCAATCCTATTCAGAAAATCAAAATCCCCTCCTCCATTGATCTTTTGATCTTCTAGAGACTTCTCTTCCTCGTTGTGTGTCTCTGGGTTTGCCCTCGTAATGGCGTCTGCTTTAGAAACCAAAGCCAAAGAAGCATACTTCGATGACCACTTCGAACTCGCCCTCGATCTCTACTCGCAAGCCATCGGAATCAACCCTAAAAAGGCCGAGCTCTACGCTGACCGTGCTCAAGCCAACATCAAACTCAACAATCTCCCTGGTTTCTCCCATAATTTCCCCCTATTTATCTCACTTTCTATAAGTTTCAAAAAGAAATTAATTGTTAATTCTACTTGTTGCTTTGCAATTTTGTTCGCGCAGATGCTGTGGCAGATGCTAACAAAGCAATTGAGTTGGATCCGTCCATGTCTAAAGCCTACTTGCGTAAAGCGTTAGTTCATTTCTCCTTACCGGCTTTTCTTTGTCCTCTTTAATTTGATTATTTGGGCTCGTTCAATGCTTTAGTCCTTTTTAAAAAAAAATTATATACTCTTTTTTCCCTTGCGTAATATAGTACTTTCTGCACTGAAATTAATTGTTTCCGCATCGTATTTAATGTATAATTACTAAAGGAATTTGTAGAGTTGTTTTTGTGAAAGATTATTATAGGAGAAAATTTTAGTAGTTGATAGAATAGCTAAACTTGTATTCACCCTTTTCCCAGATCAAGCCTTTATAATAATATGTAAACGTATGTTTGCAGTACTGCGTGTATGAAGCTTGAGGAGTATCAAACTGCTAAGGCTGCGTTGGAGACTGGGGCTGCTTTGGCACCAGAAGACTCGAGATTTTCCAAGTTGATTAAAGAATGTGAAGAGCGCATTGCAGGTATATTGTCTTAAAGAACGGGTTTTGGTAAGGGGTGAATTTATCCGAAAGAATTGCTATAAAAATATTCTGTATTGTCTTAGTAACTTCTCTTGTCTTGCTATATAATACCTTTGTGTATTTGTTTAGAGGAAAATGGTGAGTTACCAAAGGAGACGTTGGAAGAGGTGCCAACAAATGTTGTACCTGCGAAAGACATCTCTTCTGTCCAGGATATACCTGATCCCATGACTGTTGCAGCACCACCCAAATCAACTTACAGGTTTGTTCCTATTTATCCTCTTTGTAATGTCAGTGCTATTTTGCATTTGGTGATTTGCAGTTGATTTGGTAAAAAATTATTGTGCAGGCATGAATTTTATCAGAAACCAGAGGAAGTGGTTGTCACAATATTTGCTAAGGGAATACCACGCGAGTGTGTTAAAGTTGATTATGGTGAACAAATAGTAAGTTGAATTGTAGTTCTTCTTTGTTTTGCAATTTTGTGTGTTTCGTTCCTTACGTGTTCCATGAGTAGCATTGAGTTTTTTATTAGTAGGCTAAAGATACACCATCTTTCTTTGTTGCTTTGCAGCTAAGTGTTGCTGTCAATGCACCCGGCAAAGATGCTTATCATCTCCAACCTCGCTTATTTGGAAAGGTATTACATGAAATTTGTGTTGATTATTTTCTGGTTTGTAAGAGTAATATGGTACATAAGGTTGGCATTTTCCTTTTGGGCAAAGGTCCAGATATAGAACTCTGTAGTTAATTCTGGAAATTATTGAAAATACTTTATTGAAGTTGAATTCTCTTTTTTATTTTAAAGCAGCAACAAATAGGCCTAGTGTTCAATCTTTTGCTATGTGATTGTATCTCTAGCTTAGATGCTAAGTTGTCTTTTTCGGGATTGCCAATGTTTGAACAGATAATACCTGACAAGTGCAGATATGATGTTTTGTCAACCAAAATTGAAATTAGGTTAGCAAAAGCTGAACCAATTCAATGGACATCCCTCGAATTTAGCATGGAAGTTGCTGTGCCCCAAAGGATTAATGTATCTTCTGGTAAGTTGATCTCTCCATGCCCTTGAATTTTTCTATCTTGTTCACATTAAAAGAATTTCATCTTAATTTGTTTTCAAAGTTCAAACAAACCTGCACAGCTATTTGTTATTCTGCAATATGGGGTTCTTATATTGTAAAAACACATTGATATCTGCTTCAGTAATGTTTGACCACACTCCATGCCCATAAATTTCATGGTTTTCTTTGTTGATGCTTTTGCAATTGAAAATCTTTTCCAGTATCATTTGATGGGTTGAACTTGATCTTTGAGCAGACATGCTAGTTAAGTGTTCTTTGAAAGCTAGAATATCTCCTCTAATAATTTGGCTACTAAAGTATCCTTTTATCGACTTGTGGCCATAACTAACTCTTGTCTTATAGTTGCTGCAAATCAAAGACCATCGTACCCATCCTCCAAACCAAAAAGGGTTGATTGGGATAAAATCGAAGCTCAAGTGAAAAAGGAGGTACACCAAATATCTTAATTTTTATATGTTTCCCATTGTGTGCATGGGACAACTTGCCCAGTGCAAGTTTGTGGGATGCAATTATGATTTAATACGACCCTTTCTGGCTGGTTTTTCAGGAGAAAGATGAAAAGCTAGATGGTGATGCAGCTTTGAATAAATTTTTCCGCGACATTTATCAGGATGCTGACGAGGATGCAAGAAGGGCCATGCAGAAATCCTTTGTAAGATATCTAACTCAAAAAGCTTGTTATGCATAACTATGGTCTTTGGGATAAAATAATGGGGGTTTGAACAATCTTATCTGCTGTATGCATTATAGGTGGAATCAAATGGGACTGTTCTTTCGACAAACTGGAAAGAAGTTGGTGTAAAGAAGGTGGAAGGAAGTCCTCCGGATGGTATGGAACTGAAGAAGTGGGAGTACTGAGCTCTTTGTTCTCAATGGTATGCTGTTTTGGCCTCCATTATCCAAATGTTGGATACTTTCTCTGCAATCTAATTACAATGCGTCACTTGGCTGTGCTTGATTGTCCAAAATTGCTCCTAAGTAGAGGTAGATGGATTTTCTTTTTCCTTTTGCTTTGTTTTGTACCCTTCGTTTTAAAGCTTTCTTTTGGAGTTTGTGTAGTTATACTTTGGTAAAACCTTCCAACACTTTTAAGCTTTGCAATGAAGAATGTGACCGTATTTTGTTTTTCCATCTTTATAAACTTGTCATATGCATAGCTATATACCCTGAATATAGTTTTCTAGTCCTTCTAGTATTTCGGGGAGGCTTAGGTTTTCGATTGCATTCTCCACTTGATGTTGTTGGGTTTGTAGCTTTAATGACCTTCAATTATATGGGACATTGGAGCGCATTCGTAACAGGGGGATTAGTTATTGTCTATTGCTCCCTATGGATAACCTAATTTAGATAATAATAATAAAAACCCCTTAAATCATACAATTTAAAAAGCTTTCAATTTCAAAATACCAAATAAAATTCAATTACTTCATGTGACTACAAGTTGGGAATCTTGTTTTCCATTATTAGGAAAAAAATAAAGCAACATTCACAAGATGATATTAATAATTTTTCCGGAAATTTGGTTGCTTTCTTTAATTTGATTAAGATTTTGGAATTTATTGAAGTGAGATGATGTAATATTTTGAGGTTGTATTATATTATCATTAGAAAATTATGATTTTCTATAATTTTTTTATGTTTAAATTTCAAATAATAGTTTTAGATATTCAGATCTATAAAATTTTTAATAAATGGAATGAGGAGAATAGGTGGTGTATCCTATTCCAAAAGTATGGTTTAGAATCATCGTTGACCATCTTTTTGGTTCAGTAACTCGCTCTTTTATCTCTCTCTCTTTCACAATACATCATCTTTAAACTCCTCTTCTTTGTGTTTTTTCCCCTCCATTTTTTCATAATCAGCAATGGCGGAAGCCATAGTTATTTACCCAGCACCTTTGCTTACCCACCAAACACCCATGGCAGAGTTCGCCAAGCTCCTACTCACTCACCACCCTTCCCTTTCTATCCACATCCTCATCGCCACTACCATCCCTTCCCAACTTCCCTCCTCCGCCATTCCTCCTAACATCACCTGCCACTACCTCCCCGCCGTCGACCTCCCTCCTTCCTCAACCAGCCCACTCTCCCTTCTTTTCGATGCCATCCGCCTCAACAATCCCAACTTCCGCCGCGCCCTCCTTACCATCTCCAACAACTATACACTTAACGCTGTTATCTTCGACTTCTTCTGCACCAGATTCGCTTTCGAAGTAGTCTCCGATCTCAAAATTCCGGCTTACTGTTTCTGCACCATCGCCGCCGGCTCCCTTTCTTCCTTACTTTATCTGCCCACCCTTCACAACAGATTTACTGAAAACTTTCAAGATCTCAACGTTCTTGTCGACATCCCCGGAGTCCCACCGATTCCATCCTCAGATATGCCGTCGCCGGTACTCAAGCGCAACGAGTGGTATGAAATTTTCTTAAACATCTCCACTTGTTTGCCCCATTTAACTGGGATAATCGTCAACACATTCGAATGCCTCGAGTCAAAGGCCATCAAGGCTATTCGCGATGGACTCTGCGTACCGGAGTATCCCGCGCCTCCCCTTTACTGCATTGGACCTTCCATTGCCTACTCCACCGCAGACGGCGGCGATGTTCCTTATTGCTTAAAGTGGCTAGACTCACAACCTAGTAAAAGCGTAGTGTTTCTTTGTTTTGGTAGCTCGGGTTCGTTCTCAATGCAACAAATAAAAGAAATAGCTGTTGGATTAGAGAGCAGTGGGCAGAGATTCTTGTGGGTGCTGAAGAACCCACCATTAGAGGACCAAAGCTTGGACCAAGATTTGAATTCATTGCTTCCTCAAGGGTTCTTGGAGAGGACCAAAGAGAGGGGACTGGTAGTCAAATCATGGGCACCTCAAACAGCCGTGTTGAATCACGACTCGATTGGTGGATTCATAACTCACTGCGGCTGGAACTCGGTGCTGGAATCGGTGTGTGCAGGGGTTCCAATGTTGGCCTGGCCACTTCATGCAGAACAAAGGCTCAATAGGGTGTTGATGGTAGAAGAAATGAAGATCGCATTGCCGATGGTGGAGTTGGAAACGGGGTTCGTGTGTTCAACTGAGGTGGAGAAGCGAGTCAAAGAGTTGATTGAGTCGCAAGAAAGTGACTCAGTTAGGCAGCGAACGTTAGATATGAAACGTGCAGCCGAGGTAGCGACGAGTGAGGGAGGTTCCTCTCGTACTGCGCTAGTCAAACTTTTAGAGTCATGGAAGCTGAAATGACTCGGACAGAACCGGTTGTTATTTTTGTTGTGGATTGAATCTTAATTCGATTAGTGTTAGTATTGTTATCATTGTAGGAGGACGTAAGTTTGAATACGTTGAAATATTTTATCCTGTTATTTAAGAGATGGAGAAAAACTATGAGTGGGTTTAGACGGATTTTTTATTGAAATAAATTAAAAAAAATTTATATACCAAAATAGGTTGTCAGTTGGATTATTTATTAAAATGGGTCGTTTTTTTTATTCGTACCTATTTGATAGGTGCGACTCTTTTTTTATATTAAAAAATATATATTTTTTGTTTTATTAAATAAAATATTATTTTTTATTTTCGGATCAGTACAAATACAGGTTGCGTCTATCTCAGAGGCGCAAATGGTGGGGCCCACAAGAGCGTCTGTTGCTTATTTTTTCCCTTATATATACTGCAAAAATTGTCAATAAAATAAAAATCAAATAAAATTACATTATATAAAAATTATATTAAAAAATACAAAACACTAGAAACATTGATATTTGTGGGTGTTAAATAATTTATAACTTAATCTTAAATTCACCAGATACTAAACTAAACACAACATTGATATCTGTGGGTGTTAAATTTGTTAATTAAATTTTAAATAATTTTAATAAAAGTATTTGTCAATATCTTAATTCATACTTAGAATCAACGGCATTAAATGGAATTCAAGATTCATATTCTACTTGTTATTGTAGATATAAATATTCATATCTCATATTTTTCACACACCAAAACTCTACTCCTATCGTTCAAAATATTTCTTAATTATGAGTTTTGAGAAACGCTTTTAATTGATACTATTAATGTATTATTATCATTTTTTAATTTTTTAAAGTTATTATTAAGTATTGGTATGTTAATACTTGATTTATATTCTTCAATATTTCTACAATCATTTTTTATAAAAATAATTTTATAAAGTATATAAATTTATGAAAAGAGTCAGTTATGATTAAACTTGAACAAATTTATATCCAAGTTGATATAAAAAAAATATGAAATGAGTCTACAGTAGTAGCAGCAGATGGCACGCGGGGGGCTATTTGTGCAATATGCGGAACAATACCATTTATGCCTACTGTTAGGCACGATTAGTCGCTCCTATCGACGAGCACGACCCATTCTCGTGTATTTTTACTCGTATTTTGACTTGTTGATTGTATTTTACATGTATATAAATTTAAATATTTTTAATAAAAATAAAAAACAATATTTTATTTAAAAAATTATATTTTAATATTAAAAAAAAGAGTCACGTCTGTAGATAGACGCGAATAAAAAAAACAACCTATTTTAATAAATAATCTAGCTGACAACCTATTTTAGTATATAATTTTTTTAATTTATTTCAATAAAAAAATCCGAATTTAGACCTTGTATGAAAAAAAACAAATATTATAACAAACTATTGAGCCCTAATTTTTGTTGTAACTCTTGCTCTTGGGCCTAAAGCCACCCAACTTGTTTACCACAACACTCGTCGTTCCGTATCTGAAGTAGCTGAAATTCGGGTTATTGACTGTCATTCCAGCAACTAATCTCATGTTGAACGAAGGGTTGGGTGAAGTGCTATAGTTGATCCGTCAAGTACACTCGATCTCAGTTCAGTAAGATCCTTAAAGTAGCAGCCAACATTCAAAACAATTCAAATCAATATCAACAACTCAATAACCAATGAATGAATCAAATCAAATAAATATAAAAAAATTCAATTTTAATGAAGATTTTAAATTATGTTTCAGTCATGGTTCAATCATCGAGGCATTGAAAAATTGAGATTTTAAATTGAGTTTTATTCTATAATATATAAATTTTAAATTAAATTTATTCTGTTAATAAATAGTTAGTTTATGTTTACTTAACAGTTGAGTTTGTACATGTAATTACTTATAATATATATAAAAGCATCCATTTAAAAAAGTGTTTGAATTAATGAAAATATTTTTATTTTCTATTATATTATTAAATTAACATGTAATTTACATTTATTATTTAAAAGGTTTAGTTAAAATAATTATAATTAAAGTAAATTTTGACATAATTTATTTTAGAATTACAATCATTTTTAAAAAGTTTTTTGTTTATTTTTTGCTACATATTAATTATATATTATTTAAAATTTATTATAATTAATTTATTGACCATTAAGAAAATAAAAAGAAAAATTGAAAGGTGAAGAGTTTATTTTACAATATTCCAATTTTCTAGTGTTTGTACAAATGCTTTAATAATAAGAATTTTTATTAGTGCTATATTTGAATTATTGAAATAATTAATATATTTTAATAAAATTATTAACTATTAGTTTAAATAATGATTACATGAAGTAAAAATTATATTATATACTAAAAATAGTATAAATATTTTAATTATGATTTGAATTTTTTTAATATTATTAAAACTTTACTGATCTACTAATAAGATATTTAAAATAATAATTATATTTAAATTATTATATATTTTAATTATGAAGAATTAATTAAAATCAATTATAAGAATTAAAAATACATTATTTAAAAATTAATTAAAAGTTAAACGTGTAATTGGAAACCGGTCTATTCAAAATGGAAGGGTTAATACGGTCATAACTTCAGAAAGAAGAGGTTAAAATGTGTTGCTAGTCTCGTTACTTTTATATAATTTGAGATTTGGCCCTTATACTTTAAAAGATAAAAATTAATCCTCTTATTTTTTTAATTTAAAATTTTAGTTCATTATTTATTAAAATTTGTAAATTTAACATATTTATTTTATGCTAATTATATGTCATGTCATAACAGTTTAATCAAAATTTTAAGTTGATAAAATTGACAAAAATTAAGTACGATTATAATGACTAGATTAATATTTTTAAATAAAAACTTGATTTTAATTTTTTAACCGAGGCACTAAATCTAAAATTTTATGAACTTACAAGGAGTAATAGCACATTTAAAAAATAAAAACCCCATATCCACCAAATGTTTTCTTTATGATTTATATATACATTGTGTCATTCTCCATTTTTCACTATCACTAATGGAGGAAGCCATAGTTATGTACCCAGCACCTATGCTTACTCACCTGGCACCCATGGTAGAGTTCGCCAAGCTCCTCCTCACTCACCACCCTTCCCTTTCTATCCACATCCTCATCGCCACCCGTCCTTCACAACCTTCCTCCACCGTCCCCTCCCCCGTTCCTCCTTCCATCACCTTCCACTACCTCCCCACCGTCGACCTCCTTCTAACCTCAACTGGCTTAGATCCCCTTCTCTTCGACGTCATCCGCCTCAGTAACCCCGATGTCCGCCGCACCCTTCTCACCATCTCCAATAACTACACACTCAACGCCATTATCGTTGACTTCTTCTGCACCAGCGCAGCATTCGAAGTGGCCTCCGATCTCAACCTTCCAGCTTACTCTTTCCTCCCTTCCGCCCTCGGTGCTGTTGCTTGCTTACTTTATTTGCCCACCCTCAGTAACAAATTTACTCAAAGCTTCCAACATCTCAACGTTTTCCTTGATATCCCTGGTGCGCCACCGATTCCATCTGCAGATATGCCGCCGACAACGTTCAAAGGCAACAAGCTGTATGACATTTTCTTAGACATCGCCACCAACTTGCGCCGTTCAACTGGGATTATTGTGGACACTTTTGAATATCTCGAGCCAAAGAGCTTCAAAGAGATTAATGATGGACTCTGCTTGCCGGACTACCCCACGCCTCCCCTTTACTGCATCGGACCTCTCATTGTTAACACGACCGTGGACGGTGATGGTGTTCCTCAGTGCATAAAATGGTTAAACTCTCAACCTAGTAAAAGCGTAGTGTTTCTTTGTTTTGGTAGCTTGGGATCGTTTTCAGTGCAACAGTTAAAGGAAATAGCTGTTGGATTAGAGAGGAGTGGGCAGAGATTTTTATGGATTGTGAGGAACCCACCATTAGAGAACCAAAGCTCGAACATTGACACAAAAATCGACCCAGATTTGAAATCATTGCTACCTCCAGGGTTCTTGGAGAGGACCAAAGAGAAGGGACTGGTAGTCAAATCATGGGCACCCCAATTAGCCGTGTTGAATCACGACTCGGTTGGTGGGTTCGTGACTCACTGCGGCTGGAACTCAGTGCTAGAATCGGTGTGTGCAGGCGTTCCAATGTTAGCGTGGCCGCTTTATGCTGAACAAAGGTTCAATAGGGTGTTGATGGTAGAAGAAATGAAGATTGCGTTGCCGATGGTGGAGTCGGAAACTGGGTTCGTGAGTTCAACTGAGGTGGAGAAACGAGTCAAAGAATTAATGGGGTCGAAAGAAGGTGACTCAGTTAGGGAGCGAACCTTAGCCATGAAACAAGCAGCGAAGGTGGCGACGAGTGAGGGAGGTTCCACTCGCATTGCGCTGGCCAAACTTGTCGACTCATGGACGAAAAAATGACTCGGACTGAATCGCCAAACCACCACGTAGGTTGTGAGGTAATACCCATGGTCAATATGTGAAACACGAGCGTTCGACTCGGTCGTTATAATCCCTGTTGTGCTGATTCGACAAACTGAAAACGTTGTTCGAATTATTATTTTTATTATCTTTGTTGTTGTGGTGGTGATTCTATTATGCTTGTATTTTAAATTAATTAATTAAATAATATCTTTAGTTCAAATATTGAAATGAATTTTTAGTTTCTAACTTAAATATTTAACCATTTATTTGGATTAGTTATTGATTTTATGAGAATTTTAAATAGAAAAATTAAATCCGATTCTAAATTTAATAAAATAATCCTTATTTAATCAATGAAAATTTACACTTTTACCTTTTAGAAAAGATAAAATTTAAATTTAAATTACTAAAATGATGAAATTAATTCTAGATTCGCGCAGTGGGTCAAATAATTCCATCAATAAAGGGCATGGGCCCAAATCAATATACCATAAACACGTGTTGTCACTGTTACTATGTTCCCCAATGAAGAAGAACCATGGGAAAGTGGTGTTAGCTGCCAAGTCTAACATTCCACCAAATCGTCTTCATGTGACAAGTACAAATGGTAAGCTTAGAAATACTTTTCAAAAGTGTTTTTGAGATAAATAATATTTTTAGGATAAAAATATTTTTAAATAAGTTATTTTTTTACATTAAAATTTGACCCCAAAATATTTTTTATGGTACCAAAATGTAATCCGGACATTCATAATAATGTTGTGGTTGAATTTGTTATTGGTTTCGTTTCAAATTTCCTTGAATTTTGATTTTTGTTAGTGTTTTATTCCTAAATTGTCAATAATGAATTGAGTATCTTGAATCGGCATTAGTCACCACAATCCAAAATTATACATGGATGATAGTACTATTGGAAGACCTTTAATTCTAAAATGAAGTGAAGATATATTGGACCACCATAAGTAAAGCCTATGTAGGAAGGGGTTGAAGCATCTCACCAAGCCCATGATCTCTAACTAGACTTTTTTAACAATGGGTCCCAAATACAAAAGCAGCATAAAAGAATTGGTGGAATATTTTAATTTTATAATGTTTAAATATTGC
The DNA here is from genome assembly GCF_025698485.1 of Gossypium arboreum. NCBI lineage: Eukaryota > Viridiplantae > Streptophyta > Magnoliopsida > Malvales > Malvaceae > Gossypium > Gossypium arboreum. Next base: position 117,935,438 of record NC_069081.1, on the reverse strand, counting down.
CATGTATTTATGTTTGTTTTACAGCTTATATTCGAGGTTAGTAATTATCTCTCCCAATATTGTTACTCTAATGTTTGAATCTGCATTATCTTCTTCGGAATACAATGTGTCTTGTCATTATATCAAACACTTGTTAATACCGTTACATAATTTTAATTTTTTTACTATTTCCTAAATAAGACATATGTCACTTTTAGAAATTCGCTTATAGAATTTAAAAATTTAAATGATAATGTAACAACTTTTTCTTTTAATAAATGGTATATAATAAGTTAAAATTTTCAATTCTTAAAGCATGCATCTCTTCCTCACATAGAAGATGAGTAATCGATTGAACCGATTAATTTAATCGACTCTATATTATATTTACTTGAAATTAAACCGATTGAATTGACATAATTGACAAAAAAAATTACTAAAATTTAAACCACATTACATTACAGGTTATTATACAATGCAAACCAAATCAGCCTATACTATAACATTATTATTTACTATTTTGTTTAAAATTTTATTTTATATTTATATTTATATTTATATTTTAATTTGTATAATACTCATTGGGTTTAATTTTTATCTGAGTTTAGATATGGATAACATTGAGTTTGTTTTGGATTTGGGCTATGACAATATATTTGAGTTTAAATATATTAAAATATATAAATTTAGTAGATATATTTATAATTAATTAATTTAATTTTGAATTTTAAAATCGAAAATCAACCAACTTGACATATGTTTATTACTTAATATCTCTTCAATTAATCGTTTTGAATCAAATTAACGTTTGATTAATTTAACTAATTTGAATCGACTTTTGTTCTCTCATCTTTATTTGAAAGTTGAAATTTTTTATCTAAAAGAGTAAACTAAAACATGAACCTTCTATATAGTATCACATCTTTACTATAATAATGCTTTCAATTGAGATAAAGTCACCCATTAATCGGGTCTCAACTCAATTGAAAAATTTTCAAAAACTATTTATTTTATAAAACAAGTTTATCTACGGTAGCATAATGTCCTATGTTTCACTATCATTCAATCAGTTTTGTTTCACTTAGGGCAAATTTAACATTGTTTCTAAGTACATTTGGAACAAAAACTATTTTCTAGATAAAAGTATTGTTAAATAATATACTTTTAAACTTTTTCAAAGTGCTTTTGAGATAAATTTTTTTGGAAAATTATTTTTTTAAGAAGTAGAAAATTTTAACTTTTTACTCAAAAATATTTTTTTACACAAAACAATTTTAAAAAGTAATGTTAAACTAAACATTAATCCTTATAATCGATACATTTCTCCTCTAACATAAATTTAATTTTCATTTGAAAAAAAAGAAAAAAGAAAGAAATCAGTACTTAGCATTTTAAATCTTCTAGATGTAGAGGTGATTTGGTAGAGATGTTGACCTTTAATCCATGAAATCATGAGTCAAATTTGAGAGAAATTTTAGCTACAATTCAAAGTAAAACAGTAAGGAAAAATGGGTCATTTTTTGTAAGGTACTCATCCAATACCAACATTAACCAATGAAGTTAAAAAGGCATCAAATCCTCCAACTTGCCTAACGCGTTTCATTGTCAACCAAAGCATAATTGATAATACCACTAGAAGAACTTGACTTGCTGTTCCTTTTGTTTTTTCAAAGTCCAAGTATTTCCCATAAAAGCACTTGTAGTAATAGTTATACTGTATTTTGTCTCATCTATTTAAAAATGGATAAATTAGTTATTGTATGTTAGATAAAAAATAAATTGGTCATTCTGTTAAAATTTTTATATATTTATAATGTTAAAAATTGGTCTCTATATGTAAGCATGAGGTACACATGACACTCCACGTATAATTGTCTGATTATTCTGTTAGCTACACCAGTTTTTAACAGTAAAAATGAATAAATATTTTAACAAAATTACACATTTCAAAATGGGTTAATATACTATTTGGTACTTATATTTGATTTCAATATTCAATTTTGTACCTGATTTTGACTTTTAATGTTCAATTTGGGACATAAGTTTTTCTTTGTCCCAATTAAGTACCTATGTTTTTTTTACTAGAGAACAAATGTCAAGTATTTATTGAACCACATGATGTTGTTTAGTTTGAGTACCAAATTGAACATTAAAGCCAAATATAGATACTAAATTGTATATTAACCCTTTCAAAATCTATCAAATATATCTATAAAAACTTATTAATAAGCTCCATTTTTATTCTCATAACTCAATTCTTCACCTTCTTATCCCTTTAGAAATTCCTTTCCACATCTTTTAAAAAAAATGGCAGAGAAGATCAGTGATGAAACCCCAAATCCAGAGAAGATCAATGATGAATCCCCAAATCCAGAGAAAATCAATGATGAATCCCCAAATCCATTGGCACCAAGTAATGACGAAGAGTCTATCACGGCTTACTCGAAAGACCAAAACAGAAAGAAGCAAATGAAGTGCCTGTTGTATATCATATTATTTGCCGTGTTCCAAACAGGGATTATATTGCTTTTCGTGTTAATCTTCATGCGTATTACAAACCCAAAGTTCCGGGTTCGATCGGGGTCGTTTATCGACGCTTTTAATGTTGGAACTGAAGCTTCCCCTTCATTCGACTTGCGAATGAATACCCAATTCATGGTAAAGAACACGAATTTCGGTCACTTCAAGTACAAAGATGGTACCGTCACCTTTGCATATAAGGGCATACCGGTTGGTAATGCCATGATCGAGAAGGGTCGAGTCGGGGCTAGGTCGACCAAAAAGGTTGATGTTGTAGTCAAGTTGAGATCAAATGGTTTTTCATTGAATATTAGAGATAATGAATTGGGAAGTGATATTAGTTCAGGTGTTCTGCCATTGACCAGTTCGGTAAAGTTGAAAGGGAAGATATATATGATGGAGGTGATAAAGAAGAAGAAATATGCCCAAATGAATTGTAGTATGGAAATTGATATCAACTCTAGAACCTTGGGAAATATTATATGTAAGTGATCAAAGTTGTTTACGGATTTTTTTCCTTGGAATTTTTATTTCATTTTTAGTTGCATTTGTTATGGATTTTGTCTTATGATTTTTGTATTGGGGCCTTATGTTTATAGGAATATTGAATCATTGGATAAACTACACTTAAATATCACTAATTATTAATAAATTTATGTTTTGGTCACTTAACTTTAAAAAGTTACAAAATGATCACTAAACTATACTTAAGCCATTACACTATTAAAATCACTACTATATAGCCTTTTTTTTTGTTTGCATGGCCTACTTACGGTAATCGAAAGCTCTCATTCCTCTTCTCTTTTATAGTTTAGTTTTTTCTTTCATGAAATAGCTTTGAACATCATGAAACTGCAAATCAAAATCCAAACAGTTTTCTTCTTTAATTTTCGACACTAGTCGCAAAATCAAACTTTTTAAATAAATAAAAAAAAAGTCGCTTGGAGCTCACTAGCTAGCCATTTTATAAATAAAAAATAAAAAAATTTTGTCATGTCAAAATGAAATATACGTAGACTATCATGCGATTGCCATTCCAACATCGTTAAAAAATAAATGTATTAGTTAACATTTATTTTAAAAAAATGTTTTGACTCTTTTTAATAATTAATGACCAAATTTAGTTAAAAAGTAAAGGTTAAATTGATAAATTGTAAACATTTAAGCTAAAATTATCATTATGCCCTTTTTATTTCTTATTTCCCAAAAAAGATTTTGAAGTTTAAGGAGGATTGGTTTATAGTTTTGTCGTTTTCATTTATAAGAAGTTTTCAATCAACTCAAGAACTCTATTTTCAAATTGGCCCTTGGGTAAACTACATGGGCCTAACCCATGTCTAATATGGTAATTTTCTTACCTTCTCCACAACAATGCTTCGGCCCAATAAAACATGAAAAACAAAATTAATCAAAATTATAATTATAATATTTTACTAATTAATTTAAACGATTAATTTATAGAATATGTAATATTACGGGTATAATGTGGGTACCATACATTACCTTGTTTAGTTCATTTAATTGCAATGTAAAATTTAGTGTTTGGTTCTTGGAGTATAAGATTATTTAAAACACATTTTACTAAATTGTTCTTATTATAATTTTTTAATAATTTTAATTTCTTTAATATTTTTAGTTTCAATTTTCATAAAATTGTGATAATTCTTGTTTTAATTACAATTTTAATATTAATAAGTAAATATATGATGTTGAAATAAATTTATAAATTATGATTATAATGATAATTTTAACTTTAAAGTATGACATTTATTGTTTTATTGTTAAGAAAATGAAATAGTTTTTAATTAGACGTAATTTTATTTTAGAACAAAGAAGAAATTAATTAAAATAAAGGAAGATATATCAATATTTTTACTAAAAAATATAAAAATAAAAATATTTTTCAAAATAATATGTTTCTATAGTATCCAACTTTATCATCAAGTAACAAATCAAGTAACACCAGCTCAATTAATTTAATCATAAAAATTAAAAATAACATTCAAAAATTAAATATATTTTAGAAGGGTGTCATATACTTGAATGCGACATCCCATTCAAACATTTTTTTCTTCATTTTTACTCTTTCAATTTCTTTTTCTCATTATTTTGTTCAAATCAACATAGTGTCGCGACACACTTTTTTTCTATTTTTATTTTTAATTATCATTATTTTGTAATAATTGAATAATTTTAGAATTGGCGTCACATGTCAAATAGGTGACATTGTTTTCTATTATGAAAAACATATCGTTCGATAAATAATGTTAAATTTATACTATTTTAAGAAATAATTTTTATTTTGATGATATTTTATAAAAGTCAAAGATAAACCGGTTCAAAATTTAAGATTACACTGTAATCTAAAATAATTAAAAAATAAATGATATTAAGATTAAACTCTACATTTTAAATTTTTTTATTTGGTGATAGAAAAGAAAAGATACGACTAGTTAAACTATACTAAAGGGATTATCTGTAAACACGTGCAAACCTTCTTTCTTATTAAAAGTTGTTTTAGTTATTCAATCTGCGCGTTTTCTTCTCTAGAGATGTATTCAAGTTCTTATTTTTTATATTCTTTAAGGGATGGTGAATGTATTTGATTTTCGTTGACTTTGAGGGTGTTGATTCCGAATCTTAGATTGCTTCAATTATTTTTGGTTCCGTTGGTTTATATATTTATTTAGTAAGTGATTCAGCAATCCCAAAATTTTTTTCTTTTCAAAAAAAAGAAAAAAAAACTAATTTTTTTTTCATACTCTTTTATTTTATAACATAAATATTATTATAAATATTGTTAATAGTCTTTGCTGTGAAAAGAAAAAAAATTTGTGATGCTAAGATTGCCCCACAAAAGCTAAGATAAAATTGGAAATGTCATTTCTCTCATACTACTCTTTCGATACACAATCTAATGTTTTGAAAAAAAAGATATCAAAAAAAAAATTTATATCGAATTTGAAGTGCCATGCTCCTTTGATACACAATTTAATATTTTGAAAAAAAAGAAATCAAAAAATATATATATATCGAATTTGAAGTGCCATACTATTATTACTTACTAATTCATATATCATATGATGAAGGCATAGTCTTCTTTTTGTTCGTATCAACAATTTTTCTTTCTTACATTAATAATAAATCATTCTTAATGATTAATCATTCAAGATAACTCATAATTTAGCATTAAGTATTGAATATTTTTCCTAACTGTCAGATAAAACCCGATGATTCAAACCCACCTTTACTAATATTCTATGACTTGTCCGGCTTGGTGCCGTCCTCATTTAATGACCTCAATTTTTCATCCTCATATTCAAACTTTATCAATTGTGACATTAACTACTCAACTTAAATTGTTGATCACCTGTTTATAGCTGGATGACATCCACACCCATATAATCAAAACATTAAATTTTTTTAAAACATGACGTCATATAAATATAAAATTTCATTTATTATTTTTTTTTTTTTGAAATCCTTTGAAAAAACTGACATATTTTATTTTTAAAAAATAAAATCCAGAAGAAAAATCCATTACATGATGAAAACCTGAAAAGTTGAAGTGGGGAGTAAAAAAGAAAAAAAAAAGTAAAAACCCTTTTTTAGAAAATCAAGTGTCTCTTACTGTTCACCTTTTTTTTTCCTTTTCATTTTATGTTATTATTTTTATCCTTTTAAACGTTGGTCGGAGAAAAAAAACAAAAAAACATGATGTGTTTGTAACATTAGATTACAAAAAATGTGTTGGAGAAGTGAACCGATATCGTCCGGTCCTCTTCTTATGTTGGTGACCTGTGAGTATGAATGAAGTTGACAAATGCTATCAAATCCGATTTCATCATTATAGATGGGCGCCCCCTCCCTTTATTCAAATTTCAAAGCTCATGAGGTGGTGAAGAATGAATTTCAGTTTATCATTTCCATCGTCGGTCTGATTCTTATAAAATTAGTTATAATGAGAAGCTAAGTTCAGTTGTAATGCACTATAATACCAAGGGTTAATAGCATTCCGACCCCTTAAATTATGATTTAGATTCTACATCCATCCTCACATTTTAAAATGCTTTGATCATGTCAATTAAGTTTTTAATTTAGGTATTAAGATATTGAACATATTTTAAGATACGTGATAAAATTATAAATATGTGTAGACTTACTGCATTGCTAACTTAAATTTAACATGTTTGAAAAAATAAAATATGTTTTAAATATATTTCATGTCGAATATAAATTGAAAAAAAGGACATAATTAATACAATTAGAAAGTTTGTGAACTTAGGGAGAAATTTAAAATTTGAAAGTAAAAGTATCATAGAGATCTTTATATTAAGAGCTGGATTACATTTTGTCCCCTTCACTAAAAAAATAGACACATTAGATCAAAGAATAAATTAGTCATTGCATATTAGAATGAGACACGTGGCACACCACGTGGAATTGTTTGGTTATTTTATCAGCAACCCCAATTTTTATTTATTTATTAAGAATGATAAAAGCTATTACATAGCAATCAATCTAAGAAAAGAAAAACCAGTAACATCTTCATGTGACACATTCAAAACAAAATCAGGAGGTTGAGACCAAGAGTAAAAGCCAATAATCATTCCTTCTACAGCCTTTGCTAAGCAATCAACCATCCTATTGCATTCTCGATGCCCATGCCTAATACCAATATCCTAATTTCGATGCAATAGGTCAGCAACCCCAGTTTTTAACAATAGAAATGAATGAAATGTTTAATAGAATAAACAATTTGTTTTTTAGTCTAATATATAGAGACTAATTTACCCATTTTTTAAGCAGAGTGAGTAAAATGTAATCTGACTCTTACTACAAAAACCTCTATAATATTTTTACAAAAAATTGAAATATATTTAAAAACATTCAATACAATTAACCGAACATAAAATAATAACACATATACATAAAACATACCATATACAATAAAGACTAGATTGGAATATATAGACAAACAAGTTGTGGGTAAACATTGTGTAGGGGTACCATGGCATATTTTGGAGAGGAACCATACCAACAAGTGTATGTTAGCATGGAATATGAAGGGGGATACAGTGGATATAGGCATAAATCCTTCAAATTAAATGGTGCAGGGAATATATATTTATGGCTGTGGCATGTTGAATGGAACATTCAACTTACCTTCTGCCCATATAGCAGGGATGGGTTGCCAGAGCATTTGTTTCAATTCACACTGCTTTCTTCTCTCTTTTTTTCCCCCTAGGTTTGAATTATACATGAAATAGTATTTCTTGTATTCCAAGAAATCCTTCAAAGTTTTAAAATGCATTGAATCCTCTGAAGTTGGTTCGGATTCGAGAACTTGAGGATTCAAACCGAAGAGAGACAAGAAAGGAGATCGTTATCGACAAAGAGGAGTTGGCAATACGAACTCCGACAATCTTCTATTTTAAATCAAACTAATTGAAATAAAAATTAATTGAGATATCTGCTTAAAGAAGGACAATAAATTAATTGACTGAGAATTGATACAAATCATCTTAACTAAAATTTTAATATATATATATACTTTTTACCGCTTGAACTAAATTTTTAATGATTTATTTAGTACACCCAATCAACCACTCCCTTCTCTTGTGGATGGATGGTGTGAAATTGTGAATAGTTTTTACTGTTGAAAGCATTATAGAAGATTGGAGAAAACATATTCCCACTAAAAATACTACCAATTGTGGAGGAAATTGAAAAATAAATGTTGAAAGTCATCTTAAGTCCTTCAAATCCAAGAAAATCATGATCATATCTTTGAACTGCAGAAATTTAAGTCCAAACACAAATTCTCACAACAACAAAAAGAATCCAAATATAAAAGAGTTAACTTTCAATTCCTTCATAATGACAGACAACTTCACCTTTACAAAGTGAAAACTACTCTCTCTACTCACTGCTCATCATAAACTAAACAATCAAAAAACAATTACTACCCCTTTCTTTTTTTTCTTTTCTTTTTTTTTTAAATTTTCCTTTGTTTGCCTTTTTCAATTTTTACATCATCATGATCATGAATTTTTTTAAAGTCTATTAACAGTACTTTTTCAGGTGGTAAAGCCATTGCCTTCTTCGCTTGATGTTCTTGCTGAATCCATTAGTTTCTCGTATGATGAAATGCTTGCAACTCGTGAAAATAGAGAAGACTCTGAGAAAAAAGAAATAAATTTAAAGCTTAATTAGCACTTAAAAAGAGAGTGCAGTAACGAATTTAAACAGTGTGGAAAACTTGTATACCTGTTGAAGATGCATTGCTTAATTTCTCTTGTGAAGAACAATCGCTTGTACATCTCGATAACCATGAAGATTCTGCAGAAAATCGAAGAAGAAACAAAGTTAAGCATTGAACTCTGATTTCTGAATTAAACCCAAAGCTTAAAATTAACTGCAAAACCGAAAAATGATTACCTCTGGATGAATTGAAAGATCTCTTGCAATGTAAAATGGCGCTTTGGATCCCATCATGTTGAAGCAGCAGTGAATCATCTCTCCGGCTAATTGGCGACGCTGCAGCCGAGGCTGATCGGCTTTTTCCCAGATGCTTGTAACCCGCTTTAATATTAGTATTTCCCTGTTTCTCCTTTACAGAATATACCGTCGCCGGAGAAGTTGCCGGAGATAACGTTGATAAGTCGCCGGACACTTCGAACTTGTGGGTTTGACTGTGCTTTTTGGAGATTTTTGTGTACAATGGTTTGATTACATTCAAGTACTTATGTACCAAATCTTTTGATAATCTCTTCGAAGGATCATCTTCTATTTTGCCTTTCGTTCGACGAAAACTGTTTTCTCTAGTGAAATGCTCTCTGCTATTATGGTTTTCATGCTTTGGGGTCTCCATTGAAACACCTACGAGCTTGGTTTTCTCCGGTAGGCGTGTATTGTTACCGGTATTCGCCATTGATTTAGATTTCTTGGGAGTAAAGACTCGAAATCTCTGAGCTGATTTTAGCAGAGCAATAGGCGATTGTGGCTTGGAGATTGGCTCGATAGGCATAATCTTTCTCTTCGAGAAGTGATCGGCGGGAGACAAACTAAGCTCTTTGTTACCAACAACATTGTTGGGCAGTTCACGGCGAGCTCCACCATTGCCATTAAAATCACGCAGAGGAAACTCCAAGTCGATGAAAGAGTCCTCCCCTTCATCCAACTCATGATCCGAAACAACCCCAGACGCGGCGGTGGCACTGACGGTGACGGTGGCGGCGGCACCGTTTCCATCACATGGTTGGGTTTGATTTACTTTATGAACCCCATTACTAGGTTTCCAAAACATGAGAAAATTCAGAGCTTCCATGGCTGTAAAACTCAAAAATAAAAGAACACAGGGGAAAACAGAAAAGACAGAGAATCCAAAGAGAAAACGAGGGTGGGTTCTTTAGGGTTTCATTCGGGGGCTAGGGGGAGGGATTAAAAGCATTTAAAAAAGCAAGAGAGAGAGAAGCATTGCACTGCCTTTGATGGGGTTTCAATGACAGGAATTGAAAATGGTGTTTCAGGGGAGAGAGTGAGGTAAGCTTTTGATACCACTTTTTACAAAGAGATTCGTATTAGAAAGAGAGAGATAGGGATACTAGCTTATTAGCTTTGCAGCCTTTGCTTTTTCAACACTGATGAGGTTTTTTTGGTTAATACAATTTTGACTCCCTAAACTTAATAATTAGTCCATTTGGATAGTCCTTAAACCAAGTTTTAATTAAATAGATTCTTAAAATTTTCATAAAAGAAAAATTATTTAAAAATAGAGAAAAACTATTAAACCAAACTTTCTTTTTAGCTCAATTCAATTAAGCCCTTTGTCTGGATTAATATAATGCTCGATCCCTAATTCAATAAATCTAATTGATCGAATTTCTAACAAGTCAAAATCTTGAGATTTTCTTTTAAAAGAAATCAAATTGTTACATTTGCCTAGGTCATAAACTAAAATAAATCTAATTATCAAATTTAGATACCAAAATAAGAAAACCAAAATTGAAGGACTAAATTTTGTATTTACCCTTTTTTTTTAAATTGCAAATTTACAGAGGGAATAGTTGAGTATAGGTTGCGTGATAGAGAGAGAGAGAGATGGAAAAGGTAGAGCACGTGAATGGAGTTTGCGAGTGAAATGAAAGACAAAATCTTTTTGCAAATGATGCAAAATTTTGGTCCGTAAATAAAAAAGGATCATATTTATCATAGGTTTACGATACACAAAATAAATAAATAACAAGTTTTTATTTATAAATTCAGAAAAATACAGTGAATTGCAGGCATTGGAGCTCAGCCTTTTTTTTCGCTTTGCCATTCAGAAACTTTCCCTCAGTAAAAAAAAAAAAAAAAGAATCCTGGATTTACATGCGCTCTGGTCTCCATCACACCTTTCTTTATCTCTTTTGTACTTTTCTACCCTCTTTACCTATTCCTTTGTTTACAGATTCTTCATCAAAAATTGAAAAAATAATTGATTAATACACTCTTTCGTACCTAAAGTTAATTTTAATATTCAATTTGATATTTAAATTTTTTAATTTAATATATTAATTTTTCTCCCAATCAAATTTATGTATCGAATAATATTTTTTCGATATTTGTAGGTGACAAATTATTTAATATTAAATAAGATTTTTTAAAATTTAATCATATATGCCTTTTTTTTTATAAATTTATCGATATATGCTTTTTTTCATTGTCTTATAAAACGCAATTTTCTTTCTCTCTCTTAAAAATGCGACAACGACGACATGCTCAACAATGACGACTAAGAGGACAAGGAGTTGTTAGAAGAAGAAGAGGAAGAAGATTTTAATTCCTCCTCTTTGCTACCTCAACCGATTGTTGTCGTCGTACCCTCCGTCTCAATCCCGCCGTTCCTTCGTTCACCATCGTGACCATTGTTGTTGTTTCTCTCGAGGATTCGACTCCCAACTCCAAACGCCAATGGATTGATTCTATCGTCTCTGAGAAAAAACCTCCTCCGCCACAACAATTAGACGAATCGCGACTATTATTTAAAAAAAAGTGAAAACATATCCTGTATATCGATAAAATTTTTAAAAACAACGTAGATTATCTAATTTCTTTTTTTTTGGGGGGGGGGAGATAGGTAAATCACCCATTTATATGACTATTTTTTTATAGATATATTTTTGAAGTTTTTTATTGATAAGTTTATGTTCATTCAGTTTGTGGTATCGATGAATAATTTTTAAGATTATTTCAATTATTTATTTTTAATAATAATAATATTATTATGTTTTCATCGTTGGAACATTAAATCGTAGAACAAAACGTACCAACAATCTTTTCAATTACGGGTTAACCTTTTAGTTTTTCCGTTTGTCCAGTATCAGGTTTTGTTTTTCGTACAGTACTTTTTGCTTCTACGTTACACGCCAATATTTATTATATAACTCCGTAAAAAAAATTAAAATATGCTATCAATCCTTCTCTTATTCATAGTTTTATAATTTAGTCCCATTCCTATTTAACAGTGTTAAAAACTAAATCTAAATTTTAAAATTTGAAATTTAAAAAGTAAAAGAACTAAATTTCAAGTTTTGATCTTGTACAGGGACTAAAATTCCAACAAGGTATTGACATTGTTGGTTAAGGTAGAAGTTTTGGACCATACTCAAGTTTGAGTCTCACAATACACAATTCTGATATTTATTCTTCGTCTGTTCTACTTTGTATTGATTCAATTCTATGCTATAATTACTCAGATATATATTTATACGTGTACACTATTTATAATAATAAATAATTAAAAAATCAATAAAGATAAATTAATTGAGCCACATCTTGGTCTTCTCTCTCTTTTTTTAATTGTTCCTTTCACATTTAGGTTATGCATTAGTTAAATATACATTATTGACTTTTCAAAAAAATGAATTATTTAAAGGTGTAATTCAAAGATGATAATGAAATTGCGTGAAGAAATTGTGGGTTGGGGGTGCAATTTTTCTTGGGAGACTTTGAAGTCAACTCAAATGTTTTAAAATGTTGGGGGCAATGTCGGAAGCCAAACTTTGGCTAATCCTATAGTCCTTTTCATCGATTTGTTTAGATTTGAATTATTAAATAATAACAAAATCTTTTATTTTATTTAAATTATTTATAATAAATAAATTATCAGACCCAATTATATTTCATTATTTTTAAGTTATTATTATTTTATGTATAGACAATTTTTTCTCAAATTGGTCTCTGTACGCCCCATCATCACCTAAATTTCTTTTAAAAAATATATTTTTTTTGGATTTTATACAATTTTTTAAAGATATTAAAGTAATTATGTGACACAAGATATGGAACAATCTTATAATATTATGTTATTATACCATAATAGAATCTAAATTTAGTAAATAAATAGATAAAAAATTGAAACTAATATGAACCAAAAAATTTTAAGGACCAAATTGAAAAAAATTGTTAAATTCAAAGACTAAATGTTATTTTATCTCATTAAAGAAAGGCAATAAGAGAAGCGCGTGGAGCAGGAGAAAGAAAGAAAAGGCTTTTAAAATGGCAGAGGTAGTTTGACTGACGGATTATTATATGTTTATAGAAAAGAGATTTACGAGGCTGACGACAAACATCCAAAAAGAGCCATTTTTTTTTTATAAAAACAAAAGCAAAATGGAATAGAAAAAAGCCAAAAAGAGCAACACACACACAAAAAAAAAAAAATGGAAACGTTAGGGGTTAGCTGAGAAATGAAAAAAAAAAGAAAAAAAAAAAAGAGTTTACTTATGGTGGCACATGGTCTTAAAAGAAAAGCCAATGTGGGGTTCTTTTTCTTTTAAGGTAAAGGCAATGGCAATGGCAATGGCAATGGCAATGGCAAATGACAAATGTAAATGCTTTTGGAGCCTTTTTCCTTTCATAGAGAACCTAAAGCTTTCACCTTTCAACTTTGAAGAGGTCCAAGTCCAACCTCTACATCTTTTTTTGGAGTTGAATTTAGGTCAATAGGTCCAACTCTTACCTATAAAATTTGGTGATTTTACTCCCCATTCATCTCATAGTTGTTTGAATTAAATCGGATTGATTTGGCATCAGATTGGTCAATTTATAAATTATTACGAGTCGATTGAATCAATTTTTTAATATTTTTATTTTTAAAATTAAACTGTAGTAAAGGTCGTTCATGGCTTCTTTTTTTTTTTTTCTTTTTTGATAATTAAATTATGAAAAGTTATAAAATGGTCTTCTAACTATTCAATTTTGTCTTTTTTATGACCAACCGACTAATGTAAAAATGAAAACACCCAAAAATTAAGGATAATTGAGTAACCAAAAAAGACAAGTTGAGTGACCATTTTGTAACCTTTTAAAGTTAGGTATCCCCAGAAAAATTACTAATAGTTTAGTAACTATTTTTAACTTTCTATAGTTGAGGTAACTAAAACTAGTTAAATGGTTACTAATATAATTTACTCAATTTTTAATAATTTATTTAATCAAATCATAATCAGATAAATAAACTATTCAATTTTAAAACTTTAATTTTGATAATAACGTAAGAACTAATTAAAATACATAATTTGATAATGATTTCGTTTGAATGTTTTTAAAATTTTCAATGTTCTTTTACTATGAAAGTCATAATAAAAGTATAAGAACTTAAGCTCAAAAGAAACGAAAGTAACCTTAAGCATACGACTTTGAAGGGTTCTTTTTTCTTTTCTTTTCTTTTCTTTTCTTTCTTAGATGCTAAATATAAAGTATAAAAAGGAAAAATAAATAAAAGGAAAAAGAAAAAGAGTAAGAACATTAAGCCTTTAATTTTCTACTTCCCTGTGGACAATATCATACGGTTCTTTCTTATCTGTTTTCCCAGTAAGCAAACAAAAGAAAATTGGTGATTATTATATTATTATAATTATCAAATATAATATTCAATTGCTAATCTAGAGTTACAGAATACTGACCAAACTTATATACTTTAATTAATATTTTTTATTTTGGATAAATGTGTATTTTATTATCCAAAAGAAGTAAAAGTTTGCTTACAAGGATATCGAATAAAAACAAATCAGCTCCTACATGGAAAAAGTTTTATAGAGACCATTTATACTAAAAGTTAAATTATATTTTATTTCTTTATTTTAAAAATAAGTAGATTGATCTTTTATTAAAAATTTATTTATTTTTATTGTTAAAAATTGGTGCATCAAATGTCATTATTTAGTTATTCAATCAACCATGTCAATTTTAATAGTACAAATGAATAAAAATTTTAATGAAATAATAAATTTACTCTTTAATTTAATTTATAGAAACTAATTTCACATCTTTTAAGTAAAATAGGCAAAATGCAATCAAATTCTTAATACAAATTCCTCATACTTTTACCCATATATGCTATATAATTACTTTATAATGCATATTTTATACAAAGTTGGGCGTTTACTGTTATGAATTTTAGAATTTAAATTTAGATAATATTGCTTTGTAGATTACTTAATTGTGCTATGTGGATATTATTCTTTTTTTTTGTTGAAAAAAAAACTATTCTAAAATGATAATTACTCTAGAAACAGATAAACTGGTAATATCTCTATGCAGCACATTCAAAATAAAATTAGGGGGTTGAGACCAAACGTGAAAGTTAATGTTCATTCCTTCTGCAGCATTTGCTAAACAATCAACCAACCTATTATATTCACGAAACACATAAATTAAATTGATATTCTAATCACACCTCAATAAATCTCTAATTGCATTTATGACATGCGATTCTGGTTGATTAATTATCAGGTTCTCTTTTATATGGTGCAACACTTCCAAATAATCTGATTCTAACAACACATCTCGACAATCAGGCTTTCAAGCCAAATCAAGACCATCAAGTATGCCCCAAAATTTTGTGTTCCTTGCAAATTTCAAACACAATTATATGTATCTCAAATCACACTTCCAATCATACCTATTTTATATTCCAAATTTTGACCACCATCCTATTTGAATATTCTTTTTTAAATGGTGAGAAAGAATGATTAATGATGTATCACATTCATAAAAAAACCACTTCGATTTTCTTAAAAGATAATATTTTCATTATTCTTTTAAAGATTCGTGGCGACGTTTGTGGTATGCACGACCCTTTTGTTTTAAAAGCTGACCATTAGGGTATTTTCTTTTTCTTCTTACGGCTAATTTCATTCAATACTCAACCTTTAGAGAGTTATTTTAAGGGTCTGTTTGTTTGCTTGTATTTGATTTTCCGGAAAATGTTTTCCACATTTTACGCTGTTTGGAAGCCTGAAAATAATTGACATTTGGAAAATATTTTCCAAAACATGGGTAAAAAATCTTCTCTATTTTACGGAAAATGTCTTACAGATTATTTTTCCGTAAGACATTTTCCATCTCTTCATCCAGGTAAAATCTTCTCCCTTCCTTCCGTTCTTCATTTCTTTCTCTCTTTCTCTATTTTTGCAAATCACATTCCTCTTTTTCTCTCTTTCTCAGGCAAAGCAAATCTGCAAAGGCAAATCTCTCTTTCTAAGGTACGATATTGTTCTTTTTTTTTTTTTTCTAGGTTTGGGTAAAATTTCGTGAAATACATGTTTCTCTGTGAGCAGTAGAGAAAGGTTTTTTTTTTTTACAAGTATCAGCCTCTCCATCGTTGTAAATGTCTTCAACTTCTTCATCTGACATATCCAAACGTAAAAGAAAAAATGTTCAAGAAAGTGTCGTTGATGAACAAGTTAAATTTATGGGTGAACAACTTGGCAAAATTGCTAATGCTTTGGAACAATTTACTGCGGATAAGACACCACAGCTTTACGAACAAGTGATGTCGATGGAGGAAGAAGGATTTCATGATGACTTCTTGTGTTCTGTGTTTGATTATCTAGTGAGTCATGAATCCGAGGCCAAAGCTTTTTTAGTTAAAAATAAGAAGCATAAAAAATTTGGCTTTAAAAATTTTCCCAATGTTGAAGATATTGATACTTTTATGTGGTGTAATATTTAGTTATGAACTTGGACAATGTTGTTATTATGTGGTGTACTACTATAATTATGCATTTGGATAATATTATTAATTTCTAGTATTAATTGTGGTTTGGAAGCTAATTTATAATTATTTAATCCTTGTTTTTATTTTTTAACACAATTACAAATAATTTATTTGAATTTGGTTGTTTTCAATTCTGAAGGTTAATATTGTAGCTTAATAATTGAGTATTATTATATATTTAATTTAATTTATTTATTTATAAATAAATTATTGCAATATATATAAAACAATTTAAAATATAAAATTTATTAATATGTATATAAATTTATTAATATATGTAATAAAAATAATTTTTACGGAAAATATTTTCAGAAATCTACCAAACAATGAAAAATATTTTACACAGCTTCATCCAAACACCAGAAAATATTTTCAGTAAATCATTTTCCAGAAAAATAAATTATTTTTCAGAAAACATTTTACTGGCAAACAAACAAACCCTAAATTAGAATGTAATGATTAAGGATATAAACTATTGGAGATGTAATAAATTAAATATACAAATTAGATGACAGGGATGATAATAAAAGGATTTAAACCCCAAGGGACTTAATCACTGATTTCTTTTATATTGTTGACAAAGTTGAAAGAGGAAGACAACAATCCAAATAATGAAATTAACCTTTCAGTTCCCTTATGAACAAATTTATACTTTTAACTTAAAAAGCAAATTAAATCATTTTAATCCATTTAAAAATAATAAAATTATAAATAATAAATATAAATTTATATTTATATTTTAATATCTCAAAATTTATAATTCAATTTTAACCGTTATTTAAATGAATCACTCCGGAAACACATGCCTAACCTCAAACAAATAGTAGTGCAAACTTGGAAGTCGGGTTCCACAACTACATCATAGGTTGGCAAATAGAGGCATTGAAGGCCGAACCATCCAAGGCAGTCAAGAGACAGTCCATTCCACCACCTCAGATCTACTCTTCTGTTGTTGTTGTTTTCTTTTCTACTCGATTTTCAGAGCCTTTGCTCTTACTGTTGGGACGTCGGCGTTGTTGTCGGAAATCTGTCAATGATAGTGTTCGATGGTGATTAACGTAATCGCACCAGGCGCCTTACTTGATAGCTGTCGTGGTTGGTCAGTCAAGGGTGGTACCTTCTTTTTGTTTTATTATAGATTTTCAATGAACCAAAAAAATAAAAATAAAAATGTACAATTTCTTCAATTTTGTCCCGTACATCGTCAGTGTACTGATGTTAATATGTACATAGTCAAGTACCATAACAGTACATTGCATGTTAAACATCTTGCTAAATATTTGCAAAAATAAATATAAAATAGTTTATTTTTAAAACAATTGAATATATAATTAATTGATAAATACATTAAATATGAATTAAAATTTTAAAATAAACAAAGAAAATATATGCGATTGTTGTCAATGGTGACCATGAGGCTACGTCACTGTCTGGCTCAACAGACGGAGTCAAGTTGGTGTGATTTCGTAGCCGGAATTCGGCATAAGAAAAGCTGAAGCTAAGATTATATGGTAGGACATGGATTTGGCCATCATTCCTCGAATCTAAATTTGGTCCTCACTAATCGAAAATGATATTTTTCAACATTATTTTATAATAAAACTCAAAATCACCAAAGGTAATGATAATAATATAGGTTTTGATTAAAAATATAATAATATAAGTAAAAGTAGAATGAAATTAATTATTAAGAATTAAATTATATTTTATTATTTTTATTTAAAAATAAATAAATTAATTACTGGATGTTAAATAAAAAGTATATTAGTTATTTAGTAAAAAAATTATTCACTTCTACTATTAAAAATCGGTCTTTATATGTCAACATGAGGTATATGTGACATGTTATGTGTTATCAACTGGTTATTTCATTAACTACATTAATTTTTAATTATATAAATCGATTACATTTTCAACAAAAATATCAATTTATTTCTTGATCTATCATATGTATACTAATTTATTATTTTTAATAAAAATAAAATATAAATTAACTCATACTATAAAGATATTTATAATAATTTTACCTAATAATATAGATATTCAAAGACAAACACATTTTGTGTTGAAAAATGTACAAGAATCTCCTAGCATTGAGCATGGCATAATAATTATCATGGGTTACTTCCAAGATTCTGCGTCCTGAATCATGATGGTAACCTGCAAATTATTTTAACTTTTTGATGCTTTTTAATATATTTAAGTTTTTATTAAAAATAAAATTATATCATATCTTTATTAAAAATAGTAAATTAATTTATATACATTTGATTAAGGAATAAATTAATTTTTATTTAAAATTCCATTAATTTTGCTACTAAAAATCAGTTTTTATACGTTAGAATAAGTACATCTAACATGCCACGTAAAATTATTTAATTATTTTATTAGTCACGTCAGTTTTAAAAATAAAAGTAGACTAATTTTTAACATAAAAATTAATTTACTCTTTAATTTAATATATAATTATTAATTTATATATATTTTAAATAAAAGAGACAAAATATAATCTTAACTCCAATACAAATAATTTTATTATTATTATTCATCTTTTCACCATTATCACGAAACTGCTGTTAATTAATTAGCACTTCATTGTCACCATCTCAGGTATTGAAGATCAATCTATTCTATTAAATAAATTGTATATAAATTTACATTATTTGATAGAAATTTGGAGTTGAAATATTGAATATTATCACCGAATTTTTTTCTTTTATAAAAATAAAAAGTATAAATCTCATTTAAAAAGTTAATAAAAATGTTGCTTGCTATGCTCTTTAATCTTTACTCTTTATTCTTTATCGTGGCTTTGCCACATATTTTTCAAAGGGAGAAGAAATGGAAATATTTCCATTAATTTTCCTTTTCTAAAGGAGAGGTATCTGGTTATATAAAATATCTTTTTATATATAATTTAAATCATGGGAAAAAAGCTAAAGAAAAGCCAAAAAGTTTAAATATGAAAGTGATTGTTTCAACTTAAATTTTGACATTTTAAAATTATATCACATTATTATTTAAAATTTTAAAATATTATATAAAATTTTAAAAAGTTAAAAGGTGTAATGAATTTTTGAATTTTATTTTTTAAATTCTAGTGATGACATGACATGACATGAAAAATTCAATAGCCCATAAAGTTTATTTGATTAAAATTAATAAAATCACTTTATTATTTATTACTTGTTATTCTATATATTTTATTACATTCAAGAAGGCGTGAGTTACAATTATAAAAATATATTCAAATAACTATAACAATAATTTGTCATTTATAAAGCACAAATAGATAAGTTGCATATATACATACTAATACTAGAATAAATCTATACAATAACCACATACTGTGGGACATAAACTAAAATAAATATAAATTCAAAACTCACACATGATTTACATAAATCGTTGAAGCTCAAATATAAAATCTTAAAGTTCACAAATACTTAACGTTGTCATTAAGTCAATGTCTCATTGGATGCGAGTTTATTTAAAACTTAATTTTAATTTAATCATATATATTAATTTTGAGATGATTTTTTTTTAACCTTGTCTTTTACATTAAAAACTTCTAAATAATGGTAATTAATTAATGTTACATAAAAAAGTTAATGAATTCATCTCGAGATTAATAAATAGGAATGGCAAAATCCAAACTACTTGATGGATTTCGAACTGATCTACTTTGAAAGGAACAATTTTTTTTTTTTGAAAAGTGGATGTGGGGTGAAGTGGATTTTTTTTTTGCACAATGAATATGAAGTGGTTATGGTAATTGTTTACCCCGTTGTGACCCACTATATGAAATTATTATTTTATCATTTGTATATATAGCTATTAAAGGGTAGAAATGTAATAAAGTATTACAAAAATCTATATATTTCATGTTCAAATATTTACTTAACTTTAAAAACATTGAAATATATGTAAATTAATAATTGTATATTAAATTTAAGTGGAGTAGAGTGGAGATGGATGCATGTAACATTCATAGAGGTGAAAGTGAATTTTAGGATTATATATCCACAGTGAAGCGAGGTGAGTGGTGGAGTAGAGTGTGCCAACAGGACTAAAGTGCATAAAAAGCCCTTGTTTAAATACTTTGGTAATTTTTAAACTTTTATATAATCATTTTGGAAGGTTTAGCTGAATAATTTTTAAAATCATTAAGCACTAATTTAAATATTTAATTTATTTTTACATTATTATTTTTTACTTACTATATAATAATTTTTTCAACATTAGTCCTCACGCTTTTTATTCAAATAAACGGTAAAATTTAGGATTTTATGTAGTTTTAGCCTTTAAAAATGAGTATTCAAATTAGCAAGGATAAAGAAGCCAAAGCAATAAATTAGCACGTCCCTCGTTTTCCGTACCACTCGTTAAGGCTCGTCCCATCCCGAACCTTAGCTTCGGATTACCATTCCCTCTCCACCAAAAACTACAAATTTAAATTCTACTTGCTTTACGCCCTTCGTATCCTTTGAACCAAACGCAGATAGAATTCCTCAATGGCGTACCACAAAGAGTCGAAAATGGAGGAGCTGGCCCACAAGATCCACAGCAAGATCTCCTCGCCGTCATCCTCCTCCGATTCCGACGACGATAAGCGCTCTCACGCTCGTGCCGTCGCTCTCAAGGCCAAAGTTTATCGTCTCTTCGGCAGAGAAAAGCCTCTTCACCAAGTCTTAGGCGCCGGAAAACGTACTCGCTTTTATCTTAATCTTAACTCATTTCTTTTGATTTACTGCGTTTATATAGATATAGATTCTGCACATTCATTTTATTAATTGTTTTACGGATCAGTTGTGGCCTCACATTATGCGTAATGCTCTGTTTTACTAACTGATATCGTATCTGATTCCTAAATCGAAGAATTATTAATGTAGTTTTACTTCGATCTGCTCCATGCTAGTTTCCTGGAATCATGCATTTTTCTCACTAGTTTGAAATTGCGTTGATGAACGAATGCATTTTCAAATCTGTAATTTGAATAATATTACGAGTTGATGAAATATTGTTTAATTCCTCAATTGATATTTCAATGAAATTGCGTTGACGAATGCATCTTTAAATCTGTAATTTGAATAATAGTACAAGTTGATGAAATCTTGTTTAAATTCCTCAATTGAGATTTCTTAACAAAAAAGCTAATGTTGAACGAAAATGTACTGCAGCATTGACTATTATCATTGGATGTTGATTTTGCAGCTGCTGATATCCTTCTATGGAGGAACAAGAAACTTTCCGGAGGCGTGCTTGGTGGTGTAACATCTCTCTGGTTTCTCTTTGAAATGCTTGATTACCATTTAATCACTCTGATTTGCCACTTAATGATACTGGCATTATCGGTCCTTTTCCTATGGTCCAATGTGTCTAATTTCATCAACAAGTAAGACTTTTCAATCATTCTTCTATTGATGCTTATGATCGTGTAATTTGAACTCTTATTGTAACTCATCAACTTTGTTCATACGAAGTTCTCCACCAACCATTCCAGAAGTTGTAATCCCTGAAAAGTGTCTCCTTAAAGCTGCATCTTGCTTTACGTTTGAAATTAACCGAACTCTGGATATTGTACGGACCATTGCAACCGGCAAAGATTTGAAGACGTTTCTTGGTGTATGTTAATGCTAAATTTCTGCTATGCTTTCTTCTAGTTTACTCTTCTATTAAGCAAAAAACAAGTTATAAATAACAGGATATGATTCTTCAAATATTTAAAAGAATTCGAAAATTTAAGCATAACGATGTTGAATATATACCCATATTCGGCACTCGGAATCGTTATTGAGCATTTGTACTATGTTTTCAATTCACTAGGTAATTTTGCTTTGCTGCTTTGCTTCTGTAGGCTATTGCTGGACTATGGTTTCTGTCAATTCTGGGTAGCTGTTTTAACTTCTTGACGATGGTCTACATAGGTAAGGAATTTGATTGTTTTCTAATACCTTTGCATTAATTCCATCATTTCCAAACTTCAAAATGTTCTAATTAAGTTTTTAAAGTATTAAATGTTAGTAATTTGAATCTAACAATATTTTAAATATAATTAATGTGTTTTAAATATGCTAAATGTTAGTAGTTTGAATCTAACAATATTTTAAATATAATTAATGTGTTTTAAATATGTTTTATGTCATGTTTGAACTAGAACTTAATGCGCAAGTCAACAACGAGCCTAATAGAAATACTTAGATTGATAGGATATTGATTTTTTGAGAATTCAATTAGTTGGTTTTGAAGTTTAAGGATTATTTTTTAGAACCTTTACCTTAGTTTAAGTACGGCATACTGAGTTAAATCAGATATTGTAATATTTTTTGAGTTTGATGACACTCCCAAGTGGACTTTATGACAGTATTTATTCTTCTATACACTGTGCCGGTATTTTATGAGAAATACGAGGACAAAGTGGATGCATTTTCTGAGAAAATGATAATAGAGCTTAAGAAGCAGTTTGAAGTGCTTGAGAAGAAGGTTCTGAGTAGTATGAATAAAGAGAAGAAGAAAGATTAGTGTCTTTTTTTTTTTGGCTGAAATCAATTGTTTGATTGTATTTTTTACCTCTCATCATCTTTGAGTCTCCCTGTTTTAAAATTGCACATATCCTCGTTGAATATGGTTTTTCAACAATGTATTAGTTTTTAAGATCATATGGTTTTTGTATGCATGTCTGTACATATACATACACGCACATATTGTTATAATTAATAAACTCTACAGAGTAATTCAATTTATTTTACAGAGCATTCGACATCCTTTCGTTGTCAATATGCATGATTTTTTTTTTTTTTTGTACCATTGTGGTATTGAATGTTGAAAGAAATAAAATTCCGTTGTTCTCTTTTGTTGATTGTATCTCTAGCAGAGTGTACTACTTAGATTGATATAATTATATGTAGTACACAATTTAGCGACATTAGAATCAATATAAGTAGTACATCCTTTTTAAGAGTTAACATTTATAATTTAAAATTTCGCTCTTTTAAACATATATTCTTAATTCTATTCTCAATTAAAGTTGTTGACTAAATGTAAATTCAATTAACATATTTTTATACTTTTAAATATATAATCATATCAATTATTAAATCACTAATAAAAAAAGTTAAAACATATAAAACCTCATCCATTCAAAAAGATATCATTATTTAAGTTTAATTCCTCAAACAAGAAAGCTTTCGTTTATTTATTATTTTATTTTCTTAAATATCAATTAAGGATGGATGGTGATTTCAAATTAAAAGACTTCACCGACCCTTAATTTATATTGTCATATACTTGTCGACCATTTAATCTCGCATAAACTTGGTTGTGTTAACCAAAACAAAACTTTAAAATCCTTTTTCCTCTTATTTGATCGCCAAAATTAATAATATGAAGCAAAGATTTAATCTGTTGATGGGTTTGATGGTCCATTAGATACACAAGCCAGACTTGATTCGTGCTTAACCTTGGACAGTTTTGGACTTGTCCGGACATTATTTAATTTTAATGTTATTTTTTTCAAATATATTTTTAATATAAATATAAAAATAGACAGCATAATTATCTTGCCCTTCCCAGTGAAATTAAAACTCCTATCTGACCCCCAACCATACGAGTTCAAATTTTATTATTCTTTTCCCTCCAATATCATAATAATAATCTACAAGACAAGCTCCGCATAGGTCGTTGAACCAACCAAAAAATGAATGTAAAATTGAACTAAACAAACTAAAATTAATCAGTTCAATTTGATTTGATGGAAATAAAGATTACATAATTTATTTATTTTACAATTAGGTATCGGTATGTTCTAATCTAAACAAAGTAGTTCACCTTAAGACATTCAATTAAAAAACACTATTTATAGAAACACACAATCACATTCATTTTTCTTAAATATAATTTCATTGTATGTACATATGATCTTAAAACAAAATGATATTTACAACTAGTTTACCTTATTTTGTTCCCTAGAAGCAGAGCAGCAAGTATATGGAGGTCTCTATTCCCCAAAACTACCATCTAAACAAGAGGCTTTTTCTCGATTCTACGTATGTCTTTCGGATATGCCCATAATCTGGAAACGGGCTCTTCATCTGACTCGCTATCGCTATCTGAAGAGGATATCATTGATGTATAACCATCCATTAAGTAGTCGACGATCTGAAACACATGCAGCGTTTAGAGTATGTGAAATTGAGAACCGAAAAAGCAGCAATGGAGGTTACAACTTACAATTACCTGATGGGGTGAAATAGGCTTAATCTGTGCATTTTCATGTTTCGGGTCACACTGTCTGTTTGAGCACTTCAAGTTCTTGAGCCAAACTATCGTGTCACAATACCCGCAATATCCCCTACTGGACATTAATTTCTTTGAATAAGTGCCTGACATTTTAAATAAATGGTAAAGATGAGAAAAGATGATGCATTTGCAAGTGAAATATTCAAAGACGGAGAGAGTTTCCGGGATATAAACATTATAAAATGGAAGCCCCAATATCGCACACCTTTATATGCTCTTTTAAAGGTCTCTTTCCAATCAATATCAGTTCGAGTAATCACATTCTCCTCCCAAAATGTATAATCCTTGTTTACCGATTTACCACTCCACTGCGTCTTAGTTCTGGAAGAATTGTTTGATCTGCCAAAGAATATCGTATATTGCAATTCCCATAGATGGTTATCATTTGCTGCTAAAGTCCATGACCTTCATAAAGCAGTCAAAGTCACTCAAATAAGCAAAAAAGAGAAAGAAAAGGTTTCGAGAGAATTGGGGATGGATACCAACAGATACCTAACGTCTTTTAATCTAGTAATTACGGGATAATCACTGCAAGTTTGAGCATCGAAAAGGGAGGAAACATTACCTGCAGACTAGGCCTGCAGAAATTAACGATTGCAAATCGAGTAAACAGAATATATGAACAAGAACATCTTGAGGCAATTGAGATGGCCCTGGAATACGTAGGGAGGTAAGAAATAAGAAGTAATTAGACCAAAAACCGATATTCGATCAACTACATGATTAAATTTCTAAACTTTATAATGTGAAAATTCAATTTGGCTAAAGGGCCTATTTTGAAAGTTTTACCTTTTTCTTCCCTGTGTGCTTTACTGCGTCTTTTATGAGCAACCTTTGCTTGCTTAAACTCCGTAACGACCAAACTCTTCTTCTGTTTCGGAAAGGCAGCTTCTGCACTCTGAAGTAGGAAATGAGCTGCTGCAACGGCGCTACTGGTCTGCATTCTACATTTTAAAATAACATTCATAAATAAATGATGAATTGCATATGCATAGTGTAAGGTAATAATCAACCATAACATATAGTTCCGATTCGATAATGATGTTTTGAAGCATTCTCATCTATCATCTAATTGTGCACCCCTTAACCAACAGAACCAAGTTCTTAACACAATGAATGCATGCATAGATGCAACAAACAATCAGGACCTACTTTTCGATAAACAGTCATTTACAATCAATGTATCCCCCCCTCTCCCCATTTCTATTGCTAAGAAACAGATTAAATCCGAAGAATACAAGTTTTGCATTTGGGAATAGTGTAATCTAAAGCCATTCTCTCATTCATTTATTTATTTAAATAAATCGGAGAAAGCTACGAGCGAATTGCGTTCTAGTTTTCGTTCTTCGTACCATACCAATCCACATTCCATGTAACATCGGTGCCAAGTAATCATACCCACATTAATTAGGTTAAGCTTAACTATTTCGGAACCCTTTTTCTCCTCCCAATAACACCTTTCAAATACTCAATGATAAATAAGTGCTCAATTTAATTCAACAATCATGAAAAATTGCTTAATTAGCTAACATCTAAAACCAAATTCCCAGAAATAAATATACAATTCAAGTTTCCCAACTTAATCAAACTACACCCAAAACCCAAATTGAACCCAAGATGGTGCAAAAGAAACTGAAATTCACAAGCAGGAAAATAAAAAAGGGGGGGGGGCTTACTCGGGAAGAAGACGAATGGCGGTAAGGGTATGCTGAAAGACAAGGGATTGGAGAGGCTTGGGGAGATTAGCATAAGCGCCTCTGAGAATAAAGCTCAACTCTTTACATGCAATTGGGTATTGATAGATTCTTGAGAGTGATTCTTCAAGGCATAGCTTTTGGTATCTCTCTGTTCGATTTGACATTTTCAATATTTTCAGGGATTTGCCACTGATTTAATTATTACAAAATTCGGTGAACCAGAAGACAAACCCTTTTTTTCCCTTAACCAAATACCAATTTTATCTTTGGGTTGTATACTTTTTGCGGGCTATAATTTAAATCTCTATTTTCTTTAGGTATAATGCTTTTCAGCCCTCCAATTTTATAAAAAAGTCATTTTAGTCCTCTACTTAATTTTTTTTACCTCTTTTAGCCCTTAAACTTGCATTATTTGTCAAATTACCTCAAAATAGATGGAAAAATTAATGTTAACTTTGCTGATCCACATGTATTTCACGTTAACAATAAATTATTTTTAATAATTTTATTTTGTAAAATAATATTTATATTTTATTTGAATTTTTTAAAAAGTTAAAAAATAATTAATTGTTGATGTGGCATCCATATGTATGCCACACCAGCAAAGTTAATAAGCATTTATCATTCATTTTGGGGTGATTTGACAAATAACGCTAGTTTAAAGGTTAAAAAAAGCGAAAAATTAAATGAAAGCTAAAATAACTTTTTTTAATAAAGTTGGAGGACCAAACAAGTATTATGACTTTTCTTAATTTCAACAAGTATGATATGTTTAGTCTGTTTTCTAAAATATTCAATTATAAACTATACGAAAGATTAGATTGTAGTGATTTGTGACCGTTTATTTGAAGGACGGAAAGTTATAGATAAACTAAGACGATCAAAATATGAGCACAATGAGAAAACTAAAGAGAGGATTAGGCTACGAAAGAGTTTGGCAGTTTTTGATTCGGAGGAGGTGGCTTGGCCAATATAGTCGGTTCCATATTGGTTCCAGTCGTTTTGGTCTGTGTGCATTTCAGTAATAAATTAGTGCAATCAATTCTGTTTTTCACATCGATTAAATTTTCATCCGTAGCAATCATATCGGTCTATTTCATCCAATTACGATCACACCGATTGGTGCATGAATAATATTAAAAAATATAAATGTTCTAACTTTTTACCATTATCGTAATAAATAATAAAAACTTTTACCAGAACATTGTACATAGACTTATGTATGAATATTTTTTCAAAATAATCAATAAATCTTAAACAATATACCAAAATAGACCTATATCGATACACACCAATTCCAGTGAAAAAACAATGTGTCCACCGATGCAATATTAAGTATTGACTACCTTGATCTTCGCCCCTTTTCCTAGTTCCAAAATTTTTTAAATGAATTCTTTGATAGTTTTCAACGGGTTTTGTGTTGATATCATATTGATTTTAGACTATTAATGTCTATCATGTCTAGGGAATGATTATATATGTGTATATATATATATATATATGACAATTAAATGGCAAATGTCATGTTCTTGTCAAGCATGAGGTTTTGATGGATTGGACTCGAGTGTTTTAACTCACAAAATGATCATCTTTAATGAAAAAATATGGATTAATCACGCGAAACAGATTCATGAGATATAAGAATAATCCACAAAAACAAATAATTTATTCAACAAATAAACTTAATTCAAATTAACTCACTCAAACATGATATACACATTTATAATTTAACTTTCATATCTCAAAATTCTAAGTAAATTAATATTTCCATTTAATTAAGATTTAATTTACAACTTTCAAAACATAATTATAAATAAATAAATATCAAAATTAGGTATAAATTTTGTAATATTTTAAATTTATTTTACTAATAAGTTAGTTTGCTTATTCTAGCTTCATTTAATAATTCCAATGATTTTAAAAAATCTAATAGAAATGTTAGGCTCAACCTGGTAGCCAAGTTTTATAAAGTGGAGTAATAAAATTAACTAACAAAAAGTCATGATTTAATGTTATTTTTTAGTTAGGTTTTAGGGTAAGCTACTTCAAGTTTACTAAACTATTAATAAGTTTATGTTTTAGTTATTTAATTTTAAAAAGTTACAAAATAGTCCTTAAATTATTCGAAAGTTTTTATTTAAGTCACTAGGCTATTAAAATCACTACTATATGACCTAATTCGTTTGCAGTATTTGCACCAATCAAAAGCTCTTTTTCCCTTTCTCTTCTACAATTCAGTTTTTTTTTTCATGAAACAACATTGAATATCACGAATCTGAGAACCAAAATCCAAACAACTTTCTTCTCCGATCTCCAACACGGACTGTCAAATTGACTTGGATCTAATGTTTGTTCTTCTACTCGTGGATGGGTACTGATCCACCATATTGAACATTGAATTGTCGTTTGGAGTTCATTAGCCGGACTTTTTTATATAAAAAAAAAATTTAACAACCCAATGACTTAAATAAAAACTTTTGAATAGTTTAGTGACCATTTTATAACTTTTTAAAATTGAGTGACTAAAACGTAAACTTACTAATAATTTAACCACATTGAAAGTAGTACCTTAAATTTTAATTTTATAAAATTAGTACATAAAACTATACATATTGGTCCTTCCTTATACGGAGAATATTACGTGATTAAATACATTCAATCTCATATCCTTTAAATTATAACAACAACATACAAATTGAACTAGAACTTAACCGATTAAATATATCAAACCTAATCGAATTCATTAATCTCAACATCAATTCAAAAGAAAAAGCCAAAGGAACAAAATGTTTCTTCTTTTTAAATAACTTCAAATCTTCAACTTAAAGTTTTAACCTTATACTTATTATAAAACTCTTGGTGAGTTAGTGTCACAGATTAACGAGTACTAACTCAATAGATGAAAATACTTTTACTTTTCAAAATAAATTATATTATTTTGAGTGTGTTTTGACATTTCATATCTTTTAAATAGAAAAATAAAATAAACATGTATACGTAATAGAATCTGAATCCATACCCATTTAGTATTTCATATTTAAATTTACCATTTAACTAAAACATCTTTTGTTATTTATATCAACCTTTTACAAATATATTTATTACATAATTTTGTTTTTCACTCACATCCACATATAATGCCATAATAATACATCTAAACAAATGAATTTTATTCCATCATACAATCAAAGCAACCAAAAACCCAATCAACTATATATTTAACCCATAACAGATTTACATGTTAGGCATAGAATATAACCAGAAATATTAAATTATTCAATCCAATTCTAAAACCATACCATAAAGTTGTACAGATGCTACTATATAGAGAATATAATCATAAACTTTATTAACTACATAATCTCAAACAATCCAATATTAAACCCCCTTCCTCCACCTAGGAATTTCCAAGTACCACACATTCACATAAAACACTACTAAACATACCCAAAAGATTGGTGGCAAATGGTTAATGGAAAAGACTGTATTTTTCCAAAAACCCTTTTTCTAAGCATCATGTACAAATCCCATATACATATATATGTATGTAATCTAAAAATGCATTTCACACACACCCTACAAAAGAACTCTGGTTGTATTGTTGAAATTTCAGATCCCGGCCGGAGCTTTCCATCTTGATGCTACCCCATCCAATGTAAATTCTATATTTTTGTTGAAGGGGGCTTTTGGCATCACCAAATTTTTACATCTCTTCATAGAGAACTCTGTTTGAATGATGTGAACATGAGATGCCTGGTTTTTGCAAGCTAAAGGAAGTAAGTTAACTGTTCCTTCTTCCTTGAACCGCCTTCTCCGTATAAATCGTTCCATTGCTTTAGCTCTGCCATTACTGATCCTTCGGAAGCAAAGCTGGCAGCAACCTACATTGTAGCATTTACAATAAGATGGACATTATGTGGTAAAACTTTATAAGCCTAAAATACCATGCAAACAATCCTAGTTATGACTAGAACTTTTACCTGATTCTTTGCTTGTCTCATATCTTCCATGTTTAAAGGCCTCAAAGCAATTACTCGTTCTTCCTCATTCTCGTCTTTTGTATCTGAAGCATCTTCTGAGTTCTTGCTTGCCTCTTCTCGCCTCTTCCTCTCCTATTTAAAGTTATAGAAAACAGAAATAAATAAGATAGATTGTACACACATGCTAGTAAAACAATGATATAGTGAGAAGAGATTTTGCAGTCACCTGATCTTTAAACCTCTCTTGCTTTATCAACTCCCTAACAGGTCGATAAGCCGCTGTTATGCACAAGTTCTGTTTCCAGTATTGTTTTTTTTTTTTTGTCATCAGTTGATAACAGTAAGATATAAATTAATGGTAAATGCTGTGAGATAAAAAAACAAACCTTGAGATCACTTCCACTGTATCCTTCTGTCATGGTTGCAAGCTCCTTGAAGTCGAGATCCTCAACTTTCTCTTTCGCCAGTAAAGTTCTCAAAATTATTTCCCTACTCTCAATGGATGGAAGGCCAACCATAATTCTGATCAAAATGGAAAGCACAAGTTAAGATGCTCATTCATATCGAGCTGTAAGCAAGTTAGTCCATGGCTTGCATGCATGATAATTGTAATAGTACCAATCAAGTGTCACAATATCCTTGATATGAAACATATAAGGTCAAGAATGTCTGACAAACAATAAATATACCTGCGCTCGAAACGCCTAATTATTGCTTCATCGAGGTCAAATGGCCTGTTGGTTGCAGCAAGGACAAGAATTCTCTCACCAGCTTTGGTCAATAGACCATCCCAATGTGCCATGAACTCATTCTTGATTTTCCGCATAGCCTCATGCTCCCCGACTCTAGTCCTTTGCCCCAGCATGCTATCAACCTCATCCACAAAAATAATAGTTGGTGCGACCTTTGCTGCTAGCGTAAATAAAGCTCTCACATTCTTTTCATCTTCTCCAAACCATTTTGACGTGATGGTGGACATCGAGACATTAATGAAGCTTGCTCCAGCTTCATTTGCAATGGCCTTTGCAAGCATTGTTTTTCCAGTACCGGGAGGTCCAAAGAGTAATATACCTCTACAAGGCTTGAGAAGTCCCCCATTGAAGAGATCTGGCCTTCGTAGGGGGAGCATGACTAGCTCTTGAAGCGATTCTTTGATATCATCCATAGCACCGATATCGGCAAATGTCACTCCAATCTCATTTGCAGGTATAACCTCAGGCCTTATTCTTTTCTCAAATTCATTATCAGGAGGAACTTCCTGCAAGAATGTTACATCTATAGTAAGAAAAAACCAAAAGCACATACGGGAAAAGACACCAGAGAAAGGTAATGGACATAAACTATTGGAGCTGCCGAAGACTTTATGCAAAAACACAAATGTATTTTATAGTTACTGTGCTCATAAACCATTCAAAACTCCTAACATTTACAGCATGAATCTGGCTAGAAGTGAAAAACAAGAATAAACTTGATATAATAACTATGATGATCAGCTTTCCCGTCTTTGTTAAGCAAGAATAAACTCCTAACAATTATATACTTTACATACATGCATAAGTTAAGTTGCATAGCAACATCTATTTAAATCATATTCATCTCAATTTTCAGTTAATTATCCAAAGTACATCAACTTACAGGTGCTTTTGCTGCTGGTGGGTTCTCTCCATCCTTCTTGACACCAGAAAGAGACTTCTCGGTCTCACTTTTGCCTTCAGAGGCAGGTGCGTCGGATTTTGGTTCTGATTTCGCACTTACAGCCTCTTCACCTTCTTTTTCCTAAAGGTTAACAAAGAGGGGTAAATAGTTAATCCATAAGTATAAAGTTACTCTAATCCTTAATGCTTGATTTCTTCTAAAGGCAAACAAGCATTAAAGACAAACCTTGGAAGATTCAGCATTTGTCTCTAATTTTAAGGTATCTTTCCCACAGCTTTTTCCTTCTTGGAATATATTCAGTCCATGGGACAAGCTGTTCCAGAGCAGAAACCTATGTTAAAGTATTTCTGAATTATGGAAAAAAGGGGTTGAAAAAAATGCTGAAAAACAATTAATTTCTACCTCTTGGATGATATAACAAGCTTGCCATTTCGATATTCTGGATCCTTATTGTTCATCAAGTGATAAGAGATTGCTGATACCACAATTTCTTCAATATAATTACCTAAGATCATGGTGTCTGCATAACAAATAGAACCCAAATCATCGCACTCAAGGTCATTCGCCGCAAGTACCTCAGCAATGTGGTTTCTGTTATCTTGAGCTTGAAGCACCTTCATATCCTCTTCCAGTTTGGCTTTCCAGCTATCAAGATTATTTTCATCTTCGGGTGGTTTTATCTCAATATTATATGGGAATAATGCCGAAAGCCTCTCATCCACCTCCCTGTAATCATCTTCCGGACCCAACATCCTAGAACCAAGTATCAGCGCTGAATGTGGAAGTTTGTTCAACAACTTTTGAAACAGATTATATAACCGTTCTGATTGGAGGAGAAGCTTCTCAACATCCCTCAGGTATAAGATGATGGAGCCGGTTTCTGATACTGAAACCAGTACCTGCAAAAGGACAACAGCATAAGGAATGCAATTTTAGGCTCAGATAAAGAACTTGCTGAAGCGTACCAGCATATGTATAGTATGGTGTTGACATGCAACTTATGTAAAACATATAAAGGCATGCGTGCCTAAAAGAAGGAATAATCTAGAAATACAATTCGTGAGTGGTCTCCAAACTGATTACTCAGTATTTATGGCATACCTTGTAAAGTGACTGCAGAAAGAGTTTCTGATCGAAGCACCAACTGCTAGTGCGCTTGTGCACTGCTTCAACAAATAAAAGGGACAAAAAATATCAGTATTTTTTACACATCCTATCATGTGCCAAGAAATTGAGTACTAATATATATGCTTAGCAACAGCCAAAAGACTCTGCATGAAGCCTAGAAGATTCACTTCAGTTTAAAGGATTGAGTACTCTATCAGACACTAGAATATAATAAGGAGGAACTTATCGAGCAATCATCAGTTGAGTTCACCTTTGGCAAAATACAATTACATTACACTCCAATAAATCCAAACTATCAGGTAACAATTCAACCAGGTAAGTAAGAGGAGTTCACTGAGCTAACTACGCAATATACAACAAGCTGCAATCAGAGAATATGTAAGTTATTTGAACAGAAGGTCTATGAAAGGATGATCAGAAGAATCAACTATTTTTCTTATTTCTTTTTTAATTCTTGACTGCAATAACTTGATGATATCATACAAATCTTTAAGCTTTCCATACAGAACTAAAGAAGATATATAAAGGGTAACCTGGATTTGTGACAGAAGCCGAAGAGATGCTACTCATATCAGATGCTGCAGAGAAATTTCTATGGAGTTTTGGATGATTGTTTGAACCTTCCACAGCCCTGCAAATATATGAAGGAGAATGTTATAGGGGACACCTCATCTCTGATCCAGCAATAACAACCAGCCCACGAAGTATAATAACCACTTTATATTCTTGTTCCATGAAAATGGGAAAGTTGAAGGATAAAAGCAATCACCTGGACTTAATATCAACAGCACTACCCGGTCGACGTAATGTACCTGTAAGAAAAATCTTGATTAAAACTATGGTGAAATAATGTTTTAGAAAATGAAAAATCAACATGATGTAAAAGATTAAGATGACAATTGAATACTAAAACCAAGCAGATTTTCTAACATAGTCTTGATGACAACTCAAAAATAAAACCCTGACTGCCTAAGCAGGATTCAGCAGAGAATCAAAATGCAGAAAAATAAGAACCTAAGGAGGCAATATTCTTCAGTGAATAAATACAGTTTACATGTTGAAAGAATACCATTTGCTTCTTCTCTTGGCGATAGGAGCGAAAAGGAACCAAACAAGCCGTTCATTCGCTCTAGAGTCATCTCTGAGATGGACCTCTTCAAAGCCTGCAAAAGATGCAACTAAATTAGGGTGTGATGCGCATGGTAGATATTGTATTGACTACAAATTAATAAGATTGAATTAACTCAAGAAATGCACTTGAAAGGGTTAAATTGTTGAACTTTCATCCGCAACACTCAATTTCATAGACAAACACAACCATGTCAAATGCTTGCATGGAGTTTATATAAAATAAAAAATAAAATAACTTACAAATTCTTTCTTGGTACAACCATATTTGCTCTGCATCTGTGACAATGAAATTGTAGAAAGAATAAGTAGGACTTTATGACAGTTGAAACTTAATGACAAGAAAAGTTGTGTCTATTCACCTTAAGAGAAAAATCAGTAATGTCCAAAAGCAGAAGCTTTGATTCAAAGTGATGTGCCAAAGCCTTGGCAAGCATTTGCTGGTAAAGCTCTTCACAAGAACAAAAGGCAGCACTTTAAGTTAAAAATGAACTCCAAAAGATGAATATCTTAATATAGAATTAGAGAAACAATTCCAGAAACATACCAGCAGGTCCTGAGAGCAAAATAGCTTTGCTGACAGGAGAAAGGTTCCGCGTGTGCCTAGAGACATCACTGTGTTTTAATTGCACATATGCAGTACTTGTCAATAACGCCTGAGTTCTTTCACTGTATTAAAACACCATCCAAAGGAGGAGTGAATTTGTGAAACTATTTTAGAACTTTGCCTAAAAATCAATACATAATATATTGATGGGATTAAGAAAACCTGTTAACTCATACAATTATTTGAAAGGATTGGAAATGAATTCCTTAAACTTCTAGTAGTAAGTGTTTGTGCATAGAGTAGTTAATTTAGTGGATAAATAAACTTAATTGATGTGCAAATAGAATTAAAAGGCCTGAAAGCAGTCATCAAGGGGTGGAAATCCCTCGAGATAAAATAAAATAAAGGAATATTCAAAGCCAGAGCAAAACCTGCAGCTTTCATGGAGTTCAAGATCTAAGACTGCCCAAAAATAGTCTATATCCTAACCTGAAATCATTAAATAAATATTGATATGTTCAAACACTATGCAATTGGCATTATCATGTTGAAGAATCAATATAGATCTGTCTGCTTAACATTCATGACGTCACATAAAATAATATTCCACAGCCTGCAGCAGCACAAAAAAGGAAAAACAATAACAGATTGCATGGCCCATATATGATCCAAAATTATACATCTCTAGAGAACAAATCAAAATGGGAATTTTGACAAAGAAATCAAATGAAGCATCTTGAATCTTGATTATCCCCAGCCAGGAGAAAAAAGGATAAATAGATTAATCAAAATACAAGGAAAAAGGTTTAACCCCCCCCCCCCAAAAAAAAAAAAAATCAGCAGCCAAAAAGCAAAAGATCACGGGTGTTAATAGTTGTTAGTAGCATGTGCAAAGAATATCTCCAAACCAGACCATGCACATGGTGCTTAATACATACTAAAACCAACAACTTTTGGTTCTCCTCTTTCTACACTGGGGGGACCAATGTCAAACACACAAGAACAAATGAAGGCAGTATGGCACAAATCCTTTTATCCTTTCATCTTCATTATAAACAAAGATAAGA
This sequence comes from Gossypium arboreum, assembly GCF_025698485.1. NCBI lineage: Eukaryota > Viridiplantae > Streptophyta > Magnoliopsida > Malvales > Malvaceae > Gossypium > Gossypium arboreum. Next base: position 117,899,391 of record NC_069081.1, on the reverse strand, counting down.
AAAAACAATTTTTTATTTCACAAGATCCTTTTTAAGACCTACATGGATGTAAAAACAGAAAACTAATGCAAATCATGTAATGAAAAGATCATAAACCAAAAAAGAAAAGAACAAAGACCCATCATTGGCTTACCTAAGGTAATAAGGAAAATCATCAAAGGAAACCTTGCTAAGCTTTCCATCTATAACTTGTCTCATAAGTTCTTGCTCAATCTGCTCCCCTGTAATACCATCATCTGCAATGGTGGTGTTCCCAGCCCATTTGCTTACAGTTTGCCCTGAAGCCAATCCGAGGCCAACACCAATACCAACCCCAACACTCAAAGCTGACAACAATATCCCCTTTTGTTCCATTCCCCTATCTTACAAAAAAAAAAAACCACCTTTCCTGCTCTTCCTCCTTTTTTCTCTATCTAGACAGATTAAAACTTGATTCTTTTAACAACAACATCCAAATATACATATATATATATAAACAAATAAAAAGAAAAACCCAGGAAAGAAGATTCGAGAGAGAAGAAAATGGATGATGGGAGAGGGAGATTCAACGAAGAAAAAAAAAGAAAAAGGGTTGTTTTTGTTGTTGGGTATTAATGTAATGAATGAGAGAAAAGAGAATGAATTTAGGATATATATATTAGGCCGAAAAAAACGATGGTCTAAAAGGGATTTTGACAGGTAAATGACTAAACCATTAGCTTTTGAGGGACGGCCTCCCTTCAACTATTTATAGCATGCTATAATAATATACTAAAGGAGAAGGATGTTAACTTTCCCGGGAAAAAAACAAACGAGAAAATTTTTTTCACTTTAGCTTTTTTGCTTTGTTTTTCCTTTTTGACTTTACCGGTGACCGGCTTCTCTCCTTTTTTATGTCTTTTCTTTTTTCTTTTTAATGTCTTTTTGGTCTGGTTTTTTTATATTTATATTTATTTTGGGTAAAATTTATTGTTGGTCATGCAATTATGTTTAAATACCTTTTTTGGTCATTCAACTAATGAGATTTGTTCTTTTGGTCCATTTCTGTTAAATGCCCTTGAGCATTTGGCAGAAAGGCAAAGTAACAATTTAAAAATTGATATAATAATAATTTAACTATAATTTTAAGAGTTAAATACTAATTTAACCTCTAAACTATACTTTAGCAAACAATGTGGTACCTCAAATTTTTTTTATAAATTTTGTACGTTTATTATCTCTACTATTTCCCTGTCCAAGAAATCATACCAAATCGTTATAAAAAAGTGACATGACATTGATTACCAATTAAGTCATGACAAGTGAGATAATTGAAAAAAAAAATATGACATGACTTTCACACTTAAAAGAAATATTAAAAAAACTCAAAACAAAATTACTTTTCGTAAAAATTCAAATTACAAATTAATTTAACTTCATTACTGCAATTAATCTACAATTATTTTTTTTCTTCATTTCATTAATGCCTCGTTAGTGTATTCATGTAATTAGTTAATTCTCATTAGCCTTTTTTTTTCTATTTAGTTGTTTTTACTAAGTCTAGATTCCGAAAAACATAGCCGTAATGACCACCGCTAACCACCATCGACTTCCACTCTTCGATTGTTGATAGACACCAAAAATTCACCATTCTATTATTTTGACCTCCTCTTTTCAACTCCAACCTTAGATTTGCCAAAATGAGCCCCAATTTTCTTAGATATACATCCAAAGTTTTAGACTTTCTTCCTCAACTATCCACCTTTTGGCTATCAAATTGATCACTAGTGTCACATCACGTTTTTATAATGGTTTGGTGTGATCTCTTGGATAGTGAAATAGTAGAGGTACCAATTTGATAAAAAATTCTTGAGGTACCACATTTTTTGATGAGGTATAGTTTGGAGCCAATTTTGGTATTTAACATTTAAAATTGTGACTAAATTAATACAATATGTAAAAGTTGAGGACTAAATTTATTATTAAATCAGTTTTTGGACTACCACCTCACCATTCCGTCAAATACTTAATGGCACTTAATAGAAATGGGCCCAAAAGAAAAAACTTGATAAGTTGAGTGATCATTTTGAATGTTTTAAAAGTTGGGTGGCAAAAAAAATACATCTAAACATAGTTGGGTGACTATCAATATAATTTACCCTTTATTTTTTACTGATAATAGTTTTTATAAAGAATAATATAATTTTTTACCCTTAAATTTGACAACTATGATCACTTTAGTACATCAAAGTTTTAAAATACAGATTTGAATACGCAATTATTATTTACACGTAATATTCAATATAAATAAATCAGGATTATGATGTGGATAATCAATATTTAGAAAAATATAATGAAGGTAAACGAATCAAAGTTGTAAATTATAATACAAGCTTGTATTGGCAAAGGTTATGAATATTATGTGTGGAATAATTAGTTTAATTATATGTAGTTGGTTCATTTACTTACTTAATTTATTTAAATTTAATTAAAAGAAAGATGAATATAAAAAAAAAATTATGGTATAATGATAAATTTAGTCATTTATATATATTTTTAATTAATTTGGTCATTTTGTAATTAAATTTAACTCTCAACCTTTAAAAATAATTTAATTTGATCATTAATCTTTAAAAAATTAAATTATTATTATTTTAATGAAATTACCTATTAAAACATTAAAAGAAAAAGAAAAAGGAAGGGTTTTCCTGAAAAGTGATTGCTCAAAAATAGGAAAATATAGAACAATTGGCTTTTAATGATGAAATATCAATCTTTCATTTCATTGGATTCTTTTTCCAAATGATAAAGAAGTTTTTATGTGGTAACAATTGGAAATTTCTTTCTTTTTAGAAATTTCAAACGGAGAATCCCAACCAGACGTTACATTTATATATCTTATGGTCTTTCATTCCTTTTGTCAATTGAAATTAATTAATTACAGAAGTCAAATATGATACAGTAAGTTCATAATTGTAATTAGATTTTATTAAAATTTGTAAATAGTTTGTCGATTGAATATTAACTCGATTGGTATGAATATTATTGCTAATACAGGAGGATTTGAGTTCGAGCGTATTATCCTCTTATTTATAGGTTTGGAAAGAGTTATGTGTAGTTATATACATTGTGTCAAAAAGAACAGATATGCCTGTAATGAGATTGTTTAATTTTTTTTTGTCAATTTGGTATTGATTCCAAAAAAAATAACCCTCAATGTGTAAATTTTTATTTTTTTTGCATTTATACTTTTTAAAGAATTTGCTGTTTTACTTTTATTTGTGATATTGAGAGTTAATTTTAAAAAATGAAAAAATATGAAAATTATTATCTTGAATTTTTGAATGTTTTCATTTTTGTATATTTTCGATCGATTTAGTTGATAGATTTGTTTTGTTTTTATCTTTTAAGAATCGGACCTAAATTGACACAATATATAAATATTGAATATTAAAATTGATATTATAAAATTTTAAGAGTTGTCACGTCATCTTCATGTCCGATGTTTAAAAGTTGGTGATTAAAAGAAAAAATAATTAATTAAATAATTAATTTATAATTTTTATAATAAGATGATCAAAAATTTTACCAATAGTTGAGCAACTACAATTCTTTTTTTAACATACAAATCAACCTTCAAAATACTTTCAATGAAATAAGAATTAATCCGAATTTAGAAAATAAAAAAGAGATTCACAAGTTGGGAAAAGAGAAGGTAGTTGAAGAAGTGAGGAGGTGAGAGCTCTTATCATTTATCAATCAAGTTATCAAAAGGGGTATCATTATGTACAATGTTTTTGGGGTTTCTTGAAGAAGAAGAAGGAGGGGGAATCTACCAATAGGCATTGTCTTGAGAAGACTTTCCACCTCAGACTCACATGGAATGGTTTAAATTCAATATTATTTTGCAGCATTAATTTGGATTTGTGGGATACACGCCATGCCACACTGTTTACTCTTTTGCTTTTCACTACTTCATTACTAAGTCTCCATCTAATAAAGCTATAACTTCCCAATGCCCAAAAACAAATATTAAATACATTAAAAAAAAAGTAAGCAAGTGGTCCTTGTCAAGATGATCACTTTTTTTTTGGGGTTAATATATATTTTTTATAATTATATATAATTTTCATTTCGATGAATATATTTGATAATTAAATTTATTTTAATTTTTAAATTTAGATTTTTTTTAAATGTGTCTCATAATTTTAGTATGTTTGTGAGATCGGCTTGGAGTTGGGTTATGGATGTTAAAATTAATAGGGAACTAATAGTTAAGGTTAAAAATCGAACCAAACCAAGCACTTGGCAGTCACCAATAATGGGTTGCGTCAAAATGAACATAGACGGTACAAGGAAGCCTCATATCGAACTTGCATGCTTAGCTAGGATTGTTAGAGACAACCATGACAGATGGATATTTAGCTACGGTCGCAATATTGGAAAATATAGTGTTGAACATGCAGAATTGTAGGCAATCTATGATGGACTTAAACTATTTTGGTCTAAAGGGTGGAAACTGGTTGTCTTGGAATGTGATTGTTTAGTTGCAGTTCAAGCAATGATGACTATAAAGGCGTAGTGAACAAAGCACTAATATGCATAATATAAGAGCTTTATGCTCAAGCATGGATAGTTCACATAGAGCATATTTACAAGGAATCTAATGGAGCAGCTAATACTTTAGCAGGTATGATGTTTGATTGTCAATTGGGTTTTTATGAGTTTGCTTCTCCCCCGCTCCCCCTACAACAAATTGATACTTTTGTTTTGAATAATTTGCAATATGATATTTATGTAATTATTGTTCTATAATTTATTACTCTTCCTTTTCTTACAACAAAAAATAGATGTTTTTGAAAATTTCTGTAAGATTACATTTTAGATTGTTTTATGTAATCATCTTAAACTTAAAATTTATTTAAACTTTTGTTTTCCATTTTTAGATTATATATTATTTAATTTTCAAGTGATGTAGCATTTTTATGGAAGCTAAGTTCAATATTAAAGTAGATCTAATTGTTAAGTTTAAGTATTAAAGTAAACTAAACAAAATATAATCATCAATGTGGACTTAATTGTCAAATTATTTAGGGCTAATTTCACTAAATGTCACCATATTATTGTCTAAATTTTAAATTGGAGTTTAAACTTCAAAATATTGTAATCGAACCCTTAAAATGTTAGTGTTATATTAATTAGGTCATTTCATCGATATAGTCATCAATTTATGCATCAAATGATAGCTTGAATCTAATGTTGAGAATATATAAACATGTTGATCGAATTCTAAATAACACATGTGTACCTATTGTACAGATAGCTAGCTCATATCTAACATGTTTGATCCAAACTATTCATGCGATAAAATACACGTATTCATATTTAATTCACGTATTTTAAATATGTTCATTGTCAAATTCGAACCGATATTTAACTCCCAAATTAAAATCTAAAATTACTATCAATTAAAATATTTAAAAATTTAAAAATAAACCCTTTGTATGAAATGAAATGCATCTTCTTTATTTATTTCTACTTCCTCAATCAGCATATTCTTTTTAAATCCCAACCTCGTTAATCACCTTTTGTCTTCATTTTTTCTGAGGGACACTCCACCAGAAATTGAATTATTTTTTTCTTCTTCTCTATTTGGCATAGGGGATGTCTGGTTGCATTTTCTTGCTTTTTAAACTATAAGACAAATGCATACTTACACCAAACTTTCAAAACCCACAGTCTCATAAGAATTACACGTAACTTTTTTCTTTTATTTTCATATATAGATGGATATGATTCTTTACTTTTTTGACTTCCAATGCATGCATGGTCTGATATGGAGAGCAAATCCACTGTTTCAAGATCATGCCTTGATGCTATTAACTCAAGTCCCCACCTTTAAATAAAATAAAATAAAAAAACAGTATAATTTGCAACACTATGATAAATTATTAAATTTAGGCCATATTTTGGCAACACTCACATGGAAAATGCCAAGCAAGCCGACATTCCTAAACCAACTGCCCACTGCCTACTGCCTTCTGTACTGCTTGCTTATTGATTCATTAATGGTCTCTGTTGTTAATTTGCAAGTTGCCTTGTCAATGACAAATTGCATTGCATTATTAAAACCCTATATGAATCAGATGTGGGGTTCACCTACACACTCAAATCATATGCATGCATACATGTAATGTATGTATGTATGTATGTAGAAATGGAACTTTATCAAACTGTTAACCTTTACACAGCATTATATCGTGCAATAATATTACATGCACCAACTTGTCACCATTGAAATATGCATTAGTCTACGTCAATTTTTTTAAAGCTCTGTTAGCTATAACTTTCTTTAAAAAAGGCATATTTTTAAAAAGTTATCTGTGAGTTTTATTTAACAAATAAATTAATCGGTTTTTATCTGAAAAAAAAAGTATAATAACTATTAGCTTATGTGTGTGCCATTAATGAAAACCCCATCAAACTGCAGTCGTTCATTGTGGCAGTGGTTTGTGATATTGAAATGAACTAACCCTAATGCGAGCTAAAGTGATCATAATAGTATCCAAATGGCCGCATGCTTTAAAATAGGAAAAAGTATTATGGAACAATTAAATTGTATTTTATTTTTTATTTAAAAATGAGTAAATTAATTTATGTATGTTTAGATTAAAAATAAATTAGTCATTCTGTTAAAAGATTTATCTATTTTTTTATTAAAATTGATTCTTATATATTAATATGAGGTATAAGTAACACGTCATATATCATTATTTGGTTATTTAAATCAATCACAGTAATTTTTAGCAATATAAATAGATAAATTTTTAACAAAAAATTTAAAATTTATTTTACTCTTTAATATAATCTACATGAATTTATATATAAATATCACTTAAAAACATATAAAATATACTCATTTGTTAATAAATAGGTGAAGAAAAATGGGTGAAGGAGACAGATTAAACAATGGAAACTCGTGCAACTTTCGAATGATTGTCACTTCTTCTACTTCTTCTTCTTCTTTTTATTTATTTTTATTTTACTTTTATTGAATCTGATGAAGTTCATGAAACCCATTTGATTGTCACTTCTTCTACTTCTTCTTCTTCTTTTTATTTATTTTTATTTTACTTTTATTGAATCTGATGAAGTTCATGAAACCCATTCCTGCAGCTTTCTTCATAATTTCATTCATGCATCTCTAGGTGGGATCTCAGACATGTCCTAATATAATATATGTAGAGAGAGATATGGCAGAACTGAGAGCCAACCCTGACTGGCTAAAACGGGAACCAGTTCGGCCAGGTTGGTCCAGCCAAGAAGTACCTACTGGCTTTGTTCTTGTTAGGCAGTGGTGTTACATTACATATCAGACATAAAAATTAAATAAATAAAGAAATTAGTGGTTCATTCCAAAGTAGGCCAAGAACAAAGGAGGAGGTAACCAATAATATGGCCACACTCTCAAATTTTATATAGAAAAAGAAGAGTGTCCCTTTTCATCAATTTTCAAATATATATATTTTATTTTATTAAACCCAAAAAGTTGGTAAAAGGGCACATGATTCCACCTGTCTTCTGTTTTCATCTCTCTTTTTGATTCCAATGAGATTACCAACTTTTGGTCTCACATTTTTTCTGAATTCAAACCCTTTGATTTTGCTTCATCAAAAGCATTTTCCCAATTCATAAATGGCTCAACAATACCACCCAATTTCTCTTTTAATCTTATGTTGGGCTTTTTTTTTTCTTTTTAATTGAGTAAACATAGTAATCACTTTAAAATATTTTTTTACATACGCAATATTGTTATATTCATCACAGTTTTATTGTTGATATATATACTTTATTCTTTCTCCATGGAGGCTAAATACATCCCTAGCTATCTTCTTCTGTCTCATCCCATTTGATATTTATTAGTTACTTTGACATATAAATCAAGGTCGAAGGTATAGAGGTAGGCTTTGGACTTGGCTCTTCCAAAAATAAGAGATATATCATTTAATTCCTTAAAATTTTATGAAATTATATATTCAAATAATGATAAAATTATATTTTAATCCTCTATAAATTCTGATTCACCTTTCATTTCTCTAAAACAATTTTCTGAACTCGTTTAAAATATAAACATGAAGAATAATCCTAAAATATCTCACTCTAAATATTTTAAGGTTTATTGTATATTGTATATTGGGTAACGAATATGGAAATACTTCATGTCCATTTTCCAAATAAAAAACCCCAACTTGCCTCCTTTCTTTAAAACAAATCACTTTATTCGGAGCAAAATAATTTTTTTCATCCCTACTTTCATGTACAAACTAAATTATAAATACATACTTAATAATTAAATAAGTCTTACTATTAAAGAGTAAAATTTGAGGGACAAAATTAAAATTTTGATATATCAAGTTTGAATCTCACCGCAAATAAAATGTATGAATTTCTTAAAATATTATTAAATTATCGGCTTATAATTAATTTAAGTGTCACATTTTGTGTGCAATGAACCCAATAAGGAAGTCATTGTCACCAGTGCTAAGATGGTGATTATAACTATTCTTGGGACTTGGGAGAAAATTAAAAATAGGCTTAGCCATCCTTTTCCTTTAAAACAGTGCCATATTGTTTATGCATTGGGGCCACCGTTGCTTTACCTAAATAAAAAGTTTGATTGACATGGATGGATTTGCCAGGTTTTGCTTCTTCATTTGTGCTGCTCTTCTCCCAATTAAGTTGGATGGAGTTGGATTAGTTCCGGCTCTGGAGTTTTAGTTCGATTTAGATTTTAATCGAATTTATTTTTTTTTAATTTTTTTCATATTTCAAATGAATTTTCAAATTTTAGTGAACAGGTTAACTCCTGAACAAATTTAATTTATCCTACTTGTGTCTCATTCTTGTCCTTAGTTTCTTTTGCCTTTGTTTATGAAAGTTCCAAGTCAAATATGTACTGCTAACTTGTATATCTCTTTAGCCTCATTTGTGTACTTGAAGTAGCAATTTTCCTTTAGGCTATGAGAATCTAAATTGTATGGCCAACCCAATATGGATGTTCCATTTGTAAGGCTTGACTAGCTATGATTAGCTATTGGTAAGCCCCAATTTTTTAAGTGTATACTTATATATACTATCTACTTTGGGCTTGTATACCTAATAAACCCATTCTTATCTTTGATTCGTTCAAGCCCAAATATTAGCTCAATTAAATCATTTTGTTTTGAATATTTTTAGTTTGGGTAATTCAAGTTGTTTTGGGTTTTGATCTCGAGATTCAGTTTTTTTTTTTTAAGGTCAGATCATTATGAGTTGATGTTATTTTAGGTTTTGATTACTTCAAATTGAAGTCAGTTTAGGTTTTTTTTTTTTCCTAATAACTTCCGATAATTTCAAATTCAAGTTAATTTTGGATTGTTTTGAGGGTTGAACAAATTTAAATTGTTATTTTTTTTTATAATTAAAACATGCTGTGTCAAATTTAAATTCAGATTTATCAAATTATGTTTTTTCATTTTGGGTCAAAATCAGTAAATATAAACTCCATGCATAAAAACTAAACCTAGCTAGCTTGTTTAAATCTTTAATAATAATAATAATAATAATAATAATAATAATAATAATAATAACCTTCACTTAAACCAATACTTTTTTGAATTGGATCGTATTGGTCGGTCGGATCAAGAATCAACGAAGGTAATAGTTCAAAGAAAATCATTAGACTGATTGATCTGAGAAATGGTATAAATCGATTGAACCGAATGACTGAATTGAATTATTTTTTTTATCTTTAATGATTTATTCAATTGAATCGAATGAATAGACAAACCAATAACCTAATCGATTTGATTACCAATTTCACCTGAAAACCTCGCCAAGAAAGAAAAAGAGACCTAATCGTTTAATAACCTGGAAGCTTTGGAGTTCAATTTTCTAATAGTTCATTAACAAGCTACCACAAATTTTCATTGGTGCTCTTATCCAACTTCAAGCAAAAAGATATGCATGCATTGGCTCAATGGCATGTGATTCCCATGGCGACAAATGATGGCCATGGAAGAAGACAAGTACAAGACGGAAAAGGGAAACAAAAACGTCTTGGTTTCTTTCTACTTATCAACTTGAATCACGCAACTTCCTGGTCTATTCATTTTACAAACAAAAAACCTCAAAAAACCCAGCAGCCAAAGTCATTCTTTTGCTGTCTAGACTTTTTATGTCACTGTAAAAAAGGGTCAAAAAAAGCTATTGGATGTAGACCCTGTATGCTCTAATACAATGTATATACAATGCCGTCCATACTAGAGCATTGTTCATTGTTCATGAGGTTTTTACAATGACCCAAAGCTGAAAAATGAAGTAATATTAACATTGGTACTAGAATTGCAGCTAGTAATATAGACCTCTCATGGAGGTAACATGGGGGACAGGTGCCTATGCTGATTTAGAAGGAATTTTTTGTCTTGTGTCTCAAAACACTATTGGAAACATTATTGCACATTTCATCATCTATGTCAATATTTGGAGACAAGCATTGTTGTGACATTGTGACAATTTTTAATGTCATGTTAGCTAACTACAGTGACTTAAAACCAATAGCAGCGACAAGTAGCATGTATGAGGTTTTGGTCCCCCCCTACCTGTAGCAACTTGCAAGGAGATAAAAGAAAAATAAGGTCATATAGATACAGTAAAGCAATGTTATCAAAGCTTGGCAATTTCTACTAGCACAATTTGTCTATGTCTCCCTATCCTTACTGGTTTGCATGTGCAGAACTTTCTCATTTCAATGGCTGAGAAACAGTCCACCTAAACAGCTAAACTTTGAGTTGTAAAACAAGTAAATTGACTGGATATGAACTAGAGAGGAACAGGCATGTTTTGTAAGGGCAGCGAGATCCGTATCTTGGACCCCATGGCTTAAAAGGGGACCAGATTATGTCAATTTTCTTCAAGTTACCAACTTTCCAGTACAATCAGAACACATTATCTTATCATTTGAAGAAACCCCAATTTTTTTTTTTCATCCATTTAAACCCATTTCTCACTAGGAGGTAGAGATTATATTTGCAGAATGATTATGCTGCAGTAGTTCTTGCGTTACTTTTGAGGGTGAGCACTGAGCAGACATGTAGAATTATTGTCCCTTATCATGATGATTTCCAACATAAATTTAATTACTAATCCTAGTATCTAGATGATTAATTTGGTTTATCAAATTAGGCAGTGCCACCTATCATGTCATGCATGCATGAAAATCGTATCCTACAAAACTGCTGCAAAATATATCAGCATTGGAAGAGCCCTAAACATGATTATGTTTTGAAAATCCATGCAACATGTTTCATGAAATTAATATACCTTGTTTTTTAGAGTTATTTTACTTCAATAAAATCAAATAAATGCTTGTTAAGTGATATATATGATCCAGAGGAGGTTTTTGGTAATGGAAAAAGTGAATTTCTGCAAATATATTCAATATTTTGGATTCAAAAGGATGCTGCTGTTATTATACATATGGATGCTCAATATTTATGCAAGCAAAAGGAGATGTATCCTCGAAACAAAAAGAAATTCCTTATCATTTCATAAATTTAAAACTTTACAGAAATAAAGGAGAGATTTCCTTTTAAGTTGTGAGCCCCTACACTTTTTTCCTCATGAGGGCCAGAATTCAATGGCCAAATACATTTTCACAGCTTTTAACATCCTTACAGTACAAATTGTACATTGTCAATGTCAGAACAGAAAAGAAAAGGACAAATAACAAGTGGCCAAGTAATCTTCTTGTGACCACCTATTTCTTCTCTTCATGTGGATTTGAAATGGATTCTAGTCCATTCATTTTCCTGGAAAACGAAACATGAAAGAATATCAGCACTAGAGCTTGATTTTCTAATGGAACAATTATCAAACAAGCAAAAGGAAATTGGAAAAAAAGATCATACCGATTGATTTTTTGCAATGGAGAACTGCCTCATATATTGAGCTTTCAGAATCACATGATTTTCGGTACTCGTCGGCGGAGTATGCGACGCTGATTCGAGGAGATGTTGTGGTTGAATACACCCAGTTCTTCCTTGAATGAACTCTTGCATCAACACTTTCAGCTCTACCACTTGACTTGCTTCCTCTTAATATCCTTCTATATAATGGCCTAACAAAGTTCAAGTACTTGGAAAATATCCGCTTGGACAATCTTCGACACCTTGTCAAAGATGGGTGACTCGTTTTACATGGCGGAACCATGAGATCTGGTGCATGTGAAGTGGTAGTAGGCAGGGATGAAGTCGAACCGGAGACTTCGTACGCCTCCACCTTCGAAGGCTTAATGAAAAAAGGCATGACATGGCCATTGGAAAAGAGCTCATCGGCATGAACAAGTGTGAGGGGAGTTTGTGAAATGGGAAAATCAAACTTAAAATCCTGAGAATTTCTGAAGAACCTCTTGGAAGGTGGCATCCTCGGGTCCATTTCGATGAAGGAAGCTTCATCATATGCATCAAGTGAAGCTCTAAGGGAGCTGTCTACACTATCTAAAGAAGGTTTTAGGTTCACTAACCAACTATATGAAAAGCTTTCAATGGAGAGGGGTTGTGAAGTTTCCATGGCTTCCACTCTATGAAAGGGATGCAAGAGAAACAGAGAAGGGGACTACAAGCAAAGGCCCCAATTCTCATGTAACATATATATACCTTAATATCCCTCCTTCCTAACAGCTTTATATATGGTTTATTTGGCAAGAGACAATGGATTTTAATAATTGAAAAGGGAAAAGGAGAAAAGGAACAGAAAATGTGTAACCCCACAACAGCACTCATATTGTTTTGTTGCATCAAACCCCACCCCACACTTTCCTTTTAAACATTACAAAATAGATGACTTGTTGGCCAAACTTGTAAGAAAGAAATTAGGTTCTTGTACATAGTCCAATCTTTATCTTAAGCAGCATTTTATAAACTAAAACAACTGTCATTTCTCATAAATTTATAGGCTATAAAAGGTGAAACAAGAAATAAAGGAAAAGCAGGTTCATGCACAAGCATAATCCATCCAAGATGCTACTTAAAAGTCTTAAACTACAATAAAGAGTAGCAAATGTCTTCCTAGCTATGTTACCCCGAACTCCAGAAGTGACTGTTGATATGAATATGTATCCTACACGGGTATTCTTGATATCCTTTTCAAGTTTTTTCATATATTTGAGGGATTATACCTTTTAGCCTACTCCCATTATAATTGCATAACCATGGCAAAAAGACAATATCGCAACAAGACAGTGAACATATATGATATTACAGGGCATGGAAAAATAGATGAAATAAAAATGATGCACATTGTCACACGTTTAAGCAGTTTGGTCCTTGAATTAGTTAAATAGATACCTTAAAAATCTCAAGGGGGAAAAAGGAAAATATCACTAATGGTAAGGGAAAAGGCAAATAGAATCTGATATGTTCTATTGGTAAGGAAAATTGAAGGTTTTGCATCCACTACCATTTCTAGTGGTGGGTGAGTTTTGGATATCCTCCTTCAAAACTTGGAAGCCAAAAGAAAATGATATTGTTTTCATTTACCGACAATCTATAAAAGAACAAAATAAACAGACAAAGGTTCCCCCTAGATTTGTCGGAGAATGAAAAGACAATGACCTAGGTTTCATGGCCAAAAGCCAAAAATAAAGAAAGTGACTTGAAACCAACTTGTCCCTACATTGCATCCTCCTTCAGGACAAACAACAAGCAATAAGATAGGGAATTTAATCATTCACAAAGCAGTTTTAAGTTCAGAAAAAATAAAGAATGTTTTTTTGATTTCATAAAATATCCATTACAGCTTTCAAGAAAATCATTGTTTTTCAACTCATCTAACATCCTAACATATATAAATAAAGAAAATTATATAGTATTCTGGGTAAAAAAATGAACAGTGTTAGGTGCAATGACAGAGGATAGTCATCAACTCTTAAAAGATTAGTCTTTATGGACCGTCAAACCATGAAACAGTTATTTTTAAACCAGTGTCATCTAAGTGCCGGACACCATGAAAGAACTTAGTGTGCAGTGAAACTTAGGGACTATTTAAAAGATTGATCCAAAGTGCTTGGACATTTTAACACTGAATTGCAGGCAAAAAGACCTAGCAAATAGATGATGCCCCTATCAGCAAAGATAGTTTATTTTTAGGTATGAATGAGCAGTGAAGCCACTTGCAATCTACATGAGTTTTTTGGCTTAGAAAATCCCAGGAAATCTTCCCTCTTTGATATTGCAGTCATCTGCAGCACCCATCATATAGGAAAATATCTTAATAGAAAATTCAAGATAGTGGAAACATATTGCTTGTATTTTCATAATATCTATGAACACAAAAAGCATTGATATCTAATAAGTTCCTTGCTTACATATAAAGACAAACACGAAAACACCATACCAAGGAACAGAAGTGGTAGCATTCCTCTGTGTATTACAATGGGGCCGATTCAAAGTACCCATTCATTATTGAAATTTCAGAAATAAAATACTAATAAAAATCAAAATCCAAGGAAATTTGAAACGAAATAGATCAAATTTGATAGCAAATTAAACTCTAAAATATAAGAGAAATAACCCAAACTTATAAAAAGAATCCCAAATTCAAAAAGAACGAAAAGAAGCCCAGAAATATTCAAATAAACAGACACAAATAAAACCAACACATAAGCAAAAAAAACACATTAAAAAAGAGAGACTTTAAATAAATAATTGAAAACAAATTTCTTTTAAGAAAAATGTAAATTGATGGAATTTTATACCAATCACGATATAAAGGGAAAGTTATACAACAATTCCCTTCCCTCGAAGACTGAAATGCAAAATTATATTCCATTGCCGGGCTTTGAAATTGAAAATTCAAAGCAAGAATTTTAACCACGGTGCTACAATGGATTAGTTGATATAATATTCAAACTATTATATTTAGAAAAGAGTAAAACTTTGAATAAATAATTAAAAATAAATTTCTTTTAAAAAGCGTAAGTTAATGGAATTTTAAACCTATCACGAGATAAAGGAAAAGAAATACATTTCAAAAAACGACTAAAATGAGAAAAATCCGACAATTGCCTTCACACGAAGACTGAAATGTAAAATTATATTCTACTACCGAGATTTGCACCCAGAAATTCAAAGCGAGAATTTTAACCATAGTGCTACAATGGATTAATTTAATTTAGATAATATCGAAACGATTTATGTTTAGAAATGATTAAGACTTTGAATAAATAATTGAAAATAAATTTATTTTTAAAAAATCCAAGTTAATGGAATTTTATAGGTTTTATTTTCATAAATAATATAAAAAGTAATTAATTACGAAAATTGTATAGGATACAGATTAATTACAAAATAGATATTTGTTACGATGTCTGTAGGTGCTGTCTAACATATTGACGATATTAAACTAAAGTGTGATAAATTAAAATGTTCAAGGACCTGATATGAAAATTCTCCATTTTTAAGGATTGCTTCATAAACCATCATTGTTTATTATTATTTTTATTCTCCTTCAACACCAAAAATAAAGAGGTCTTTTATCAATTACCAATAAAATTTTTCTAAAGCCTTTATAATTGTAACTTTATTTTGTGTGTGTAAATCAAATTGATAATAAGGATAATTATAAAAGTTTTAAAAAATCTTATTATGTATAATTTATAATTATTAATTAAATTTATAGTTTCTAAATATAATGTGAGAAAAAACTAAAAATTCCATTAAATACTATATCGGACATGATTTAAGCAGAAAAATTATTTTTAAAAATAAATAAAATTTATTTCCAGTTGGAATCGGCTTTTTTAGAAAATATTTTTAGTAAAAAATTTGTTTAGATTGATTGGTAAGAGGCATCTCTATTTTTGGTGTTGAAGAGTAATAAAAAGAAAATAATAAACAATAAGGGTTTATAAAACAGTTATCCCTATTTAAGGCTTGGTGGTGCAACATAGTCAGTCGCACAGTTTTTTAGTAGCCAATCTAATAGGCAATTTCATATTAGGTCTCTAAATATTTTAGTTTATTACATTTTTGTCTGGTGCCGTTAACATGTCAGGCAGCACCGGTAGAATACTGTAACAAATGTCTATTTCTATTTTCGTAATTAATTACTTTTTATATTATTTATATAAAAAGGCCAATTTTATATCTATCACGATATAAAGTAAAAAATACATTTAAAAAAATGACCAAAGGGCAAAAAATCTGACAATTCCCTTCATTCGAAAACCAAAATGCAAAATTATATTTCGCTGCTAACTGCTAAGGTTTGAACTCGTAAATCAAAAGCAAGATTTTAACCACAGTGCTATAGTGGATTAATTTATATAATACACATGTGATTAGTGTGTAAATAGCTTAGTGGTTAGGCAGACAGTTACAAAGTTGGTATTTGTTATATTTCTGTTAGTAGCAGTTTAGACTTCAATTTTTAATATAAACTTGTATTGTAAACAGATTAAAGGTGGGTTAAAATTCTTTACCTTGTGAATAATTATTCTTCTCTATAGTTCTATTTTGTTGTTCTTCCAGTATTCTATCATGGTATCAGTCACTCAGTGATCATTGGGCATGGCTAACACGCACTCTGTTGAATCCGACTCTGTTGAGCCTCATGGCTCGGTGTTCCTTGGTGATAGAGTGGTCACCTTATTTCCTCGACATGAGGTGGTCAAGCTGGATGAAGGCTCGTTTGTCCAATAGCAGCAGCAGGTCCGACTTATTCTTCGTGGCTACGGACTGTTTGGACTTCTTGATGGCTCGTTGACGGCTCCGGCGCGATTTGTTCAATCCTCCGATGGAGATCTTGTTGTTAATCCTGCTGTTTCAGTCTTTGATCAACAAGACAGTTTACTTACCTATTAATTGTTATCAACGATCAGCTCTTCGTTTCTGCCCTCTTTCACGGATGTGCGTACTGCTAGTGATGTTTGGATCGTGGCGACTAATTTGTTTGCGGCTGATTCTAGTGCGAAGCAATCACAGTTGCGCCATGAGCTTCATTTTCTCCGTAAATGTAGCCTCTCAATTCGTTCGTATGTGAATAAAATCACCAGCTTGTGCGCTCTTCTTGCAGCGTCGAGATCTCAGATATCGGAGGATGAACAGACGGTGGTTCTTCTTACCGGTCTCTCTTCTGAGTTTGATGCTATCATTTCGTCTGTGTCTCTCTCCATGAGTTGTCCTTTCAACACATCGTCGATGCTTTGCTTGAGTGTGAAGCTCGCCAAGTCCAGTCCGCTTAAAAGGTGTTGGTTGCTGCAAATGCGGTGGAGGGGCCGCCCCTTCCACCCACGGACGGTCCGTTTCATGGCGGAGGCCGTTCATCTGTTCGAGGTCGAAGGCGTTCATTTCGTCTGAGAGTCCAGTGCCAAATCTGCAGTACGTATGGACATCTTGCGCAGCGGTGTTATTATCGGTACAATCGTGATGAGCAATCGTCGATCGACACACCTATGGTTGGATGTGGTGGTTCTGTGTCTGGAATGGTTGAGCGAAGTGATGATCGAAATTATGGTCAATTTGGAGTACTTGTTTTGGTCAAAATTGGAGTCCTTATGGTCAAAATTGGAGGCCTTCTGTTTAGCCAAATTCTGGCTTTGATGGTGGTCCCCCATGTGGGCCACATGCAGGGAATCCATTTATTTCCCATGGACCTAGACAGTATGATAATATTGGCCCAAATTCATTTGGTAATGGGCGTGAATTTGATAGTGGACAATATGCCATGGGGTTCCAATTTAATAATGAGGCTTTGGGCCGATTGTGTGGTAACATGGATTCTAGGCCACGCGGGCCTAATGGGGCCATTCGCTCCCGTCCCACTGATGGACAAATTGTGCCTGAGCCTTCTGCCAATTGTGTTGATATTGACCGCTCTTGGCAGACTGTTCGTGAGGCCCCCTGGTAAACAAAACCGCGTGCTCGTGTGTTTAGTGTTGCATCGTCTCTATATGATTCGTCTCAATTTATTGGGCTTCCTCCCAGAATTCCTGAGTTTCACGCTTCTAATTATTATGGTGCTACCGAGTATGACTGCAATTTTAATTCTACTGATTCTTATGTTCCTGTAGGAGGCACGTCCTGGTGTCTGAATTCGGGGGCTACTCATCACGTGTGTCGCAATGCTACGGATTTGCATGGCACCACTCCGTATACAGGTAATTCATCTCTTTTAATGAGTAATGGGGTGTCCACTCCAATTTCATCTGTTGGGAGTACAACTATTCCTACAACGCAGAAATTACTCCATCTCTCGAATGTGCTATATGTGCTAAACATTCGGAAAAATTTATTGTCTGTATCTAAGTTTGCTACTGATAACAATGTATTTTTTTAATTTCACCCCTCATATTGTGTGATTAAGGACATCCAGACACAGGAAATCTTAATGCGGGGCCAAGTTCGTGATGGACTCTATCAGTTCTCAGCGGGATCGAGTGGTTTGTCTTCGTCTGCTCATAGTGCTGTTGTTCAATGTTCCTCTACAGTGGATGATGTTTTTAGCTTGTGGCATAAGAGGCTGGGTCATCCTGCTCCTAATATTATAAAGGCTATCCTTGACAAATGTCATATTACTGTAAATAAAAGTCATCTTGATAATGTTTGTGTTATGTGTCAGAAAGGAAAATCTCATAAATTGCCTTTTCCTCGTTCCAGTACTGAGTATGTTGATTTGTTTGAATTGGTTGTTTCTAATGTGTAGGGCCCGACTGTGGTTCCATGTGAAGGGAATTTGTATTACGTTTCTTTCGTTGATATGAGTAGTCGATTTACTTGGATGTATCTAATCAATCGTAAATCTCAGGCTGTAGAATGTTTCGGTCAATTTCAGAAGATGGTTCGCACACAGTTTGGGAAGTGTATTAAGAAATTTCAAAGCGATTGGGGCGGTGAGTTTCGCGCTTTTTCTTCGGTGCTGGCTCGTCAGGAGATTCTTCATCGTGTTTCCTGTCCTTACATGTCTGAGCAAAATGGTGTCGCTGAGAGTAAACATAGACATGTTGTAGAGACTGGTCTTGCTCTTCTGGCCCAGGCTAATCTACCTATGAAGTACTGGGATTATGCGTTCTGTAGTGCCGTCCATTTTATCAATCGCTTACCTACTCCTGTCTTGGCTGGACAATCTCCTATCAACGTTTTTTTGGTCATGAACCGACTTATGATCATCTCAGAGTGTTTGGTTGTTGTTGTTTTCGGCACTTACGCCCATTTGGTAAACACAAGCTTGAGTTTTAGTCCCAACCATCTACGTTTCTGGGGTATAGTGCGCAGCATAAAGGTTATTTTTGTCTAACACCTGATGATAAGGTTATTGTTTCTCGGCATGTCGTGTTTGATGAAACTCAATTTCTGTTTCTGCTCTTGTCTCCTACTAGTGCTCAGCCATCTCCGGGTAATCCTACATATGTTCCTGTTGTTCGATCGTTTACTACTACGGACACTGGTTTGCCTTCTCCACCTCCACCAAAGGGTATTCTAGGAAGCCCTGCTGGTGATTCAGGGATTGTGGTTCAAGAAGCGGCTCATTCAGGGACTAGTGTTCGAGACGAGGCTACCGCTACTTCCGTTGTTCCTGCTGAGCGTGTTTCTCTTCTTTCTGTTTCTACTACCAATACACATAGTATGATTACTCGGTCTAAAGCTGGTATTTTTAAACCCAAAGCTTCGTGTGCCGATAATATTGACCTTGTGCCAAGTTCTGTTGAGGAGGCTCTTGTTCATCCAGATTGGTGGTCGGCTGTTCAAGCTGAATATGATGCTTTGATAGCTAACTCTACCCTTCTGGTCGAAAGGCGATTGGTTGCAAGTGGTTGTTTAAAATAAAGAAAAATCCTGATGGCACAATTAATCGCCGTAAGGCGCGATTAGTGGCCAAAGGCTGTTCATAGGTGCCTGGCTGTGATTTTACAGAGACATTTAGTCCGATGGTCAAACCCGCTACCATTCGTGTTATTCTCTCTGTTGCTGTAACAAAGGGCTGGCCACTCCGGCAAGTCGATGTCAATAATGCCTTTCTGAATGGTGATCTAGTTGATGACGTGTACATGTAGCAGCCTCCAGGTTTTGTGCAACATGGCTCTAGTGGTGAGACGCTGGTGTGTCATCTGACTAAAGCTTTATATGGTTTACGACAAGCTCCTCGTGCCTAGTTTGACAAGTTAAAACAGTTTCTTATTTCTACTGGTTTTACATTGTCCAAATCAGATGCCTCGTTGTTTGTTCGTTCTGTCTCTGATTACACTTTGTATGTGTTTGTTTATGTAGATGATATTGTTATTACTGGCAGTTCATCTGATGGAATAGATAATTTTGTCCAGCAGCTACACAACAAGTTCGCTCTAAAGAATATGGGTGACCTTCATTATTTCTTGGAGCTTGAGGTCAGTCAGTCTTCCTCTGATAGTCTTCATTATTTCTTGCCCAGAGTTCTATGTCTACTGCCAAAAGTGTTTATACCCGATGGTCAACTCTTCCATGTTATCAAAGGATGAGGGTGATTATCTTACTAATCCAACCGAATATCGTAGTTTAGCTGGTGCTCTTCAGTATATTGTGTTAATCCAGCCTGATATTGCCTATGCTGTTAATAGGGTGTGTCAGTTTATGCATGCTCCCACTAATCTGCACATAGTAGCATTAAAACATATTCTTATGTATTTGCGTGGTACTCTTTCTTATGGTTTACTTTTCGACGGTCTGAGCGGCTTTCGTTGGTCGATTATGCCAATGCAAATTGGAGGCTTGATTTTGATGATCGTTGGTCCACTACGGGATTCTGTGTGTACTATGGTCATACACCTATATCTTGGTGTTCCAAGAAACAACAAGTTGTCTCTCGGTCTACGGCCGAGGCTAAATATCGTAGTTTAGCTGCTGCCACTAGTGATGTTGCTTGGCTGACTTCTCTCTTAACAGAGTTAAAACTAAAGTCTGTTGATCCTCCGATAGTGTGGTGTGATAATTCAAGTGTCGTTGCTGTTGCAGCCAATCCAGTTCTGCACTCCAAGTTTAAACATGTTGAACTTGATCTGTTTTTTACCCGGGAAAAGGTGGCTAGTGGCGAGTTGGTTGTTGGTGAAGTTCACACTTTATAATGACCTAATTTTCAATGGTATCGAACGATGATTCGAGATCACTAAATCCGACAAATGAGTAGGAAATATTATTAATTTAGTGAGTATAAGTTAAATGTGAAGTTAGGAAAAATTTTGAAATAGTGAAATGTACAATATATATATATTAAAATAATTAGAATTGAAAACGAGGTATCAAGACCTCGAATTTTAAATCGAGCCATAAATATTTTTATAAATATTTATGGAGTGTTAATAAGTTAGTATTAAAGTTTCACAAGAAATTTTAAAGTCTTGATAGCTAATTGAACAAAAAGGACTAAATTGTATCAAATGCAAAATTGTGGGAAATGATTAAATAGCTTAAATGATAAAAGAAAGAGGGTTTAAAAGGAAAATAGACCCAAGGTCTATTTGGGCTGGACGGCAAGAGCATGAAATCACCAAAAAAATAAGGGTAAAATTGGAAAATTGTAAAATTTACTTAATAAAGCTAGGACTAAAGTGGAATTATCTAGATTTCTCTTTATTTTTCTGCATTCTCATCAGAAAAAACACCATGGAAGAGTTCCCTTAAGCTGGTTTTTCATATTTTTACTGCAAGTAAGTTCAATTCTTGATTATTTCTTGAAATTTTTGTGTTTTTGTGACTTTTACAACTAGGTCCATTTGTTGAATTCATTAGTTCTTAATTCTATGAAAGAAATTGAAAGTTTCTATGAATATGTGCTGGAATTATATGATGATTTTGATATAGAATTAGAGTTTTAAATTGTTTATATGCTGATTTTATTGAAAGAATTGAATAGGAAGTGAATGTTTGGGACCTAAATTGTAAAAGAGTTTGAAGTTAGAGTTTTATGTGGAAATTCTGAATTTCAATAGTTATGAAATAACTTATAATGTCTAGGAAAAGTATTAATTGAGAAAATTAGTTTAATTGAGGGGTTAATTAAGTAAGGACTGAATTGTATGAACTGTGAAATTTGGGGCAAAATGAAAATCAACATTTTGCACTAAAATAGTTTTGGACAGCAGCAATAGTCTAACTTTGAAAAATCTCCAAAAATTGTATAAATCTAATTATAGGATGAATAAAATATGAAATTAAAGCTTATTGAGTCTAGTTTCTTATAGAAAAAACGGTGTAAGCAATAGAATTGTAAATCATGAGATATAATAAGTTTGGTGAGACAATGTCAGAATGATTTCTGATTCCCCTGTTCTGACTTTGGAAAATCATAAAAAATTGGAGAAAATAATTAAGGGATTAAATTTATATGTTTAAAATCCTTAAAGAGTCTATTTTCAATAGAAATAAGCGGGAACATCATCCGAATCTCGTACGATGAGATAATTAATTCTTACTGAAGAAGGGTCGGAACTGTCAGACAGCAGAATAGGGGCAACTTTAAAGAATAAACTGTACTTATTGGCTAAGCCAAAAATTTTGAAAATTTTATAGTAATAAGATAAGTAAGTATAGTTTCAGGGAAAATTAGTGGATCTTAATTTCGAGTTCTGTAGCTTAAGATATAAATAATTTTGTGACTATGATGCAAATGGACAGTTTTGAATATACATAAGTAAATAGTGAAATTATTGATAATGTTACTTGTTGCATGTTATATAAATTAAGGATGTGGAATGGAGAGGAGGAGGAGGAAAATATGTATGAATATTCAGCTAGCATGGCTAATTTGTATGTTTTAGGCTCATGGACTAAATTGAATAAAGTAAAATGTTATGGGCAATTTTGTAAAAAAATGTTAGAAATGACCAATTTGCATGAAATGGATTATTTTATTATTTAAATTACAAAATTGAATGAAATTATTAATTTAGCTCAAGATCAGGGAAAAACATGTTTTAAGGATTAAATTGAAAAGTGTTGAAATTATGGAAAATTCTGACATTTTATAGAATTCATAGGTTGTTATCAATTTGTATGAGAATAACGGCTGGAAATAAGGATTACATTGCAATAATTTTATTTTATTTTAACCTAAGGATGAAATCGTCATTAATTAAAAGTTTATGGGTAAAATTATAATTTTGTTTAGAGCATTAGTTGAATGTATTATAACATGAAATAAATGAAAACGACGATCAAATTTCTTTATAAAGATCCTGATGACTTGAATACGAGACTTGAACGTGGAAAAGAAAAGATATCGGATTAATGAAATATCTGATAAATGAATCGGTAACTCCGGTAATGCTCCGTAACTCTATTCCAGTAACGGATTCGGGTTAGGGGCATTATACTGCCTGTGACCAAGTAGCCGATATTCTCACTAAACCATTGTCTATGTCGTTCTTTACTCGGTTTCGTAATTCTCTTCGAGTCGTTCCACTTGAGGAAGTTGGATGAATGTTATAGTATCAAATACACATGTGACTAGTGTGTAAATAGCTTAGTGGTTAGGCAGACAGTTACAAAGCTAGTATTTGTTATATTTCTGTTAGTAGCAGTTTAGACTTCAATTTTCTATATAAGCTTGTATTGTAAACAGATTAAAGGTTGGTTAAAATTCTTTACCTTGTGAATAATTCTTCTTCTCTGTAGTTCTATTTTGCTGTTCTTCCAGTATTCTATCAACTCGAAAACCAAAATGCAAAATTATATTTCACTGCTAACTGCTAAAGTTTGAACTCGTAAATCAAAAGCAAGATTTTAACCACAGTGCTATAGTGGATTAATTTATATAATATTGAAACGATTTATATTTAGAAAAAAGTAAGACTTTGAATAAATAATTGAAAATATTTTTAAAATGTAAATTAATGGAATTTTATACCTATCAAGAGATAAAAGAAAAAAATACATTTCAAAAGGGACTAAAATGTAAAAATCGACAATTCCTTATCTCAAGACTAAAATGCAAAATTTTAATTCACCATTCGGGATTTGGACTCAAAAATTCAAAGCAATAATTTTAACCATAGTGCTATAGTGGATTAATTTATATAATATTGAAATGATTTATATTTATATTTACGAAAATTACTTTATCAATAAGTACAAAGGTAAATTATAGTCACTCAATTATAAGTGAGTTTTCGTTTTGATTCTTGACGGTTTTGAAATTTATTAATTTTTTAATTACCTAATTGTTAAGTGATGTTTTTAATTGGTATAATGATAATTTTAATACTCAATTATTACAATTTTTGTTAATTTAACTAAATGATTAAAAATTTAAAATTCTTTTAAAATTATAAAAATTCTAAAATTAAAATTTAAATAAAAGTAGATAAAAATTCAAAATAGATAAAATGAGGATAAATTTTTAACCCTCTAAAATTTCTCTTTATAAAATTTCTAGTACCTATTCTTAAAAAAATTAACAAAAATATTGATTATATTTTTTACCTCTTCAATTTATTGACATAAAAGTAATTCAACAAATAAATTGGAAAAGAAAATATAAGTCAACAAACGCTATATATAAAAATAATAGAATAATTTATGCTATTATAAATCCCTTTATTGAGTATCAATGGGTCCTAATTAAATTAGGAAAATTATTTTAATGTCCTTACACATTTAAAATAAATTATATTATTTGAGGGCATTTTGATTTTTATTTAAAAATTAATAAATATATATATGATACGTTTTGAACCCATGCTAATTGAGTTGAAAAATTTTAAATTTACTATTCAATCAAAATTTTATTATACATACTTTCTTACCTCATTTATTAATAATATTATTGATTAAAATTGCATCACAATTACGAAATAATTTCTAATAATAATAAATGAACACCGATATTTGTGATCTAAAGATCACACATTTTAGCTCCATTTTGCCTCGAACAAGCAATTGGCCTGGGCCGGATTGGCCCATTTACATTATATAATATTGATGGTACTTATTTAGAATTTTAATTTGAAATTTTAAATTAGTAACACATACAAGCTATCAAAGTTATCCCCAACAATGTAAATGCAAATTTTGATTTTCAATGGTTTCAATTGTTGGCCAAGTATGCATTGTCATTAACTTAATTTTTTAGATAAAATACAAATTAAGTTTTAGCTCGGTTGATATGGGTACTGTTGCCAATGTAAATATAAGAATGCGTTGAAACATATTATTCTCCTATTTATGAGTTGGGGAAGGACGATGGGTTGTTCTAAGCATTATATAATAAAAAAAAAGATATGATCGAACCTATAATGATATTATTTAAAAAGAAGAAGATAAAATTAAATAATTATTTTTATTTATTATAAGAAATTTATATAGTTTTGACACATTTATATATTAGATTTATATTCGAGTTACTTTTTGGTATTACTTTATTTTTCTCATATTGTATTTTTGTTGTAGTAAAATATGTATTTATGTTATATTTTTGTATTATAATTTAAAATTTAGTTTTTTTAAATATGTCCCATGTTTCTATATTATTTACAAATTTAGAATTTAGTTTATATATTTTTATTTTTAGACTACTTTTCAAATTTCAAAATTTAGGTAAAATGGTTAATACAGATAATTTTTTTGGCTAAATTTGTTAGTATGACATTTTGAAAGAAAAATATATATTCACTTGATAGCAAAGTTTTTAGAATCGGACTGGTGGTTGAACCGATCAAGCCCCTTATTCATTGGTATGATCGGTTCGATTAAATAAATTATTAAAAAATATTAAAAATCGATTCAACTGATTCATATTGGTTCTTGGGTAAACCGGTCCAATGCTCCTCTTTGGATCGCTACCTTGACCAATTCCTGGTTCAATCAATCTAACCGGCTAATCCGGTCTAGTTCAAGCAATCTTATTTGGTAACCATATAACTGAAAAATGACATTATAATGAATTTAAATTTAATAAAATAATTTTAATAGGGTTATAATTTTAAAATACGAAAAATAGAAATACTAAATTGTAAAACTAAATTTGAAGGCTTTGAAACTGAAGTTCAGAAATTATTAGCTAGTATACCAAAATTTCAGCCAAATCAGGACTTTCAATCAATAATGATTTTGTAAGACCTAACTCTCATCTATCCAAATAAAAGAAAGTCAAAAGAATAGATTTTAAGACTAAATAATTCATTGCCATAAAAAACATACAACCGAACAAACAGTAAAACTACTGATTGGGTTATGTTTTTACTGAAATTCAAACAAATTAATATTTTTATGTAAGATAAAAATATAATTTAGTTTTTCTATTAAAATTTATTTAGAATAGTTTAATAATAATACATGACATGTTATGTGTAACTTATGTTAACATGTATGATTAATTTTAATAATAAAATAAATAAAAATTTTAATAAAAAATTAATTTATTTTTTAATCTAACTTATAAAAATTAAATATCAATTTATTAATAAAAACAAGAAAGCAAAATGCAATTTACTTTTATCCCCAAAGAAGCTGATAAGTGCACTGTGCACATATTCACGTAACCTCAACAATGTCAAAGCTGTGAAAAAATAATAAAATACTGCTCATCATATCATATAAAAACATAGCTTTTTGACTTTTGAGTTACGTGTCAATGGCCTTTGTCCTTTCGGTTGCTCACATCTCCAGGACTGGACACCACAAATGGTTAAACACGTGGCACTGTGTCCACTTCCGTCACTAGCCGACCATTGTTTTTTTTCAAAGTTTTAGCTCACCCACCTCTGTACATGTGGTTAAATGATCTGTGCCCCACAATGGGTTCTTTTCACCTTTTGCTATGGTTCTCATGCAGTATAAAAGATTGCCATTCCCAATTTGAAAAAGCTCTTGATTTTTCTTTTAATGGTGTTTTTACTTGCCACTGGGAATCTCCATGGCTATTACTTGTGTGCTGTTGTTTTTCGTGGTTTTGGTTGGATTGTCGGGGGACTGCATTGCTGGCCAAATTGGTTTAGGTTCAAGGTTACTGGCTAGTGACCAAGGACCACCTTGGGTTTCCGATAATGGAACCTTTGCTTTTGGTTTCACCCCGTCGGAGACTCGTGACCGGTTTCTGCTCGGAATTTGGTTTGCCGACCTTCCTGGAGACAGAACCATGGTCTGGTCTGCTAATAGGTATGTTTTTACTTTATAGTTTCATTAATAATTCTTTGATTATGTTTAAGCTAACTTTTCATCTTTATAGGAACTCTCTAGTCACGAAAGATGCAATCGTGGAGCTAGACACCACCGGAAACCTCGTACTCATCGACGGGGACATTACCGTTTGGACGTCGAACACGTCGGGAAGCCGAGTTGAGTTCGCGGTCATGTCGGAATCCGGCAATTTCATTCTTTATACTGCTAACAACCGCCCTGCATGGCAGAGTTTTGCGTATCCGACCGATACGCTTCTACCTAACCAAGCCTTGACGGTGTCACTTGAATTAACATCATCGAAATCGCCGTCTCACGGTGGCTATTATGGACTCAAGATGCTTCAACAGCCTACTTCGTTAACCCTTGCCTTAACATACAACTTGCCTCACTCTATTGATGATTCCCCTGAAGGTTACACAAACTACTCCTATTGGGCTTCGCCGGATATATCCAATGTTACCGGCGATGTCGTTGCGGTGTTAGATGAAGCAGGAAGCTTCGGAGTTGTGTATGGACAATCATCAAATGGTGCAATTTATGTCTACAAGAATGATGGAGACTATGATGGTTTATCTTCGGCTACGAATAAATCGAATGTACGATTATTGGTCCTAAGGAGGTTGATCATCGAGACTAATGGCAATCTACGTTTGTATAGATGGGATAACGATGTTAATGGTTCACGTCAATGGGTGCCTGAATGGGCGGCAGTCTCGAACCCTTGTGACATTCCCGGCATATGTGGCAATGGAATATGTAATTTGGATAGAAGCAAGACAAATGCTTCTTGTACATGCTTCCCCGGTACTTCTAAGGTAAACGGTGCAGCCGGTGAATCCTATTGTTCGCGGAACTCATCAGTGACGGAAAACTGCGATCGTAGGAACAAAAACCGGACTTTGGACTTTAAGATTGCAACGGTACAACAAACCAACTACTACTTCTCTTACGCTTCGGTGTTGGCTAATTACAGTGACATTGCCACTGTCTCGAGGTGTGGTGATGCTTGTTTATTAGATTGTGACTGCGTTGCATCGGTTTACGGGTTGGACGACGAGAAACCGTACTGCTGGATCCTTAAGAGCCTGGACTATGGAGGATTTGAGGACCCTGGTTCAACCCTGTTTGTGAAAGTCAGGTCCAATGTCTCATTGGAACCAGGTGGTGATACAGGAGGGTCTGGCTCTGGTGATGCTTCGAATGGTCACGAGAAGGTTTTGGTTATTCCAATCGTGTTAACCATGGGTGTCCTCATTGGCCTATTGTGTCTACTATTGTATTACAATGTTCATAGGAAAAGATATCTAAAAAGATCCATTGAAAGCTCTTTGATCTTGGAAGGGGCTCCGTTGCATTTCAGCTACCGCGATTTGCAGCTTCGTACTAGCAATTTTTCTCAGCTGCTCGGAACAGGTAAAAAATAGTAAATAGATTTCTTTTAGTTATACAAATATTTACAACTGTTGTGATCTTTTGCAGGAGGATTCGGAAGTGTATATAAAGGAAGCCTTTCGGATGGAACATTGGTTGCTGTGAAGAAACTCGACCGTGTTTTCCCGCATGGACAAAAGGAGTTCATAACTGAAGTGAATACAATTGGATCTATGCATCATATGAACTTGGTTCGCCTGTGCGGTTACTGCTCCGAGGGTTCACACCGGTAAGTCATCTGAAATTCCGAATCACTTATCATTCTCTATTCAATTCGTTTTAATCAAATAGGCAGTTCAGTTTCGTGTCTATTTATGTGTTTTTGTTGGCAGTCTTCTGGTTTATGAGTTCATGAAAAATGGATCCTTGGACAAGTGGATATTTCCTTCCTATCAGTGCCGGGATAGGTTACTGTATTGGCCAACTCGGTTCCGTATTGCTGTCGCGACTGCACAAGGGATTGCTTATTTTCACGAGCAATGCAGGAACCGAATAATACACTGTGATATCAAGCCGGAAAATATCCTTTTGGACGAGAACTTTTGCCCCAAAGTATCGGATTTCGGACTAGCTAAGTTGATGGGAAGAGAGCACTCACATGTTGTCACTATGGTAAGAGGTACTAGAGGGTATTTAGCACCGGAATGGGTTAGCAATCGTCCTATAACCGTAAAGGCCGATGTTTACAGTTATGGAATGCTACTTTTGGAGATTCTTGGTGGCCGAAGAAACCTTGACATGTCTTACGATGCCGAAGACTTCTTTTACCCTGGATGGGCCTATAAGGTATATACCCTTTAGTCCTAATGATCCATCCTCGAATCTTATACTTATTATATCACCAATTATTCCCGTAGGAGATGACAAACGGAACGCCACTTAAAGCCGTGGATAAGCGACTACGAGCTGCAGTCGACGAAGAAGAGTTGACGAGAGCATTGAAAGTTGCCTTTTGGTGCATACAAGATGAGGTCTCCATGAGACCTTCAATGGGGGAAGTGGTGAAAATGCTCGAAGGATCAATGGATATCGGCGCACCGCCGATGCCTCAAACAGTTTTGGAACTGGTCGAGGAAGGGTTGGAACAGGTTTACAGAGCAATGAAAAGAGATTTTAATCAATCAAGCTCGTTTACGATGACTACCTGTACCGGTACATCATCTCGAGCTACCTGCAGTTACTCCACAATGTCACCTAGATAATGAAAAAGATTAACCAAATGCTTAAAAGGTGTCTAAAAGGTTGTCTTCAATGACTCAATGTTCTAGTTTTATTTTTTTTGGTTATTAAATTATAATTTCATCAATGATTGTGATCTTCCTATTCATTGTTTCTTGCAGAGCAAGAAAGAAAACATAGAAGGAAATTCATTTCATTGTTTGTGTGGGTTCTTTTTCTCAAAAGTAAGCCACCCCTTGTTATTAAGACACTATCTGCGTCCGATTTTCATATTTTAAATTATTTTTTATTTTTGTCTGTCCTAATCATTTTTAATTTTTTATAAGTTTTTTATACATTTTATAAAGTTAAAATATGATGAAAGTTTTCCTATATTCTTTATATATTTGAAATTTATTTTTTATTTTTATTTTTAAAATTTTAATCATTTTATTTTTAAATTAAAAAATAAGTCCAATTGTTAATATTATAATTTTTATATTAAATTCAAATTTATTACAAAATTATCTTTTCTATTGAATTTTTTTATATCATATCTCTAAACAATTAGATTTAAAATTTTAAATCTAAAAAGGTAAGTCTCAGGTCTCATCTGTCTGTATAATTAGCAAAATATCATCCTGGAACCCCACACCGAAACAAAAGCTATAGACTTTGGATAACGAAGGTATTAACCAAACTAAACACATATAAAAAAAAAGTTAAATTATCTAAAAAATTTAAACAGCGTTAAGATTTAAAGTGATTTAAATAACGAAAAATAATTTAAATTCAATTTTTAACCAAAAAATAAGAATCAATTTTAAAAATATATAATTTAGGGTGCAATTTAATTAAGCCAATTTTGAAAATATCATAACTTAAAAAAGGCTAAAATTTTAAAAGTAATAAAAATACCAAATTAAAGCCAATTTTTATAAGATACAGGGATTAATACCAGAATTTAGGTGCAACTAGTCTTTTATTTGCAATAAAATGAAAGACTCTGTGGGATCATTAAACTCTGTTCTTAACCCCTCGAATCGCCGCTTTACACTGAAAACGTCATACGCGGATATTGCAAAATAGCCCTTTCGTTTCATGTGTTTTTTCCTCGTTGACCCATATGCAAATTCCATCACGTCAAGCACAAATTAAAGAGACTTGCACTAACATTTTCCCATTTTCACGAGGTTTTTAGTTTTTACCTTTCTTTCCCAGAAACAAGCATGAACAAATAAATACAATAATGCAACAACAACAACAACAAAAAGTCAGTTTTTCCCATTAAATCTCATCTTCCTGGAATTCGCATTTGAAGGACACCAGGAAATTGAACAAAACGCGCTTGCATATCTAAAAAGTTCTCTTTTTCTTTTGTATGTTAGGTATATCTCTCTCTCTCTCTCTCTCTCTCTCTATATATATATATATATATATAAGTGTTTTACACCGTATTTACATTGACAGCAAGTAGTACAGCTACTATATTCACCATGGCTGAACACCTTGAACAGCTTACCAAAATCTTCAAAGAATTAAGCCTTTTAGCCGAGAAACAGAAGAGGAATATGCAGGTCTATCAGAAGAAAGCACTGCAATTAACCATTGCTTACCTTGTTTTCCAAGCCATAGCTTTCATCTCTATTACCAAACAAGCTTATTATTCTTCATCAGGTCATTGCCATAACTTGTGGCTGCCTTTTGCTTTTTCCATGTTATCGTCTTTAATGTATTTTTTGGCTTTGCTGAGTACACTCGCGGGTTCCTACCGAGTTGGGTATCAGCTGGACTTGAATTTAATGGAGCAGGAGATTGTGAGTAAGCAAATACGTGAAGCTGAGAGATGCATTAAGTAATAAAGTGCTGTGATGATGATATTATAAGGTTTCTTTCAAGTTTCTGCAGAGCAAGGTCTGCATACATGATTAAGCATGATGGGGTTTCATGAAGAAAGAATAATACCCATTATATTTATATATATTCTTTTGATTTATTCTTTTATAGTATGATTAGAATTATGATGATATCCAACCTAAGTTTTGAAAACTATGTTTAGTGAATGAATTTAATTAGTCCAAGTATATTTTATTGGAAATATCCAATTTTAATTTTATATAAGATGTTTATATTTTAGAGGTTGGGGTTGAATTTATGCTTATGCTTTTTAGCATAATGTATTTTCGTCAATCATCTATTTTTTTAATATAATACATTTAAATGCATTTAAATTTAACATTCATGTCAATTAAATTAAAACGTAATTAATAAAATTTTTGAAATTTTAACTTTATAATTTAAAGGTGTTGAATTTATGAATAATTTAGAAATGATATAAAATAAAACTACCAACATTTGGTAGAATGAGAATGAGAAATTATTAAAATGCATATAGAAATAGAAGATGATTGGAAAAGAAGATAATTGGATAGTGAAAGAAAAATGAGTTTAATAGAAAAGAAAATATATGAAATATTTTAATAAAAATAATTAAGTTACTTCAATTTTAAAAAGAACAACCGAGAATTGGAGTGAGAGGAAAATCAACAGTTGCGTTTCGTTTTAAAAATGCAATTTTCATTTTCGTTGATGTTTTCTTGAAAAATGAAAAAATTTTAAAAATGTGCATGATTATAATTTTAGAAAATATTTTTAAAAATTTTAAAAATGTAAAAATTAGAGAATGGGTTTGTTTTGACTAATAATACGTGTAAAAAAACTACATCTTCTTAACTGTTTGTTTTAAGCACTACTAAACATACTTATAATTAGTATATATATAATATATTTGGATAACCGCTATATTTAGTGATCCCATTGAATTGAGTGTAATTGAAGTACATCAATTACACTATTCAATTCTTAAGGGAGGATGAGAATTTGAATAATTATGTGATTGATTATAAAATAAATACATTCAAATTTAATTACCTTACGATTTTCTAAATATTCTCGTACACAATTTAAAAATTTTTTGACGAAATTTTATTTCCTATATATTTTGAACTACTAAATTCACTAAATTACATATATATTGTAAATTATTTATATTATATTTAACTAAATTACATAACTAAATTATCAATTGATGATAACAAGAATATATGTATAATGTCAGAGAGAATAGCCCAACAAAAAAGGAACGCCGATAGGGCGGGCCATGCAAGGTATTGGCTAATTTTTCAAGCTCAAGTTTGACTCGAAAATGAACTTATTTTTTGCTCAAGCTCGATTTAATTTTTAAAAAGGTAAATTGGACTTGATTTGGGTTGCTTATATTTAAATTTTCAGATTAATTTTTATTTAAAATAAAATTTTAAAAATATAATACACTAAATGCACTAAAAGTTAAAATAGATATTTTCTAACACATTAAAATTATTTATATTAAAAACACAAATAAATATAATGAATATTTTATTGTATTAAATATAATTTTAAAATTTATATTTGGGATGTATTATTTAGTTGGGTAAGTTTGCTTTTTTAGGTTTTAGGTAATGAGTTTAATTGTTATTGGGTCAAGAATTTAATATAAATATAAATAATAATTATTTAACATATATAATTAATATAATATTTTTTATAATATAATATATTTGGGTTGGGTCAGACCAGGCTAAGCTCGGGGCCAAAAAATCTTGCCCAAGGCTTAGCACAAATAGAAAATAGGTCTTAAATTTACCAAAACTCATTTTACGGGTCTCGTATTTTATCCGAACCTCTTATTTTTTGAGCAAGCCTTTAGGCTTGAGCAGGTGGCCCAACTTATGAGCAGCTTTATTGCTAAATACTTTTTAGGTATTGTTACTTGTTTATAATTTTTTTTCTCAAATATTATTGATACTTTTATAATAATTATACTTTTAAAATTTAAAGTTATTTGTGTAATTACAATTTATATTATCAAACATCACATAAATTAGACTCTATCAATAAAAGTCTTTAGATAAATTTGTTTTCTAAAATAAAATTATAAAATTAAAATTTTACCTTAAAATGAAATTGCATTAATTCAAACTTATATAAAAGTAAAATTATTAATTTTTAACCGTTTTTAAATATTAAATATGAAATTAAAACATAACTAATTAACTCAATTAACCGTTAATTGAATCTTAGCTCAACATAGATATTATTATCAAAGTAAGAAGATCTTTGCATTATCCTTTTATTTATGGATTTGAAAGAGGCTATAGATAATTCTGAACTTTGTGTCAAAAAGTAGTAAATATGATTAAAATAAATAATGAGATTATTAAAAAAATAATTAATCTGAAATAGATAAACTTCATTTTAAGAAATAATAGATAATTGGTTAAAAGGAAAAATATAGCAATAGCTAATGGTAAGTGTGTATGGTATGCAATAGCATAAGATGCTTCCAGCAATTTAACCAAACAAATAGTACATAAAAATCATTGTTTATTTGAAGCACCGAATCCCTAATTAAATTCCCGTCGAGGAATCCAAAGATTCTTTTCTTCAACCAAGTTTCAAAATTCAAGGTCTAATCTAATCTGTACGTTTTGCTTCCCATCGACGTTCGACTTCCCTGTAATTCTTGTAAGGTACAAATTTCCATCTAATTTCCCCAATTTTTACATATCTAGAATGACAATTACACCAAACCCTAGATAATTAATTTCGTATCCTTCATATTCATGCTTCGGCTGAATTTTTGTTTTCGTAAATTTTTTTATCATAATTCAATTAGTATTTGGTTGATTCATGGATTCAACAAGTTAATAATGCTGAATGTTATCGTTGTTTCTGTAGATAGTATAGGATGGAGAATATGCAATATGCCGAGGAGCTTGTGAGGGAATTTTTGGTCTTCAGAGGATTTACAAATACATTACAAGCTTTTGAGACTGAGAGATGTACGGATATTGGTAAAATGTTTCAAGTTTATAAGATATTAGACTTGATTTTCACCGTATATATTCCTAAATTTCATGCCGAAAAATTAGTTGGTTTATTTAGTTTCTTTAAGCAATGCTTTTCGTCGTGGTCTGAGACTACGATGCTTGATACGTTCTCGAAATTGGAGGGCTCTGTTCTTCGGTGTTACATCGTTCATGCATTGCAATCTGGGAGGAAAGATAAAGTTGTGGAGTTTTTTGGAATGAATGGGAATGATTTGCTGCTAAAGGGTTCTGATTGGACAGCTTGGTTTGGTAGGTTCATTTGTTTTGGCTTCTGTGTATTGTGTTTTCTTTTTCTCTTGTTGATTGATTCTGTTGAGCATGCAATGCAGCCATTCCTTATGTGAAGAACCCTAGCATCGATCCTCAGTTTCGTGTATATTTCTCCAAGGAATGGTATGAAGCTCTCCGTCTTTCTGTGAGGAACTTTTTCAGCGAGATCTTCAATGGTACTCATATCCTTTAGAATTGATACTTTCCTTCTGAAAACGCTCTGCATAACTTGTGTATGTATTATGTAATCATGTGTAGATTAACAGAGAGCCCATAGGAATTACTTATTGGGGAAGTTTTCTGCATTTTGAAATAAAATTGGTCTTGAAAGGTTTTGCCTCAAAAGCTATCCATTGTGGTGATGTTTTTGTTGCTAGTAGATATTAGTATGAGCAAAGCCTTGGATATATTAACTTTTTCCTTGACGTTAGAGTGATTCAATTAATGATGGGATTTTGACGAATGTCCTTAACCAAAGCACGCCTTCCTGCCCTACTGAAGATCAGTTCAGAAAAGAATACAATTAGCTGTCTTAAGAAAGAAAACAAGCGTCTTAATCAAAAGTTATTGCAACTTCAGGCCTTACTGGAGGAGAAGGAGGCACAGTTAGGTCTATCAAAAAGGTAAAGGATCTTCTGATTTTGCTAGATCATGATAGTACTTGCTGCATTACGTGGTTAAAGATGATTCTATTCGAACACATTATGATACCAGTATTGCTGCATGAACATTTCATAGGAGCATGGGAGCAGCTAACAGTTCTTTTCAATCAAGTGGCATTGATGGTGAAAATTTACGCC
Source organism: Gossypium arboreum (assembly GCF_025698485.1). Classification (NCBI taxonomy): domain Eukaryota; kingdom Viridiplantae; phylum Streptophyta; class Magnoliopsida; order Malvales; family Malvaceae; genus Gossypium; species Gossypium arboreum. The sequence goes on along the minus strand of NC_069081.1, from coordinate 117,863,658 downwards.
CATCTTCAAGTAGTGAGGACATTTGTGCTCCTGCAACCTCATATTTGGGTAGTATACCACAGAGTGAGGAATGTGCTGCTGCTGAACCGACCAAATTTGCATCAGCTCGTGTTGAGTCGTCATCGAGGCAAGATTCATACTCTGCTTCAAGTCTTCATGCTTCATCCGGTGGAATCGACGATACTGCTCAAAAGTTGTATGGTAGCCATTTTGATGGTAAGTGACATTTGTTCATCACTTGTATTTTCAGTGTGCTGGGAATTGTGGATAATGAAGTAGGTTTGTTTAAATGTTCCTTTTTCCTCTACTTTAATGGGTTAGGTATGTACCCAAAAAAAATGGGTTAAGTTATCCTGATGTGATTTGACAGAGAATGGCAGAGAAATGCTCAGAGAAGAAGAATTTCCTGAAGTGAGTGTTGAGTTTCAGGTAAGTTCTCTGTTAAATATATTCAAACATCATTATTGCATACACTTTGATTTCTTGCTCATTTTTTCGTATACGTGAAACTGTTGGAACAACCTTATTTCACAACCTTATTTCCAGGAGACATTTTTGGGCCACACAAGTCCAATTACTCGGTGCCGGTTTTCTGCATCTGGGAACAATATAGCTAGTGCATCTGTGGATGGCACTGTCAGGTATGCTCTTTAAAAAAAACTGATATGAACTTGTAAATATTTAGAATAGCGCACTTTGCTGCCTGTGGTTGCGTTTGGGCTTGTAAATTTGTCTATCCTGCCCAATTGTTGATGAATATCAAATATAAAAGAACACAAAATGGAAGGAAGAGTAGTCATCCTTACAATCTGACAATTGACTAACACCATTTAGATGGGTTACATCTGTGTGCAGGCTGTGGTTTTTAACAAATTTGTTTGTCAGATACCTTGGTTAAATGTACTTGGAAAGATAATAAGATGTCATTTATACTAACGACTGTGCTCTGTTATTGTCTGCGACTTCTTATTTACTTCCTTCTCTCTTTGTTTTTGATGAAGGATATGGACATATGACTCATCGATTCCAGCATCTAGAAACGCGACCATCTATTGTGGAGCCGAGATAATGTCACTTGACTGGGAATGCAAATCTGACCGTTTGGTATGTAACTATATTATTGTTTCATGGTTGTACTTGTAGTTTGATTGGGGGTAATGTTATAATTGTTGCAACTTAAAATTTGTTGTTCCTAAAGCTTCTCATAGGCACTGCTGATGGAGGCATTAAAGCATGGAATGTTGATGCGAAGAGAGTTGTCTGTGATCTGAATACAACTGATGCATTTCCAAGGTACTTCTTGGAATCCCATGTTTACTGGTTTATTAATTTGTTTATACTTGTTCATCTTTTCTTTCTTCTTTTTTTGTTGCCGTCTTGCAGTGTCTTGGATTTAAAGTGCAGCCCTGTGGAACCAATATTTGTTTCTGCTGCATCTTCACGAAGGTAACTTAATTTATAACTGCCTGGTTACTAGATTTTAACGTTCTTACTTGACTGAAATATGTGAAGCTACACAATCAAAATATTATATGATGAGCTTCTAGTTGTTGTCAAGATGGTATTCATGGTGCTAGGGTTTAATTTAGGTACAATGTTATGTTGTTACTTCTCATGGATCAAGTCTGATAATTATTATTATTTTTTAAAAAACATTACGTGCTACTGGTTACTATTTGTGTCAATAATTTTATTGAACATATGATGATCTTATTTTGACTGGGAACCGTTTCTTTTTTTAATGGGCTTTTTGAACCCCTAAGATGGTCTGGATACTCCAGATTAGGTGAAGTGCTGAACTGTGTATTGCCACAATTTCGACCATCTAGTTCCTGCATGCAGGCTTTGCAGTTGAGAATAGTGCATGATCGGGATGTTTGAAACACAGGCTTAAATAGATGTACTCTTCTTAATTTATATGTAGAGGTATATAATGCATCAGAAGACCTGCAAGTAGAGCTATTGTATAGATCCAGCATTACAAAGCCTCTTGTTTTCAGAAACATGCATTAGTAACATATTCATTCTTGTCACTTTGTGATTCACACATAATTTTGGTTTTCTTGATTAGTTATGCTAGGTTGTTAAGTAGTTTCTTGTACCAATATATCATGGTGGGTAACAATTAGTTAGAATCCATTGGAAGATTGATTGCCCATCATCATAGTAGGTCTTTTACTCTCCCATTAATTTTTTTTTTTTTTTAAAATTGGCCATGAGATTAGTTGGACGTTTTCTTCTTTCAGGCTTGGGTCAACCTCTATTGACTCTCTGGGGTATGCTTCATTGACTGTATGGAACATGAAAACATGGAAAGCTATGGTATGCGGTTGTATATATAGAGAATGCTTATTGATGATTATTGGCTTGTTTAAAAATAATTTATGCCTTAATGGACTTCAACTTCAATGAAGACAGTCCTTCCTCTCGGTGAAGATCCGCCTGCAATTACTTCTCTATGCTTCAATCATAACGGGAAGATTTTAGCTGCCTCTGCCACTGATGGAATGATTCACATGTTTGGTATCCTTTTCTTTATCAGCTCATATTTGTATGTCTGTTATGTCCTATTGTTCAAGTGGTCATGAATTTTCATATTAACTAAAGGCACCTACCTCCAAGGATTACAGTACCTTTGTTAGAGAATTGTCTTAATTTGATCGTGTCATTGCTGTCTTCTGATAATAGAACCTAAAATGTAACATGAATGCTCCTTGACTGGTGAAAGACATGTCTGCTGGTCTTCAAATCACCGGGTGGCCAGCACATGATTCTGCAATAAGCTCACTGCTTTTTGGGCCAGATGAGACGAGCATTTTTAGCTTGGGCTCAGATGGAAAGGTAATTACTATCTAAGCTAGACTCTGTTCAATCTATGGTTTTATGTTTAAGCTAGCAGATTCACAGATTGATTTTGCAATGTCAGATATTTGAATGGAGCTTGCAAAACCAAGGTCGTGTCCTTTGGTCAAAAACTTCTAGCTGGTAATTTTCATTTCTTATTGTCGAAACCACCCTTAAAGATCATTTGCATCCCCTATAGTGGGCTCGAAGTAAAGGGAAAAAGAAAATAATTGAAGTATCCAGCATTCCATTCAGGTTGTGCATTCCACATCTCTATTGCCTTGAAAAGCCCGTCACCTTCATTGAGTGCATTGGTTGTGGTTGCATCATCAATCTGTTTACATGAGTTAATGGAGCCAAATGTAGTAACATGGATATTATGCTCTGTAGGTTTTCTGAACCCCAGACGTCAAAATATTGTAGACACGAAATGGCATTGGATGCCAGCGGTAGGCAGCTGTTAGCAACATCTGGTTCCGTAAGAGCACCCATATATCAGGTAAATTCTTCATATTTGTTGTTAAACAAGTACACACACGTGTACCACCTCCTAATACAAGCGTGCATGCTCAAAATTGTGATTTCCCGATATTGGTCTTTCTTATGAAAAATCTTGGCTGGTGTCCAAACTAATCATTGCAGTGATTCTGATATAATGTTTCTCTAGTTCCTTTAACACTGGCAGCCCTTACAATATATATGTCCTTTTCTTTCCTCGTTTTTATCATGGATCAGGTACAAGGCCATTCAAATGGGTTCAAAACTCTTCCCCATAGTGCAGCCATAACAACCGTGGATTGGCACCCAAGCTTGCCTATTTTCTTGACCGGATCGGCAGATAACTCAGTTCGAGTAACTTCCATATTGTGAAGACACTTTACTTGTATTATATAATCCCAATCAGGTAAATGAAACCTAGTTATCGGCCTATTGACAAGATATAAATATTTTTCCATATTTTCGTGCATGTTTGAGGATGCCTATTTGTTGCCAGTGTTTGGAAGAGGTAATATCGTGAGTGATGATGTAATTCATTGAATTGTTTGTACCTTTATTTACTTGTCATTGTAAAACTTACAGAGACAAGGCCACTTCATGGCAGCACTGTTTGAAGGTTCCGGTTAATCTTATATGAAAAAAAATCAGTATAAAGTAAAATAGCTTGTATATTATCAGGAAGTTGACGATCTCTTCCTGTCCTTAGCGGGTGCAACATACATTCGCTCGTTGCATTATACTAGGCTAGTGACATTAAAGTTATTGATGAAATGACATCAATATTTTGAAATAGAGCAAATTGCTCTCTTTAAAATCCATGTTCATTTTGAAAGGTAACAATTAAGGGCAATTGATCGGAGTGTTAATGTCTTTTGTTAATTTTACATAATTTTGATTAATATAGCAATAAATTTAGCTCTTAATATTTACATATTTTGTTGGCAAAATGTTTAAACTTTGAGATATTAATCAAAATTACATATAATTAACTGAAATTGTTAATGCCAAGATTAATTGTCTTTAATTATTTACTTTTAAAATTAATATTATGAATTAAATTATTCGGTTATTTTTAAAGGAATCAATTTGCTTAATATCAAAATTAAGAGAGATTAGATAGGTCTTTTTACCAAAAGTATCCAAAAACACTAAAATTGAACATCCTATGAGAGTGCTCACAAGCTACTAAGTTCAATTCGAGAATTATTAAAATTTTTAAACTCAATTTAATAATTTTCTAGTTAAACTGAAGCTCGAACTATCAATTAAGCTAAATTAGAGCTTAATAATACTTAATTTAAATAATTTACAAAATATATCAAGCTTTTATATTATTAAAGTACATTATTGTCTTTTACTATATATTATTAATCCTAAACTCAAGCTCGAGTTTAAATATAAAAATTGATTAAAAAACTTAATCAAGCTCAAATCAAATATTGAACTTTATATTTCTAAGTCGAGTTATTTGAACTCGAACTAGACTCAATTACACCCATATGTAAGCAAAAGGTTCAAGTGACTAAAGAGCTAACTACAAAAGATCAAATTTAACAGACGAGCGGGGATCCACTTTTTATATACAATACAAGACTTAAAAGAGACTAATCATCATCTTCAGCATCAATTACCATTCTACGTCTCCTTCTATAGATGGAGGCTTCCACAGTCACTGCATCATCTCCTGAATCAGCCAACTCATCCTCTACTTGCTGATCTGCCGACTCCATCTCAATATTCTCAGGTGAAGGATTTACAGCTTCTGATGTGCCTTCTTTGCTATCATTGTGAAATGTGATATCCATCTCAGCAAACTGGTTGTTTTCATCCCTAAGAAAAAGAAAAATAATAATAATAATAATAAAACAAGAGTTATGCTCTAATTGAGATCACTTTACCCTAAAGAGTATTTGCTCACAAGTTAGTAGCCAGAAAATCTTCACTTTTCTCTCTTTTTTTAATCAACAGATTCACTTTGCTGGATAATTTTATGCAAATACTATATTATAAAGATGAACTCTTGATGAGGTGGAATGCTTACCTTTCAGTTACATCATTTGCAACTACAGCTCCAGAAATTTTGTACCTCTCCCCAGTAGCTACTGCAGCAAGCTTCTCATTATTTGACTTCGAAGGAAGCTTTCTGGTTTTCCTATGATTAACAGATAAAATTATTGGTACAACAAAAAAGAAATATACAGTAAACTCTCTTGAAATTTATGTGTTGCTTATTATGAGCAATATATATTTGCTTGAAATTAAAAGAGAAATGCAGAATTACAAAACATGAATATTTGCTTGCTTTTTATTCCATATCTATTGGATTTTCTGTGTAAACTGGTTATTACAAAGTATTCCATACCTATTGCATTAATACGGAAACTGGTCATTAGCAAGCTTACTCTAAAAGCTCTGTTTAATCAAATAGAAGGTTTTATTGCCAAACAATGTTAGACATCTGAAGGTCCAAATTATTACAATATCAAGGTCCAGAATTTTAAATTATTTTCCCTTTTGCTTGTGTGAGTGTAATGAATGCTGCATTCGTGAAGGAGTATCGAGTTTGTGCGTGTGATAGTTTGAGAGTGAGATAATTACTTGAAAACAGAGCTTAGAGTTTCATCATCAGCGTCATCTAATGCTTCTCTTTCCATGTTCTGTCCTGGAAACTCTTGATTGAACAATCCGCCATTGTCCTTCTTTCTGCTTCCAAAAAGTTCGACGGTAAAAATGAATGTTAATAACTATTTGTACTCCTATTGATCTCACTTGGCATACAAAAATCAGATTCACTTCTGAAATCTATTGTTAGTTTTGATGGAATTGGCTGGTTAGGTTTTCATCTCCAGAGAATTTTTGGCATAAAAACAACTATTTGTACTAGCATTGGCAGCAAAGAAACAGACAATATTCAACTGGACATGCTGTATTAAATCCAGCAAATTTTGTATGGCTAAAGTTCTGCTGAGTTTTATAATGCTGAAGGTTAACCATTCATCTCTGAGGTAACTGCAACTAGCAGGTAGAAAGCATTGAAAACATGCTAATAGGAAATTGACAGAAGTTCATAAAACAATGGAGCCATGAAAATTGAATGATTTAATGCACTAAATAACAGATAAATAGATAAGCGTGTAGATACCTGTTCTTAAATGATAGCAATGTCTCATTGTCCGAGTCATGCATTTCATTTGCAGATAAATCATTTAATTCCTCATCCCTCAAATGCATATTCTCTTTAGACTTTTTCTGCCTAGGAACATATAAACCGAGTTGCTTGAGTTTGCGTGAAACTTGGGCAGCAGTAAACTTATTATCAGCATCCAATGCATTTGCGATCATGTAACTACATCTCTTATGGTCTTTAAATCTGCATAGAATACCAAATTGCCATTTCCTTATCACGAATGTAAACAGCCATTTAATAGTACTTGATGTTCATCTTTATTTGGGCATATATAGTTTCTCTTTTATTTTTTGATGTAAGAATCAATACTAGGGCGGGAAATTAAAAATAGAATAACATACAAAAACAAATTAATTCATTGGAAACAAGAATATAGGAAGAATACTAGTAAACTGATACTCACTGCTCAAATAGATCTTTAATCATTGCCTCCTGATCCTTGCTAAAGGCAGAGACTCTTTTCCTGGTGTTCCTGTTTAGAACAATAGAACATAACTTGAAGGTAAATATAACAGATTCATGCCAGGAAAAATTCTTTCTGTCATTCCTGCATGTCCAAAGCTGTAACTTCAAGAATAGAACACCACATTGTTGCATCAAAAGTTGTTCCTGAAACTCTTTTAGAGTAATTTGACTATAACAAGGAGTAATGATAACAGATACAGAAATACTTACAGAGGTTGCCTCTGTGAACTTCCTTCTAAATTATTTGAATCATTAAGAGTGCTTCCACCCCCTTGTTGATCAGAACTGGAAGTGAAATTTCTACCATCATTCCTTATCCTTTTCTTTGGTGCAACTTTAAGTCCTAACTGTTTAAGCTTATTTGAAACTTGAGCAGGCAAAACTCCACCAGAAGGATCTAGGGAATCCGCAATAAGACGGCTACAGTTTGGATGATCTTTGAACCTGCAACAAAAGGATGTACTAAGTTTGGTGGAAAGCAAACTAACTTCAGAAACTCCTGAAAGGATGTACTAAGTTTGGTGGAAAGCAAACATTTAATTTGTGCGCCATGAAAGATACCAATGATCATCCAAGATCACATGCTTTTACTTTCAATGGGGCAAGTAGATGCACCATATCTTTGAAGAAAAGGGAAGATCTAAGTGAAAAGGCTTGTCAGAGAGACAACAGGATCGAAACAAACTTACTCCTCATAGAGATCCTTGAGTTTTGCCTCCATATCATCATTGAAAACAAACCTTCTCTTTCTTTCATAAATCATTTCAGATTCATTTTCCAAGGAGTTTTCCCCACTGCACCAGCCAAATACACCAATTAAGCGGTTTCTCAATCAGTCATCTCAGTTCAGAAATTATGGCCAGTTCATATTGTTAATTCAGATGGCATACCCTTCGTTTCTAAAAAGGTAAGGCCATTTTAATGCACCATTCTTATTATAATTGAAATACCAAAATATCCTTGTACAATTAAATTAAATATATATAAGAAAAATTAGGACCCAGGCCAGAAAAAAACCCGTAAGACTTGAAAATAAGCTGACACCAAACGCAAGTTGAATTCATGACTCTTCCACTAGTAAGCTAGCATATGTAAGCCAAATAAACTAAATTGCAAACATCTTACTTCTGATGTCTGATGTCATGAGCGATTACAACATCAGCTTCATCCTCGCCCAGTGCATCTGCTATGCTTCTGCGAACCCATTCATTGGCCACCTCTGAGGACTCAACTTCTGTATTTCCGGGAACACTATCCTGATTTCTGTTTCCTTTCTTCAAATGGCCAAGCTCGTGTAATAAATATTCAGCATTGATGTAATGGCATTCTCTCCGTGTCTTCCAAAAGAGAATTTCAATAAATAGAAGGGGCTGGTGCTTCATTTTCTTTAGCATTTTTCTGACCAAACTAGTAATAAAGACAACAATATCTGCATGGTCCTCACTTGGAGACAACTTCTGCTCTTCTAGTATGTCATAGAATGTTATAAGGAGTGACAACTGCAAAAAATTGTACAAAATTAAAATATATATTAGGTCTTCTCCATAGTCTCTCTCTGTATATGTATAAAAAGAATGCAGGGTTAAGTTCTGACCTGATAAAGCATTGGAGCAAGCTCAAGGTCATCCGTTATCTTCCGCAACAAGCCTATAATGTATTGATTTGTATTACTTGAATTGCTCCTATAAAATTTAAGTAACCAGCACAAATTTTGGATAAAGCTGCAGTTTGCAAAAGCTGAAATGAGACTAGAAACTTTAAAATCAACTTCGTTAACGGCAGCTGCTTGTTCATCGTCAGAAGAATCATCAGTACAGCGATAAAGATCATCATCAGCATGCCCAGGTGCATTATCATCAACCTGTGGCACATTTCCAGGGCTTCCCATCTTTGTCTCAGACGTTTCTAGCCCATCAACCAATGGAGAAGTATTAGTATCTTCTTTCAGACCAGATGCCACCTTCATTGGGCTTTCCTGTTCTCCCACATATTCTGCTGGTCGTTCACAAACTGAGAAACCATCCACATCAGGTGCAGCAGCATGGTCTTCAAACTGTTTACTTTTGGTAACAGTTTCACTCACTGCTTTCTTCTTCTTTCCCTTCCTTGATTTTCTAGAAACCTTAATCACGTAATTTACATTTCAGTGCACATAACAGAGAAGGATAAGAGAAGAAAGTTCTTCAAATTGATGCAAAGAAAAACTAGAAATTCATAGGAGTGAAGCATGCTCTAAAATCAATCTAGATCTTACGCACAAAAAGGCATGCACACGGGGAGAGAAGTGAGAGGAAATAAAGGTGCATGATAAAATCAAAGGAATTCTTCACAGAATTTAACTATAGAAGGAAAAAGGATAGAGAAATATTTCATACTAAAGAAAGAAAACTTCGTTAATTGCATGTTAGTAGTTAGAGAATAACTGAGTCACATACACGACATAACCCAATAGCTCAGTAATCATTACCTACTAAGTTCTTAAAGACCGTCAATCCATGCTGTCATTATAGCAGATAACCACTTTAAGGGACCAAAACTATAAAGAAATCAATTTTCCTGATTGACAACTGACAGCAAATTTAGCAAATTGGTTAACAATGATTGCATATTTTGCAGTTGTGAGTTTTCCATGTGCCAATGCAGGTCATGCAGCCAAGGTCATTTATCTGCTAAGCTATGGCGTAACAGTGTATATCCACAGGAAAATTTAAAGCCTAACATACCCTTAATAAGCCACGTGCTTGAAGATTCTCCATGAGTTGCATAATTACATGCATCATTTCTACCAAATCTGCAAGATCACTGATAAATATAATTATCAGCAATAGCAAAATACTCGAGCAACGATGAAACATTTCTTTTTTTCTTTTTGTTCATGAAACATTTCTTTTTAGTACTCAATGCAAAAAATAATTTACCCAAGTTAAAAAGTTCCTTTGTATCTACAACAATTTTTAGCTGATAGTCGCTATCTTCCCCTTTTTGAACAGTCCTCAAAAGATCATAAACTTGATTAAAAGGCAAAAGAAATTACAGATCAGAGCGACATATACCTATTGAACACGTGGTGGTTACCTCATCACTCAATGAATAAAAAGGACATATATGCATATAAAACATGAAACATGAGGGGTGGGGGAGGATCAAACCTCTTTATCAAAGAAGATTGTAGCCTTTCTCAAAAGCAAGCATATTAAATAACTAGGAATAGCTTAAGAAGTCAAAAATTTAAAGCTAAGGTTATTGAAATGGTAACAAACACAATTGTCAATTTCAACGCTAGTTTCTGAGATTCAGAAGAAAACCTTTTGGGTTGCTTGCGAGAGTTGAACATTTTGATTTGATTCAGAATGAACTGGGTCATTCCTTGGTCCGTCTGATCATAAAATAGCTTGTAAAGAAGGATGCGAGCTGTCAGAGGCTCCTTAGAATCTTCTGGAAATAATTTAAGCACTAAATCACACATTCGAATCTGCATTCAGAAAACAAAGGAGGGGAAATATTAAATAGGGTATCACGTAAGCAGATCAGTAAACTCAAACAAGGTAGTCGCTTTTCAAAAGGGTGAACTAAAGTCCCATGACAAGGTAAGAACTGTTCTCAAAATCCCCATAAAAGAAGAATTGTCCGTATCTGAAAGAAGATTAATTTTCCTCAATTAATATGTACGCAAATGTTTAGCTTTTTAAGCATAAGATATAGCAAATACAGTTATAGATGTACCTTAGCTTGCAAGTGCAGAAGAGAGAGACAAATGGACTAATTGACATACCAATATCCAATTCAACAAAAAACAAACTTAAAAGCCTATGAAATGATAGATGATAAAAGTACACATCACCATATTTTTCAAAAGAGAACTTGCTGCAGATAGAAACTTGTAATCATTAGTTTCCTTCAAGCCTTCAAATGCATTACGCCATCTTGAAATCACAAGTTGGAACATTGATTCATTCAATGATGCTGCAATTGGTCCACATGCGTCACCTTGGAAAAATGAGTCATCAGCACAGTTATCAGCAGAAGCTTCAGATGCAGCATTTCCGTTACTTGGCTGTTAAAGGGCATCATGTCCAGGGCAACAAAAGTGATTAGTATAATGAAGCCAGTAACTATGACCAAAAGAAGGAACATATCAAACTACTGCTGAAGGAATGAAACCAAATGCATAAAAACTAAAATCCTTAGAGATTAAGGTTTTACATCTTGACAGTAACTAATCTTGACTTTCAATAAGGTTACAACCACATTACTTGTTTGGGCAGAAAAGGCTACAACAAGATCAATTTCAAAGTTTCAAGAGGAGACTACATGTATTATTCAAGGAAGTTTAACACCAAAAACTGAATAAACTTCAGGGGTCAATAGGTATAAAATGAAACCCATCAAACATGGGCATCAAGAACTGAAAAGACTTCAGAAGAAATATAGTGTCCCTTGGCAACATTTATTCAGAGTTAATTGTGTCCATTACCCCATTTTGGAAACAAACCACTAACCAACCATTAACAAAGAGGAAACTTCAGGTCTTTTAAACCATTCACATCACTCTTTTAATTTATCAGTCAAACCTTCAACAACCAAGAAAATGCACTTGAAAGCATCCAATTAAACTCCCCATTCAGTAGTTAACCAAAAATAATAATCTCTAGCAATGCCCCTCTAAAACTAAAACTTAAAGGTGTGTTTGGATATGAAAGAGGAAACAGGAAAACAGGTAGGATGATAGCAGAAACATTTCATATTTACCTTGTTGTTGAAGTGAGAATTAACAAGAGGCCCAGCATTGCAGAATTTAACTATGATGTTATATTCTTAAATCCTTCCAATTTGATACATTGTAAGAAGTACGAAAATTAGTTCCAAGGAAGTTGATTCAGCTACACTTCCCAATACTTAAAGCTTTAAACATAACTTTTAATGCATACATGAAACAAAAGTAAGCAATTAACAGCTTTAGATTATGATGAGTGTACTCCAGGAATGAATAATATAACAACCTATGATGATTCACTTGTAAAAGACAATTAATAGAAGAAAACATTTATCTATCAATTACTGCAAGTTTGTCTAAGGATCTAGGGTGTCTAAAGGAAAACAAGTAAAAATTGGAGTATTCCTCACCTTCGAGGCCAAATACTTGTGATACTGAAAAGAAGTAACAAACTCAGCAACCTTAAAGAAAACAATTATGTCACCCTTCTGAACTGTGTGATGTTCCTTCTCAATATCCTCACGAACAGATTTCATCAATACTGACATGCATTGAGTTTGCATTTAATTATCCACAAGAACATGAAGAATAAGGGAAAGAAAGGGAAAAAAAGAGGATAGGGGTAGGGTGGGTCGACAAAACAAGCAGGAATTTCAATTTCAAACTGTGTACCATTGTAGCCTCCAGAAAGGAACTGGTTCACAAAATCATGAAGCAATGCAAGAATATTTTTCCTCATTAAAGGTAGATCACCATGTCCTGTTGAAATCCCATGGCCACTATGAGATTTAAGCAGAGTATTTTGAGAAGCATAATTAGGATTTCCCTTGACCACTACTGTAGAGCCACCCTGTCAGATAAAACATGATTAGTTAAATTTATTAATGCAGCACCTGCTTAGTATCAAAACATCAATGACAATGATACTACATACCACAGTGAACCGTGTAAAAGTTCCACTGAACTGTGAATGACGATTGGTATGCTGGAGTCTTGAAACCCTTCTTTTCTTTGCTTCCTCTTCCATGATGGACTTAAGATCATCAATGCAAGCCTTGGCATCTCCACCCTCCTACCATACAGAGGTCATTAGAAACAAGAACGTGGAAAAGCAAATTGCATTAATCAACTTCTTACTCAGATGGTTAGACAAGAATAAAGAGAAACAAACCTCAGAACGCTTCAAATGAGCTTTAACAAGTAACTCTGGGTCTTGACCCATAAATATGTAATGGAAAATATCCAACAAAAGCAAGTTATCCTGACGAAGATAGCCACGAGAACCACCAATCTGCTGAGTTATAACAATAATTAAATCCATCACATTCTCACGGAACAGAAGTTCAAGAAATCTGTCTCTCAGTGATAAAAATTGGCCAGCCTTTTGTAGAGATGAAATATCTTGGATGGCAAGAATGTTGCGAAACAAGGTTAACACCAGCTGGACCAATTTCCAGTCATCCTCCGTGAACAATTCACTGAAATTGAAGAGATTAAACATTTAGGCTGATGACAGCATAATGAATACAAGGAAATTTGATGGCACAGATGATTTAAATGCAAATGAAAAGATGAACATCCTATATAACATCATCTAATGAGCTTAACTAGAACTTAGATTCTTAAGGTTTCATAAACAGTTAAACTCATTTGTTTTTGTTGATCAACAAATTGGGCAGTTTCTCCAAACAATATATTATTCTTTTCTTTCTTTTTCCAGCACCTGAATTTAAGCAGGCAGTTAAATGGCCTATTGGTAAAAGAAGAAAAAAAAAATCATGCTTACCATTCCAAATTTTCAAGTGGACCTTCAAGAAGGGAAACTATAACAGCAACAGCATCACTGCTCGTGAGAGAAAACTTCATATTCCAAAGATACTCTATCTGTTGAGGGATATCACTAGAGGAAGGCTCGATAGGCATTGACAGAAAAACTAAAACTTTCACTGGAAAATGCGAAAAGAAAAAGAACGTAAATATTCACCAATTTAGCATTTACTACATTTTTTGGCTTAAATGGCCAAAAAAAATAAAACTTTAACATCAAATTTTACATACCAGCATTTAACACCAAATTCCGATCATGTTGGCAATGTTCAATGATCGGAATCAAGTCCTTTGAAACTATATTCCATCTACAAACTTGCTTAAATACTTCTCGCGTTTCTGGATCGTCCCGTCTTAAAAATCTCAGTAAGTCCTTCAAAGCATCTGCCAGTAAGTTATTTGAAACAAGATTAGTGGAATCCAATTTATATTCCCTGAATACAAAAGGAATAAATCAAAGAAAAAACCACTTCAATAAAGGCAAATGAGACTACCTAGACAATGCTCCCCCTTTGTGTAGACCATCTGTTTCGTTGTTTCATCTTCTTCTAGGATGCCGAGACTAGCACAGATACTTGATAAGCCCTCCATGTCCATTTTTACAAGGAGAGTAAGGTTTAAAATGGTGATTTGGGGAGAACCTGGTAGAAACTAGTGTTTTGAGTTATAGAGAAATCAGATCTGAGAAAATTTGGGAAGAATAATGATACCTCTAACAAGACTTCTGCTAGAGAAATTGGAAGATGAAGATCGTTGAAGGAAAAAAAATATTACTGATGGATGGTCGATCGATTAGGGCTCTTGTGGCGCCAATTGAGATGCAAATTTTCCCGCCTCTTTTTATATTTTTTTTGGATACAGGATCAGTTGATGCTGTGGTCTAGGGGAAATATGATGGGGGTCCGGCATATAAGTGACGTGGAGTGGATTAACATTTAACAAGAACAACTGGATAATAAGAACGGCCCTGACCTCCTCCAGTCATAAGCCGCTCATTAGGCCCATTACTTTTGTACTATTCTTAAATTTCTAGATTAAAATTAAAATAAAATGATAATGGTTTTAATAATATTAGGCTATTAGTTAAAATGATAATAGTGATGATAAAATTTCTAATATGAATTTATTGACACTTTATAGAAGTATCAGTTAAAATCATTTCGTTGTTATTTTGAGAAACTCTTTATTTAAATATATTGTTTTAATAATTTTTAAAAAGCTTGTGCCATTGGTTAATTTTTCTTTAATAAAATCGTGCTATTAGATACTAAATAATATTTTAATAATTAAAATATATTTTCTTACTCTTATAATATAAAATCAAAAGTCTGAGGAACAAACTTGAGATTCATAAACATTTATACATATAATTCATTATAAACATTTATACATATAATTCATTTCATCTATGATTTAATTGCTAAATAAATAACTTACAAATATATTTTTTATAGTTTTTTTTTCATTTATATCGTGATTGTAACATAATTGTATGCGTAATAATTATAATTTCAATTTGAATCGGCTTTAGGTCGTCTTTGTGAATACCGATTATATCCAGCCAATTTAATGGATTGAACTAGTTTGTATCATTTCATGTTTGTTTCTAAGTTATTTTATTTGGATAACAAGTTTCAAACTTTGCAGGTGAAAAACCATACCAGGAAATCTCAAAGCAAACAAAAAAGTGCAAAACCCAGAATAAATAAGACAATACAGGCTAAAACAAAAGGGTCCTATTAATCATATGACCTGAAGGAAAGCTACAAAAAAACCTAACTCGAATGCTCTTCTTCGCCGCGATCGCTTGAAATACTAATAATTTGCACGAAGAAGATAATCAGTCGAATGGATTCTCTCCCATTAATCTTCAGCCTCTTACACTTTGCAGACCTGAATGTTGTGAGTGGACTGGAATCGCCAGATGGGCTGTCTGCCACTTTGAACAAGTGCCACCTCTTCTCCCTTCTTCACCATTCCTTGCTTCTGCAGATCAATCATATTAGTTCTAGTATGGTATATAAAGAAACGGATGGTCAATGCACGTAACAGCACCAAGGTGCGGTATGATCAGATGAACCAAGCTCTATATGGTAATGAATGGTTAGAATTGTACGTATAAATCTTGCTATCCAATGGCATGTATCCTATGTTAAAGGTAATAAACCATCCTTTATGCAAGCATTTCAAAGTTGGTTTGGTTGTCATGAAAAATCCTTGGTATGGAAAGCAAGAAAAATTTTAATCAGAACAATCTGGTTTAAGTTTTGATCCAAAACCCCACAAGCATCAATGCGGGTCCATTATCAAAATAATACGTGAAGGTTTTGAATATTTTAAACTGGATACCTCAAAACAACCACTTGAATGTATTGTCCAAAATAAACATGAATGAACCCATGAATGAACAACTACACCAATAATTAACGACCAATGGAAGGGGATTTCCATAATAAAATTTATGGTAACATCTTACCTGCAGTAATTCTAAAGCATTCTTAAAGGTTTCCTCGGCATCATCAGAGAACTCCATGTATATAGGGCATACTCCTTGATACAAAGCCAATCTTTGTTGTATCCTTTTCCTGCATGGCCATTAAATTCTTGTCGGTTAAACATTCGAGATCACAGCCCAGTAATGGTAGTCTGGTAGATATTCATTTTGGCCATACACTACTAGACAACCATTGCACTTGTGAGTTAGATATTGTCACCTTCCTGGATTAATATTCTTTTATCAAATCAAACCTCAAATGGACAGACATTACATGTCATAGTACAAGACAATTTGGACAGAAAGCTAAAAGCATGGTCCCAACCCCTCATTTGCCACTCCCCCACCCCACCCACCCAGAGAGAGATATTTAACTTTCTGTTCAACTTGTCTTGTACTATGGCATGTTATGTCTATCCATTTGAGGTTTGATTTGATGAAGAAATATTTAACAGAGATTAAACAATGGAAACAATTTTTGGATTCAGGATCGGGTGAAACTCACTCGTTAGTGAAGGCAAAAATAGTGCCAGAAGGACGATAATGGCTAAGTAATATAGCCATGAAGCCAGTTCTAGTGAAGACAACAGTGGAGATTCCAAGAGTGTTTGACATCATAGTTGCATGATATGCAAACATCTCACTCATATGGTTCTACAATGAAGTAGTAAATCCAGTCAGAACTGATAGTTGACAAAGAAAAAGAAAGCATTAAGAATACTGACCAAGAAAAAAAAACATGGAACCTTAAAAGCCTATAGAAAGTGCATGAAGTGTATTAAGTGACCTTAAAAGCTTGACCGAGATTTGGTGGCATTTCACCACCAGATATGGTTGCTTCAGTTCGTAGAGCAACTGTATGCATCACTTTAACAGCTTTCAATGGGAACCTGCAAGAAAGTGAAATCAATTTAGATTGAATTTAGGTGGAGTAATTTACATATACTGTCCATACAAGTAACTGCTCAGGACAGTCAAGAGAAAAGATAAAGCAAGCTGGCACATTCAATATACCAATTTATACGTCTGAAGGAAATTTGCTAAGTAGATATTCAGGTATTTTTTACCTTCACAAACTAGGATCCAAGGATATTCAATAAACCTTCCAGATTACCTCAAGGCAAGTTTCTAAACTAAACTATAATATAGATCATTATATATTAGCATGAGAAAATTGAAATCCTTACCTAATTTTAACAGAAAATTTAATAGAAAAGGGGGGTATGAAGAGGAATAAGTTAAAATAAAATTCTAAAATGCAATGGAAGTAACTTCCTGACTTACTTTCCATGAGCTGTTTCTCCAGAAAGCATGACAGCATCAGCACCCTCTCGAACAGCAATGGCAATGTCAGATACCTCTGCTCTAGTTGGTGTTGGATGAACAATCATGCTTTCAAGCATATTGGTTGCCACAATAACAGCTTTCCCCATGCTTCGACATGTTCTAATTATCTCTTCCTACATTTTACACAAAGGAGAGTTCTGAATTTATAAATAAACACAATTTCATTTCTTTGCTAGTTTAGAAAACATGTTTGATGATTCATCTAAACCCAGTCTTTACAGTTAAATAAAAATAAATAAATAAAAACTAAACCAACCTGCAACAAAGGAACCTCCTCGATAGGAAGCTCTGCACCAAGATCTCCTCTTGCAACCATTGCCTAAATTAAAAGAACATGCATTACTTCTTAAACAGCATATATATCACTGAAGTGGTAATAACTGGACTTTACTTCAAATCAAACTATCTTCCAGACTCCCAGAGCTCTCCGCATCACAGTAAAGAAGATCAAGATAGTAACTAGAAGTAACAGCTAAATGACAAAGTCAAAGATGCTACCTAATATTTGAAATGAATAACCTCATAATAATTAGCATCAATTTTCCTGAATCAAAGATTTTCTTTTTCAGCAAAGATAGAACTAAAAAGCATTAAATAACCAGTAAACTACCTATACCTTTCTATGTATAAATAACCCTAAAATTATCTGCATTAAATATTCATGATGGAAAAGATTTAAGTGATCACCCCATCCGATGCTGTTATAATTGAATGCAAATTTGGAATAGAGTCTGCACTTTCAATTTTAACGATAACATGAATGTCAGCATCACAACCTGCCAAAAATGAAGGGAAAAAAAATCATTAGTGGAGAACTTAAAAACATATACCAAGTCTACAGTTATTATTATTTCATGAAAAAACTAAAGATAACTTACTCTGCAGATAATTCTTCAACTCATGAACAACCTGAGCATCTTTAACAAACGAAACAGCATAAAAGTCAACTTTGTTGTCTACTCCAAATTTTATGTCATCCCAGTCCTTTTCTGCAGTAGACCAATGGAAATAATTAATCCATTGCTCCTCAAAATTCCTCAACTGTGTAAAGGGAAAGTGAGACAAAGAAGAGGAGGAAAGTGGAAAATCTACAAAGCAACAGAAATTACAACAACTAAAATTCAAGGACCAACCAGTAATAGAAGGCAGTGTAGCACTTTTTCCTCGGACATTTAAATGCCTCCTAGACTTGAGCTCACCACCATCAACTACTTCACACTTCACTGAATCCTCTGTCTTAGACTTCACCACTAATGACATCATACCACCTACATCACAAATCAAAAGTCCGAGGAGTATAAATCAACAAATCAAAAAAAAATGTTTCCAGAGATATTTCTAGTGCTTTGTGTTCATAGTAGTCAAGATTGAACTAGAACACCAAATTCTCAGTTTGATAATGAAAGGGTACACATTAGCCTAGAAATAAAATATAGAGATGATTGTATACTACTAATTTACTCAATCAAACAACTTAGGTAAATAAAACAAAAAGCTTCCTCTTTAATGCTAAAGGTTTCCTTGGTGACTTGCAAAAGACCCAAGAAAGTAAGAACTGCATCTACATAGTCATAGTTGCATTTTCGTTAAAAGATCTTGTTCACTTCTCATGTTTCTGTTTTGGCAGAGGACAGACCTAACAAAACACCAGGTCACCCCAAGCTAAATGATATATGCAGTGAAAACTGAAAACCTAATAATTCATTTCTAGATCATTAAATTCTTTCTTCAGCAAATAATCTGAAGACCATGCTACATATTTGTAATCTTACACTATTAACAATTGAATCATAATACTACATATGTTCAGATTAAAGGGAAAAGATGAGTAAAAAAGTATACATTTATAACTGAGAAGCATTTTACTTGAAAAGATTGATATAACTTTGTAACATGCATGCTGGCAACCAATTTCATGGGGGAGGGGGACTGAGATTAACAACCATATAAACCATATAAAAATCATGGTAGCATACCATCAACAAGAAGCATGTCACCCACTTCTACATCATTAACAAAATCATCATAGTTGACACTGACACAATCAGGTGTCCCAACCCCTCTCCGAATTGTAAAAGTGAATTCCTGCCCAGTTGTTAATGTAACTGGTTGAGGCAAGTCGCCACTCCTAACCTCAGGACCCTGATAAACAGAACCAAATAATCATAAGAACAGAATGAATGAATATTACAAAAAAAGAAGGATTAGAATTATCGGAGAAATTTAGATAATATCAGTTGTTTATTGTTGCCAACATCACTATGTCCAACCAATTATAATGACTTTACACAGTAAAATACCAAACTCATTGACTCAAGCAACCTGAAATAATGGCGTTACACAGTAAAACATAATGAAATTAAGGGAAACTTGCCTTGGTGTCAAGCATGATTGCAATGGTGTTGTCTTTGGATTGTGCATTATATTCCTTCACTAAATCAATAACTTTCTGATGAGATGCATGGTCTCCATGAGACATATTCAAACGAGCAACATTCATTCCAGTCTCGGCCAATTTCCATATCATTTCTCTTGTGTTTGTTGAAGGACCAATAGTGCAAACAATCTTCGTTTTACGTCTAACAACAGGTTTGGACCACATAGCCACCGATGTGTCACCTACTTGCTGAATCCCCCTTAATTGCTCATATTGCTCCTCCATCTGAAGAAAAGGAGAAAAAAGGAATGAAAGGTTACAGCATATAAGCAATGATTTCCAACAATTTCTCTCCGCAGGTGTCCATGAAAAGTTCTTTGATTATAGATATAATGGCAATTAAAATCATACTAACAATGTCATGCAACTGCAATGCCCTCAAACTATAGAGTAAATAAACCCAAAACTTAAAATTTCAAGTGAGCTAAGACAAATAATTCAGACTTCCTCAATTTAACCACAAAACTAAAATTGTTATAAACTTCAAGGCTCCATTTCTGTTACTGTAAGTGAGGAAACAAGTGCATATCATGCCACTGTTCTACATACTTTATGTTAGACCCGCAATATTAGTCACCAACACTAAGAAATTACACAAACAGGACATAAATACATAAATGTCTCAAAATCTCGATAATACAATTTATTACCATATCAAAAATTTCTAAGAACATAAAATACGAATTGCTTGTGACATGTCAAACTACATGAATACAACACAGATACACAAATTGCTTTTATGTTATTCATTTTTTCCATAGTATCCTTGCACAAATATAACCCACAGTAAACCAAACCCTGGCTTGTAACAATATCTCACCGGGAAACTTTGAGTTGAGTCCTAACTTTTTTTTTCTGATGGTTTGGTCTCTATTTGTAAACGCAGACTACGCATTAGTGTCAGACTGTCAATGATGCCATGACATCGGTACACAATGGCTAGCAGATTTCGAATTTCACCTTTTTAGCTACGGATGATGCAAATTTCAATAATAATAGGATAATTCATTTTCCACAAACTAAAAAGAACCTCATGCAACTTTACCACGCTCCATAGTATCACTGCATTAATATAATTAAAGCGTAATGCTTTCTTAGCTCCTAACTATATACAAAAACATAAAGTAAGATTTAGAAAAAAGATCGACTCATATTATTTTCCTTTTTCGTGTTCTTTTCAAACAACAAAACACAAAAACAAAGAGTTCGATCAAGACAGTTCCTAGCGGCACAAACCTCAGGCACATCCTCCGGCGATACGGGAATAACTTCAGGTTCGGCGCGTACGGCTCTCCTAGCGGTAATCCGAGAGTTCTTCCCGAGCAAGACTCTCTTGTTCTTCTTCCCGTCATGTGCCAGCACTTTAGAACCGAAGCTCGCAGGCTTAAGCTTGACAGCTCGCTCTTGAACGGATCCAGTGCCCTGGCTCAAGAATGAGCCGTGGATCGATCTAGTGGCCACCACTTGAGCCATTTGCTAAAAATGAGAGAGATAAGAGAGGAAACGAAAACGTGTAACGGAAGAGGAAGGTAGAGAAATGGCGAGGGATTTTTTTTTATTAGCTGATTTTTATGAAGGAAATTGGAGATTGGAGAAATCGCCGCTAAATTTGGCGCAAGGTGGAAGCTAAGGACTTTAAAAGGAGGCTGCTGAAAAACCAAAGGAGCTTTGTGCTTAGTTTGTATCGACATAGTACGGAGTTTTCTTTTTTATAAAATTAGCCCCCGAATTATGTCATTTTTTCTACCTAGGTATTTAATGTTATTTTTAGGAAATTAGCCCCAAACTAATTTGATCTTATTAGTCATGGTTTTATTAATTTTCATCGTGCTTTGAATTAAATAAGACCTAATTAATAGTTTAGGTATCACTTTTGATAAAAAATAAATAGGTGCCTATATGCAAAACAAAGTATATCTTAGGGGCTAAATTTGGATTTTATCCTTTTTCGATCATCTCCGTTTTGCTCTACAACTGTTTGGTTTAAAACAGTTGAGAATTTGGAGTTTGAATCACTGAATTATTGGATCCTCTCAAACGACGTCGCTGGCGTGTTATACTGTTGCTTGTAAAAAGTTAAGTTCTACTAATGTTATAATAATTGTGTTGGTTAACTACTTTTCAAATTCAAATCTAGTTAAAGTACAAGTTATCGATAAACCCTGTTTTATATATCTATATATATATATATATTAAAAAAAGGTTAAAATATTCTATTAGTCCCTGTGCTTTGGGTAAATTTTGAGATTTAATCCCTATACTTAAAAGGTTAAAATTTAAGTCTCCTACTTTTTTTTATTTGAAATTCTCAGTCCAATCATTAAAACTGTAATTTTTTTGTCAAAATTCATCAACTTGAAATTTTATTAAGTTGTCTTAATATAACATGGCATATGACTGACAAAAAATAAACATAAAAGTTGACAATTTCTTATAGAAAAATAGATTAGAATTTTAAATTGAAAATAGGGATTGAATTTTAAAATTTAAAATACAGTGATTAAATCTTAATTTCTAAACAAAATTTAGGGACTAACAATATATTTTAACCAAATAAAAAATAAGGTTTTGTTTAAAATTTCACAAAAAAATACTTACCGCACGCTTCTTTAATTAAAAAACCCACTTGTTTAATATAATAATATGTGTATATATATTATTATATATTTGATATATATTTGAAACTTAACACAAACAAAACAGTTACCCTTTTCTAGATAAATTTAACATGAGTTGAACCTAAAATTTTAACATATAAAATTCTAACAGTGCCATATTTACTTTAATTTAAGTATATCCATCATTATTTTATAAGTATTCTTTTATCATATTTAATATAAAAATTTAATAATCCCTTATGTTAAAATAGATGTGTACGAGTTAGGTTTAAGCATAATATTAACATATTATAATTGCACAATCTCAACTTGGCTTGAAATATGAACTTAAATTTTGTCATTCGATCATATTTGTAAATGGTTACCTTAAACCCATTTTAGGTTCAATCATTTTTAATATATTATATTATTTTAAATTTAAATTGAATAATTATATATTTTCCATTTATTATAAATTTATATATAGATAACTTAACATTTTTAATATTTATATTATATAGTATTATATATAACTATAGATTTAATTTTTTATTGTAAATTATATGATATATAAAAAATAATATAATATAATATATTACAAAATTAGAAAACAAGTTAGGCTTGACTCGGGCATTAAATGTTCAAATCTAAACTGGACCCATACTTTAAATGGGCCTAATTTTTTTTTTCACACCTATTTTAGGTGCATATTTTTTTCTCCAAATGGTATTTATATTTTAGTTTACATAAATTTAATGATATATTTTAGTCATTTACATTATCGTATTGTAACATTTTAGTCATTGAGTGTGAATTGGCATTAATGTTGTAACGGTAAACTGGTGAAACACGTTAAATCATCAGTTTAAACGAAAATTTTAGGTTAAATTATATAATTGGTCCCTATATTTTTTTCGTTTTGAGCAATTTAATTTAATTTTTTTTAAATGATGATTTAACATGCCATGTTAACTTATCGTTACACTATTAACTACAATTAACGACTCAATGACTAAAATATTAATTACAACATGTTAACGTAAACGACTAAAATATAATATTTCAAATATAAATGATTAAAATGTAATCCGAGAAAAATAAAAAATATTTTAATAATTTGCCTTATTTATTTCTTAAATTCTATATGTGAGGGATAATCAATACATAAAGGGAAAATATTGAAATATAATTCTCTCTCAAATTTATTATCCTATTAAAAAAGACCGCGTTAATACGGTGTCTTTAAGAGAGACCGAGAAGTAGCGAGACTTTGCTCACACGCTATTTATAATAGCGGCACTGTAACCATTGTCAAAGAACTTTGACCAAAGCATAACACCACCATACTTGGCTGAACTTTTGATCGTCGGAAGAATTTGAGAAGTTAATACATCCGGTGGAATATAACCATTTCCAGCCGCCTCCGGTGATGCCGGCAACCCTAAAAATATACTTCCTGCATTTATAGAAGTCCATTGGTTCCACGAATTCAAAATGTCTTTGGTGTTGCCCGAAGCGTATTGGCATTGAGCCAGGGGGTTGTTATAAAACTGAATCCATACGTAGTCAAAGAGACCTGTATTAATGGCAGTTCCCAAGTGAGCATCAGGAAATGGACATTGAGGAGCTGCTGTTAAATACACCTTTCTTCCTTGGCTGCTATAAGCTGATAAAGAACGAGCAAGGTCATCCCAATATTGACCTGACCCAGCCTCAATATCAAAATCAATTCCGTCCAACACAGCATCACCCAACGGACGAGAAGACGAGGTACCGCCCAAGAAGTTGTTCCATAGATATTCAGCTACGCTTTTGGC
Organism: Gossypium arboreum; assembly: GCF_025698485.1. NCBI lineage: Eukaryota > Viridiplantae > Streptophyta > Magnoliopsida > Malvales > Malvaceae > Gossypium > Gossypium arboreum. The sequence continues at coordinate 117,839,431 of NC_069081.1, read as the reverse complement.
GTCTTCTTGAGAAGCGAGTGAGTAGCTTCCCGCGCCACCTCCAAGGGAGAGCATGACCTTGATTCCTTGGTTTTGACAACTTTTTATTTCACCGCTAAGAGAGGTGCAACCGTTGGATGCTGGATCACAGTGACCGGCCAAGTTGAGTCCAGGAGTGGCACCATTGCCAAAGGTGTTAAGGAAACCTATGTTAACGTATTTATATCTGCCGGTGGCACATGTATCACTCAGGGTACCCTCGTTACCATTTTGGCCCCAATAGATGGCGATGTCACCGGCATAGGAAGTTTCGATTAGTGCCGAAACTAAAACAAAGAAGAAGAGAATTGGTTTGGCTTGAGATTTTCTCTCCATTTTTTTTTTCTGCTAAAGAGGAGCTTACTGAATGTGGTTTCTGAATGTGCTAATGGGGTTCGTATTTATAGTGACTGAAAATGCCACCGCTCGAACCATTGGAACCAAAGTCTTCTTCAGTCTACGTAGAAACTTCAACGGAATATATTCATTATGGCCGTGCCCGTCAAGACCAAAAGCCTAGTATTCACTGTTTAATTTTAATTTTAAACGCTCGAGATATTAGATATGTAAAAGTCATGTTGAAATCTTAGCTTCTACCAAAGCGGGTCATGTGGGATATGGAATTTTTACGAGTTTACACTTTCCCAAAGATATTATTGGCAATTGTCAAATAAACATACGTCATCGCATTGGGGTTTGGATGATTGAATCATTGCAGACAACATAATTTCTGAGAAAAACCAGATCATATATATAGATGAAAAATTGAATTTGCATATCTGTTATGCAAATTATTACAAGAAAGTGTATATATTACGTGGAAAAAAAAGTTAAATTTATTGATATTTTGAATTTATAAATTTCACCCAAAATCACTTACTTTTATCTTATTCTCACTTTAAAAATAAATTGTATACTCAAATAAAAATGACTATTTTGTTTCAAGAAGAAAGTTTTATTTAAAACTTCAGGTTAAAAAGAAATTTTGGTTTCTTTCAATTTTGATATTAATTTGGTTATAGCTTAATAAATTTAGCCTAACATTGACATATGTTGTCAATATTTACACAAATTATATGAAGATTGAGGCTAAACTTATTTATACTAATTAAAATTATGTACAATTGATGAAAATATTAATTTTATGAATAATTATTTTAATTACCTACTTTTAAAATTGACAGGAATTAAATTAGTATGATATTTAATAAACATCAATTTACTGAAATTGAAAGAGAACATAAAGGGTTTTTTTACCAAAACCTTATATATACATCTCACCAAGATTTCTGAGTCTTTATGGATAGACTTCTCCACGGTTGAATTAGACCGCAATTCAAGACTTTTTGCCAGCCCATACTCAGTTTTGGGCCAAGTTAAGCCCGGTCTGTAAATCTAAATTGCTATTCATTAAAAAAAAAACTATGGATTTATAACTAATTTTTAAAAAATATTCGTGTATTTTTTATAACTAATTTTTAAAGAACTATTATTACATAATAATTCGACTTGATTGTACGAGTTTTCATGGATTGGGCTAGATTTAGACATAAGAAAATTTTTTAGGTTTGACTCACCTGACCCAAATAATCTATTTCACCATTTGGAAAATAAGAAAATATTTAAAATATAATATTTATTTGATTAACTAACATTAAGAAATTTTAACTCCACAAGTGATATTAAGATTTTATCACATGTCTTATAATTTCTTTTTATTTTTAAACCGTGCTTGTGACTCAAAAATTTTCTAAACAAGATATTTATCCAATTAATTATCATTCAAAATATATAATTTTATATTAATATTAATATAATTAAATTTAAATCAAAATATTTTATAAATTATCTAATTTAAATATGGGCCGGACGGCATCTAACCTAAGGCCCAATTTAAAAGGTTGTTTTACTTCTTGTTTAAGGCCTAATCCTGAATAGAATAATGAATGACAAACAACATTAACACCAAATGAAACTGGTTCATGCTAAATTCCTTAATTATTTATGTAATAATCTTATTATCTCTTAGTTTTATCTTATTATTTTATAGAAGACCAAGTTAAGCCTAGGCCTTTTTAAGAGAGTACAACAAGGACTTCACTCACACACTAGTTACAACGGAGTTACTATAACCATTTTTATCATCAAAGAACTTAGACCAAAGCATAATCCCACCATACTTGGATGACCTCTTGATAACAGGAAGAATCTGAGAAGTCAACACATTAGGTGGAATATACCCACTACCGGCCGCCGCTGGTGCCGCCGGTAACCCTAAAAATATATTCCCTGCTTTTATAGATGAAGTCCACTGGTTCCATGAGTTGACAAGGTTGTTTATGTTCCCCGATGTGTATTGGCATGGTGGATTGTTATAGAACTGAACCCAAACGTAGTCAAAGAGACCTGTATTAAGGGCAGTCCCTAAGAAACTATCGGGAAATGGACACTGTGGAGCTGCTGTTAAATACACCTTTCGTCCATTATTACTGTAAGCTGATAGATAACGAGCAAGGTCATCCCAGTATCGAGTTGACCCGAGCTCTATATCAAAATCAATACCGTCCAACACAGCGTTGCCGAGAGGACGGGAACGTGAATTGCCACCCAAGAAATTGTTCCATAGATAATCAGCTACGTTCTTAGCGTCTGCTTTAGAAGCTAAAGAGTAGCTTCCGACGCCGCCTCCGATAGAGAGCATGACCTTGATTCCTCGTCTTTGACAATTTCTTATGCCTCGGCTGACGGTAGTGCAACCGTTGGAAGCTGGGTTACAGTGACCGGCCAAGTTTATTTCAGGGGTACGACCATTGCCGAACTTGTTAAGGAAAGCTATGTTAACGTAAGCATATCTTCCCGTGGCACAGGTTGCGGTTAGGGTGCCCTCGTTGCCGTTTTGGCCCCAATAAATGGCGATGCCACCAGCATGGGAAGTTTCAATCAGTGCTGAAACTAAAACGAGTAAGAAGAACATTGGTTTGGGCTGAAATTTTCTTATCATTTTTGCTGTGCTTCTAAATGTGCTAATAAGCTTGAGCTTTATAGAGACTTAAAAGGCAGCTCCATCCAATAGAATCAAAGTCTTCTCTAAGCCAAAAAGAAAAACAAATCTCTGCAAAAATGGAATAAACAATAGCATAATTTTATGCATCTGTATTATTTTATGCATTTTATCATGATATTTAAATATATTAATGGTTTTTTTTTTTTATAGATTCTATGTTATTGGTACCATATTCGTTTTATTATTTTATTTTATAACATAGTTTACTTATTTTTTTATTATATAGACGACAAATCTAGCATGGAGTAGAAAAAGAAATTTGACCAAAAAGCCTAACCAATTTCTGTTTAAAGTAAGCTTAGCTTGTGGGGTTGAAGCTGATTTAGCTGACTACTTTTTTGGGTTTTATACTTGTATTGCTTTCATGGAATTCTTTTTTAAATTTATAAATTAATAATTTTGAAGTAAGTAATTTTAATTTCTTAAAAGAAAGATATAATATAATTAAAATTATGATGGAAAAATAGGATAGTGAAAATCTGTTTTGAAAATCTCCATTCTTCTAATATTTTTTATTTTTTATGCTAGATCAATATTATTATCATGAATTTCAGTATTTTAATCTTAAAAAAAATTTAAATTAACATCGTAAAATTTAAGATAAAATTATTGATGTGATATAGAATTATTAAAATAAATAATACCCATATTTCATTCAACGGTATATAGAAGTTAAGAATCTTATTAAAATTGTAAGAAAGACCGCTTAAGCAACAAATACCCTGAAAACGAAAGAACTTAAACTTATGGTTATTGATACGCAAACCATGACATTGCAGTATAATCTTTCCTGTTCCATCTCGATGGTATACCTTGAAATGGATTGGTTATCAAGACACCTTCTCTTTTAAAATAAAGGGGTTCTCAACTCTCTCCGATCTGTTCACCAATTTTTTTAGGGGTACCCATACTATGATTATTCTAATTTTTTTTACAGTTCCTACTTTCTGGGTTAATCAATTTAAATCAATCATCACAACTTTAACATTTTGTAATTATTGTTAAGTGTGGTTTTTATTCTTTTTATGATATATGAAGATCTATTATTTCGAAATTCGTTATTTTTTTTTCTGTCATATTTAGAAATTGAAATCTAAATAACGTATCAGCTCGTTAAAACGAGCTAAAGTCTTAACTCATAAAATAATATGACCAAGACTTGTTGATAAGCTTACGAAAAAGTTACTAAAGTTAATGCTCCACTATTTATTTATTTTTTCATTCATCTTTTAAGATTATTGACTTACAGAGTCAACAAAATTAGTTAGTCAAGTCAATGGCCAATATGAATATGTAGAAGTGGAGATTATTTAATTATAAAATTTTAAATTATTTGAGGTTTTGGAAAAAAATGTTTGAAGAACTATAAAAGATTTAAATTATCGATTTTTACCAGAATGTGTAATATTTTCCCCAGAAAATTATCATTACAACCCCACTAACAAGATATTTAGATGGATAAGTACTAAGTTAGCCTCTTACCTTTTTAAGGTTTTTCTTAAAGATTATAATTATAAGTAGAATTGTTATTATAAATATAAATAATATACATATGAATTAGATTGTTCGTCGCTAAATTGGGATTCAAATTGGTTGAAGCGAAAATTATCACAGCAGTAGTATTGGTAAATGAGTTTTCATCCCTAAGAATGAAATATCTCCAGCCGATACAAAATGACCTTTCACGTTCTCTATAAAAGTTTATTTTGCCATAATTATAAACAAAATTCATGGTTAAACATTTGAAAATATTGGAGGAAAATTCTCTAACCAAAATTGCTTAAATAATTACAAAATTTTCTATAAAAGTCTGTTTTGCGACGATGACTATAAACAAAAGTCATTTGTGTTCTCGATAAAAGTCCGTTTTCCATTGACTATAAACAAACATCAAGGTTAAACATTTGCAATGGTGATTCAATTAATATTACATTTTGGGTTTAACTGTATATCACATATATGATGAAATACTGAAGGAAAATTCTGAAACTATTGTTGTTACGGTCACATCAGCGGCTGTCAAACAATTTAGAGTTTAGAATTTAGAAATGTAACAAAGTCATAAATAAAGTAAAAAATTGTTTTGAAGGACGAAATAAAATTAAAGAGACGAAAGCTTTTTGTTTCTTCTTTTGAGGAACCCACATTATTAAGCAAAACTTCTTATTTGAAACTAAATTGAGTACCAAACAACATAACACCGAAGGTAACTCGTTCATGCTCAATTATTTGTTTACTTCTTTAATTCATTATCAAAATCACTTCCATCCAAGCTCTCTATTCATTCATAGAAATGCTCAATAATTTTAATATAATAAATTTCAATTTTCTAATTTTCTTTTCATGCTTTAAAAAACATATCTAATAGAAGTCCGTGTATTAAAAGTTAAATTATATTTTATTCTTTATATTAAAAATAAATTAGTCTTTTATGTTAGATCAAATAACAAACTAATCATTTCATTAAAATTTTTATCAATTTCTACCATGTAGCATGCCATGTATTATTGTTTGGTTATTTCGTCATCTATGCTAACTTTATAACAACACAAATGGATAATTGTTTTGACAAAAAAACCGATTTATTATTTAATTTAACATACAAAGATTAATTTATTTATTTTGTGAATAAAAAAATATAATTTGATATCCACATCAATATATTCAACTCAGAATATTTGTGTTGAGAAGAGCTTCGAATCCGGTAATTAATGGAAAATAATGGAACGAAAATCAATTCTATTATTATTGTACATTTAATTTTTACAAGAATGAGGCTCCAACTTAGACCGCCTGAACTCAAACTTAGCAAAATTTTAGTCAATTAAATTAAATGCTCCAAATTTCTCCACCCTCTTCCTATATCATACTCGTATGTTTAAGCCAGCTTGTTTGATTATCGACATCAGGAGCGAAGTCAGAAAATTTTTTTAAGGGGGTCGGATGAAATTTTAATTTTTTATAGTTTATATTTTTATAATTCGTAAAGGATTAAATTAAATTTTTATAATTTTAGGGGAGGCCAAATTGTAATTTTACCTCTATTAATTTAAAATTTTTAAAAAATTTCAAAAATGTAAAATGAAAATTTTCATTTTAAGGGGGCGGGGCCCATGCCAACACCCCTCTGGATACGCCTCTGCCCCTGATCGACATACATAGTCAATGAAAACAGTCGGTCAAGTCAATGGACATAACCATTATGCACAATCAGAAGTAGAGATTATTAACAGTCGGTCAAGTCAATGGACATAACCATTATGCACAACCAGAATTAAAATCTTTAAGTATTAAAAACTTTTGAATACTTTTTTCAAATGGGTTTTTTTGGTGTATTTTTTTAAAAAATATTTGTTGGTAAATTATTGAGAGGAAATTTAACATAGGGACGAAAATAATTTTAAGAAATTGAAATTAAATTAAAAATATAATTACACTATTTTAATATCTATATCATTATTGTAAAAATGTTGAACTTAAATTGCATTCCTCTCTTCTTCTTCTTCTTCTTCTTTTTTAATTTCTATTTTTCAATAAGTAATTTAGATATTTTATTGATTAAAATTTTGAATTATTATTATATAAATTAGTAAAATTTCTTAATAATCACCGATCTTCTAGAAATTCATTTGACAAAGTAGCATACGTATATGTACGACCCCAAAATTAGTCAGTGTTTCCAGTTGGTACTGATTACCAACTTAAGTAAAATGAGACTTTAAGAAACAAGCTTCGTTTAATAACTTCATTGCACGAATAATTAAAATACAAACTGGTGTAAAAAATAATATAATTATGAAATAAATATGATTTTACTAAATTTTACATAAAATTAAAACACAAACATTGAAAATATATTTTTTATTTCACAAAGTAACATTAAAAATGGTCATGTGCCTTATTATTATTATTATTATTATTATTATTATTATTATTATTTTACTATACCTCTATAGGCATTTATCATCCCTTACCATTATTTATACAGTTTAAAAATTTCATTGACAATGTATCAAATATTTTTAAAACTAATTAATAATATGTAATCATTTTAAAGAGATTTAAAACATTTCAAATCCTTAGGAAAAAAAAACATGAAAACTACATAAAATAAATTAGCACAATATGAAAATGTGAATGTGTGAAACATATCTAAAATCCTTACTTTTGTTTCGACAAAAAAGTTACTCATTTTCTCTTTTCTAACTTAAGTATCGAAGAGTATCCCAAAATACAAGCTCTGACACTTCTTAATGACCCATTTTATTTTGCAGATCATTCTCCTCTCAGCCCAAAACCATTCTAAAGTGATTGAAACAAATGTTCTAATTAGTTTCGTCTCATAAATCAAGTGACATTACTTTAACTAGAAAATGAAATAGAAAAATGGTTAAATAATGGGTTTGGGTGAGTTTGAGTCTGACAATTTTCAAAATTGAATAATTTTGAATTTGGATTACCTTAAGCTCAAATTAGGCTTAGATATTTTCAGATTAGGATTAACTATAGAGCTTGGATATTCTCATATTTTGAATAATTTGAGGTTTGAGTTTTTTTCGACTTGGATCATTTTAGATTTGGATTTTTTGAGTTTAAATTATTTCGAATTTAAATCGAATTGGTTATGTGTGCTTAAAAAATTCAAATAATTTTAAAGATTTATAGTCATAAATATTTATAATTAATTACTCTTTTGCCTTAAATTTGAATATTTTTCAATTTTGGATCAAATCTTTCTAGGGTTATGAACAAATCCATCTTAAGCTAAAATATTTATTATATAATTATTAAGACTTTTTATTAATGTTAGATTAAAATATAGTGTTAATTTCTATGCAATAATTAAGTTTGAGATTTAATTTATAAATTGTTAAAAATTAATTTTTTTCAACTTCAAAATTCTAATAAAATTGTTGATGTTATTAGTAATTATTATTTTCCGTCGAAATTTATTATCAATACACTCATTTAATCGTAGAACTCAAAAGCAAATCGTTACAAATTTACTAAAACATTTGTTATAGAATGGAAATTTAATGGTATCAACTATTATATTAAAAATTTTAAAATAAATAAAAACAAAAAAAACGTATTTTTAACTTTTAAGTACAAAATTAAATGTCAAACATGGCTACATATTTTTATTTTAGTAACAAAATAACCTCCGGCGTTGCCTTCTTTTCCTTTGTAAGTAGGGTGTAATCTAATACAGTCGAAATTGAATATTGAAAAGTTGAAGTTTAAGATTAATCTGAAATTGGGTATTTGATACTTAACTCGCATTTGATTATATATTTATTTTTAAGTTTGAGCTTGAGCCAAGGGAGAATCGGAAATATCGTAACGTAATACTTTAATACTTTAGCTCAATAATTTTTATATTAATTATGTTTATATGTATTCAAATTTGAGGTTAGCTCAATAATTAAGCTTAAGGATAATAATATATATATTAAAGGCAATAATAAAATTTATTAATATATATAAAATGAAAAGTTTGCAAACCATTTGAGTTTAGTATTACAAAGCTCGAATTCAATTCGATTAATAGCTGAAGCTATTCGAGCTTGAACACGGCTCGATAATTATTAAATTGAATTCAAAAATAAAATTAATCGAACTCGAATAGCTTACGAGTATAAGTATCATATTAATACACCGAAAAAGAAAAACATACCAACAGTTTTTTGTCTCAACAAAAATGAAGTTGGTTCCCAACAAAGTTTATGAAACCTTTATTATAGTTCCCTCTACCACTACTCCATAACCGCACTGAACAAATTTTTAACTCTTAAAATTTGGTAATTTTTTTGCTGTATAAATCCATCAATAATCTCTCTTTATTCTCTCATCTTCCACACAAGGAAAAAAAAAGTACAACAATGGCTACAACATTATCATGGTACTTCACATTGGCCATTTTCATGGTCATTCTAATGGCAAGTCCTAGTTCGAGTTTGGCTAATATGGCTAATATGAATGTAATCGATAAATGTTGGAGAGGGAACCCTCTTTGGCGGAGTGAACGACAACAATTGGCCAAATGCTCTGTCGGTTTTGCCGGCAAAATGATCAACAACATTGGCAAAGACGTCGTGAAGTACAAGGTTACCGATCCTTCCGACGACCCTTTGAGTCCTAAATCAGGGACCCTTCGTTACGGAACCACAATGATCAAAGGAAAAGTATGGATCACATTCAAAAACAGCATGACCATCACACTCCAAAGACCACTTCTCTTAAGTAGCTTCACTGCTATCGACGGTCGTGGCGTCGACGTCCACATAACAGGCGCTGGGTGCCTGTTGGTGTACCAAGCGATTGATATAATCATCCACGGGCTTCGCATCCACCATTGCAAGGCCCAACCACCTAGCACCGTCATGGGTCCAAATGCAAAGGTGATCCCTTTAGGCCAAATGGACGGAGATGCTATAAGATTGGTCACCGCAAGAAAAGTGTGGATCGATCATAATACGTTGTATGAGTGCCAAGATGGCCTCTTAGATGTCACTCGCGGTTCCACCGACATCACCGTCTCAAACAACTGGTTCAGGAACCAAGACAAAGTTATGCTCCTCGGACATGATGATGGTCATTTGAGAGACAAAAACATGAAGGTTACTGTCATTTTCAACCATTTCGGACCTAACTGCAACCAAAGAATGCCAAGGTAAATAATGATGATGGATCGATGAGCTTCATGTTTTTTAATGCATATTTACATAAATTATCTGAAATTGTTATATATTAAATTTCATTGCAGAGTCCGCCATGGATATGCACACGTAGCAAACAATTTCTACCAAGGGTGGGAACAATACGCCATCGGTGGTAGCATGAGCCCCAGCATCAAGAGTGAAGCAAATTTTTTCGTCGCTCCGAATGATGCTGGAAACAAAGAGGTCACTTGGAGAAAAGGGGAGAAAGGTTTATGGAAATTTTATTCAGTTGGGGATGCTTTCAAAAACGGAGCATCTTTTAGTAAGCAAACAGGTGTAGGTGGGGCAAAACCTAATTATGACCAGGAACAATATTTTAAGGTTGAAATTGCCGGGTCTGTTAAAGAATTGACAAGTGAATCTGGTGTTTTACGATGCTCCAGGAGTTTAACATGCTAAAAGTTGTTGTCGGTTTAAGATCCAATATTTGAGTCTTGATCTTAATACCTTCTTTAAATTGCAATGTAAATTTTAATTAAAAAAATTACTAAAAAGCCTATATGAGAAGAAAAAAATTAATAATTACTTCGAACCGATTATTTGACTCAAATTAACAAAGAGATGCTTCGCTTATATTTCATTTTACGTAAAAACAATTACAAGATGGATATTTATACAAGAGAAAGGGGAATATTACTATTCTAGATATAAACTTTTATTCTACAATAGATAATGTACCAAAAAAAGGTTGGTAGAAGATTGGGTTTGGGCGGGCTTGAATCTAGTTATTTTTTATTTTGGATATTTTGGATTTCGGTTTGTAAATTTGTAATGTTTAAAGTTATATAACAATAATTTTAACAATCCACCCATTTTAATGGAAAAATCAAATTCAATGAGGATTTGGTTCATCATACATGCACACGTCACGGGCATCCTGCTTTTTTATGTTATCTGGACTTGTATGTAATTATTGAGAGTGAAGATATTATACATAATGTGACTATTCCACCAAAAAGTTTTCTTTTAGTTCAAAACGATCAATATGTAGAATCAGAACAAGTGATTGCTGAGATTCGCGCGGGAACATACACTTTAAATTTGAAAGAGAGGGTTCGAATAAATATTTATTCGTTAAATGAAAACTTTCAAATAGTTTAATGACCATTTTGTAACATTTTGAAGTTAAGTGACCATAATATAAACTTACTAACAGTTTAGTGACCTTGAGTGTAATTCATCCAAAAACATTTTGTCAAAAAAAATTTAATTATGTTACTACTCCTTATACTATGCATAAGTTACAAATCTAGTCCTTATATTTTAATTTGGGCAGTTTTAATTCTCTACTTTTTTGAATTTTAAAATTTTAGTCATGGCACAAACGGTAACATTTAAATCCATTAGTTCTAATTTTGCCATTAGTCTCGTACTACGTGTAAGTTATAGATTTATCTTTATTATCCAATTTAATTTTTTTTAGTCTCTATACGTTTTGAATTATTAAATTTCAATCTTGATTCAATTGGTAGCTGTTAGATCCATTAACTAAAATAATGTGACATTTTTGTGAGTATTATGTAAAAATAGTGAGTTGACATAACATTACACATGTAAAATATATTAATCGCGTAAAATTTCTAAAATAGCAAAATATTACATAACAAATCAATGTACTTAATCAATCTCAGTTATTACTTAATCAATGTTTACACATGTGAAAGTTAAGACCAAATCAATCTCAGTTATTACATAATTATTAAGGCTGATTTATTAATTTTCAATAAAAAGTATACCAGCAATATCTATACCGTAACAAAGTTTGAGATTTTTTAATCGTTGATACTTATAGTACTTAAGATTTTCTGTCAAAATTTACCATCAATGAACTAAGTTAATCATACCAACAGAGAATGGAATAACCCATAGCACACCCTTTCTTAAGTACAAAGAAAAGAACATTTTGTAAAATAAAAAAAATCAATTTTTTATTATTCTATGTATTATGTTTAAGGTACAAATTTAGTTAATATATTTAATTAGGTCAATTTGAATTTGAAATGTTGAAAGAAATGATAACATTTAAATCCATTAGGCTTAATATTATTATTCGTCTCATAATATGTGTGAGTTATAGATTTATCTAATTTAATCCTTTTTAGTCTTTATATTTTATGGATTTTTAAATTTCAATCATGATTCAAACAGTGAGTCGTTAAGTCCATTTGTAACATGCTTATGAGTATTATGTGAAACTAACAATTTGATATGACATTATACTTATGATAATCCATTTGTCATATAAAATTTTAGAAATAGCAAAATATAACTTAATGAATGTAATGTCTACCATTTAGTTCATAATTGAAATTTCAAAATTCTAAAATCACATGACCTAATTGACCACATTAGAATACACTGAGTATAAGAATTAAATATGCAACTTATATATAGTACGATGACCACTGGTAAAATTTCACTAGAAATAAACAAATGAATACTTTTTTGTCTCAACAAAAAAGTAGTTACTAACAAAGCAGCCCAAACGATTGGCATTAGATAAAAACAACAATAACATTCACCTCGTAACATTATGAACAAAATTTTTAACTCTCAAATTTGGCAAAATTTTTGGCTGTATAAATCCATAAATAATCTCTTCTCATTCTCCCATATTCCAAACAAGAAAAAAAGAGTTGAACAATGGCTGCAACATTTTCACGATGCTTCACTTTGGCCCTTTTCATGGTCACTCTAATGGTAAGTCCTAGTTCAAGTTTGGCTAATATGAATGTAATCGATAAATGTTGGAGAGGGAACCCTCTTTGGCGGAGTGAACGACAACAATTGGCCAAATGCTCTGTCGGTTTTGCCGGCAAAATGATCAACAATATTGGCAAAGACATCGAGAAGTACAAGGTTACCGATCTTTTCGACGACCCTTTGAGTCCTAAATCAGGGACCCTTTGTTACGGAACCACAATGATCAAAGGAAAAGTATGGATCACATTCAAAAACAACATGACCATCACACTCCAAAGACCACTTCTCTTAAGTAGCTTTACCGCCATCGACGGTCGTGGCATCGACGTCCACATAACTGGAGCCGGGTGCCTGTTGGTGTACCAAGCGGCCGATATAATCATCCACGGGCTTCGCATCCACCATTGCAAGGCCCAACCACCTAGCATTGTGATGGGTCCAAACGCAAAGGTGATCCCCTTAGGCCGAATGGACGGAGACGCTATAAGATTAGTCACTGCGAGAAAAGTGTGGATCGATCATAACACATTGTATGAGTGTCAAGATGGTCTCCTCGATGTCACTCGCGGTTCCACCAATGTCACCGTGTCGAACAACTGGTTTAGGAACCAAGATAAAGTCATGCTCCTCGGACACGATGACGGTCATTTAAGAGACAAAAACATGATGGTCACCGTCATTTTCAACCATTTCGGACCTAATTGCAACCAAAGAATGCCAAGGTAAATAATAATTATGGATCCATGAGCTCCATGTTTTTTAATGCATATTTGCTTGAATTATTTGAAAATGTTATATATTAAATTACATTGCAGAGTTCGTCATGGATATGCACACGTAGCAAACAATTTTTACCAAGGATGGGAGCAATACGCCATCGGTGGAAGCATGAGCCCCAGTATCAAGAGCGAAGCCAATTTTTTCGTCGCTCCAAATGATGTTGAAAATAAAGAGGTAACGTGGAGAAAAGGAGAGAAAGGTTTATGGAAATTTTATTCGGTAGGGGATGTATTAAAAAATGGAGCATCTTTCAACAAGCAAACTGGTGTAGGTGGGGCGAAGCCTAACTATAGCCAAGAACAGAATTTTAAGGTTGTCAATGCTAAGTTTGTTAAAGAATTGACAAGTGAATCTGGTGTTTTACAATGCTCTAGGAGTTTAATATGCTAAAAGCTGTCTATGTTGGTATCTCAATATCCAAGATTTGAATTCTAATATTAACACCTTTGCTCAAAATTGTAATGTGAATGCTTACTTATATTATGTTTGGTATAAGAGAAAGGAATGTTATTAACAATACGACAAATTTTAGCTAATAAATTAGCAAAAAAAAAGAAAGAAAGTAAAGGCCATTCAATTTTGCATATTTATCAATAATTTTTCAATTTTGTAAAGTAAAAAATCAAATTATATCAAATTAAAATAGGATTGATTTCTCAAATTTAGTAAAATAAAATGATGAAATTCAATATTAGACCTAAAATAATATAGTTTATATGCCACAAACCTAATAGAAAAGCTTTTGGCAGAGCATTGCCTCATTAAATTTTTGTTAGACATTCTCCTATATTCCAAACAAGAAAAAAAGAGTTGAACAATGGCTACAACATTTTCACGGTGCTTCACTTTGGCCTTTTTCATGGTCACTTTAATGGCAAGTCTTAGTTCGAGTTTGGCTAATATGAATGTAATCTATAAATGGTAGAGAGGGAACCCTCTTTGGTGGAGTCAATGACAACAATTGGCCAAATGCTCCGTCAATTTTGCTGGAAAAATAATCAACAACATTGGCAAAAACGTCGTAAAGTACAAGGATACTGATCCTTCCGACAACCCCTTTGAGTCCTAAATTAGGGACCCTTCATTGTGGAACCACAATGATCAAAGGAAAAGTATGGATCACAATAAAAAACAACATGACCATTACACTCTAAAGACCACTTCTTTTAAGCAGCTTCACTGCCATCGACAGTCGTGGCGTCGATGTCCACATAACTGGCGCTGGGTGCCTCTTAGTGTACCAAGTGACCGATACAGTCATCCATGGGTTTCTCATCCACCATTGCAAGGCCCAACCACCTAGTACCGTCATGGGTCCAAATGCAAAGATGGTCCCTTTAGGCTGAATGGACGGAGACGCTATAAGATTGGTCACCGCAAGAAAAGTGTGGATTGATCATAACACATTGTACGAGTGCCAAGATAGCCTCCTAAATGTCACTCGCAGTTCCACCGATGTCACCGTGTCGAATAATTGGTTTAAGAACCAAGACAAAGCTATGCTCCTCGGACACGATGATGGTTATTTGAGAGATAAAAACTGTAACACCCCTTACCCGTACCCGAGACCTAGATAGGGTACAAGGCATTACCAAACAAACATACAAACATCCAACTAAAATACAAGCTATAAAATTTCATTTTTATTTCGAAACAATTATTCACATGCACATGGTCCCTTATTTGGGTTAACGAAGCCCAAATCATACTTTAGAAAGGTTTCGAGACTAAATTGAGAACTTTGGAAAGTTCTGAGAAAACATAGAAAATTTTATCATAAAACAGAGTCACACGCCTGTGTGCCTTTGACATTCCCGTGTCGTCAGTCCATGTAACTCTCTATTTATGACGTCAACACACAAATTGAACCGCACGGCCAGGCTACACGCCCATGTCTCTAAACCGTGTCCCTCACTCAATTCACCCATCAATTGAACTAATTTTTCCCAATTAACACTTTATTTTATCATTATAAACTATTTCACAACTTTTGATATTCTGAATTTCAACACCAACCTCTAATTCACAACTTTTTCACAATTAGGTCCTAAATACCATTTTCTATCAAAATTACTTAATAAAACAACCTTAATATGAAATTAGAACTTCAATTTCATTATAATTCATCATAAACTTCCATTACTCAGCTAGGGTAACTCCCAATTTCACCCACCAAATCCAAAACTAATGAATTCTATAAGTGGACCTAATTGTAAAAGTTATAAAAACATAAAAATTATCAAGAAAAAGCAACAATTAAACTCACATGATGTAAAAATATGAAGAAAAAAATTTCTCCAGACCTCCTATGGTGTTTTGTCTGAGAAAATATGAAGAGATCTCTAGATTTTTCAATTTTGTCTTTATTTTGTATGTTAAAATTGTAAAATTTCCAATTTTGCCCTTATTTCCCTTATTTTTCTGCTGATTTTCTTGCCCTTCCCGTCCAACCTATTCACGTTTAGGCTTAATTTCCCTTTAAATCCTCTTTCTTTTAACACTTGAGCTATTTAATCCTTCTAGCAAATTTTGCATTTGTTACAATTTAGTTCTTTTTATTTAATTGACTACCCAAACGTTAAAATTTCTCAACCAAACTTTAATACTAACTTATTGACACTCAATAAATATTTCTAAAAATATTTATGGCTCAATTTTAAATTTGAGGTCTCGATACCTCGTTTTCAACCCGATTTACCTAATTAATTCTTTTAATTCACCAAATTCACCAATTCACAAATTCTTCTAATTTCTCACTTGACTCATAAATATTAAATTACTATCTTGTTCAATCTTACTTGTCGGATTTTGTGATCTCAATTCACCGTTTCCGACACCACTGAAAATTGGACTGTTACAAAAACATGAAGGTCACTGTCATTTTCAACCATTTCGGACCTAACTACAACCAAAGAATGCCAAGGTAAATAATGATGATGGATTGGTGAGCTCTATGTTTTCTAATACATATTTACATGAAGTATCTGAAACTGTTATTTATTGAATTATATTGCAAAGTTCGCCATGGATACGCGCACGTAACGAACAATTTTTACCAAGGGTGGGAGCAATACGCCATCGGTGGAAGCATGAGGCCCAGCATCAAGAGCGAAGCCAATTTTTTCGTTGCTCCGAATGATGTTGGGAACAAAGAGGTAACATGAAGAAAATGGGAGAAAGGTTTATGGAAATTTTATTCAGTAGGGGATGTACTAAAAAATGAAGCATCTTTCAGTAAGCAAACAGGTGTAGGTGGAGCGAAGCCTAACTGTAACCATGATCAAAATTTTAAAGTTGTCGATTCTGGATCTGTTAAGGAATTGACAAGTGAATCTGGTGTTTTACAATGCTCCAAGAGTTTAACATGTTAAAAATCTTTTGTGTTGGTATCTCAAAGTCGAGGACTCGAGTTCTAAAGTTAATACCCCTCCCACTAAATTGTAGTGTAAATACTAATGCTTTGCTTATATTTTGTTTCGTGTAAAAACAGGGTGAATATTTATACAAGAGAAAGGGGATATTATTATCATATATATATATATATATATGTGTGTGTGTGTGTGTGTCTATTTTGACTTTATAAAATCGACAAAGAATTACTCTTATTTTATTTTTTAAAATTGAATTATTGTGCTTTATGTAAATTGATAAGTTAATTTGATTGGATAATAATACTAAATATTAATATTAAATTATTGACTTAAAATGAATAGAAATAATTCATAGGTAAAGTATTAACAAAAATCAACCATTCAAGTTTATATATTTATAAGATGATTGATTTACAATATTTTTATTTTTGAAGGTCAAAGTGCAATTTCATTACATATGTTAATTTATAATTTGACTATTTATAAAGAGACTGAATTGAAATTTTTCTATTTTTGGGACTAAAACTCGTGTTTGCCCCCCGACAAATTCGCTTCCAATTATAATGGCAATGGGAGGTTAAGCTTGAGTAAGTACCAAGGGAGTGTAAGCCGGTAGCTGACCATATGGCTAAGAGGTCTAAGGTTGTTTGATTCGATGCATTCGAGATGGAGTCTGCTTAGTAACGATGCATTGAAATAAGAATTGTAGACTGATACTTGCTTTCTACTAAAAATATATATAATTTTTAAATTTAAAAAATAAAAAAATTTCATTTTTAATTTTTTAATAATGTATTTCAACGGACTCAAACTCATATTTTCATGCATTACCAACAATACTCATATTAATTGAACTATGACTAAATCTATATTTCATTTTAACTTTTAAATATGAAACTAACTCTCAAACTTAGCCACATAATTTTTTTACCTTGACTAATAAATTAACCCTTATAAGTACCCAAAAATGAAAACATTTTTGTAAAAAGAATCTAATATCTTATTATTCTATATATTATGTTTTGATGATTTAGAATTTTGAAATTTAAATCTTGATATAAATAGTAATATTTAAACTCATTAGGTTTAATTTTGCTTTTAGTCTCATACTATGTGTAAGTTATGGATTTAGCCTTAATTATCTAATTTAATCATTTATAGACTCTATACTTTTTGAATTTTGAAATTTCAATCTTGATTTAAACCATAGCCATTAAAACTATTAACTAAAATAATATGGCATTTCTGTGAGTATCACGTGAAAATAGTAAATTAATATGACATTACACATGTGATAATATATTTGTTACATGAGATTTTGGAAATAGTAAATATAACTTAACGAATTCAATGTATCTTATTTAGTTCATGATTGAAATTTCAAAATTCTAAAAGCACATGACCTAAAATTGACCAAATTAGAATACACTTATACGCAAATTATGTATATTACAAGTACTAATAGTAGAATTTCACCAAAAATAAACAAACAATACATTTTTTTGTCTCCATGAAAATGAAGTTAGTTACTAACAAAGTAGCCCAGGCTATTGGTATTCAATAATAACAGCCATAACATTCACCTCGTAACATTATGAACAAATTTTTTAACTCAATTTTGGCAATTTTTTTTGCTGTATAAATCCATCAATAATTTCTCTTTATTCTCCCATCTTCCACTCAAGAAAAAAAAAGTACAACAATAGCTACAACATTATCATGGTGCTTTACATTGGCCCTTTTTATGGTCATTCTAATGGCAAGTCCTAGTTCGAGTTTGGCTAATATGGCTAAAATGAATGTAATTGATAAATGTTAGAGAGGGAACCCTTTTTGGCGGTGTGAACGACAACAATTGGCAAAATGATCAACAACATTGGCAAAGACGTCGTGAAGTACAAGGTTACCGATCCATCCGACGGCCCTTTTAGTCCTAAATCAGGGACCCTTCGTTACGGAACCACAATGATCTGTGAAAAATAAAATAGAATAAAATAAATAAAAATAAAGAACACATAAATTTTACGTGGAAACCCTTTCGGGAAAAAAACCATGGGCAGAGGAGAAGAAAATTCACTATGTCGAAAAATTTTTACTCAAATACAAGAGGAATAGACTATGTCTATTTATAGGCTTGCAAAGCCATATTCTAGTAGGATTGAAACACCTTATTCTAATCAATATAAAATAGATGGAGTTTAATAAGGTTTAAAAACCTTATTCTAAAATAAAATAAAAGAAGTCTAGTTCTATATGGATTTTACTTTTATTTTATTTTCCATCGTATTTTATTTAAATAAGAATTTGGGTCACTTAATTCTAACAATCTCCACCTTGACACAAATTCTCAATGAACAAGTTCTTCATCGCGAACTTTCAATAAACAAGTTCTTCACCTCTTCCAAAAAACCCCTTAAGGGTTTAACTTCAACAATGAACACCAACCAAGTCTAAGCAATGCTCAAACTTGGTTATAGGAAGTGACTTAGTCATCATATCTGCAGGATTCATATTTGTTTGAATTATTTAAAAATGTTATATATTAAATTACATTGTAGAGTTCGTCATGGATATGCACACGTAGCAAACAATTTTTACCAAGGATGGGAGCAATACGCCATCAGTGGAAGCATGAGCCCCAGCATCAAGAGCGAAGCCAATTTTTTCGTCGCTCCGAATGATGTTGGGAACAAAGAGGCAACATGGAGAAAAGGAGAGAAAGGTTTATGGAAATTTTATTCGGTAGGGGATGTATTAAAAAATGGAGCATCTTTCAACAAGCAAACTAGTGTAGGTGGGGCGAAGCCTAACTATAGCCAATAATAGAATTTTAAGGTTGTCAATGGTAAGTTTGTTAAAGAATTGACAAGTGAATATGGTGTTTTACAATGCTCTAGGAGTTTAATATGCTAAAAGTTGTCTATGTTGGTATCTCAAGATCCAAGATTTGAATTCTAATATTAACACCTTTCCTCAAAATTGTAATGTGAATGCTTACTTATATTATGTTTGGTACAAGAGTAGCGGAATATTATTAACAATACTACAAATTTTAACTAATAAATTAGCAAAAAAAAAAAGGCCATTCAATTTTACATATTTATCAATAATTTTTCAATTTTTGTAAAGTAAAAAATCAAATTTTATCAAATTAAAATAGAATTGATTTCTCAATTTTAGTAAAATAAAATGATGAAATTCAATATTAGACCTAAAATAATATAGTTTATATGCCACAAACCTAATAGAAAAGCTTTTGGCAGAGCATTGTCTCATTAAATTTTGTTAGACATCCTTCTTCAATTATTACCTTGCTTTCTTTATATCAAATTTGGTTTTACAAATTAAGTGATCAATTAGAGGAAGTAACAAAAATTAAATAAAATATAACTGTAGCTCAAACACACACATATATATATATTTTTTGAGTTCTAATGAATAACTCAGCTTTAGCTATTCAAAATTACATATTGTTTCAAAATGAAGTTTTTGAAAGCAACTATGAAGAGTATATAATAAAGCATCAGGATTAGCTGGAAAAAAAAAAAAAGACGAGGCAAAATTAACACTCATTGCCTGGAGAAACAAGGAATAATGATGCCAAAAGACCCATAATTGATCTCTTGAAATGTCATCTTCTCTTCTGCTTGCTCCAGCTTCCCCTTGTCTCGTATTGTGGTTCCTCTGAAACAAGAACTTATGCTCCCCCTAAACCCAATAACATATTTGATCCACACATCCAACTTATTTTCCATTCTTTCAACCAAGCAAAGGGAGGGAGGGGGTGAAAGCGAGTTTTGGTTTCGGGGAAATTGCACACTTCAATGTGACTCTGCAGAACGATAATGGGACCAGTATTCCTGCACGAGTTGCCCGAACAATGAGCCTTCTCTCTGTATCAATGTTGTTGGCTCGTCATATTCCACAAGTTTGCCTGAAATACAAAAAAGGAAAAAACATTCATTCACTTAAAAGCCGATTCTCAGAGCTGCATGCAGTGCAAAGTACATTGATATGTAAAGGTCACTTCTCAAGTCAGCATTTTAATGAAACTCACCATCGCTGATAGCCAGTACCATTGTGCAATCCATAACTGTCGGTATCCTGTGTGCAACTGTAATGACAGTACAATCTGCGAATTCGGTGCGAATGGTTTTCTGTAAAATCAAGTCCGTTGCGTTATCAATTGACGCAGTTGCTTCATCGAGCACCAATACTCGACTTCTCCTCAAGAGAGCACGCCCCAAACAAAATAATTGCCTTTGCCCCATGCTCCAATTCGATCCATCTTCCACAACTGAATGACCAATTGATTTTTTTTCAGTAAACAGTATCGCTATAAAGTGAATAAGCATACAACAATAATCAGGTTTCAGATGGTTTACCTAAGGAGTCCAGTCCATCTTCTTTTTCCTGAACGGCTTCTCGAAGTTGGCACTTGTCAAGAACCTTCAAATGCAGATGAAAAATCAGTTAATCCAGAATACTTTTGCATCAACAGGAAGGAATTCTTGACAAAAAGAACAGGGGACGAAATTTACCTCCCATATCTCCTGGTCAGTATGTTGGGATAGAGGATCCAAATTGTATCTCACAGTTCCATTAAATAGGGTAGGATCCTGAGGTATTATTCCAAAACGTGACCTCAGATCGTGTAGGCCAATAGTACAGATGTCAATGCCATCAACTAAAATCTTCCCTCCGGTAGGCTCAACCAGACGGAATAAAGCACTGATTAGAGTTGTCTTCCCACTGCCAGTTCGACCAACAATACCGATTTTGTGCCCTCCTTGAAATGTGCAACTGATTCCTCGAAGAACTAATGGTGCATCCGGTCGATATCTGATCTGTTCAAATTAATTTTTCTAAGTATTACTGGTGCAAGTAGATGATATTATGTATATGCAAAGAAAAATTATACCTGCAAATCACGGATCTCAACTTTACCCACAGCAGGCCAATTGGATGGAGGACGATTCTCCTCTATCACTTCAGGGGCTTCACTCGGTATATCCATGTATTGGTTAAGCCTTTCTACAGAAATGATATAATTCGCTATGGTGCATTGGTTTTGAATTGAAAACACAAGGGACATATTCAATGAAAGGCCATAAGAAAGAGCCATGCCGATGAATCCTGCAATAACACGAGTATCTTTCACTGGTTTTTATGGAAAAACAGTAGCTTAATATTACCAAATGAATGTTTCTCCTAAAAGTATTTATCTTATGAGATTCTTGAATCAGTATAAGCAAGTAAGAGTTCCTTATACTAACCGGAACTGAAAGTCCCAGGAGGAAGCAAAACCATGCAGAGTGCAGCAGAGGCCAAAACAAAAGCACTAAGTGTCTCTAACCGCTGAATCAACCATTCATTTGCTGTAAAACTGTGGAAGAAAGGACTAGCATTAGTGTCAATGAGGTCAAGGCTCGTAGTAAAGAACCGTTCTTCCTCTTCGAAAGCCCTTATTGTGACGGCTCCTGCTATTGACTCAGCCAGATGGTTTGCAACCAAGGATTTAGTTGTGCCATTTATCCTCATCAACTCTTTTGCAGTGGAAAAGTAATAGTTCTACATACAACCATGAAACTTTTTGAAGTTAGTCAAATTTAAGCGACAACGACTTGAATTTGTCATATTCCAACACAGATATTTGTCGTGTTACCTGTAAGCGAATCGCTAAATAGATCATTGGTACCGAAACAAATAGGACTTGCCAGGTAACAACAGCCAGGACTCCAAGATTGCTGTAAGTATTTAAGGTAGCCACAAAAGCAAATATTAAGCTGAATGGTACATCAAGATCAACAATGCTCAGATCAACAGAAACCTGATTGAAAATCAAAAGGTATAAATATGAGTAACACCTATCATTTTCAGTTAACTGTTATATCAATATTCAGCAAGTGAGAAGCTTACCCGACTTAATAGTCTTCCTAGAGGAGTGGAGTCATAAAATGACATAGGAGCACGGAAAAGGGAATTTAGTAGCTGCGAAAATAGAGATCTTGAAGATCTCATACCCAAGGTAACTGTGGAAAGAGATCTAGATAGCAACAATAAAGTTGAGAAAACTCCAATTGCCAAGTAAACCGTGATCAAATTCAACGAGCTAACATTAGGATTATCAACATTAGCAGCCATCCAAGAGTTCTGTGCTATTTGACCACACACAAACAAAAGGTGAAAGAAAGTAGAAAGGAAGAAGAACACAAAGCCTTTGTTTTGATTGAGGTACTGTAAGTACGGCTTAAGTCCCGTATCTCCTTTTTCCCTTTCTTCTTGCTTGATCAGTTGGTCGCCCACCGGTTCTTTAAACTCTTTTTCCACATAACTCTTCTTGATCTCTGCAGTGGACGTTCCATGTCCCTTGGCAGGGTTAACTTCAGCAGCTCTTCCACCTCCAGCAGTTTCTTTGTGTGCATTAACAAGGTCCTGAAATTCTTGACTAGAAGCTAATAAATGGTGATAAGAAGCTGCTTGAAGGATCTCCCCGTCTGACATTAACTGCGAACAAAATCAAAATTAGAACAAAAAAGATTGTTGAAAAAAAGAGATGATAGGATGTTCACAGAGAGCACAGAAAAGATAATCCTACATACTCTAGGAATATATACTAACCAAAACAGAATCAAAAGCTGGTAGGAAATCAACTTGATGAGTCACAAGTAAAACTGCCTTTGACGCAAGTGCTTCCATAACATATTCCTGCAACAGTCTAAGTCAGCTTTGACATAAGTTGATAACAAAAAAGAATTGCTAGGTGATGGTAGATTTTGGTTACATTAAATAAACTTGTAGCAGTGTGAGCATCCACAGCACTGAATGGATCATCCAAGAGATATATATCAGCATCCTGATAGAGAGCGCGAGCAAGTTGAATTCGTTGCTTCTGGCCACCACTAAGATTGACTCCTCTTTCACCAATTTCAGTTTGATCACCATAAGGAAATAATTCAAGGTCCTTCACCAAGGAACACCTTTCAAGCGTTTCTTCATATCGTTGCTTATCCATGGCAGATCCAAATAATATGTTATCTTGTATCGTTCCTGTCTGGATCCAGGCTGTTTGAGAAACATAGGCTATCTTTCCAAATACTTGAATCTGTACGTCGGACAATGGAGCAAATTACAAGCAGAAAAACTATATACTCTTAAGCTACAACGAAAAGAAATGATATTCTACGAGAAAAGGCTAAATTCATTCAGCCCTTTATCAAGTTTTATGACTTACAGATCCTTGGACGTTAGGAACTTCTCCAAGTATTGCGGCCAACAAGGTTGATTTACCGGAGCCAACTTCTCCACATACAGCCACTTTTTCCCCCATCCTAACCTCTAAAGTTATGTCCCTTAGAGTGGGTTTTGAAACATTCTCTTCCCAGGAAAACCCTCCTGATTTAATAGAAATGGCTAAGTCGCCATTCTCCATATGGCGTTTTTTCCGGACATTTCCACTCTGCAGCTCTGGTGCCTCAAGGAACTTCAAAACACGAGCAAATGCCACCTTTGCTTGAATAACTATCCCAATAACATCAGGTATAGCTCTAATAGGATCCTGGACAAGACGAAGTGTGGCCACAAAAGTGAAGACATTACTAGCATGCAGAGGAATATTCAAGAAATAACATGCCCCAAAGGTAGCAGCAGAGACCAAAACTGGGGAAGACCAAAACAGAAAACTATTATATGCTTTTCGCAACTGCACTGCTTGTAACCACTTGTATTCCACAGCCCTTAATTTTTCTATAACTTTCTTAAAATGGCTCTCCCATGCATATAGCTTCAGCACCTTCATGTTTATAAGAGCCTCAGAACTAGCCTTAAGTCTCTCATCTTGTGAAACCATCAAGTTTCTTTGAAACTTGTGCTGTAACTTGGCCAGTGGAGCATTGCATATGACAGTGAGGATGATAACAACTAGGGCTGCAAACGTGGCTAGTCCCACTGCACGGAAGAGAATCACTAGAGCGATGCACAGCTGAAGGCTTGTTGTCCATGTCTGATGGAACCAGAAAGGAAATTCACCGATCCGATAAGCATCCACAGTAACATAATTTGTTATCTCACCACTCGAGTGCATTGACCTTGCAGCATTGGATAATCTCAGTTGCTTCTTATATATAGCTGCTGTGAGTAAAGACCTTATTTTTAGACCAATTAGTCTGACTCGAAAATACCACTGTCTTTGTGACAGGGATTCTATACATTTTGCACAGAAGAGTGATATGGCCAATACATAGCCTTCATATTCAAAACTTCCATGTCCCTCAGCTACCAAAATGAAAGAGTTAAGGATCAGAGGACCTGAGGACAGCGTGAGTATCTTAAGCAAAGCAAAAAATCCAGACATAAGAATCTCTCTCCAGTGGCATATTATTATGGTCTTCAAAATGGATGGCTGTGATGATGGGTTGGCTTGCTTTTGCTTGTTCAATAGCTCCAAGAACAAGAAGTAGCAGCTTTCAGCTCTCTCCGCCACACTTAACTTGGGCATATCTTCTTCGGTCAAAGTCTTCTCCCTACCTTTCTTCATCAAAGGATTCAACCACCAAAAGGAGAATTTGCTAAAGCATCCAGCCGTAGCAAAAGGGGTAACCTGAACGGTTTTATCATCTTTGGTACTACCATTGGCCTCAGCAACTAAATGGTCATAAAGGCCACTTTCATCTGTTTTCTGATCACCATCTCCATACTTATATCCCTTGTAAGCACAAAACAGCAACAATATGGCTCCAGGTAATGACAGAGCATCCAAAAATATTTTTGTCTTCACTATTCCGTTCAGAATAACAGCAAAAAGGGACAGCACACAAACTATTACTGCATATATGATAGCGAGAATTGACAGTAATCGAATCGGTGTCCTACGAAACTGGTTACCCCTGAGGCTCACAGTTAAACCCACCAATAACCATGTGGAACCCTGAAACAGTGCCAGCACCCACCAATTCAAAGGCAAAACAGTTTGTGTTTTCCTCAACTTCTCTTCCACAATCCAAACGCCAAAGCACAAGTACACCAATCCAATACCACCATTAACAATAGCAGAAGCTATTTGCAAAGCAGAACGGTTTCGAAAGCGCGCAGGGATGCCAACTGTTTTCGGTGATGGTTTCTGAATCATGTTGAACAAGAGCATTACTAATAGGAGGATATCGAAACAAATTATCATGGACTGATTAATGCAGGAAGAAGGATTAATGAGATGCCACAAAGCCGAATCACAGGGCTTTCCATATCTATCTGAACAAGCAGATTCCCCACAAAACATAGTCCATAAATCCTCCATCTTGCTCTTGCATTCAAACCTGAATATTGCTCAAAAACTCCATATGTTATTATCAGCACTATAACAATACATAAGATCATTAAAACATCAATCATATAAAAGGGAAAAAACAAAACTTTAATCCATATAAAAGGTTAATTACTTTGTCAAATAAAATTCTAAAAAGTTAAACAAGCAATTCAGTCCAACTGTCCCACTAAAGCAGAAAGTGAAGGGAAAAAAAATAAAGGGTCTATAAAGTTTCAAGAGAACATGAACTTGTGAGCAATCATTAGCAGTAGAAAGAGGTTTGAAGGACATTAAAAAATAATTTAATTTAAAGTAAAAACCTACACGACCCCTTATAAAAAAAACACCACGACCCCTTATAAAAAAAACACCCAAGACATCTAAAAGAACATAAAACTGTTTGTTAAAACAAATGTAAGGCAAATATTCAACGTGGGATAAGTAAAAACAACTGATGAATGAAGTAAATGCACCCAAAAAAAACCCCATTTTTGTCTTCCCAATGATATAAACATAAAACATTTAAAAAAAAAAAAAAACTAACCAGTGAACTGGTGAAGTGATCAGTAGAAACCCAGAATCTAGTCACAAAAAATGCCTTGTCGAACTGCAGAACAAGTTTATTTAGGATTTGGTTTCTAAACTTCGTTTTTCTCCCTAGAAAAGGCAGACGAAGAAGAAAAGAAAGACTAAAATTGTTGACTAGTTTATTTGCATTTGACTTGCTGTTTGAAGGGTACGTGTTAGGATCGAACAAATAGCAAGCATTAACAGTAAAGGAAAGAGAGGCGCAAATCAGAATCTTTGTTAAAGAACATTAAAGAACATCAAGACATCATGTCAATATATATTGACACAGAAAAAGTTGTTTCCGTGTCTTCTGTTTATGAAAAGGATTTATGAAATTATTTTCAGATAATTTAAACGAATTTGAGATCCCAACAATTATTTTTTAATGATTGAGTAAATAATAAAGTATAATTTAGATATCAGTTTGAAAAAATAATATAATTTAAGTATATTTACATAAAAAGTTTATAACGTGAGCCATGAAAACTAATTTCCTTATTTCCTCCGTGGATAATATTTTAATTCAAAATTTAGATATCAAGTTTCAACCACTTCTTCCATCAATTTATTTTATTAAGAAACGTTTTTATAATCATAAGAATTATACCAAAATGAATCGTGGAATTAATATAATCCCGATAGAATTTTACGTCACTTCATATGTAATTCGATTGACTTGTAAAAATTATTAAAATAAATACATTATACTACAAAATAAATACACAAAATGTAGGCCCGAAGTTAAAAAGATTTTTAGGGAATAAAATTAAATTATAATTTTTAAAAGTTTTAATTAATTTTTTTATTTTTAGGGTAAAAGTATATTTTATTTTTATTAATTTAAAATTTTAAAAATTTGAAAGAGCAAAATAAATTTTAGGGGTCGGGATCCTATCGGCCCTCTAGATTCGCTCCTGACATAATGAACACAAATATGATGACCTAATGATCCAAGTGTTTACCACATATTAGATATGACTTAAGTTTAAGTTACGTTAATCATGTTTATTGTTTTGAATTTATTCTGTTATTATAATTTAAGAAAAAATAAATACACATAATTTAGTTTTCATATGATGTATTTTTAAATTTCATTATTTCATTTAAATTTTATATATTTTTATAAATATTTTAATATGTTTATGATATGATGTTCAGGTACATATGAGTGAGATAAATCGAATTTTGATGACGTCATGGCTCACGTCTCTTCGGAATTTGGGTGCGTGTGGCTTTGTCTTTCTATCACGTTCAGAAATTTGTACTTTTTTACTGTTTACTTTTTTATAAACTATACAAATTCCAACTATTAAATTTTTTTTATTTTTGGCATTCAAAATAAAAATTTACATTTTAAGTTTAAAAACTGTATAATAATAAATTTAGTTATCAATTTTTATAAATTATATCAATTTAGTCATAATTTTAAAAATTAATCTTCAAAACTTATAAATATTCTCAATCTAATCTTAATTCTAAAAATTAAAAGAACCATATAAAATATATAAATATTTTTAAAAATATATAAAAATAAAAAATATAATTTTCAAGAAAATATAATAATAAATTTTAAAATACGAGACTTGAACTTGAGATTTTAAAGTTCTCAATACCTCAATCTTGATATTGAACCAAGTCCTCCGTGGCTTCAAGATCTAAATCATATTTTTTAAGGATAAAACAATATTTAATCATTGAACTTATCGGCTTTTCCCAGCTTGATTTTTGTTTTTCTTTCTCGTCCATATTCTTTTTGAAAATTGACTTTTTTTTTTTCATAGTGTCATGTAATAACTTAAAAGAGCTATCAAATTTCGAAATTAATATGAGAAAAAAATTTAAAGCAATATAATAAAAATTGTCAAAATTGGAGACTAAATGTTAATTTTTATAAACTTCTTTATATGATTAAAAATTGTAAAATTTTGTCCCATATGCTATCCGTAAATTTTATTTTTCGTTTGCTATATTTTTTATTAATTTAATTTTACTTCGAAACATTGTTACTTACCTCTATATTTTGGTTACGTCTGTGGAATATTTTTATAAGAAAAAACCGACCAACTTTTTGATTTACTTTTCTTGTCGAGTAGCTAAGATTAGATAATTAGGTCTCTTACACAAGTGAAACCCGCTTTTCTTTATTAAAATATATATTAGGTAATTAACTCATCATTACACCACATATGCTTTTCAACATTATAAAATTTACATTTTTTGGAGTTTTTTATTTAATCATTATTTTTTATATCTTGAATTAATAGTTTAATTTTAAAATTCAAGCCGTAGCAAATTTCAGAGGCGGGTATAGGAGACTGGTAGGTGCTCTGACCCTCTAAATGAAAATTTTTTATTTAGACATTTGAATTTTTTTAAAAATTTTAAATTAGTAAAAATAAAATTGTACTTTGACCCTTAAAATTATAAAAATTAAATTTAATCCTTTTAAAATTATAAAATATAAATTATAAAAATTAAAAATTCATTCGGCTCCCTAAAAATTTATTTTGGCTTTGCCCTTAGATCTAGAAATAAGACTTAGAGAAATAGGGTAAAGTCACACTTTTTTGGAGACAAATTAAATTATATATTTTATAATAGTAAAAATATAATTACATTATTTTAATAATTTATATCTTTATAATTTTAAATAATTAAATTAAAATTTTATTATTTTTAAAAGATAAAATATAATTTTATCTTTACTAATTTAAAATTTTATAAATTATAAATAATCTAAATAAAAAATTCTATTTTAAGGCCAGAGACCTGGTAGCCACCTAAATTCAAGGACCTCGAATTGACCTTGTTCTTTTTAAATACAGTCTGGTCGTCTAAATTATAATTTATATATTTAATTAGCATAATTTAATATTTAACTATTTTAAACTTTTAACATGAGTAATTGTCTGTATTATAGTGTTGATATGGTAAATTTGTCGAATTTAAGTTGTTTGATTGATTAATTTCCCTTTTAAAATGTTATATTATCTCATTTTAATTAAAATAATTAATTGTATTAATAAATCAATTTAACTAATAATATTATAAAATATAATGATAAAGTTATAATAATTTAAAGTATAGAAGTTAAATTGTAAATTTTAACAAATCAGATAATTCACAATAAATTTAAAATTAGACACCCATAACATATTATTTTAATACTTAGTGTGTGTTTTTTTAATCTCGACATCTATAACTCTCAAAGAATTAAAAATTAATAATTTTCAATAAATAATATTGAAAATCCCTATTTTGAGAAATTATATATATATATATATATATGATATTCAAATAAATACACATACATAGGATCTCTCCTATTTTACTTAGTGGTCGAGGGTTTGATTCTCACCTTGAGTATGGAGCAGCTTTAAAATTTGTAGTCAGTATTTACCCCTTAATGGGCCTACAAAATGTGAATGATTAATTAATGGGCTCGCCCAAGTAAATACCTTAAGAAAAATAATTTATATGTGATTTTTTAAAAAAATAATATATATTTTTTAAATTTTCAAATATGCAAGGTGCCCTTTTACTAAGATAAAATAATTCCACCTCCCATTTATGATTTCTTTTATCCTTTGCTTGTTTCAATTCCCTCCTGCTTTCATCAGAAAAATTACAAATTATTCTGCTCTCAATTGGCTACATAAAGCACCCAAAAGCCACTCTATAATACTAAAAA
Source organism: Gossypium arboreum (assembly GCF_025698485.1). Taxonomy (NCBI): domain Eukaryota; kingdom Viridiplantae; phylum Streptophyta; class Magnoliopsida; order Malvales; family Malvaceae; genus Gossypium; species Gossypium arboreum. The sequence goes on along the minus strand of NC_069081.1, from coordinate 117,809,211 downwards.
GATAATATATTTTTATAAAAATATTTAAAATGTAAATAAAACTAATATTTTTATTTTATAAAATTAATCAACTTTTAATCATCTCTCAATATTAATTCAATCATAAATTTAAATATTAAAATACAAAAGGATGGAGTATTCACGTTATCGAGAATAAAAAACATGTTGTACATTCTCGTCCGTATCACTTCACCATAACTTACTAAATATTGAATCATTTCTGATCACTAAATATTTTAATTTAATTATAATTATTTTAAAATAAAATTTTAACTTTTCATTTGGAATTTGAGAGTGCATTCAAATTCCTTTTCAACAATATTTCTAGTATCAAACATTAATTTTTGCCCTAATTTTTTTGTGTATACTTTTATGAAGAAGAATATAAACTTTTAATTTTCGTAAAATCAGATAAGGTGGAGTTTGGTTAGATTGATAGGTTTGGAAGGCAATTATGAATTTCAAACGATTAAAAACGAGTAGGATTTGATTGTAAATTTTATTTTAGGGTAAATTACACTTAAGGTCATTAAAATTATTAATAAGTTTATGTTTTGGTTGGTCAATTTTAAAAATTATAAAATTATCGTTAAACTATTTGAAAGTTTTTATTTAAGTCCCAAAACTATTCAAATGTTTTACTTAAGTCACTAAGTTGTTTTTATAAAACTTAAATAAAAACTTTTGAATAAATCAATGATCATTTTGTGACTTTTTATTTTATTTTTAATTACAAATTAACGAAAATTTTATTTATTCAAAAAACATTTTAAACACAATAGAATTAAATTATGGTTGAAGTAAAATTAAGTGTTATAAACTCAGGTTTGCTTCAATTAAATATTATATATTAACTTTGAAATAAATTGGCAAAAATAAACAAATATTTATACGTATATATATTTTTCTAATGCTTTTTTCCTACGTTTTTCAAATTGGCAAAAAAATAAATAAATTCATTTTTATATGAATTATATTGAAAGAAATTAATCTGAAAGATTGCACCAAGTAGGTCGACTCCATATATTTACTTACATATTTTACAACCTTTTTTAAAAATGTCCATATTAACATTTTTATAATATTTAAATAAGTTATTCAGTAGAGCCTAACACAAAAACAGCAATGAAAGGTCAATTTGATTTTAATGTAATATAAATAAATTTTAGTACATTAAAGAAAGTACTCATAAAATCTATCAAATATTCGCTGTACTATTTCAACTTTATTATAAATATAAAGAAACCACAAACTATCAACATCATTGTCCTTTTGTAAGCCGACAAAATATAGGTATTAAAACTTAATTAATTTAGTAGGTAGATCGAACGACAATGGATAACTTATAATTATAAAATGCAATATATAATATATAATAAAAAGTACCGGAGGATAAAAATTAAAAGGTAACTATACTTAATCTCACTGAATTATTGATAAGTTTATGTTTTGATCACTTAATTTTAAAAAGGTATAAAATAGTCATTAAATCATTTAAAAGTTTTTATTTAAGTCACTAAATTGTTAAAATAGTTTATGTATGGTATTTTCTGTTTGCATCTCTTACACCAATCGAAAACTCTCATTCTCATTCTCTTCTATAGTTAGGTTTTTTCTTATTAAACAACTTTGAACGACACGAGTCTGTGAACCAAAGTCCAAACAGTTTTCTTCTTCGATCTCCAACATTGATCGTTAGGTCGACTTGTTATTCTACTTGTCAATAGGTATTGATCTATTGTACCAATAATCGAATGATTCATTTGAAGCTTACTAGTTGGACTTTGGGGGAAAAAAAAACTAAGTAGCCTAGTGACTTAAATGAAAATTTTCAAATAGTTCAGTGATCACTTTCTAACTTTTTGAAGTTAAGTGACCAAAACATTAACTTACTAATAATTTAGTGATATTGGGAGTAGTTTACTCGAAATTAAAATATACCATAAATTCCTATATATTTCGTAAATTTAGAATTTAATCCTCCTACTTTTATTTCTAGGAATTTAGTCCATCTACTTTTCATATTTCAAAATTCATGTCCAATTGTTAATGTTATTAAGATTATTTTGTTAAACTCATGTTCATTATAATGTCATTTTTTTGTTAAAATGCTACAAAGTGAGTTTTTTTTCAAAATGTTGCACCAACAAATCTAAAAATAAATTAACAATGTTAATAATTGGAATTGAATTTTAAAATTTGAAAATTAGAAAGACTAAATTATTGGAAACAAAAATATAGAGACTAAAATTTTAATTTATGAAGAGTAAATGGACCTATAACATATTTAACCATAGAAAATAACACTATCAGAAATATTTAAACAAGTTAAATAGAAATTGTGATATGAATTTTTTCTCACATGTATAATATAAATAATTAATGTATAAAATATTTAATATATTTTTGAATAAAAAATATTTAGTATCTTAAACATATATAAAAGTTCAAACTCGATAATTAGATTTAATAATACAACTATATTTTTATGCATATAAATTTTATTTTTTATTTTATCAATAACAAATATTATTCTATATATTTAATGATAAAAGTTTTTATATCAATTAATAATTAAATATTTTTAATTTAATCAAAATTTGATATGCATGTCTACGAAATATAATGAACTATGGATTTTGATTCTTTAATTTTCAATTTTTTAATTTCTAATTTTCTATTATCTTTCACCGGTGTTAGGATTTAAAAAATAATTACTGTCTGTAAAATAATAAAAAATGAAATATGTGACAATACTTAAAATTTAATTATGAGTTTAATTTTTTTTTAAATCTGATAATTTATCAATTTTATTTGCAAAATTTAAAAAACTCAATAATTCATTAATGAAATAATTATTTCTAAAAAAATACATAATCATTCCCTATCTTTCTAATGAAAAAATTATTGAAAATTTCCTTTTGAACATAAATTATTATTACAATATAACATAAATTCATCCATAGTTGAATTTTAAATTCGATTTTAGAAATTAAAAATCAAAATTTATAAATTAAACCAATTGATATGACCAGTCATGTTCTATTGTGTTTTTTCTTAAATGGTAATAATATTTAGAATTAATTAGATACGACATGACACGTGGTTTACGGTCTGGCCAGCAGTAGCTACAATCCTCACAATCTGATTAGTGCACTTAATTTGATTAAAATTATATTTAAGCTAATTGAATTTTAAATTTTTTATTTATTAAATTAAATTACTTGAGAGGAAAAACCTTTAACTGGTCCAAAATATTTGGATTAATTTATTCTTACAATAAAATTATTGAAATTTTGATTGTTCTACCATGTTGTAAAACTTTAATTTCTATTTTTTTCATTAAACATAAAAATAAATAAAAATTGATTCTGTAACAAAATAAAATTTCACCACAATAAAACTTTAAAAAATTTGTGAAGTGAACTCTAAAAAGAAATGATAAAAAAAAAGGATGGGACAAACAAATTTGTTGTAATTATGTAATTATTGTCCCGATCAAATCTAAAAGGGTTAAATTATTTTTTGGTGCATTAATTTGTTAATTTTTTTTTCATATTAGTATATGAATCTTTTTTGGGTTCAAGTTAGACTCTGAATTTGATAATTGTTCTCACATTAAAGTTTAAGTTCTTTTTAATCTAAATTAGGCTATAAACTTGGCGACTATTGTAATGAACCGAAAGTTACGGTATCGGAAATTGAGTCTTGAGTCTTGTTTCGTGAAATTTATTCATGAATATTTATTAGAAATATTTATGAATTATAGTTGAATGGTTATTTAGTGTTTAATTAAGTGAAGTAGCTTGAATTTAGTTTAAAGGATTAAATTGCATAAGGAATAAAAGTTTAATTATAGATTAAAGAAGTAAAAGGGACTAATCTAGCAATTAGACCCTAAGTGCCATGTGTGTGAATGTATGATATAACATGTGTAATAGTTGGTATATATGTGTAATAGCTATAAGATATTTTATGTTATAGCTATTACACATGTTAATTATATTTTTATAGGTTAATAATAATATAATATAGTATAATGAATAAATAATAATGAGTAAAGAAACATAGAAAGAGTTACAGAGAGCAAACGTGAGAAAGAAAGAAGGAAAGAAAGAAAGAAAAGAAAAGGGAAATTTGAGGATTAAGGCCCTAAAGTTTAATTGGTAAGTTGTTTTAGCTCATTTTCTTATGATTTTTATGTTTATGGATGCCTAATTCAAAGTTCTACATGTATGAGGTTAAAATGAAGAAAATAGAAAATTTTTAGATATTGATTTAGTTGAATAAATTGAGGTTTTATGGGTTAAATTGATAGGAATTGAAGTTAGAAGTGAAAATTGAGTGATTTATTAAAAGAATTCTAAGTTAGGTTTAAATAGGGATTAAGTTGAATAGAGCTCAAAATTTATGTTTTATAATGAATTTTATGAGTTAGAAATTGTTAATGAGTTGATTAAAAGAGAATATGAAGCTTAAGTTAAAGAAAAAGATTAGTAATGGAAAAAGGACGAAATTGGAATTTTTGTAAAAGTTTGATAGAAAGTGAAAATGTGTTTTATGAATTAGTATATTGATGAATTTTAATTGTACGATTGTTAGTAGCAAACGTAGCACGGATACGTCATCAAAGAAGGAAAAGAGAAAGTGAACGAAGATATCGATTAAATTCGATAAATAGTGGTTTGTATTTCTATAAACCGAGCTTAATCGTTATTGCTATATTTGATATTTATATTGTATGAAAATGTGAATGAGGTAAGTATTTTACCATATTGAAATGAATGTGATTTTGAATACCCTATTAACAGTGTCGGGCTAGTCGGATATAGTTGACATGTCATAGGAATTGGAAGTATTGGGATATTCCGACATTGAGTCGATGAGACACTATGTGTCGACTCTTTGTTAAAGTTCGGATTTGTTCCGATGAAGTACTTTGTGTACTATAATGTTAAAGTTCGGATTTGTTCGATGAAGCACTATGTGCTTATCCCGGAGTGTGGGTTGGATCCGTGTATCCGTTAGTGTCCGAGTTATGTTAATAAGGGTAAATAAAGTAAAGGTTATTAAAGTACTGATTGATATTGAATAATAGCAATAATGTGTTTGAATTACCATGTTTTAAAGTTGATTAAGCTATTGTTTATGGAAATACCATGAGAGTATTCTCAGCGTACGGTTTGTTTCGGTGCGCAGGCTAGGTACGAAAGTATAAGGACTCAAGGATACAAGCCGATCCCCAAACTCAAATTGGTGAAGTTTCTATCTTTTGGAAAATGGCATTGTACCTAGGATGTCTTTTGGTTATATTGAAAGTATCTAAGTTGTTAAATGATATTTTGGTATGTTTTGTAAATGTTACCAAAACCTTAAGAATGGTATGTTTTGATATGTTAGTGAAGAGTAATAAGAGGAATTGTTGGTAAATGTTGTAGAAAGAAGAAATGAAGATGTTATAAACTTAGTTATCAACATTTTATACTAAAACAGATTTGGACAGTAACAGTAGTCCAACTTTGAAAATATACCAAAAATAGTATAAAGTGAATTAGATGATGAATAAAATATGTAATTGAAGCTTAATGAATCTATTTTATATGGAAGAAACAAAATTGGTAAAAGAGTTGTATTTTATGAGATATTTACGTCTTGGTGAAACAGGGTTAGAACAATTTCTGGATTCCCTATTCTGACTTTAGAAATTCACCATAAATTGTGTATTAAGAATTAGGACTCAAACTTTATATGTATGGATTCATTATTGAGTCTATTTTTAATTGAAACAAATGGCATAGTCATTGGATTTCTGTACAGGAAGAAATTTGATTCGAAGTGCACAAGGGTCAGAGTAGCTGAACCCTGAAACAGGGAGACTTCTTATAATAAACTGTACTAATTGGCCTGACCAAAATTCTAGAAAAAATTAGTAAGTAGATATATGAGTCTAGTTTCAGGAAAATTTACGGAATTGGATTTCTAGTTTCGTAACTCGAGATATGATTTTTTTAGCGACTGTGACGCAGATGGATAGTTTACTACGAAAACTGTTTAAGTGCTAAGATAAGTTTTGTAATGTCTCCTGCTTGACTCCGGCAACGGTCTCGGGTAGGGGGGACGTTACAACTATTCCCACATTAGGATTTAATCTTTTTTTTTTCAAGTTAGTCATTGAAAACTCTAAAATTCAAGCCTCAACGTTAGAAAATTTGTCAAGTTCGTACTCCAATATGGTAACAAATGTCAAGTTTAAATGCCGACAAAAAAAATTTAAGTCCCAATATGAGAACAATTATTTAGTTTAAGTTTCAATGTGAAAATAATTGTTAAGTTCAAAGTCTAACTTAAAAAAAAAAAAGGTTTAAGATCAAATTTGACGATAAAAATTCCTAATTAATATGATATAGATGTTTTAACAATTTAGTTGAATCTAAAATGTATTTTTAATTTCACCAATTTACGAAAAAAGGTGTCATAAATATTTTACATTTTATAGTAAAAAGTAAAAGTTAAAAACCATCAAATTATAGAGGATTAAAGGGTTAATATATAGAGAGTTATTTGAACTTGATAATTTGTATTTATTTAGTATTTAATTTTTTACTTAATTATTATTTAAATTTAGAAACCATAAGTTAACTCGATACTTTTTTAGGTATTTGATTGATACTATTAAAATATATTAACGTGACACTTATAATCAATAACACGATGATATGTGGTGACCTCATATATCGAGGCGTTATAAAATAACTAAATTGACTTATAATTTTCAAATTTAACTATAAGTTAATCCAAATAATTTCAAATATAAAATATTTATAAAATTTTCAAGTAAATATATATTACCCCAAAATTAAGTCATTGAAAGAGGAAAATATAAAACTCTCTATATAAAGACCTTGCAGCTGCTTTCTACGTAAAAACTGGAATAATGGCAGGATTTGACAGCCTGGTTCCGTCATTAAATGAAATGCCCATTAATAATGCAATAATATTTAATATATTATTTAGTACTCGATTTTGATTTTTTTAATATTGTATTTGTGATCATTTTCAGTGTAATTTGATATTTGTATTTGATAATAATTATATATTTAAATATTTAAAAGTATAAAGTTAATTTTTAGTGTTTATTTAAATTTTAGAGTTAATTTGATAAAATTAATTGCTAATGTTATTAAGTTTAAATTTTTCATGATATTGTTAATAGAATAAATTTAAGGTTAAAATTAGAAATTTGTTTAATTTGTCAAAATTGTCTGATAGATGTGATTTGATTCGGTTTTAGAATTGAGTTTATGAAAGTTAATTGTTAATATCATTAGCTCATTATGAATTTTCATAAATCAACCCCAAAATCTAAATTAAATATTAAAATTAACATTATTATCATCATATACTAAAATGTATATATTTTTATCAAATACATGTGCCATATGAAACAAGAAATAATACAAATACTACACAAATGTCAAACTCGAATACTAAATTGTACATTAAACTTTTAAACAAAGTAATAAAGATTAAAATAACGACGTTTTCATTTTTTATTATTTTCATGTAAAATGTTTGTTTCAAACATTTAACAAATTGAATGTTTAAATATTCAACTTAAACTTAAAACAAATTACTTTAACTCAATTGTTGAATAATTTTTTTGTAGATATAATTTTAATATTAAAATTGTTTTTCACTCGTTATGTTGAAATTTTAGATATCACGAGGTTTGAACAGTAAACACTGTTTATTTGAGCCTAAAAGATTCCCTGGGATATCCATTGGTTTTGGCTGTTGGTAATAATTATTAGGTAAATTTAGCAATGATGAATAAATTGAAGTCTATATCTTAATCATTCCACTTTAAAAATTTAAAATTAATTATTAAATTATTAGAAAATTTTATTTAAGTTATTAAAATTTGTTAAAATATTTACTATATAGTCTTTCTTGTTTACATTGTATGTAATGTATCAACTTTTAAATCATTATTTAAAACTCGCTAATTAAATTTAAAAAATTTAACAACATAATAACTATTTTATAATTTTTAAAATTAAATTAATTAAAATATAAACTTGTACTTAAGTGAAATTTACCCACCTCGAGATGCAATTCAAAATTTTCTTTTTCCTTTCGGGATTGGCCTAAGCTAAAAGGGCTAGTTCAACGGTGGTTTACACTTTGCTGAAAATAATCGTATAATAGATAGTTTATGGAAGGTGGCATCCATCTCGGTTAAAGAGAGCGTTTTTTCCCTGTTCTTGAGAGTGGATTTTTTTCGTGAAATCATGTAATGATAGCCTATTCATAGTGTAGGGTCATGTCATGTGAATGTGATCGGGCTGATATACATGTAACATCTCCATTTATTTATGTTTATTTATTTTAAGTTTATTTCTATTTATTAAAAATTTAAAATTGCATTTGTTTATTTAAATTATACGTGTTTATGTTTATTCATTTAAGTTAAATAAACATGTTTACAAATAATGTTAATGAATAATAAATAAACAAACAAATAATAAATATATATTTTTGTAAAATATAAATATTAATAATTATATTATAAATAAATAAAGCATGCACGCAAACAATGATAATTTTAGTAATATATAATAATCGAACAATAAACAAGCTTTAAACAAGCTTCTCATGAATATAATAAATTGAATAAGTTTAGATCATATCTGATTTATTTAATAAAAGGATATTAAAATTTTGTTTATATTTATTTTATTTAATTTAATAAACAAATATAAACTAAATTGATACTGATTAAGTCTTAACTTAATTAACATAGGTATTGTTGCCAATGTAAGAGAACGTGAGTTCAAATACGCTAAAACGTATTATTTTCTAATTTATATGTTAAAGAGAAACTATAAATAATTTTAAGAAAAAAACTGTAGTACTGTAACACCCCCTACCCGTATCTATTGTCGGAATAAGGTACGAGGCATTACCGTAGTTTACTGAACATTTTCAGATAATTCTGAGTCATTTATTATTCTTATTTTGAAAATAATCATAACGTCTCTCTATTGGGCCCTCGAAGCCCCAAACATACATTAGAAACCAACCGGAATTAAATCGGGATAATAGAATTTTTTTTTTTGCAAAATCTTAAATTATATTTTCATCTAAGTACTTACCATTTCAATGCTCCTTATAATTAAATGTGTTACCATTCAATCAATAGTTGACACTTGTCTAAGCGTCAAACAACATCATTGTTTTGCACATATTTCATATAAATTCAACATTGATATACCTATTTTCTCGACATATCACCCTTGAGTTTAATAATTGTCTTTACTTACATAATTTCCTTATATCAACATACCAAAGATAATCATATATGTACATGTCATGAAACATATCATTCTCTTACCGTTTCTTCATAAGTATATATCATTCATTTCATTATATCTGTGACAGCCCTATTCTGACCTTAGTCGGGAAGTGATTTCGGGACCGCTAAACCGAGTCGTAGAAATAATTGAATATAATATTTTATGTCTAAAATATGTGATTATGCATGTGTGAAATTTGAATGCTTTGATTTTTTTCAATTTGAATGTGTTTCTAAATAAAAAGGACTTATGTGAGAAGCTTTGAATATATGTGTGGCTTATTTTAAGTGATTAATTATTGAATGGTGCAAATAAGTGGGTTTGCATATCAATTTGCCACTTTTAATGTTAGTGGCCGACCATGATGGTTTTGGTGAGCAAAATAAGCATATTTTATATGTATAATAATGAATTGATATTTTTTTAAGTAGTTTATTGATATAGTCATTATTATATAGTTTATTGATAAAAATAAAATAAGAATTTGGTGAAGTAAACAAGAACTCATCTTTGTTTCTTCACCTAGCTGAAATTCATAAAAAGAAGAAGAGTGAAAGATGGTTTTGGGACCGTTCGGTCAATTGGAGGCAAATTTGAAGGTAATTTGATGTGTTTTTGTAAATTGTTGATGAATTTGTGTTTCTCTTCTTTTTCTAGCCGAAACCCACTTGATAAATTTAGTTTATGAGGCATTTTAGATTCGGCCTTAGTGAAAATGAGTGAGGATATTTGAGTTGAGGATAGAAGATAGTAAACAAATGTTCAATGGACAATTTGATACCAAAATTCATATGTTTATGAGCTTGTTTTTTAAAAGTATGTTACATGTTAGTGATTAGTTCATGAAGGGATTTTCGGTTATGTTTGTTTTGTATGAGTAATGGATCGTTGAGTTCATGCTATTATGAATAAAATTGATTAAGAGAGGCTTGAGATAATTAAATATGCATGTTGGTGGTAAGATGAGCATTTGGTTTTGGACTTTTAAGTGTTGTTAAATACTTTGAATAATATATATAAATGGCTTTGATATGTGAAATTCGGCCAAGTGGTTATAAGCATGATTTTAGAAATTCAATGATATTCGGCCAATTTGAATAATTCATGGCACCTCAAGCAAATTAGTTTTAGATGTTATTAAATATATAATTAGCCGAATGTGTATATGTATGCTATGAGGTGGTTTAGCTTAAAGAAAATTAAGGTGCTCGGAAGGTGATTTCCGTGGATAATTTAAGTAATGAAATTTAATTTCTGTTATGTAAAGTAATGGCATTACCATTTGTAAATTGAGTAGTTAAAATTGTTGATTGAGCATCAAGAGCTTAAGGGGACAAACTCGGATCGAGGAAAAAATAAACGTAGTCGTGTAGTCGATATAGTCGTACGATAACTTTTGAGGTAAGCTCTTAAACGATTAAGTTAAATTTATGTGTTTAAAGATTAAATGAATATAGAATAAAGTTTTAGTATATGTGATATATAAATATATATATTTTCGAATGATTAATAATGTTCATAATATGAGCCGAAAATGGCTAGCTTACTCGATTGAATTGTGCATATATGATCTCTGTGTTTCGGTTAAGTAATGGTAAATAGAATGAGTATGAATTTAATGAGGACTATGTGTGATAGCCAAATGTCTTATGAACTAATATGTGTGAATGGTATTTTGAATACATGAGATAAGATGGAATAACCGAAAGCATCATGAGTTAAGACGTGAATAAAATACTATGAATTTCTTGTAAATGTCGAATAGTGAATACATTTGGCTATGAAATTATGCTTTAAATTCTTGAATGTATTTGAAATCAATATAAGGAAATGGTATTTTAATAAATTATGTGATGAAATTACCAAATGAAGTATGAGATGAATTGTGGATTAATGTTACAAAGTAAGTGAAACTATTAATGTGATTAGGAAATTGAAGAAGGGAAATTGAGATCTTAGTAAGTTCTTAAGTGTTTGAACTTTTGGAAATTTAAGAGTAAATTGTAATAGATCTGCTTGGGACAGCATCAATAACGTATAAATTGTTGGAGTTGAGTTAGAGGCTTAATAAATTATGTAATTAAAGCTTGAGTCTATTTCTAGGGAAAATTAACGGCACTTGATTTGGAGTTTCGTAGCTCCAGTTACAAATAATTTAATAACTGTTGCTCAGGAAGACAGCTTGTAGTGAATTTGTGATTATGTTGTAAACATTGATAAAACTGTTTGAGTTGCTTATAAGATATTGATTAAAACCATATGTGATTTTTGAATTGTGACGTTAGGAAATGATATATGAGTGTTAGATGGATCTTTGATGTTAAAATTTGTGAAATTATAAGTTTATAAGTATTGAATTATTAGAGATGAACATGTCATTGCCGAATGTAAAATAAAATGTTAAATAATTGTATTTAAGAACATGTTTGATTAAATATTGGTAATCAAGGTACCGAATCCATATTAAAATGAGGCTATAAGCCATGAATGACTAGTATACCTAGTCGATTTTGATATTATGAAATTGATGTATAAGATATGTATATATGGTGAGGCCGAAATGGCTAATATTAAATGTGTGCAAGTTATCTGAATGGCCTTTATGAAAATGTGTGCTATCTTATTTGTATAGTGAAGCCGAATGGTTACTTAGAAATGTAATATGGCTGAGTGGTTATTTAAATGAAAGCAAAGTATATGATGTATTAACAAGTAATGATAAAAACATTATCTTATATATGTGCTTGTGTATGTGGTGTGACCGAACGGGCAAGTGTGAAATGTACATATGTTTATGTGTATATAATGTGGCCGAATGACCAATTGTGAAAAGTGTGTATTATTAGATATTTGATGAGGCCAAAGTTAGTAAAAAGTATATAAAATAAATTGTCTTTGAGATCAGATCCGAGTTTAAAGTCCCGTAGGCTTCGTGCTGGTGTTATGTTCGGGTTTTGTACCTTGCAGGCCAAGTGCTAGTGAATTTGATAAAGTATATGACTACGAGATCCTATGCTAAGATGATAAATTGAAGTTGTATTACACATTAAGTGATTCAGGTATGTGATATATATATTATATATGTGAGATTGATCTGACGAGAATTAAGAATGTGTAATGAGAAGCATATGAAAAGATGTTGTAAATTCATATGTATATTTGTATATGTGTGCATTCAGTTATTATGCAAACTTACAAGATAGTTTTTGATATGCCATTTAACTATGAATGTTGAAAGTAAGTGTGGGTAAGAAATGATACACTAGTGAAATTTGAAAGAATTAAAGTTAATCCAGAAGCTTGTAAATACTATGTTTATATGAGTTTGAATATAAACGGAGTAAAATGATATGTGTTTGTGCATAATCAGCCAAATAGTATTGTACTCAGAAAGTGTTATGTGATTTCGAACATTTGGTTTGTTTTTTTTAAAGTTCAACTGTTTAAATTGCTTAAGACTTACTAAGCTTATGAAAGCTTACTTTGAATATTATGTTTCTCTGTTTATTTTTGTAGATCGTTTACTCTTACTATTAGCTCGAGGATCGTCAACACTTCGTCACACTATCTACTATTGTGGTAATCATGTGATTTGGACTTAGCTTATGGCATGTATAGGATAGACTATAAGTAGAATGATATTTTGACTATTGTATATAAGCCATGCGAATATGGCATCTTATGGAAGTTTACTTTTATAATTTTTAAATTCGATCTTTGTTTGTGTCTATTAGTTATATAAATAAATGATCTTTTATTTAAGAAAATGTTCAAAATTTTACTGTTCTGATCCGATTCCTAATTTATGGTAACGTCTCGTCCTATTCCGGCGACGGTTACGGGATAGGGGTGTTACAATAGCAATATTTCATGCTCCATCATTTCCATATATTTTATGTATATTTATTCCGATAACAGCTTATATCAAACTTAACATAAATTATATTCCATGTACTTATACTTATTTCGTTTATCTATCTTCATAATTATTTCATACAACTATTTTGTACATATATTTCCATATGACCAGTTCTTGTAAACATTTCACACAACCATTTCATATAACCATTCATCATCTGATACATATTACCTAAATATCAATTGTTCAATAAATGTCATAGCGTCTCCCATCCACGGTCTTATTTATCTTTGACATGATGCCGTAGTGTCTTTCAACTATGGTCTTACTCATTTTTTGTCATGTTGCCATGGTATCTTTCAACCATAGTCTTATTCATTTCATGTCACGCTGCCATGGTATCTTTCAACCATGGTCTTACACATTTCATATCATGTTGTCATGGTATCTTTCAACCATAGTTTTACACATTTCATATCATGTTGCCATGGTATCTTTCAACCATGGTCTTACACATTTCATTTCAGAGAGCACACTCCCGCGAATCTCATCTTTATAGCGGGATTACCAGTCCAGGCTAAATCCCCTTGTTCTATTGATTTCAATCTTCATATTGATTTTCTCTCTCCTTCAGCTTCTATTTCTTGAATCCAACTTGATATTTTAACTTCCATAGCCTCTTTAACATTTTTTTCTCTTGGTAGCTATGGGAATTCTTTTGATTTTTGGGTGAAAATGGTGAATTTTTGATTGAAGGACCAAATTGTAAAGAAAATAAAGTTTCTTTCTTCCTTTTCTCTCCATACGTTGGGTGCATGGGAAAAAAGATAATGATTCTTCATCTTTCTTTCCTTATATATACTAAATAAAATAATAATAAAATAATAAAATACAATTTAAAAATTAAATTAAAATATTAATAAACTAATATTTATTTATTTAATCTAAAATATCTCCAACATCATCATTGCTTTCTAGATTTCTCTCTCTTCCAATTGACCATTTTGCCCTTCATTATCTTTTAAAATTCCATCCTTGAGTCATCATTTAATTTGATAAAATTACAATTTAGTCCCTCATAGTTCTTCATCTATTCAATTTGGTCCTAATTCATCCATTTTCGTTAATTTCTAGATTATTCCAATCTTAAAATATTTATACTATTGGTCCTTCAACTTTTTCATATGTACACTTTAACCCCTCAAATATTGAGTATTTACTCTTGTGCAACAAAATTTTTCTCACTTTTACAATTTAGTCCTTTCATAAATTAATATATCATAATATACTTCTCAATTTTGACATAACTCAGAATTTCCCTTTTTGTCACTTTATTTCCTTATTTTACTATATCAAGGATAATATCTTACTGTAAAAATTTTCGTGGTATCACAAATACAGCCTGTATTATCATTACCTACCACCCACTACAACAACTAAAAAATAAGGCTATTTTACTAAATTAACCCAAAAAATTCTGATATTTACAAAAATGATTTAGGTTAAAAAACAATCACCAAAATGACTTGAAATGAACAGTAGAATGGGGTTGTGGCCTGTCAATGGCTAGCACCAACTCGTATTTTGCACCCATGATTGCCTGATGATTGTGTCAGGCTTTAAAAAATTGATTTTTTTAGTTTTGGCCTGTCAATGGCCGGCACTAGGGTATTTTTTTTTAAATTTGTATCATACTGGTATACAAAAATACGAGTTTTTAAAAAAAAAAATTGATATTGGCCTGTCAATGGCCGACACGTATTTTGGTGCCGACCATTGACATGCCAGCACCAATTTTTTTTTTTAAAACTTGTATTTTGATGCCGGCCATTGACACGCCAACACCAAATTTTTTTTGAAAACTCGTATTTTGGTGCTGGCCATTGATAAACCAGCACAAAAAAAAATTGAATTTTTTTTAATACTGGTGCATGCCATTGACAGGCTAGCACCAAATTTTTTTTTTAAAAAACTTATTTTTTTGTATACTAGTATGATACAACTTAAAAAAATACTCTGGTGCCGGCCATTGACAGGCCAAAACTAAAAAAATCAATTTTTTAAAGCCTGACACAATTATCAGGCAATCATGGGTGCAAAATACGAGTTGGTGCCGGCCATTGACAGGCCACAACTCCATTCTACTGTTCATTTCAAGTCATTTTGGTGATTGTTTTTGAATCTGAGTTATTTTTATAAATATTAAATTTTTTCGGATTAATTTAGTAAAATAGTCAAAAAAAAAAAAAAAAAACTCATGAGGAAAGTAATTTAAATCTGAAATTTTTCTGGCATTTAACCTGCTTGGTAAATGGTAATAAAGAGAAACCAGTCTTATTTTGTCTTAAAAGACCACTAGTAATTTTATCATATACATATGTATGAAAATTATATATTTATAATATAAATATGTGTTGAAAAACTAATATTAATAAATTAATAAAATGTATGGTTTAAAATTAATTAATAAAAAAAATACATGCAACATGTACAATATTAAAATGAA
Organism: Gossypium arboreum; assembly: GCF_025698485.1. NCBI lineage: Eukaryota > Viridiplantae > Streptophyta > Magnoliopsida > Malvales > Malvaceae > Gossypium > Gossypium arboreum. The sequence goes on along the minus strand of NC_069081.1, from coordinate 117,793,490 downwards.
AAGAAATAGATTAAATTGGAAGTGAAACAAAATTAAACACATAAATACATTAGATTAATAATATATTAAATGAACTACAATGGTTTATTATGGTATTATCATCAATCTTAAGTTGATGTCGACTTAATTTGTGATACTAACTCAATTAATAATATTATTAATATATATACAATTGATAGAGGTGATATAATTATTCACAAAAAAGAAAAAGATAGAGGTGATACAGTATGGATAATAAAATTAAAATGTATAAAAATATATTACAATAAATATTTAGTTTGATGGAAAAATTAAATTTTATTGACCCAAATAGCATGAGTTCAAATATCATTATATGTAGAAATTATTTATTGTTTTTAAAATGAAAAGACTAAAATATCTTTGGATAATATAACTTATTTTAAATACAGTATGATACTTTTTGTAATTTTTCTAGTTGAATTGGTGCCTCACGACTCGTGACACAAACTCGGTTAGGGGTTTAAATAATAATATAGATGATATTTAGGGTGTGTTTTACAAATTGAAAAACTAAGTACTGAATTTTAAATGCTAAAATTTTATAAATGTTGAATTTATATTAGTAAAATATTTGATAAATTTGTTAACATAAGTATTGAATATAATTATGTTGTTTAATAAAATGAATATTAATTTAAAAAGATTATTAATTATTAATTTTAATCTTATTAATATTAATATTAATATTATATTATTTTGGATAGCTTTGGATGAAAGATAAATATGAAATTCAATAATATTGTTTTAAAATAATTTAATTCAATTTTTAATAGAATAAAATTAATTTAAAATTTTCTACATTAAATTATAAGCCTACCTATTTATCTTATTTAATATTTTTGAAAATAATTAAAATAATTGTGAAACACAGTTAAAATATAAAATATTAAATTTTTTAATAATTTATCAAACATACCTTTAATATTTTTCATTAAAAATCATAATGAATTATTCACATATAATATAATCACCAAGATCCAATAAAATTAGTTGTATTGAACCCATTACACGAGTCTTCAATAAAGAGTTTGATGACCCAAATTCCTATATTTCTCAGATATTTAGCATGGGCTTTTAGGACCAAGGTGGTCTAATTACCCAGCCCGGCTCTTCAGCCATGCGAAACCAATTATTTAGGGTGATAATGATTCAATTCACATCGATTTTGAAAGAAAAATATTATATTATATTTTGATTAAAAAACAGAGTTAATTCTTGAAAAATCCTAAATTATGATCCTTATTTAAAATTGATCCTCAAACTTTAAAAAGTTTTAATTATAATCAAATTTTCGATGTTATATTAATCAAGTCTTTCTATTATTGAAACTAATAATTCAACCATTAAATGTCATGTAAAATTTTATGAAATATAATTTAAAATAAAAACTTTAAAGAAGAATAAAATGTTGCCACATAACTTTTAAAATTAAAGTAAAACCGAAAAAAAGGAGTGAGAATGATAGTTTTTTTGTAAAAGTTTCAAGAATTTCATAACCAAGACTTTCACAACATCCATCTTTACTATATTCTCTAAAATTTTCATTTTGAATCATGTCACATAAGATTTGGTATATCAATTAAATTAACGATTTTAATAACAAGAGGACCCTATTGATGTAACATCAATAATTTAAAGATATAATTAGAATATTTTAAAATTTGAGGACCAATTTAAAATAAAATTATAATTTGAAGTTATTTGGTGCAATTAACTCAATAAATTAAACAAAAGATCAAAGGTTCCTCCCAATCAATTTTTTAAGTATATAAAATTCTAACTTGTTTTCATTAATTTAAATATATAATATATTTTATATTTGTTATAAATTAATTTTTAAATTAAGTTCAATCCAAATACTTGAAATTTTTAACTTATAAATTTAAAATAAAATGGAATAAATTTAAATAATAATCTAATCAAACTGAAATCAAATCAAAGATTATACTTTGAATCTATTTTTATTTTCTCTGATTTTTTTTATCAGCCCTAACTCAAATAATTTCTATTAGAATGTTCATCGTCAAATTCAGAACCCAATATAGATATTGATGGGAGGCAAATGAATGAGTAATTGGGCTCTATTCCCCCATACATTCTTTTTGTTAAAAGGTAATGCCGCAGGTGATTGAGGTATCTATGGGCCAAATTGGGCCGAGTTTATATATGGTACTAACAACAATAAGTTATAGTAGAGGTCATTTTACTATGATTTTTTTTATTAAATTATAAAAGATTACAAAATAATCATTAAATTATGATCTTTATTAGTCACTTAATTATAAAAATTTACAAAATAAATTATTCAACTATTCAATTTTATCTTTTCTGTCATCCGTTGGCTAATGTAAAAATGTAAACACCAAAAGATCCAAGATAGTTGGGTGGCTAAAAAATATAAAATTAAATAATTGAGTGACTATTTTAAAACTTTTCATAGTTGGATGACAAAAAAAGAGTTAAGTCTCTATTAATGTAGTTTACCCTATTATATATTGTTATTCATATTTAGTTTGATAAAAAGTTTAAAATTTCTATTCAAACTCATCATTGTACATAAATGATTAATCCAAGCGCGTTTAATTTCTTCAATATATCTTTAAATTTTTATAAAATATATAAGATTACGGCATGTTAAATAACGTGGGTAAAAAATTTATGTAATTATTATAAAAATATGATTAAATTTAAATTTTTATGATTTTGTTTAATTTTATATTAAGAACAACAAAGTTTAATAGTTATGATTTTATTAATTATAGATTTTCATAATTTAATTTTAAAATATTTTAAAAATAAATTAAACTATATAACTTAGAAAGGCCAACAAAGCAAAATAATAAATATTTAAGAGCAGGCGTGTAGTTGGTAGTGCTGTCATCTCAGCTGCGTCACCGTCGGCAAACTCATTGGGCATTGCCCGCCCTTAAATGGTTCCCGCTTTGTCCGCTTTTAATAATAATAAATAGTAAATAAGAGGCATAGCCCACAACACCGAATCTTTAAAGTCAAAGTCTATTATCTAGAGCGTGCCGCTAACGTCCCTTTCTCTAATAATTTTATATTATGTTTATTGTTAGGTCACCGGCGCGTGTGTGTTTTAAATTCCCACCTTCTGTCTTTATTTTTTTTCTTTGGGTAAATAACCTAATTAGTCACTAAACTTTTACCATATTTTTGTTTTTGGCTATTCATCTATGAAAATTTTCAATTTAATTACTAAATTATCCAAATTTGGCTTTTTAAGTTACTATGCCATTAAGTCTGAGATGGTTCAATGATCTGGCTGTTTATTTATCGGATAAATTACATGAATTGTCTATAAGAGTTTATTTTTTGGTCACTTGACTATAATTTTATGTTTCGAGACAAACCTTCTTTATTTTCCTATTTTAGTTTCAATATTTGGATATCTTGAGATACGGGGTAATTTATCTATGGAATAAAAAGCCACATCATCTAACCGTTCTAGACATACTTGTGTAGTGACTATAAAATTGAATTTAGATAATTTAATAATTAAATTAAAAATATTCATAATTAGGTGACTAAAACAGAATCACAATAAAAATTATTAATTAGTTAGATTGTTTACCTTTTTGCTTTTTAGGTCTAATTTATGCCCATGTTTTCTATTTTAACATGTTATTTTCTATTTTTATGATGTTATTATTATGAAATTAAAATTGTTAACGCCGTTAGTTCAAAAATTAAAGTAATAATACATTTTTTTATCATTATTCAATCACATGACCAAATAATAATAAAATTCAATCAAAAATAAATTTATGTTTGCCAAATGCTTAAATATATTGTTGTTTAAACTAGATTGACCTAGTTGGTCAAATTGAGAACCAATTGGTTTTGGACATTAAGAGATAAATTAGATTAGTTGAACCACGAACCGCTTTGAATTGTAAATCGAAAACTGATTGAACCGATAAGAAAACCGAAATTTTGATTTTTTTTTAATGTTGTTGGCCCAAGAAAAATCAACCCTAAACATACTAGCCAACCGATCAAAGCCCATCCCAAATTAAAAAAAAAATTATAAAAATTGATGTTTATGTCATTATTTTTATTTAAATATGTTTATAATTTTTAATGTTTTATTGCTTTTTTTTTCAATTTTTTCCCTGAAATATTTATTTTAATATTTTTATTTTTAACAATGAATACTGAAAATAGATGATTTCATCAATTTGACCATCGATTCGATTTTGAAAATAATGCTTAAAACTATTTTACAGATTTTTTTTCAACTCCTCACTTTAATGACAACAAAATAAAATTAGAGGGACTAAGTTATATCAAATAAAAATAAAAATTAAATCCAAACTTTTAAAATAGTTAAGGGACTAAAACCGTAATTAAATGTTTTTAATTTCCCTCATAAAAAAGGCTTTCGTAAGAATTTACTAATGTCAAGTTAAAAACAGTTTCAAAGAATGGAATTAATTTGATTGATTTGCTCAAATTCACTAAGTTTATATCATATTCTTCACAATAAATTAAAAAAAAAGGAAGTCATCATCATCATTTGTCAAGAAAATAAAAGTAAATGACAAATGGTCTAATATTTCATTTTTTGGTACGTACTCTGCCCCACACTCACAGCATCTCCTTTAATCTTTTTTTTCTTCTTAGCTCAAATGAATACAAAAATTTAAAAATAAGCTTCTGTTTTGTATCAGATTTTCTTACCCTTTTTTTTGGCTTCACATGGTTTTTCCTGGTCCTGCGGTATTTATTTAAAAGAGTACTTAATATTTGCATGTGGGGACTGTGGTTTTTGTTTCTTTTTTTTTTTTCTCTTTCTCGAATGATTATCTAATGGATGGTAGCTTATTTTATAATTATTATTATCATTTTTTTTTTGCATGTGATGCTGTTTTCTCAAGCAAGAACAGCTCATAATTCATAAATATCTCTCAAATGATTATCTAATGGATTAGTTTCATTTGATTATTGTATAATGTGCTTTGCTTCCTTTTAATTGTTTCACAGGGATTAATCTGCCAAATTCTTCAATTTTTCTGGGCTTTTCTCTGCAAGTAAGTTCTTGGTCCTTTTTTCTTCTTTGGTGTTTTCATATTAGCTGTTTGGTTGCCGAGAAAATTTTGAATGGTAGTATTGAACTTTCAGTCATGTTTGGGTTGCTAAGTGGACAACAGTTAATGGGTTTCAATTTCTTTTAAGTTTTAAATTTTAGATTGGCTAAATTAGATTCCTTATCTTGTTAGGTTTTTTTTTTAGACATTTTTTTCTCAGTAACCAAATAGGGGAAAAAGTTACAAAGAATGAAAAGTCAACAAATAAACAGACCTAACTCACCTAAAACTACTGCTTTTGAAGCAATTCCGCCTAAAATCAAGTGATTTAAGTCAATCTTTTTTTATACAAGTTTTGAAAACAAACGTCTCTATTGTTTAACTACTGATTATAGCCCACCAACAGATTCTTTTAATGATTATACTTTTACACTCTAGGTTAATTACTCAAGTTCATATGGATATATATACCCTTTTTTTACTGAGAATCTTTTGGTTTGAATTATTGGGATTTTGAAGCAGCTGGGAAAAATGGGCAAGAAAATGAAAATGAACCCATTGTTCATATTCTTATTGGGGACAATTTTCACATCCATAGTTGCTGAACCAGTTAAAGACAAACAAGCATTGTTAGATTTCATTCAACATATTCATCATTCAAGGTCTCTCAAATGGAGCAAACAAGACTCTGTTTGCAACACTTGGGTTGGTGTGGCATGTAACAATGATCATTCCAGGGTTATAGGTCTGCATTTACCAGGAATGGGGTTTCATGGTCCTATCCCACGTAACACTTTGAGTAGGTTATCAGCTCTTGAGGTGTTGAGCCTTAGATCCAATGTTATTTCAGGTTCATTCCCTTCTGATTTTGCCCAACTCAAGAACTTAACCACACTTTACCTTCAATTCAACAATTTTTCTGGTCCATTACCTGATTTTTCCATTTGGAATAATCTTACAATTGTAAACCTTTCAAACAATGGCTTCAATGGAAGCATTAATCCTTCAGTGTCAAAATCCAGTCACCTTACAGCTTTGAATCTTTCTTATAACTCACTTTCAGGTGATATTCCGGATATCAATATCCCTAGCTTACAACAGCTTGATTTATCCAATAATAATCTCACTGGGGTCATCCCAAACTCCCTCGAAAGATTCCCAAGTTGGGCATTTTCTGGTAATACCAACCTTTCATCAGCAAATAGTAGCCTTTCTCCTATTCCAAGCCAGCCACCTAATGGTCAACCATCAAAGAAAGGAAAAAACCTCAGTGAACCTGCATTGTTGGGGATAATAATAGGAAGTTGCTGTGTGCTGTTCATATTAGTTGCCCTTTTGATCATTTGTTGTCAATCCAAGAAACAAAAGGAACAAGGAGTCCCTGAAAATACCCCAAAGAAAGAAATCCCTTTGAAGAGAAAGGCTTCTGCGAATCACGATAACAACAACAGGCTTATCTTTTTCGAGGGTTGTAATCTTGCATTTGATCTTGAGGATTTGTTGAGTGCATCAGCTGAGGTGCTTGGGAAAGGTACATTTGGTGTAACATACAAAGCAGCCTTGGAGGATGCTACCACTGTGGCAGTGAAGAGGTTGAAAGAAGTAACCTCAGCTAAACGGGAGTTTGAGCAACACATGGAGGTGATCGGTCATATTAGGCATGAGAATGTGTCTGCACTTAGAGCATATTATTATTCAAAAGATGAGAAGCTTGTGGTTCATGATTACTATGAACTTGGAAGTATCTCTGCTTTGCTACATGGTAATATGCTTACCTTGTATACAGTTGAGCTGCACAATGATGAATTTGGGTCCGTTTTGTTTACTGTAATTTGTTTTTTGATCCTCAATTTCAGGTAAAAGGGGCGAAGACCGGACACCGTTGGACTGGGAAACTAGGCTTAAAATTGCTATTGGTGCTGCTAGAGGCATTGCCTTTATCCACACACAAAACAATGGCAAGCTTGTTCATGGAAACATAAAAGCCTCCAACATTTTCCTTAACTCAGAACGGTACGGTTGTGTCTCAGATATTGGTTTAGCAGCAGTGATGAGCCCGATGCCTCTGCCTGTAATGCGTGCTGCAGGTTACCGTGCCCCGGAGGTAACTGATACAAGGAAAGCAACTCAAGCATCTGATGTATACAGTTTCGGGGTCTTTTTACTCGAGCTATTAACCGGGAAATCTCCAATACATGCCACCGGTGGGGAGGAGATCGTTCATTTGGTGAGATGGGTGCATTCGGTAGTTCGAGAAGAGTGGACCGCTGAAGTGTTTGATGTAGAACTCCTACGGTATCCGAATATAGAGGAGGAAATGGTGGAGATGCTACAAATTGCAATGAGTTGTGTGGCGAGGGTAGTGGAGCAGAGACCGAAAATGGCCGGACTAGTGAAAATGGTGGAGGAAATTCGGCGAGTTAACAATGGAAACCAATTGTCTTTCGAAACTAAATCAGAAGCCTCTGCCTCAACATCAATCCCACATGCAGTAGCTGAAACAACTTCCTCTTCTACTGTTCCACTGTGAGATTCTTTTGGCTTATGAATCACAATAAAGAAGAGAAATTATCATTTGCTTATGAAACAGGGAGAAGGGAAAAGGGGTTTTGATTATTTAAGTTAATGAATTAGTTTAGCTAGCCTCTGATATAGCTATGATCAAAGGCCAATACTTTGGCTACTGTATCATTTAAACAGTATGGTTTTGCTCACTGAATGTCTTATTCGATCTCTTTTATCTCGTGGTTTGTAGTTTCACACTGTTTTTACAGAACCCAGAATCAACCATTATGGGGTTTTGATGGTGCGGAACACCACACAAATCGAGTATTGTTCTCTTTGAATATCATTGCATTGAAAAACGATCATTGAGGAGTGGAGCACTCACAGAGTTTTGTTCTCCGGCTCTACATATAGAGCTTTGTGTATGAACATAGAGGTCATGCATTGTCCTACTTGCGCAAAGCACTTTTTAACGGTCATGGTTTAGTATGTTCATGTATCAAGAGGTGCGGTTTAGTGTCGAGAGACAACTTTGAGAGCGATGTTTTGCACTCAAATAGAATATTGTTCTCTTCCAAGTACACTTGTTTAAGAGTTGGGCTACTTGTCCAAGCTTACCATCACTACAATGAATGTTATTTTTACTATCTGGCTTTGTGAGGAACTCCCACTGGATCATCATGACCCCTACGTTCCGGCTTCCAAAGGCGATCCTAAGGGAAGAATCATTTTGAAAAGGGATAAGGCTGCAAGAAGAACAACGAGAGGAAGCTCAGCCTAGTTTAACATCAAGCATTCAAGGTCCAATCTCAACTCAGCTCGACTTATTTTTTAAATTTGTAATATATTATATTTTGTTATTATATATATTATGTAATTTTAACATGTAAAAGAAATTAAATTTTAGTAATATATAATACTATAATATAAACATATTAAAATGTTATATTTTAATATATAAAATGACTGAATATTAAATATAAACAAATTAAAATTAATATGAACAGACTTAAAATCAAGCTTAAACTTATATGTACTAATATTATATATATATATCATATTTAAACTTTGACTGAAACCTATAAACACCTCCACTCGAGAATTGCCATTACTTGGAAGATTTATTTCATGTCCAACCAATGTACTAGAAAACATAACCAAATATAAGTTTCAGAATCTTATGGCCCGGCAAGCAGGCCAGCACAGCACCATTTATTTTGCTTCTAAGCGTGTTTTCTCTCGCAAATGAACTTCAGCATCTAGCCGAATTGTCCTGCCGACTCTCTTAAAACTTGGACGCATTCCAATTTTTACAGGTATGTTCTCAACAAGTAATTGATGGGATTGTGAAATTGACTTTTAATAACAAGGAAGGTGTCCAGATTTTTTAGGAAAATTTTAAGGAGATTTTATAAGATTTATATTCAAACAAAACATGTAATATATTTTACTTCTACTAGTTTGATATAAGCACTTAAGAGTTTGTTACAAGTTTTCCAGTTTTACCCCATTCAAATATTTTAGCAAACATTTTATATTTCTGAAAAACAAAACATAATAATAAAAAATCATACCTTTAGGATGTTTGAGTTTTTAAAAATATTTGAATTTAATATTTCTTACCCCTTACTGTTACTGGTTCACTTTGATATTTATAATTTTTTATCCACTTTGGCACTTAAACATGATAATTAGATTTATTTTGGTCTCTAAATTTAAAAATATAAAAATTAATTTTGTGACAATTTTTTAAATTTCAAGTGATGGTGTGGTAAAATCTCAAAGTTACATTCAATGGTTTAATAACTAGATCAGAACATTAGAAATAAAAACAAAAAAAACTTTCTTTTACTAGTTTTCAAGTTAATCAATTCAACATTTTTATTTGAACCATTATATCGATCAATTTTCAGTCCATTTGATCCTATCTTGTTTTAGTAACATATGTTACATCATCAAATCTTAATAGAATCCAAATTTTGAGATCAAAATTAATCTAATTACTAAATTTAAGGACTGAGACAGACCAAAAAATATAATTATCAAAATGACCCTAATTACCAAATTTAGGATTTAAAATTATATAATTCCTTTATTTAATATATTTGTTGAAAAATACAAAAAAATTGCAAGTAAAATAATGAATTATTCTTAAATAATAATGCGTCTCGTCTGGAATTTTTTCAAATATTTTTTCGCGCGAATTTATCTAATTTAAATGCCTTCTGGAGAAATAGTGGCGGAAAATGGATGAAGTATGTTGTTGGACATTTTCAGCCATGTACTTTGACCAACAAAAAGAAAAAAGGCTGGCAATTTCTTTTGTCTTTTATCAATTTTACTGCAAATTTAATATATTTATTTTACTTTTCCAAGTTTTCTGCCTTTATTTTTACGTTGACCAGGTCAAAAATTAATATATTATTTGGTATTTAATTTTTACTTTAATGATGAATTTGATATTTAATTTTTTTATTTAATATCTGAATTTAGTTTCAATATTAATGATACTAGAGTTTTTCTATTTGACACTGTCCTAAGTACGTATCTAAGTTCGACTTTAATTTTCAATTTAGTAATTCAATATTTTTTTCTAATTAAGCATCAATATTTTTTCTATTAGAGTATAGGTGTTAAACATTCATTCGATTCATTGGATCACATGTTGCCATTTAGTCTAAATGTCAAATTGAACATTGAAACTAAACAAGAAAAAAAAAAGCTTAAATATCAAATTGAATATTGAAACTAAAATTAGGTACCAAATAATATATTAATAAGTAAAAGTACCATGGAGGCCCCTATACTAGGGGTTAAATTGCATTTTGCCCTCTATACTAAAAAATTGGCAAATTAGTCCTATACAATAAATCAAAGAGAAAATTGGTTTTTTTTGTTAAAATTTTCGTTTATATGTACTGTTAAAAATTGGCGCAACTAATAAAATAGTCATATAACGAGACGTGGCATGCCATGTGTACCTTAAGCTTATAGAACCAATTTTTAACGTAAAAAATGAACAAAATTTTAAATATAAAAACCGATCTGTACTTTAATCTAACTTTCGTGAACTAATTTATTTATCTTTTTAATAGAAAAGACAAAATACAATTCAAAATTTTCATAATACCTTTACTATATTAACCCCATAAAATATAATGTGGGAGTCAATATCAAGTGCTCATCATACTTGACCGCACACTTTAATTTAATGCCAAGTTTTTTATTAATCTTTCTTTAAACCTGGACGGCCATTTTTGCCGTTCTCTATAACAGTGGGATATATATATATATACAGAGGTATAGATAGAGAGATAAGGAGCTGAGAGGGATAAGGCAAATGGGAAACAAGAGGGCTTTGCTGTTGTGCTTGCTGGTACTAATGGTAGCCATGGATGGTGCAATAGCAAGTCATAAATGGAGGCCATTTAACCGAAGCTGTTTTCCACCTGGTTTTATTTTCGGTGCCGGATCAGCCGCTTACCAGGTAGCTTACCTACTCCTATTAATATGTACACTATATTTAAGATTTAAAATCGGATAAGTTAAGTTAGTTAGATTGATTAGATTGAAAATTAGACCAGAAATTAATTGAGATATAAGGTAAGTTAATTCAGGCTTTGATATTGTAATTAAACTATATTATTATTATTATTATTATTAATTCCTTGCTCATTTCGTTATTGCAGATTGAAGGAGCAGCTTTTGAAGATGGAAAAGGACCAAGTATATGGGACATTCTCGTTAGACAACATCCAGGTTCACTAATTTTTCATATTAGGACTTCAAAACTTAAAAAAATTATTAATTTATTGAAATAAATTCAAATTAAAACGTTCAATACCAAAGAAAGAATGGGATAAAAATTCAAAAAGGAGAAAATTGAGGTGAGACCAAAGTTCAAGTTTTTGTATTGAAAATAACAATTTAAGCATGAAAATAACAAATTAATAAAATTCAATAGAAGAAAAAGTATGGACAATGACATTGAAACCACTATCAAGATTTTCAATAATAATATCCCTTTCATTACCAAATAATTATATATAAAATATGTCCTTTGTTTTTACAGGAATAATATATGCCAAAATAATTTTCATAAAATAAATGTCCATTATAATTAATTACAATTTATTTTATTGAAAATTCTAAATTTAACTAATTATGACAGAAAGAATTGTTGATAGAAGTACAGGAGATGTTGCAGTTGATTTTATCATCGTTACAAGGTTTGTTGTCCAATAAAATATTATTTAATTATTTAGATTTATATTAACATTTTTGGCCATTATATCATCTAACAAAAATCACTTAATTTAATGCTCTACAGGAAGATATTATGCTTATGAAAAAAATTGGTTTGGATTCCTTCAGATTCTCCATTTCATGGACTAGAATTTTACCCAGTAAGATCATTCTTTTTAATCTACCCATTTTGATTTTAATTATTTTAATATTAAAATTGAAATTTATGGTCTTTATTTTGCAGAGGGGAAACTTAGTGGCGGGGTAAACCGATTGGGTGTCCAATTTTACAACAATCTCATAGATGATCTTCTTGCCAATGGTTTAAAGCCCTTTGTCACTTTACTCCATTTTGATCATCCCCAAGCTCTTGAAGATGAATATGGTGGATTTGCAAGTCCCAAAATTGTGTAAGTTCTTTAATCTCCTTCAAAATATATCGAGCATTGATGATTTTTTTTTTAAAGTCCATAAAGCACAATTATTGTATTTTTTTGTGGATAAACATGAGCAAGCAATACACTATTTATCTTATCTCACATTCAACAAGGTGCTCTTACTTTTCAAACCCACCACCTCTTTAGGCTACTTTTTTATACACTTGGGTTCTCAAATTCTCAACAAAGTTAAAAAAACAAAACTCCGAAAATAATATCATATATGTTAAGAAGCCTATCGGCTCCCAACAATCAACATTTTTTGAAGTCAAAATCCCTTAACAAAATGTATTCTCTTAGTCATTTCAAATAAAATGGTGGATTTTTCATTTAATCTAAAATATTTTAGTTCAACATCTATATATTAAAAAGAATGATTAAATTGTTTTTTTTTCCTTGACAGGGATGACTTTGTAGATTATGCTGATTTTTGCTTTAAAACATTTGGGGATCGAGTCAAGCGTTGGGTGACCATGAATGAACCTAATGGGTGGAGCTTAGGCTTCGGCCAGGGCTTACCCCCCTCTTCAACCCGGCCTTATATCTTAGCCCATCATTTTCTTCTTTCCCATGCAGCCGCCGTCAATCTCTACAGGGAGAAATACCAGGTTCGCATCCGATTTTAAATAAATAAACATGAAGGACAAAAGTGAATCATCAACATATAATAGAACAACCCTAATAGTGATAGAAAGTGCAGGCATTTCAAAAGGGAAAAATTGGAATCACCTTAGTAACCACTTGGTTTGAACCAAAATTTGATACAACCGCGGACCGCAAGGCAGCTTCCAGGGCTCGGGATTTCCTTTTTGGATGGTGAGTCGAAAAGAATACCAGACCTGTTATTCATGTTACTTTTCGTGTTATAATCGTATTTAAGGTGTTGCATATGAAAATTTCGACTCACTGATAACTCGTGGCAAATTTTGTGTAGGTTTATGGATCCAATAATATATGGTGAGTATCCAAAGAGCATGCAATCATTGGTAGGAAATAGACTGTTCAAATTCACTGAAGCAGAGTCCAAGCTGTTAAAAGGGTCAATTGATTTCCTTGGTGCAAATTACTACACCACTAACTATGCAGAAAATGGTCCATCGAATAGTCCCTTCCTACCCACTGATGCCAGAGTAAATCTCACAAGTATGCTAATGACTTTCCAATCCACAGCTTATTATCTTATTATATTTGAACCCTAAAATAAAACACTTCCATCATCATTAACATACCTTTTGGTTCTTGCAGCTGAGAAGAATGGAGTTCCGATCGGCACACCCGTAAGTTCTTGCAGCCGAGAAAAAAAAAACTTTTCCTCTGTTTCTGCCTTCTTCAAACAGCCATTTTGATGACCAAAATATTGGTGTCAATAATTTTACAGACTGATGTGAGCTGGCTTTTTAATTATCCAAAAGGTTTGAGAGACCTTCTGTTATATTTAAAGAAGAAATATAACAGTCCGACCATTTACATTACAGAGAATGGTTAGCCACATTGCCTGAGTCTTTAATCTTGAGTTAAGATATGCTCTAAGTCTCTATACTTTTTATACATTTAAAATTTAATCTCTCTACTTTTTAGATTTTAAAATGCAAGTTTGATTATTAACATCATTAAAATTCTTATGTTAAATTCGTTAGTATGGTGTTTTGAAATAAAAAAAATATTATAATGGACATGAATTTAACAAAAAAAATTTAACAATGGTAACAATTGAACTCAAATTCTGAAATCTGAAAAGAAGAGGGACTAAATTCCAAACGTTTGAATACAGGGACTTGGAGTATATTTTAACCTAATTTTTTTTTCATGCATTTGAACCAATAAGCTATTTTGTTTATTGATTATTCGGTGCAGGGGTGGCTGAAGCAAATAATGCTTCATTGACGGTAAAAGAGGCACTCAAAGATAGCACCAGGATTAGATACCTTGACGGCCACTTAAAGTACCTTCTAAAAGCAATCCAGTGAGTACTTAGAACAAAAGTTACTGAATTCATAGATCAACTTTAGCTTTTAGCTTCAACTTATTGCTGAAATCAATGTTTTTTTTAACTCTTTGGCAGGGAAGGTGTTAACATAAAGGGTTACTACATGTGGGCCTTTTTGGATGACTTCGAATGGAATTCTGGATATACACTTAGGTTCGGGTTCACATACATTGATTACAAGAACAACTTGAGAAGATACCTTAAGTATTCAGCTTATTGGTTCAAGAAATTCCTCCTTGATTAACAACAACAATGTCACAATGGATTACAACACAATAGAATAATAATATTACTTCATTAATGTTACACAAAGGATACCATCTTCTATTGTGACAATTTCTACATCGTACGGAGATGTCACATATGCAAGAGTTTATAAAAACCGTTTTCTCACATAAAAATTACAAAACATACATTAAAGTTCTAGGTGCCTCTAAACTTCTAATGCATATATTGTTAATAGTTTATAATGTTGGTAGTAGACTTGATTATGGGTCGAGCTGATACAAAATTTTAGGCCCCTTTTTTAGGTCTAGTCCCTGCTCGACCCGAAAAATAGGCTTAAAATTTTGTGTAAGCTCATCTCAAATAAAAAAAATGTTAAACTCGAGCTCAACCCAGTCGATCGGTATTATTTTTTATACAAAATTTTTAAAAAATATAATACATAAATTACACGAAAAACATTAAAATAAATGTTTCCCAACAAGTTAAAAATACATAAAAAAGAATCTTTATACTTAAATAGTTGCAACTTAGCAATTAAATGCCACTAAAATAGTAACAAAATTAATAATAAAATAAGAGTTATACAATATCCAAACAATAACAATAAAATAGTAGTAATATAATAATAAAATAACATTAAAACAACAACAAAATAGTAGTAGAAAAAAAATTTAGCTAGATTTGAGCTGGGCCCGAATTAAAAAATCTTACTTGGGGCCTGGCCCATTTAGAGATCAGATCTTATTTTTTTTATCATAACTTAATTTTTGGGCCTATGTTTTTGCTCAAACCCTCCCACTTTTCGAACGAGCCTTCAGGTCTAAGCAAGTGACTCAGCCAATGATCAAGTCTCGTTGGTAGGTAATAATATTTTATTATCTACAAAAGCCTAATAAATTATAATTATTAATGAATAGTTGTGTTGTAAAGATGTAACTTTTATACGCAAAATTATTTTATAAAGTTATAACTTTATGTAGAATTATCTTATAAAATAACAAAATATTATGAAAGAATATCCCATCAAAAGATACGTCTGTGTGAAAGGATATTTTATAGAAAGGTACAGTTATTGAATGCTTACCCTACACACCTCAAAGCGATCATATTTTAATAATTTCATTTTTTTCTCCTTTTAACTTTATTAATTTATTTTTCTCACAGGCTTTAAAACGTGTTTTTCATATGATAATTTTATATATGGTTGACAAAGGAAGGGTAATAATTTATCACCATGATGCTTGCTTTTATATATGGTTGACAAAGGAAGGGTAATAATTTATCACCATGATGCTTGCTTTAAGGTAACAGTTGAACCAAGAATTATTCTATAGCTACAAAAAGTGTTCTTTGGTCTTTTTTTTTTTTTTTAAGAATAAAAAAGAAAAAATTAATTAGTTACATCCAACGGACTAGAGAAAAATCCTTTTGACTGTTCTAAATCTAACAGATTCCGAATCTTAAGAGAAAAAGTATCAAAAAATTGCAAATCCGTTCTAGACGATAGTGCTTCTTTTGTCATGCAATCAGCAGCTTCATTTTGTTCTCTAGGAATATAGCACAGACACCATAAACTCTCCTGAGATAGCATACTCTGAATTCGCCTGATTAAAGTAAAGTTTGAGGTGGCAGAATTGCTTCATTGGATATCCCGAATGACATCCAGGCTATCCGAGAGAATTATAACATGATCATGGCCTCTTCTTTGATTAAAGTGTTCTTTAGTCTTTGATTACGACAAAAGGGAGTAAATTAATTGTTTAATTTTGTTGCGTGATTTTTTATATTATTTGGAATAATATTTATAAATTGATAATTCCATGAAATTAGTTAAATTAATGCATAATTTTTATAATTTTTAAAATATAAAATTTAAATTTTCTATCATAAATTTTAGGATGAAAAAGTACATCGGTAAATGATTCACGGTGAAAAAATCATCAGTAAAAGGTATTAAAATAATGAATAGAAAATTGCCGGCAAGAGTTTTACTATCCAAAAGACCGTTAGTATAAATCAGAAGATGCATACCGGTGAAAATTTACCGTGCTAAAATTTTATATCGGCACACTATTATAGCATTGACGTATACTTCGTCACAATATCCCATTTGACAACATATATATATATATTGTTTTATATTGACGATTTTTATATTTATGGTGATAATATTTTATCCATTAATAAATGCTTTTTGTTTTGTAAAGTAATTTTTTTATAAAAGTAAAATAAATTTGAAAATGTATAAAACTATGTTTATATTTTATATTTTGATATTAATTTTTTAAAATATTAATTATTTTAGAATAATTTATATTAATGTTAATTTATTTTAAAATATTTAATATTAAAATAATACAAAATTTATCATGGTTTCAATATTAATATTAATATATTATATTATTAATAATTTATTACATGTTTTTATTTTATATATTTTTAAGTTAATTTATTTTTAATGTTAGTACTGCTAATATTATATATTTTTAGTAATTTTATATTTATCTTTGCTCTACTTTAATCAATGAATATAATTATTTTTTATTATATTTAAAATCTATAAATTTAATTTGATAAATGTTATTAATATGTGTTTTAACTATATTTTAAGCTTAACAATTTAATATTATAACATTAAAAGTTGATTCGATTAAGTAAAATATTAAAATAAAAAGATAATTTATTTAAAATCAACTTTATATTTGATATATAAAAATTTTAAAGGAAAAATTTAAACAAAATGCATGAATAACTTAAAATTAAAAGACAAGGAGTAAAAGAGTAATTTATCCAAATTATCAATAATTACTTCAAATGTATAGTACCATGTGTCAAAAACTTTAATGGAACATTATTATTTATTTCCTTTTTTAATATCATGTTGCCATATATATATATATTTATATGATTAGCAGTATTTAGTAGTTGAGAGGGATACGACAAATGGGAAAGAAGGGGGCGTTGTTGCTGTGCTTGCTGGTGCTAATGGTAGCCATGGATGGTGCAATAGCAAGTCATAAATGGAGGCCATTTAACCGAAGCTGTTTTCCACCTGGTTTTATTTTCGGTGCTGGGTCGGCTGCTTACCAGGTACCTTTCCAACCCCTATTAGTTAATTAGTTATATATTAAGACTAAGAATTAAATTGGATCAGTGGATTGGAATGATTAGATCTAAAAATAATTGTTCAAAATAAGGGGTTGAACTAGTTGAATAGATGGCTTTCTATATATTTTTTAAATAACTTATTTAATAAAACTGGACAGACCAATCAGATTGAGAATTGATATCTGACCGGTTTGATCATCAATCAGATTTTAAAAACCTTAATTTTAATCTTTAATTGAGTTTGTATAACAAATTAATCATATGGTTGTTAGAACCGAACTCACTGGTTAAATTGAAACTCGATACAATAAAATTAAAGGAAGAATAAACCGGTATAAAATCGATTGAACCAAGTAAAAAGCGAGTTAAAAACACTTTGAACTTAATTTATGTTAATTTAAATATTTAATTTTGTTATAATTTGTTAAACTGGTGTTTAATTTTTAAAAAAAAAAATTAGATACCTAAGTTGAAAAAGTGGTACAGGGATGATTATTATTATTAATTCCTTGCTCATTTCGTTATTGCAGATCGAAGGAGCAGCTCTTGAAGATGGAAAAGGACCAAGTGTATGGGACATTCTGGTTAGAAAACATCCAGGTTCACTAATTTTTCATGTTACGACTTAAAAACTTAAAATAAATTATTAATTATTTGAAATAAATTCAAATTAATACTCCATATTCAATACCAAATATAGAATGCGATAAAAGTTCAAAAGCAGAAATTTGAGGTGAGGTTTTTTAGACCAAAGTTCAAGTTTTTATATTGAAAATAACAATTTAAGCATGAAAATAATAAATTAATAAAATTCAATTGAAAATATATATATGCGCAATGACATTGAAAACACTATCAAGATTTTCAATAATAATATCCCTTTCATTACCAAATAACTATCTATAAAATATGATGATTTAAAAAAAAACTATCTATAAAATATGTCCTTTGTTTTTACGGGAATAATATATGCCAAATTTTATCAAAATTTTTAGAGAAAATTTTAAATTTCTCTGCTGCTGTTTAGTGTTTTGAATTGATAGTGGGTTTGCTTTATGTCTTTTCATTTACCCACAAAGCTGCCGAGAGTTATTGCTTTGCTTTATGTTTTCTTTTGTGTGTTACAGCTAAGGGTGGATATTTACTTTCCTGTTTTGCCCTCACTCTGTATTTGGTTTTTCTTTATTGAAAATAAAACTCTCGGTATTTATATCCAAAATGATAATAATAATAATATATGCTAAATAATTTTCAAAAATAAATTTCCATTATAATTAATTACAATTTATTTTATTGAAAATTCTAAATTTGGCTAATTATGACAGAAAGAATTGTTGATAGAAGTACAGGAGATGTTGCAGTTGATTTTTATCATCGTTACAAGGTTTGTTGTCCAATAAAATATTATTTAATTATTTAGATTTATATTAACATTTTTGGCCATTATATCATCTAACAAAAATCACTTAATTTAATGCTCTACAGGAAGATATTATGCTTATGAAAAAAATTGGTTTGGATTCCTTCAGATTCTCCATTTCATGGACTAGAATTTTACCCAGTAAGATCATTCTTTTTAATCTACCCATTTTGATTTTAATTATTTTAATATTAAAATTGAAATTTATGGTCTTTATTTTGCAGCGGGGAAACTTAGTGGCGGGATAAACCGATTGGGTGTCCAATTTTACAACAATCTCATAGATGATCTTCTTGCCAATGGTTTAAAGCCCTTTGTCACTTTACTCCATTTTGATCATCCCCAAGCTCTTGAAGATGAATATGGTGGATTTTCAAGTCCCAAAATTGTGTAAGTTCTTTAATCTCCTTCAAAATATATCGAGAATTGATAGATTTTTTTTTTTAAAGTTCACAAAGCACAAATATTATATTTTTTTGTGGATAGACATGAGCACACAACACACTATTTGTCTTATCTCACACTCAATAAGGTGCTCTCACTTTTTAAACCCACCAACTAAAACCGCTTTAGGCTACTTTTTTATACACTTGGGCTCTCAAATTCTCAACAAAGTTGAAAAAACAAAACTCCGAAAACAATATCATATATGTTAAGAAGCCTATCGGCTCCAAACAAAAGTCAAAATCCCTTAACAATATGTATTCTCTTAATCATTTCAAATAAAATGGTGGATTTTTCATTTAATCTAAAATATTTTAGTTCAAACATCTATATATTAAAAAGAGAGATTAATTTGTTTTTCTTTCCTTGACAGGGATGACTTTGTAGATTATGCTGATTTTTGCTTTAAAACATTTGGGGATCGAGTCAAGCACTGGGTGACTATGAATGAACCCAATGGGTGGAGCTTAGGCCTTGCCACTGGCTTACCTCCCTCTTCAACCCAGTCTTATATCTTAGCCCATCATTTTCTTCTTTCCCATGCAGCTGCCGCCAATCTCTATAGAAAGAAATACCAGGTTCGAATCCGATTTAAAATAAATAAAAATGAAGGGCAAAAGTGAATCATCTACATATAATAGAACCCCCCTAATAGTGATCGAAAGTGCAGGCATCTCAAAAGGGAAAAATTGGAATCACCTTAGTAACCACTTGGTTTGAACCAAAATTTGATACAACCGCGGACCGCAAGGCAGCTTCCAGGGCTCGGGATTTCCATTTTGGATGGTGAATCGAAAAGAATACTAGATCCGTTATTCATGTTACTTTTCGTGTTATAATCGTATTTAAGGTGTTGCAAATGAAAATTTCGACTCGCTGATAACTCGTGCCAAATTTTGTGTAGGTTTATGGATCCAGTAATATATGGTGAGTATCCAAAGAGCATGCAATCATTGGTAGGAAATAGACTGCCCAAATTCACTGAAGCAGAGTCCAAGCTGTTAAAAGGGTCAATTGATTTCCTTGGTGCAAATTACTACACCACTAACTATGCAGAAAATGGTCCATCGAATACTCCCTTCCTACCTACTGATGCCGGAGTAAATCTCACAAGTATGCTAATGACTTTCCAATCCACAGCTTATTATCTTATTATATTTGAACCGTAAAATAGAACACTTCCATCATCATTAACATACCTTTTGGTTCTTGCAGCTGAGAAGAATGGAGTTCCGATCGGCACACCCGTAAGTTCTTGCAGCCGAGAAAAAAAAACTTTTCCCCCTGTTTCTGCCTTCTTCAAACAGCCATTTTGATGACCAAAATATTGGTGTCAATAATTTTGCAGACTGATGTGAGCTGGCTTTTCAATTATCCAAAGGGTTTGAGAGACCTTCTGCTATATTTAAAGAAGAAATATAACAGTCCGACCATTTACATTACAGAGAATGGTTAGCCACATTGCCTGAGTCTTTAATCTTGAGTTAAGATATGCTCTAAGTCCCTATACTTTTTATACATTTGGAATTTAATCCCTCTACTTTTTGGATTTTAAAATGCAAGTTTGATTATTAACATCATTAAAATTCTTATGTTAAATTCATTGGTATGATGTTTTGAAATAAAATAAAAAGACATTACAATGAACATGAATTTAACAAAAGAATTTTAACAGTGGTAACAATTGAACACAAAATTTGAGATCTGAAAAGAAGAGGGACTAAATTCCAAATGTTTGAGTACAGGGACTTGGAGTACATTTTAACCTATTTTTTTTTCATGCATTTGAACCAATAAGCTATTTTATTTATTGATTATTCGGTGCAGGGGTGGCTGAAGCAAAAAATGCTTCATTGACGGTAAAAGAGGCACTCAAAGATAGCACCAGGATTAGATACCTTGACGGCCACTTAAAGTGCCTTCTAAAAGCAATTCAGTGAGTACTTAGAACAAAATTTACTCAATTCATAAATCAACTTTAGCTTTACCTTAACTTATTGCTGAATTCAATGTTTTTTTAACTTTTTGGCAGGGAGGGTGTTAACATGAAGGGTCACTACATGTGGGCGTTTTTGGATGACTTCGAATGGACTTCTGGATATACTCTTAGGTTCGGGTTCACATACACTGATTACAAGAACAACTTGAGAAGATACCTTAAATATTCAGCTTATTGGTTCAAGAAGTTTCTCCTTAATTAACAACAACAATGTCACAATGGATTGCAACACAACAGAATAATAGTATTACTTCATTAATGCTACGCAAAGGAGACCATCTTCTATTGTGACAATTTCTACCTAGTATGGAGATATCACACATGCAAAGAGTTTATACAACCATTTTTCTCACATAAAAATTACAAAACAATACATTAAAGTGGACAAGAATATGGTACATACTTTTGGGGGTGGCCTCCAAGCTGAGCAGAACCTTCCACAAAGTGCGATGAGTCCATTTCACCTTTAGATTTTGACGAGTGCAATTTCTACTTATTTCTTCACAATTCTTGTCCTAACACTCCCTGAGATTTGCATAAATGTGCATGTTTCAGTGACACATAAAACCAGTATTCTACAAGTGTTAAGTGCATCATGTCACGTACCTTCGGCTTCCTCAAACTGAACTTCCTTAACGAGGTCAGCTGAAGCATTATATTCAAACCTAACAAAAGAATATAACATTTAATAAAACCAGGGAAATGTTACCTTCAAATGGAAGATTAAAAGATCAAATTGCAAAAAAGGAAAGATGTCCCTTCTTAACAACTAAACCAACTATTATTATGCAGGATATTTTTCGCCAACTAGAAGCTTGATGTAAATGAAATTTAGGCCACTAACTCATGCCATCCTAGAAATGGCATCTATAAGCAAAAATATAGCAGATATCTAACAACTATAAAGGGTCTTAGGCTAAATTATATCTTGTAGAGGTAAAACATCCCTCTCTTTGTTAGTAAAGTTCTGGGTGCCTCTTTGCTTCTAAAGCAGATATGCTCTATCTTCTCTATTTCCTCTTCAACAAGAACATTGATTCTTGTCGGTGAATGATCTCAACAACTAATATTTAACCATTTTCAACATGATTCACAGACATGGAAGCTTTGGAGATACCAATGCACATATCAAGAAATGAATGAAATAACAAATAAAAGACCCCGAATTGAAGGCCCCAATCAACCAGTTATACTAGAATACAAAGGTGTTTGCATAATGTTAATAAATTTTATCTACATTGAGCACAATCATGTTAGTTCAAAACAAAGCTTAACGATTGAATCAAAGCAACAAACAAATTGAAACACGCCAATAGCAGTTGAATCGATAACTAATACCTATTTGAAAAATCCACCTCGAGTTCATATTCAGAAGCATTCTTGGTAGCATCGACCAAGACGGTAACAATTTCAGTTTTGCGAGTACTAGCCATTAGTAAATCATATTCCGTCGGAACGATAATTGCAAAGAAATTATCGCTTAGTTCACTCAAACATATCTTATCTACAGCGGCTAAAGCTATCCGACGCTTAAGCGTACCGGTGTCAGGGTCAACCAAGTAAACCGCAAAATCAGTCACCATAAGAATCCGCCGTTTCATCTTTCCCGTTGAAGTGAACTTCAGAACTTTATCAGCAAAGAAAACTTGCTTGTCACCTGCAGGTTTTATATCATTTTATTATTAGATCGAAGCGCTAAAATCAAATAAGAATAAGAAACAACCTTCCTCAAATTATGATCTAGATTTTAAATTGATTCGAACTTCAACACAGACCAATAAAATCCTAAAAGATCCTATCAATTCAGTCAAGCTATTAGACTAAATTCCTGTGTGCCTTAGCGTAGATCTTACATATTAAAAAAGAAAGAAAGTATTAACAATGTTTTTCAAGCAAGAACAGGCATTCACAATCTGATCATATCAAATACGAACTGAGATTTAACGCTTATATTGAACAATAGCACCTGATTGATATGATATTTAACGCTGCAAGTAACAAAAAGAGTTAAATAACCTTGTTTTTGCAAAATCTTCATTAAGTAAGGACGGGAGGGGATATCCATGTAGTCTCCTTTATATTCATGACGGCGGGAGGCTTTTCGTCGGACTTTAACTCCCATAAAGGGCTCCTGATCTTCCGTCACGTTGCTATCCGACGGCCTCAATCGCATCCTGATGTCTTCTTGTCGTTCATCGTCGTCGAACTTGGGGGCATCGGAATCGTTCATTTGGACTCGCCGTTGCAGGTTGTGGTGATTCTTTTTCGGTCAGGGCGAGTCCAAATCCGGAGCAATGTTTGGCTTTTGGGAAAGGGAGAGAAGTGGTGGCGGTCCTGGCGGAGCTAGAGGCTAGCTTTGTTCGGGTGTGCATATTACCGATTCCGCATTTGAGGGAATGTCTCGGTAGAAATGGCATTGAATCAGAGCCGTCGGATGTTCAGATTCTTTATTATCGACGGTCTAATTTTACTTTTAATGAATAAATCTTAAAATTATTAGTCCTACGTTGGTAAAAATACTTAATTATCTGATTGTATTTCATTTATTTTATTTAAAAATAGGTAAATTAATTTCTATAAATTATATTAAAAATAAATTCATCATTTATCTATATTCCGGTTTGTTTACTCTACTAAAATATATCAATTTACTGACTCTACAATAGCTATATGTTCCGTTTAGGAATATGGATTTAGATTTTATTTATTGGGTAAATTGTAGAAATAAAATGCATGTAGATAAAATTCTTGAGATTCAACATAATGTATATCATAAAAAGTATAAAAACATGAATTTGTCAAATCTAATTTTTTTAAGAATTTCAAATTTATTATTAAATAGATATTTATTAAATCCTAGGATTTGAGAAATTATTATTGTGGCATTTTCAACCCGTTCAGTACTTAATTTACACTATTTTAAAAAACTAAATTCTAATTCTAAAATCTTACTTCTCAAATGTTACTTTAAAAAATTCATTTAATTATATTATTAAAAATTGTTATGTCCAAAGGAATAATCAAACAGTGACACATGGGATATCACATGTACTTCGTGCTGATATATAGAGACTAATTTTTAATTGTAGAAATGAATTATTTTTTAACAAAATAACTAATTTACTGTCTAATCTAACGTGTATGGACTAATTTGTCTATTTTTTTAGTAAAAGGGACTAAATGCAATCTAACTTCTAGTATAAGGATCTCTATAATATTTTTATTGTCTATATTATGACATGCACCAACATTTGGGTGTAATAAAAATATAATAAAAATATTTAAGAAATAAATTTATCTTAAAAATAATAAAATTGTGAATAATTTTATTAATTAAGACAAAAACAAAACACTCTATTAACTATTTGATATGAACTGATAATCTATTCACGAGATTGTTTTGATCATACGATAAATACTACAATGAGGCTTTATTCTCTCATCACTCACTTTTTTAATATTATGACATTGATAAGTATAATTTTATTTTATATTAATTTATAATTTCATTATTTATTTAAATTTAAAATTTTCCATTTTCCCGGCTGCCCCCTGAATTCGTCTGGTGGGACTTGCATTGTTCTCGAAGATCTTTTGTAATTTCTATCAAGCATTTTCAACGGGAAAAAAAAATGATTCCAAGTTCCTAATGGTCCAATATCTCCATTTCTAAATAAAAACGGTCCAATATAAATACATGGATATATTCTTCTTCTTTTTTAAGTCGAAATCCAATATTCTTCCAATTCTACTTTTGGTATTTTCTTTGCTATAAAAAATGCTTTTCTTTTTCTTTTCTTTTCTAAACAATAAATATGTTGAATTGAGTAATTTAACTCGTACTCTCAAACTCGATTAGTGATTTTGTAAATAGTAAAGTAATATAAATAACTTTAAAAAGCATAAAGAGTAGAATAAATTTATTAAATAAATAAAAATATAATGAATAGAAATAGCAAAGTTGATTAAATCTTGGCTAAGCTCATGTTGTTGTAATTGTAATAAATTATAAGAATGTGGGTTCAACCGTCTTTAAATTATAAGAGAGTTATCTATAAAATAAGCATTGTATAAATAAAAAAGGTAAATTACATTTAATGTCACTAAACTATTAATAAGTTTGCATTTTGATTATCGAACTTAAAAAAGTTATAAAATACTTATTGGACTATTCAAAAGTTTTTATTTAAGTATGTTGTAATTTTTTTTTTAAAGTTTAGCTAACGAGCTCCAAGCAATGATTCGATAATTAATACAATAGATTAGTACTCATTGACGAGTAGAATAATATATCTTAGATCTAAGTTGATGGAACCATCAGTGTCAGAGATTAGAAAAGAAAGTCGTTTGGATTTTGGTTTAAAAATTCGTGACATTCAAAGTTATTTTATGAAAAAAATAAACTATAGAAGAGGAGGGAATGAGAGATTTCGATTAGTGGAGACGATACGAATAGAGAATGTCATACAATAACGATTTTTACAACCCAATAACTTAAATAAAAACTTTCGGATAGTTTAATAATCATTTTGTAACTTTTTAAAAATAAGTGACCAAAACATAAATTTACTAATAGTATAGTGACTTTGGATGTAGTTTACCCATAAAAAAAACAATCATTTTGTAAGTAGTGTTGTAATTATTGACTTCATTGATAGTTATCCCTTGGGCCACGGGGTCTTAGTCTTTTCCCACACAAAACTCACGGGTTTTGACCCAGACGGCCAGACCAAGCCAACTCAATCGACAAAACGCGTTCGACACCGGATCCAATCACAAATCGAGGAACCCGAAAGCGACACTCATGTTTAAAAAAGACTCGTGCCTGTTTCGTATTTTCCCCGAACGACCACGGGCAACGCGTTTAGTCAGTTTAAAGAATCTCATTTTCCAACGTAAAAAAAATAAAGATAGAGGAAAAGGAATAAAAGAAAAAGGAAACACAGAAAACCAGAATAATAAATAAACGGACTTAAGTCACTGGCAACTTTCGGCTAAGATGGTGTGATCTTTCATTTTTAAAAGTATGGGACCCACACACAAAGCCAATCAGAGACTATCAATAGAGGTCGGTCCACCCGTTTATAATATACCGCCAGTACACCTTATTATAAATTCTCCTCTCATTTGTTTTTGTTTTTCTGCTCTTCCCCATATTAAAAGCCTGCCTTCTTCTTCTTCGATTAATATTTCTCTTCTCTAATCCACCTGAAGCTCCTTCAAGTTTTCGAAAAACACAATATATTTAAAAACAGAATAACTAAAAGCACCTTTTTGAGGTTCGATCTGTTCGATTTCTTGCATTTGATTGTTCATTTTTTGCGTTGTTTTGATTTTTTTTTTGTCAATGGTGAATGGATCGTAGGTTTTGAGATGGCATCAAAGCGGATCTTGAAGGAATTGAAAGATTTGCAGAAGGACCCTCCTACATCATGCAGTGCTGGTATAAAATATATATATATACGCCTATAAACTCATTCTTTTCGTTGTGTCTTTTTATTATCTTTTTTCTTGTATTGATGTATTTAATCTTTGTGTAAGACGATAGATTTCTAGAGGTATATATATTTTTTATTTGAATGGGTGATTACAAATGACCGGTTTGATGTAATTATCAGTTATTTTTGCAGCGGAAAATGATAGATTATTAGTAATGTTTGTTTGTGATTATATTGAAAGGATCTAATTTTGATGTCTTGTTGTTATAATGCTCGTGTGAGAAGACAGTTCTTGGTATTTATGTTTTGGGATTTAAAATAGGATTCAAATTCTATAATTATCAGTAATTTTTATTCAAAAGATGTTAAATTATCTATAATGTTTATTTGTGATTATTGGAAATGATTGTAATTTCATTTTTTGATATAATTTTTAGTGATTTTTTTTTTTGCAACAAAATGTTATATTATTAGTTACGTTTACTGGTGATTATTTAGAAAATGGTTGTAACTTTGTCAGCCAACATATGGATTTGGACGGCTGAGTTAAGTTTGTATTCTGCCTCGTAGTGGCTTCTATTTGTCAATTTGTATTCTTTTTAGAACCAATAAATTGTAGCATCGAAAAAGAACCAAAATAATTGTAAAATGTTAAGCATTGATAAAAAATAGTTTACATTACAGTATGCTCAAATGAAACTTTTCATGAATTAAATGTGTTAAACTTGGAATTGCTCATTTTTTATATTCGGTCTTAAGAGTCATTGTTTATAACATGTCTAATCTATGGTTTTGTTCGAAACTTGTACAAAGATAGCATTTCATCATGCGGTGGCATTATTAATTAAAGTCTTTTACTTTGGAGTTCAGTAGTGGAAAGAAGGAAAAAGACTTCATTCGGTTTTTCCATGTTTGGTATTTTTCTCCTTTTGGTATATTAAGAGATTAAGAGGAACGAACATGAAAACCATAATATTCATTATTGTGTCAGCTAATTCTTGACCCTATCTGTGCAAGATAGGCATGACGGGGTAAACGATGAAGGAGACCCTTACTTCATTTAAATGTAGTATATGATCATATTCGAGTGCAAATGTTTTAATTTTTGGACTGTAAATCAATTTGATGAACTGTAGTTCCGAAACCAGGTCTGTTGTCTAATTGATTGGGACTATCCTTCCTGAGGAATCCCAAGGTTTTTTGACTGATTTGTTACGTGCCTTCAAAGTAGCATTTTTTTTTCTTTCTGATTTTATGAATTTATACAGTTTTCTAGGTATGCACTTATCACCATTTTGCTTGTAATTACATATTTGACATTGAGTCCCTCATCTGCATGTTCATGATATTTCTTATTGCTCTCGTATGCTGCTTATGCTGATGTTTTTCGGTAATTGGTTGTAGTATCTACAAGTGCTCAAGGAGTATCGTTGAGCTTTATTACTTATATATCGATCATTGATTATATGACAATTTGCAGGTCCTGTTGCTGAAGACATGTTTCATTGGCAGGCCACAATCATGGGTCCACCAGACAGTCCCTATTCTGGGGGTGTTTTCCTAGTGACTATTCATTTTCCTCCGGATTATCCCTTTAAGCCTCCCAAGGTACTTTTTATATGTAAATTTTGTTTACCATTAGATGCAGGTGTTTACTCTTGACATTTGCAAGGGCACGTAATTTCTCTGTTGTTTCAATGCTTTAAAACACTGATCATTTACTTCTATTCTGTGTTGGGTAGCAACCTTTACGGTCCAGTTTATTTAAAATATCCTGCCCACATTCATCTCTCATTCCATTTTTATCAATATTGGAAGAAATTAACGATTGCTTTTTTGTAGATACTCCTTGCATTACTTGTTTCATACTAGATTAAATTGCACATGGAGGCATAATAGAAATCTTCATTGTCATTTTACTTGCCAAATGCTGGTCTGCCTAATGGCTTGACTGCAGAGAATGAAAAATACAATACATAACAAAATTGGAGTGCTGTTGAGAGGCCATAAATATTCCCATAAGCTTGAAACGGTATAAAATATATGTAAAATGAAAATTGATGTTGCTCTGCATTGGTACAATCCCTTTTTTATTTGTCTGACCGTTCTTAATGTAAGAAGTGGTTTAACCCAAAATTATCAAGGCTAAAAGTTATACAGGTTGTTTATTGCTTCCTTTTCTCTCTTATTTCCATCTCTCTTAAAGGGTTTTTCCAAAATGATAATGAATTTGCAGGTGGCATTTAGAACAAAGGTATTCCACCCCAATATTAACAGCAACGGAAGCATTTGCCTAGACATCTTGAAGGAGCAATGGAGTCCTGCACTAACAATTTCCAAGGTAATCTATTTTCTGAACACCTCATATTCATGTTCGGTTTATCAACCGTTGATAAAAACAGTTCCAACCTCAGTGATGATCAAATCATAAGACCTACTGAATTGAAAAGTTAACCGCCCGAACACAAACCCGGTCGTTTGGCACACAATTTATTAGTCTGAGTATTATGTTTCATCTTTTCAACTGGTTAAACTTTTTTCCTTCATTATTATGTTCTCTCAGGTATTGCTATCAATCTGCTCTTTGCTTACGGACCCAAATCCCGATGATCCATTGGTGCCGGAGATTGCTCACATGTACAAGACCGACAAAAGCAAGTACGAGACAACTGCAAGGAGCTGGACCCAGAAGTATGCTATGGGCTGAAACAAGCTCACCGTACGTGGGGGTAGGCCCTATGTTTTTCTTATATAGTATATATATTTATTTTGGTTTATCAGTTCAATCTGGAAAAAAAAATCTGTTCTGTCACTTCAATTTCTAAGGCTAAAAATTGGACTAAGCTTGTCCATAAAGCGGCCTTAAAGAAGAAAACGCAAAAAAGCTGCTTTTGCTATTGTTGTATGGATAATGCAACCTTGGAACGAAGAAGCTTGTTGTGCCCCTGAATCTGAAAATGTCCACTATTCTCCCTTATAATCGACATTCAAAATCCTAATCTTGGCATTTACAATACAATTAAATAATGTTATACCAAATTTTTATTTAGTTTTTATATTCAAATGTGACTTGAATAAAAATAGAATGTAAAGGGCCACCATAGTCGACTGAAGATGGCTGCTTCAAGCCTATATAAGTTTTATTTCTGCCAATTTTTTTTTTTGTTTTCAGATTTTCTTTGCCATTTACAATATACGGGGTCGTGAATTGTGATGCATTTTTCTCTACTTGTAACCTCATTAACCAATACACTATGAGAAGTATCATGACTGAAATTAAAATTTGCCTGGTTTAGTTCATTGGTTTTTAAATTTAAAAAAAATTGTAATTATGTGTAGCATTTTTTTTAAAAAAATTACTACTTAAATAGAAAATTAAAAAAAAAGTTCAAAAATTATTAACTTTTGAAGTTTTGAATCCAATATCTAACGTAAATTGAATTCAATAAAATCAAAATCAACATCATGATTTAAATCAGTTTTCGATTTTCTATGATTTCCTTTTTTTCCGGTCTAGTTAAATATCGTTTGGATTTTCTTCCTTCAAACAGGCCAATAATGTAAGGTAGACGTGGTTAAAGATTTCGACTAAATCCAAAATAGATAATAGGCCTGTCTTGCCACTAAGCCCAGCCCATTGTAGGGCCGATTCCTCCGTCCACTGTTCATTGTGCAATTCTCGTTGCAATATTTGCATCGTTGTATTGAGTGCTCTGTAGGTATTGGCCCAACACTGTATATACGTGTATTGAAGGGAGGCCACGTACAAATCAAATTGATTGACAATTATATTTATACATCTGAATTATCTATCCCAATGAATATGTTTTAAGTTGAATTTTTATACTTTTATCTCAATACGGAAAATTTAATTTAGACATAGTTTATCTTATATTAGAATAATTTTAAAAAATTTACATATGTCGTAATTGAAGTTAGACATAAATTTGGACATAATAAACGTAAAATTCATGCGAGTTAAGACATAAATTTAACACTTAAAATCATAACTTTATGAATAAATTAACGTTTCTTTTTATTTTATGTCATTTAGGTTTTTTTGATAATTTTTATGTCCGTTTTATAATTTTTGTTTATAATTTATAATTACTCTTTTTAATAATATCGTTTGAAAATTTAAAATTTATTTTCTTTTGAAATTACTATATTCAATACTTATTAAATAGATGATTAAAATTCTTAATAAAATACCATATCTTTCTCGCAATTAAATCGTGTAATAAATAGAAACCGATCCAATTTCATTTATTATGTCGTACACCATCCACAAATACCATACTACTATGGAATTAACGTGGATCCTTCATCCTTCCCACTTTCACCGAGAAGAAAAATAAAATAAAATACTAGTGTGGTGGGTGTAGTGTTTAGCAAGTGACCATAGGAACGAAAAAAAAACCAAGTCAAATATATCGGCAGATCATTAAATGAAGCTGCCTTTGTCTGTTGAACACCTCATGCCATGACTCAGCCTTTAAAATTCCCACCCCTCTTCCTCCTTCCTCCAGGTTTAAAATAACACCTCTCAACACCGCATCGGCATAAACATGTCCCATGCTATCCCCACTTTTTGCATTCATGGGACGTTCCACAAGTCTGCTAATCCTAATACCTAAAATTAGAGTTTTTACATAAAATTTTGGATTCTAGTTTTGTAGATGAAAACGAAGAACGTTGAAAAGATTTTATTTTCTATTTCAAAATCAACTCAACTCAATTTTTGATATTAATAAAAATTCAATGTGATTACATGAGGTTTTGATTTACACCAAAGGGAGGTTCTTTAAAGTTCCTGGCATTAATATTATTAGTAAAAATTGAGGTTTTGAGATGTTTGAATATTTACGTTTGAGTTTAATCATCTATATATATCACTTATGTGTTCTCTCTTAAATTACTTTGAATACATTTTGATATTAAATTTATTATTTTTAACGAAAAATAAAACTAAAAATCAAAATATATTCTAATTTGTATAGTAGGTGTAATTTTTCTTTCATTTTAAAAATTAAAATTGTTAATATTTTATCTGTCATTGTCTTTTAGTTAATAGACTCATCATTATTTTATATAGAATTAATTTATTGACTCTAATTTATACTTATTAATGATGAAATATGTATTGAAAATAATGAAAAGGAGGCCTAGCCTATTTATTGAGTGGAGTGAACATTTTCAGTAACGGTTCTATCACAATTCACCAAGTCAGCGAGCCAACAACACCCAGAAAGATTCTAAGTAACCTTGGGGAAAGTAGTGTTGCCTGGGAATGCACCCATCTTTTAATATTAAAAATAATTTTTTTAAAAATTACAATTCTTATTCAAAATTTAAAAATAAAAATCAATTCATTGAACTTTACGTGCATCGTTTAAAAATCTTAGGGTCGGATTTGATTACATTAAAAATTGTGATTTGTTCTCTCATTCAATTTTGTAGTATGTATAAAAGTATGGATTTGATTCTATCATTTAACAACTCCGTCAAGATATTTGGGAAATAAATGTTATTTGAATCAGATCGAATTAAGTAATCAATTTGATTGAATTGAGAACTGGTTAGAGTATCGGTCTGATAAAGTTTTAAATCGATTGAATTGAAAATCAGTTTAACTAGATTAAAAAATTAATTTTAATTAATTTATTTAATTAAATCATCCTGATTGATCAAAATGGGTTGGTTGATTGGACCGAAAAATCAATGACTTGACTGGTTCAACAACTAATCCGATTCTAACAAACTTGTAGAACTTTCATTAATATGAAGAGAATGTATTATAGTAAAAAAGATAAAAATCAAAAAAAAAATCATCTAAACTCACTTTTTTCGATCAACCTGTTTTAGCGATCATCGAACCAATGATCACTAAGGACAATGGTGGATATTGACATTAAAGTCTTGAGTGGCTTAAGTAAAACTTTTAAAATTTTTGAGGATTTTATTGAGAATTTTCAAAATTTTTAAAATCTAATTGAAATTTTTAAAATTTTTAAAAGTTAACTCCAATGGCACTAATATAGTTCTTATCCTAAATATGAGATGTTTGACACAAGTGCAACTATCCCATTGCATCCAATGAGTCTTAGGTGGGGTTGGATGGGTGGTGTATTTACTTGCGGTTAATGTAAAAATAACAGTGACGGTGAAATTAGATATTATAATGATATTATAACGTAAAACAAAAAGTAAACTAAATGCACCACACCGTAACTAATCGCTCATTCAAATCCACCCTTAATCAACATTATTGAAATTCTCTTAGAGTAGGAAACATTTTTAATTTCAAATTAGATTATGGGGAATTAATCAGAGGAATTGGGAGGAAATGCAATCATCCACAGTGGAAGGAATACATTTTTTAGGTGGACAAAATCAAATTATGAAACTTTTGAGTGATTAAAATATAATTTTATTATGAATTAATTTATATTTTTAAAAAAATTGAACTGAATTTTTTTTTTTTTTTTTTTGAAAACCAAGGCATTGATCTCTTTCTGCATGTTGCCTTCAACAAATCATTTTACATATTGGGTAGCTAAAGCCACTCGACTTATAATCTGCCCGATTGATTAAATGTTGTTTACCTTTAAACTTATCCCACTCTTGTTATCAACTTTTTTTATGGAATGAATATCTTTATACATTTAAATAAAAAAATATTATAGAATCAATAATATAAATTAATCACGCAATCAACTATATTGATTGAAGTCCTTGTCGAAATTTCTTAACATTGGACCGATATTTTCTATCTACTATTATTTAAATCAACACATGTCTAACCCATCAACTTGACACAAAATCTCAGTCTAAATTCACTCTTAATTACAAAAACATTAAATATAAAAAATTTGGATATTCCAAATATATATATATATATAAATGTAGTTGCTAGTTGCCTAGCTGTGGCAGATGGGTCGTGACCACGAGTGGAGGCCAGCATGGTCCCTGAGAATCAGCTTCAATTATTTTTTTAAAAAAATTAACTCAAAAAAAGAAAAGAAAATCTTAGTTTGAATGAAGTCCGCATTGTCTTCACTGAAGACAAAGACACAAAAGACTGAGAATCACAAACTGGCGACTTCCCCAAAAACACTCACATTTCAACTACACTATCATTAATTTATATTAACTATAATTATCCAACAAATATATATTAATTTATAAATAATAATAAAAATACATCAATCATAAGTCAAAATCTTCAATAATATAAAACTTTAAACATTTAATTAAATGAATAAAATATTATATTTTGGTGTGTATTCATTATTTTAGGATTTTTAACTGATGTTTTATCAATATTCTACTTATAACTAAATTCAAAATTTATTGGCTAGTTTTAAATTAGATGGTGAATGAATTTCGTTGACTTGATGGTTAGAGTGTTTATCGTTTTAAGTGTGCTTTGAGTTTAAATTACGCTAATTTTATTCTTGGTAGGACTTTACCCTACATTAGTTCACCAAAAAAAATCAAATAATGAATTCTTGATACACTACTATATAATAAAATCATATATTTCAAAATTTGATTTTTTCATTAAAATTATTTTTAATAAATCATGAGTTTTATCAATGTCATTTAGGGTATTGGTACAACAAATTATGATTTACATA
The DNA here is from genome assembly GCF_025698485.1 of Gossypium arboreum. NCBI lineage: Eukaryota > Viridiplantae > Streptophyta > Magnoliopsida > Malvales > Malvaceae > Gossypium > Gossypium arboreum. The sequence goes on along the minus strand of NC_069081.1, from coordinate 117,758,967 downwards.
TTGATCATCACTTCATCCCTTTGTTAATACCCTTTTTTTTACCCTACCTTGTTCTACTATATGGTATTCAAATATTTTCTTTTTCTTTTTCAAGTTGTAAAACCCATTTATTCCCCACCTCATAACATTAATTAATAGGAAATGTTAAGGTAAAAATTATGAGATCTTTGTATTACGAGTCAAATTGTATTTTACTATTTTTATTTATAAATTTGACAAATTAGTCTTTATATGTTATATTAAAGAGTAAAAGCGGTTATTTTTTATTAAAAATTTCATCCATTTATACTATTAAAAACAGGCGTGGCCGATGAAATAACCAGACAGTGACACATGGCGTACACGTATACCTAATGTTGATATACAGGGATCAACTTTTAATAGTAAAAATGAATGGATCTTTTAATAGAAAAATAAGTTTAATCTTTGATGTAATGTGCAAGGATTAAGTTACTTATCTTTTAAGTAAAAAGATAAATTATAATTTAAAATTAAATACAAAAATCACTATAGTACCTTTACCAAAATGTTAATACATTAGGTATTGTTCGGTAAGGTAATTAAAAAAAAATGCATGAAAAGATTAAATCTTCTGCAATTAATTCTTTTCTGGCAATCAATTGGGCATTAAAAGTTTTTATTTAGACTAGCTACCTGTTTGCAAGCATGTTCTTGCCATTAAAAGAAGAAGAAGAAGATATTTTGGTTTTGTATTTTTTTTTGAATTGCTAGTATTTATTTAAAATTGTAAACGAAAAAAAAAGTAGTAATTCTTACAAAAGGATGTAATAATATATTTTTTCATTTATAATATGTGTAAGAGAATTAGGAAAGAATTAATAAATGTGAATTTATTAATTATGATTTGTTGTTCTAATTGATCAACACAAGTTCTCAAGCTTGTGGAACTAGCCATTGTTCAAAGCACTGAATATATGGATTAAAAAAAATGAATACGGACAATCTGTTTAATTTCTGTCTCTGCAGCAGGATAATAAAAACAATTAATTAATTAAAGAATGCAGCTAATTAAAATGGAAAATTAATGACCTTTATCTCTATTGATCTCTTAAGATGATTTACGTTAATCCGCGTACTCCATACATTATATTTGAATGAAAAAATCGGATCAAAATTTGAAGATAATATTATTGAAAAGAACAGTAACGAATCTCAAATATAGGCATGTTGAGTAATATTTTCTCGTATATTATTGATAGGAGTGTTCGGGTATTTATACATGTTGTTACAAATGCTATTACAACTCAGGATAGAGCCCTCACTATTTTGTCTTGATTTTGTTGCTTCTAGTACTAGCATCCTCTGTAAACTCTAGGTTTGTTAGGCATGTGTCTACAGAGCACACGGCCCTTTCTGCAAGCTCCCTGGGTGTATGCGAGCTGGGACAGTAGCCTTCCCTGGATCTGTAGCCTTGCGTTACGAGCTGAGTCTGCGAACTAGCCTTGCTGCTCTCTCGTGGCTCGCTTATCACTTAATCATTTGGTAGGACCTATCCGGATCATGGGTTAGAGACCTGGATCCCTAGTAGGGCTCAAATCTGTGATTCTTGATGTATAACAAGACCATAAAACAAATATGAAACATATCAAAAAACAAAGCATACTCCATCAACAAATCATAAGTTATCTAAAACCCTAAAATGCAACATTAAACAACTAGACATACCTAATGTTAGTTTTTTTTCCCTTTTTTTAAAATTAATATTAATTTCTAATGGTTTAAGCATCAAAACAAGTATCAAGGATTTTAGAATCAAACTAGTGGTCAAATTGATTAGATCACCAGTTTGTCAAATTTGATTGAATAAATTATTGAAAAAATAATTCAATTAATAAATTTAACTAATTTATGAATTAATCGATCTAATCTCTTATTTCAAATTAATATCCAATCAATTTTTAAACCCACCATACTAAACTTACCAATGAGCTATGATTGAAAACATACAGAAATGGAGTTGGTGGTGCAAACAATAAGGAGGGGTCAATGAGTAGGTTAAGTTGGTAACGCTGGATCCTATGGCATGACCTTGCAGTGACTTTTCCCCCACCTTAAGTCTCTAAACAAAAATGCCCCCCGAACATATTATGTCACGAAACACTACACAAGAAACACAAACAAACAACATTTTGGTCTGATATTGCAGAAATTGCTGCTCATGTCTCGATTATGGTGTCTGTGTATTAGCCATTTTTTTGGGGGTTGGTTCAACTGAACTGATCAATTGAAATGTGTGGGGAGGAACGAGGGGCAAAACCCAAGGAATCAGCTCCATTTTTGCTTCTTTTTTTTTTTGAATGATGTCTTTGCTAATCCATAAATATACGTGTGAGATTTTGTGTGATCTCGATTGCTCTAAAAACATGGGATCTTTAAACAAGTTTTTTTCTCTCTCGGGTGAGGAAAAATTATATTTAACAGATTATTTTTTCATAAAAATACAATAGAAGCTCATGTCTTAAAAATTAGATTATATTTTATTCTCTTTATTTTAAAAATATCAAATTAGTCTATTTATATTAAATTAAAATTTTCACTGTTAAAATTAACGTTCTGACAAAATAACCAAACAATTGCATGTGACGTCTAGAAATCAATTTTAATAATAAAATTAGATAAAAATTTTAAAAGAATGTCTAGTTTATTTTTAATCTAATATACAGTGACTAATTTATCAATTTTTAAGTAAAAGAGACAAAATTTAATCTAACTCTTAATACAAAAATCTCAATAATAATTCTACTTATATTTTTCATTTTCTTTATTTTTTAAGTCATATCTTGTAATTAAAAAAATGGTTGAAGATATATTAAAAATTGAATTTCAATGTTGTGTGGGAGCGTCCTCCCTGTTGCAGTGGTGGGGGTCCTATGGGTTTGGTCGCGGTGAGTATGGCACAAATCGTTATTGGAATCATGGATTTCAGTGATAGAAAACTTGTTTACACCTATATATATAAAATTTTGATTTTAAATAAAATGTATTTATTTAAAAATAAATATATATTTTCATATCATATTAACATAATTATTTTTGTATATAACATATTAACATAAAATAATATCAATTTCTTTATATTATTGATAATTTAAAAAATTAATATGTTAAATTAAAATTTATATGTATAATTTTAACGTGAATAATAGAATATTCATTTATAGGAGCGGCTTTTAAATGGAAAACTAACATATTTATTCTTGGATTAGATCAAAATTTTTGGTATTGTAAATACTTAAAATAACGAAATAAAGACATTAATTTTATATTAGACCAAATGAAAAGAATAAATCAAACTTAAATAACAAAAAATATTGGTTAAGATTCATTTCATTTTATTAGTTTCAATAAATAGACCATTTAAATATATACAAAATACCTACTATATATTTATTAAAGAGCAAGTGCAGGACATATCAAACTCCATCCCATTCTAAACCTACGTTGAAATGGTCTATTCTTAAAATAAAAGCAACATTTAAATCGACATTTTTAAGTTATTGTAGAATACTCTTGAATCATGAAAAAAAAAATTATTTTAACAAATTCTACTCTTTCATTCATTTTATTACTTATATTTTCATTTCATCCATCACATTAGCAATAAGTATGAATATATATGATGTTACAAAAGTTTCATGTGACAAGCAATGGTAACATTAATTGTGTACTTTGAAACAAACATAATCACCCACCTTCCTATATCATGACCTCCATTAATTTTCTCAGTTTTTTTTTTTCCCCTTTCTTCCATACGCGTGAAAATATCCATAGATTTTTACTACATTGACTGACAACCCCCCAAAAAAATAAAAATAAAATAAAATCATAGCTAATCTCTTACAATATTACAAATTATATATATCTAACCACAAACAGATAATATATAATCCAAAAAAAAATTACACACGTATATATATTTATTTAAGCAAAGCGGCAAATTCCCATAATTAATCTAAAATAATAATTTACATATGATTTTCTTTGAATTTCATGAATTAAAATGGTTAGAATATTTATATTAGAAAAAGAAAGAGAGAAGAAAAGCCATGCGAGAAAAGTTTTGGATAAAACATACAACAAAAAACAAAACACAGTCGGCTTTTTTGTTGCATGTAATATATAACGGTCGGTGTGGGATTGTTTTTTAAATTTTACAATAATAGTATTTTGCTTCAATTTGAAGGCTTAGACGGTCCATCACTTTATCATATTTATTTGAAGGTCAAATTTTAGAGCAGGTTTCAATAGTAAAACATCTTAGTCTTCTTTATATTTAATATTAAGACAAGAATAATATCGAAACTTATGGTTTTTTTTTTTTTTTGCATTTGGTATTTAATTTTAGTTAGGTACTTCCTCAATATTTGGAGGTTTTTTTTTTTGGATTTTAATTAAATGTTAAATTGATGGTGACAAATTGCTGGAATTATGGGAACAATCGATCCATTTTGATGTAATGTAACAGTAACAAGCATTCAATCAAATTCAAGAACATGTTCCTTCAACCGCAATTTTATGTTTTTTTTTTTATTATTATTTCAGATTTTTTTTTTTTAAATGCGATGAATAATTATTCTGAATTTTTCTGTCTTTAAATTTAGCTGTTTTATTTTTTCTAGCTCACGCAGATTGCAAGTTTTTTAATTTATTGTTGTCTAAAATTATGAATTTAGATTATTCTGGTTTTTATTTTGTTTTGTACTTTATAGTAGTTTAATTCTATATCTATTATTATTGTACAATATTGTATTTGTAAGCTCTAAAAAAATCGATATTTTGCAAATGAAGCCTTGATCTTGGGACTTTAAGTGTCTAAATTTAAGTTTTGACTTTCAATTTAGTGCATGCAAGGATCGAATTTGATTAAGTAGGATTTGTTAGAAAGCTTTTGTCACGGATAAATTGCTAAATAAGTCCCTCTAAATTTTTTGATTTCTTTATAAGCTTAGATGTTAATGATAAAACTTTAGAAGCTCATATTCAAACCTAGGGTTGATTTTATCACAATCAACATTACTTTGTCTGTGCATTGCATAGGACAAGGGTCCAAGCAGATTGAATTGGAATGTGATAATGCACTTCTGTTCGAGTTGCTTTTAGCTGGATGGCATCCTGATAGTAGATTGGTAGAGTTACACTTAGTACATTAGCTTCTAAGCATGAATTGGAAAGTAAGGATTCATCACATTCCGAGATCTTTGAATGAAATGGCTAATAATACGGCAAAAGGTACTGTAAGTGGGCTCGTACTTCTACAGTGATGTGAGGAGCCACCATCCACTGTGATTAATTTATTGTTGACTAATTGCAACGCTTCCATGCAATTATACGTTTTTCAGAATTAAATCATCTTGAATCCAGTAGATATAAATGATAGTAAACAAATTTAGAAAGAAAATATTAACATGGTCAACAAATTGACTACTTTTTCTTTAATGGCAAAATGTAAGACAAATTAATTAATTTTTAACATAGACTAAGATCTCAAACTTTACAATTGTTCATGGACTGGAAACAAATTTTGACTTTTGATCCCTTGCAACATTCTACTTTGTTGACTTTTTTTAGGAGCAACTAGGAAAATAGTTTTACCAAACCAAATTTATTTTAGGTTTCAATCATCTGTAAATTCTGCTTTTTAAGTGCATAATTTTATCCAAATTTATTTTAATTTTAATCCTTTATTTTTTAAACGATTTAATCCATTGTATTTTATATTAATCTGATACTATTTCTAATTGGTTAGATATATTATTTGTTATTTGAACCGTGGTTAAAACTTCTTTTACTAAAACACTAATTAAATTAAAATTAGATCATAAGGAGAATAATTTTCAATTTTAACAAAAAAAAATTAACCCATTTAAAATTTTCACGTTTAGTTTAAATGGGTTGATTTTTATCTTAGTTTAATTGGTTAATTCGATCAATTATTTATTTTTAAATTCAGAATCGATTCAATAGAAAACCGATTAATTTTAAATTATTTGAAATATATTTATATTTATATACATAATAAATATCAAGTCATATAAACCTAGCCCAATAACTCAATGTCAATTAACCAGAAAAAAATTCGAAACAACCGAATCAAAATCAATTTAGTTTGGTCAGTTGAGTCGATTTTCTCATGTTAAAAATAGTTTAAAAATAAAACGACTGATTAAATTGAGTACGTTTCCCTATTAAATTAATAGTCAAGCCCATCATATCATTAATTTATTAATGTAATGATTTAATTAAATAAATCATTAAAAATTCATTCAATATCCTATACCAATTCGCGACTAAACTAGTGTAAAACTTTTTTTGAACCAATATTCCAACTTATTCGCGACTTAACCTAACCAATCCATTCGTGGTCAAATATCCATGCTAAAAGTTAAGTTGATGTAGAGAGGGCCATTCGGTGAGAACTAGATGTAACTTGGAAGCTGTATTTTTATTTAGTCACAAAAATAAGACTAAAATTGTGAAACCAACATTTATTAGTTTATGTTCGCTTTTTTAATTATTATAACGAACATTTTTCCACAAAAAATATTGTCAACCGTCTTATTTAGACACGAAAAAAAACATTATAAGAATAATATTTAATCGATTTAAATATATATATTTGAATATTTTGAATTATTTTTCGAAATATTTTTTATGTTAAAGAAATAGAATGCTGCAAATAAAAACAAAAAAAAATGGAAAAGTAGACTTACTTTGCTGCTCCTAATATTCCAAAGAGAATATATACGATTCTTTGTGTTTCAATTTCATTTTCACGTTATAATTATATCCAGTAATAACAGAAGAAAACAAAAAAAAGAAAATGAAAATGTTTAAAAGGGAAAAGGTAAAAAAAAATGAAAAAAAAAGGGTGTCCAATTTTATGCTAATTTTGTTTAAATTATGTTTAAATGCAATTTTATATTTTTTTCTCTATGTAGTCTTATTTCAAGAATTGTGTTAAATCAAATCCTCATGTCGGTTTAATTTTACGTGAAGGAAAGAACTGCATTGGCATTGAATATAAAAAGAAAATTAATTAAAATGATTTAACCCTTACATTTTGAGTTGTTAAATATTCAGGTTCGAGTCCTATCGTTTATAAATTTAATGTACAAATTAATGTTTTTAAAATTGAATTTATGGTTGAACTGATTAGTTTATTAGTTCATTAGTCTAATAAAGACATGTTTAGTAGTGCTTCAAAAAAGCACTTGTGGCTCTAAAAGCATTTTTGGAAGAAAAGCTATGCTAAATAAGCTGTTTTTTCCTAAAAATTTTAATTTTTCTCTCCCAAAAGCACTTTTAGTGCTTAATTACTTTTTCATCACTACAATAACATTGTAATTTCCCTTTTTTGTACTTAATTACAAATGTGTTAAAATTATTAATTAAAAATAAAAATATTAATTACAAATATTTAATGGTTATATTTAAATATTTAAAATATAGTTTATATATTCTAATTAAATTTTATAAATAATTAATATTTATTGTTTAAAATATTTAAAATTTATATTTCATATATTAAAATATTAACTAGTTATAATATTTTTTATATTTTTATAAAAATATAATAATATTAACTAATTTAAATATTATTTAAATGCATATTTATTACTTGATAATAACATGTTTAAAATGGACATTTTATTTTTAAAAGTACTTTTTGACAAAGAATGTTAAACACTCAAGTTTTAAACCAAATTTTTCAAAAGCACTTCTCAAAAGTACTTTTTCACAACGCCTTATAAAAATATTTTTCAAAAGCGTTACCAAACTAGCCCTAAGTCGAATCGTTTTATCTTATTAAATTAAATAAATCATTAAAAATCTGATTTAATTGATTTTTTTGTTTAATTCAAAAGTTTGTATTAGTTTTGGTATGATTCAAATAATATTGGTGTGAATCTTTTCTTGTCACGTGTATTTTAGTATGATAAATTAATTTTAATTTGTATTAGTTTGATTCTAATTTTTAAATTGTTTGAAAATGTATTTATTATTATATTTTTACTTGTAAACTTACAAAAAAAATTATAGCAAATGAAAAGAATAGAGACTTATGGAAATTTTAGTAAAAGAGAAAAAAGTATCTTCTATAGAAAATAACTTTTTTTTGTGGTTGTCCGATATTTTTATTTTGAGAATTCAAACTCAAAAAATTACCGTTCTACCATTTGTAAGTAATTTTAGCGCGTGAGACACACCTGCCGTAGAAACGTGTGAGAATCCCATGTCTTTATAGTAGAAACAAAGAGAACAGGAAAAAGAACCCAGAGACGTACAACACCGATTTTTATAAAATGGCGGCGAATTCTAGGTTGCCCGCCACGTTCATTCTAGCTGTTAAATAGTAATTTTTTTACTATAATTTTAAAAAATTAAAAAATTTAAATACCCTCAAGTTGAAACATTTTGTACATAGTTAAAAAATTAACTCTAAGCCAGCCAGAACTGAAGTGTTGTTACATGAGTGAAAATGACTAGGCTACCCTCACTTCATTGACTTGCTAAACTAAGATTAATTAGTAATTAAGGTGACAGATCAGGGTTAGAAAGCGCAATTAACAGCGTGTTGGGAGGCTTTTAAATGGTCAGAATAGGAGGAATAGGTGTATTTTGGCCCTAATCAAAACAATTTGACCGACTAAAAATGATTTAACTAGGCCGGGTATCTTGGGCCTCACGTGACCGGCATCACGCTGTTCGAGAGTCTAAAGTCTCTCGCTGAGTCAGCAGCATTCCCTGTTATCCCATTGGCTGGAACTCCACATTTGGGACCCACAACTCCACGTGTCCGTATCGAACTGCATTTTCGTTACACCTACCGTCTTAATTTGCATGTGATAATAAAAATAAAAGAGATACATGCTTAAAATAAAAGAAAAATTATTAAAAAAAAAACCAAAAAGAGGGAGTTACAAATTTTACATTAAGGGGTCGGTAACAAAGTTATAAAATTTATTTGGGGGCATTGTTAAAAAATTGTATTAAAAATTTTCCAATTAAGTGAAAGAGTATAAATCATATATTTTTTAGAACAAAAGTATTCTCCATGTTCGTTTTAAATTTATAAAAATTAATTTATTTGAGGTTTATGATTTTTTAATAATACATATTTTAATATTTGAGTATGTATTCTCTCCCATTAGGAGTATAATCTTTATTTTTATTCAGGGTTTGTGGTTGTTTCAATAATGTTATCTCCTCGTATCATTTCATTAGGAGTACAACGTGTATTTCTATTGTACTCGACACTTTTCAGGATTTTTTATTTTCGAAAACTTAAGTAACACATTCATTTTAGTATTAAACTTTGATAAATAAAAAATGATAATTATCAAATTTATACATAAATTTTGATCCAACATGTAATTTGATATATGAACTTTGATTTGGTGTAATTATACATATGAAACTTGAACTGTGATTCACACGTATACATGAAACTCCCATTTCAATTCAATTGTATACATTTAAAGAAATGAAAACATATATTTACTTTCATATTGAATTAATATAAGTGTTTGTTTATACAATATATTAACGTAAAATGGTGGTAATTCGATAATATTGTTATTTATTTATAAAATGAAATAAAATTTATTTTTCATATATAAAATTACACAAAATTAAAATTTATATATGACATTGTACATTAAATCAAAGCTTGAGTATAATTTTAAAATTTATTTCATAGAAAAAATTAACTTTTAAATTTTCATAGAGCAAAAGGATGAAATCGAATATTAAACAAATAAAAACAAAAAACATTGTATAGTATATATTGAAGATTTTTTTTCCAATTCCGGCTATTGGGATCCTATAAAACAGCAAAATCAGTGTACGGGACTCCACCGCGACCAAAAAAAAACAGAACTCGTAACATTTTTTCACTAACGTTACTACAAACTCGTTTCTTTTTCCCTTGCCTACTCTTGTTGAAATATTTTCCCTCTCCGTACAGTTCGTTCAAAATAAAAAAAAACTCAGCCTTTTTGTGGTTTTTTTTGCTTTTTCCAATTTTCTCAAGTGTGAAAGACCCAGATTTTCCTCCCTTAATTTTCCCAGTGACCAGTATAGAAACTTCGTGGTACTTAGTTGTCCTCCAAAAGAAATTACTGAACTTGTGTTTTTCAGACAAGGCAATAGCAGTTATTTACTTGCCTTTTGTGTTGTTTCAATTTCTCCATTTAAAGTGTCGTCCTTTTCCATCCTGTGCCAAGTTCAAGATTTCAATAGTGTTTTTCTTTTTAAGACCTTTAATACCCTTTTCGAGTTGATTCAAGCTTCATTTTTACGTTTTTTTGTTTTTGGCTTTTTTTTTTTTTGTTCAACTTTATTCTGGGTCGATGCTTATTGGTAGAATCTGAGTCCACAGAAAGAGAAAAAAAGAATGGAGCATAGTATCCTATGTCCGATCAAATATACAGAGCACAAAAACGTTACTCGGAAATTTCGAAAACCGGCGGTGAAATCGAAGAAGGTGTGTTCCGATTACGACCGTACATACGGTAGGGAAGTTGGTGATGTACGGAGGATAGTTCGTGTTTCCGTTACTGATCCTGACGCAACAGATTCTTCTAGTGATGAGGATGCTGATTTCTTTGGTCGACAGAGAGTGAAGCGTTATGTCAATGAGATTAATATCGAAGTCGTCGCCGCGGCGGCTACTACTACGAGCGGTGCTGTTAACGGTAACCGGAAAAGGACGGCTGCTGAAGCTGCGACGGGGTGTCGGAGACCGGTTAAGCTCCCTTCGACTAACGGGAGTGGGAGGAAGTTTAGGGGTGTACGGCAGAGACCGTGGGGGAAATGGGCGGCGGAGATTCGTGATCCTGCTCGACGTGTACGGCTGTGGTTGGGGACTTATGATACTGCGGAAGAAGCGGCTATGGTTTATGATAATGCAGCGATCAAACTCCGAGGACCCGATGCTTTGACCAACTTCGTTACCCCTCCTGCCAAAGAAAACAACGAGAAACCCGAAAACCTTAACGTCAGTTCGGTTTCCGGGTACGAGTCCGGCGATGAGTCTGCTCACAATCTTTCTTCCCCAACTTCAGTTCTCAACTTCCGAACTCAATCAAGTGAAGAAACGGCTGTGGAACCCAAAAAACAGCCCCACGAATCCCAAGAAGAAGTGAGTAAACTGCCGCCGCTTAAGGAGGAGGAGCATCTGGTTCCAACCGAATGTCAAGGCGAAACCGAAACGAACTTGCCCGACATTTCAAGGTACGATTTGCCGCTCGATTTTCCTTCGGTCGACGAGTTTTTCAACACCTCGGTGTCGGTATTATCGGTTTTCGATGATACCGATATGGTTTTACCAGATAGTAGTGTTTTCAGTGATGGTTTTGGTGATTTATTAGTTCATAGTCCTCCAGATTTTGGCTGCTCCTCATCGTCCACTATTTGTCAAGTCGACGACTATTTCGAAGATATCGACGATTTGTTCTTTTCAGATCCTTTAGTTGCATTATGAAAAGAGGCTAATGTCGTCTCCGTTTGCTTGCTGATTTTCCGGCAGATTTTGGATCGGCGACGACCATAGTTTTTTTGTTTTAACGTTAAGTACTTAGTATTTGTTTAATTAATATCTCCGTTGAAATAAACGGAGACTTGAGTGGAGTTTTGCTGAGATTTTTTTCTTTTTAATTTTAAATAATTAGATAGACTGTTGTGAAAGAGTGTACTTATAATTTTCAGGAGAAAATAAAAAAAAATGTTTAAAAGATTTTGTATTTTTTTTAACTTAATGGAATTGATTATGACGTGGCAAATCTTGCAGTGCGTCACGTGTGCAAAATTGAAAGTGCCACGCTGGCATTCTTTTTGCCTCCCCCATACGCTCTGCCGCAATTTACGGTTATTGCCGGTCCAATGTGACTCCGATCGGGCCGCTCATTTCTGAAAACCACCACCCTCGACTTTTCATATGTTTTTTTAATGAAATATATGTTCTTTAAACTTTCCCTTTGTATATTTTAATTAATTTTAAACATAAATTAATTCGATGTTTTATATATTTTTTAATAAATTATAAGAAGATGACAAAACGTTAACAACAACACAATTAATGTGACTTAAACTCAAGTCATATTTAAAATAGTGAACACTCTAATTATCGACTCATGACATGAGAATTTTCTTTTTACGATTTTTTATATGGTTATGTTGCAGCAAAATAGAGCCTATAAAGCAAAAGAAATAAAATAAAAGTTGTTATTTTAATTTTGGGGGCAAATTTCATTTACTATATAGTATTAATTAGATATGGTCTAAAGTTGCAAAAACTTTATTGTTAAATTAATTGCCTGATTTTTGAGTTGTTGAGATTGTATCTTTTGCCACAACAACAATAACACATCATGCCAAATTTAGCACCTATATTTATTAACTTTCCTATTATTTTTTTTTATTTTCAACTTTTTCCAATAATGTAATCATCTCCATTTCTTGTTCAGCCATACTTGATAGATATATATATTGATAAAATAGTTATTTGTAAAATTAGACTCTTTCATTTTGATTTATCAAAAATTTATTAGTATTTAATAGATATATGTTTGTATAGGTATTGTTGTCGACATAGGAGGACATGGATTTGAATGTGTTGAAGCGCATTATCTTTTTATTTATTGGTTAGGAGAGGGGTTATTAGTAGTTTCAAACATTTTATCGAAAAGAGCATATATAATCAAAATTTATAATGAATTTTTTAAAAATATTTAATAAGCAAGAAATCAATAATTTTTTAAAAATAATAATTTATATATATAATATTTTAAAATTAGCAATTTAAATTGTTGTGTTTGTTGATAATTAAATTAAATTAATTTTTATAATGTACGGGAATCAAATTCAAATAAATTAACTATATTGGTTTCTCAAAATCAATCCAACACTAGACTTACTGCGAATTGCTAACATAATCATAAATATGCAAATGACTGATATGCATATATCATAGGATAAGATAAGCATGTGCTAAATTTGGATAAAACCAAACTAATCTTGTAATGTACATTAAATCAAAAATATATATATATATATATTGTGATTTACATGTATCTAAAATGTATTTATTATACAAAGAAGTGTCAAGTTGGATAGTAATGTATATATAAGAGAGATTGCATATTTAAACATTAAAAGCGATATTATTAGAAAGAGAAATCATGAAATACGAATATAAATCGTGAAATAAATATGAAAGATATAAAGAAAATTATTTATTATAGACCAAAATTTAAAATGTTTTAAACTTAAAAGGCTTAAATAACATGAATATTTTAGGTATATTTAGGAAGTCAACATAAAATTATATAAATAGAATTTGTTTTAAAATCATGTTGAGAATTGAGAATTTGACTAATTAAATTTTTAGTATTTTTTAAAGTTTCATACAAGTATAAATATATATTCGACTAACTACGATATATAATAAAACTAGTGGAAAGTACAAGGAATAAAGAATCGGAAAAAATAAAATTAAACCAAACAAAACCCACACATAAAATATGCAAACGATAGGATTGAAAACCTATATTATAATTGCGTACGAAAAGACTCGAACTTAGTTACTGAAAAATCAAAAACCTTCACTTTAACTAATAAATACAATACCAAAATTACATTGACGATTTTCGATATTTTTATTTGGTACATTACAATTCATGAAAAGAAATACATGAACAGGAATTAAACTCCAATAAATAAAATGCTTAATAAGGTAATAAATAATGAAAATGATTTGCAACATCTTATGAGATACAATATGAATTCTCAATTAGACTATTAAAAAAATAAACCTCAATTTGGTAATTATTTATTATTTTTATGATATTGTAGAAAATAATATTTTGTGGTTTTATGAAGTCAATTCCATGTTGTCCAATAATAAAAAATCATATAATAATCTGATCAATTATTTAAAGGTTGCTTGAACTGTAGGAAATTATAGACAATAATGTAGAAAGATTTTTTCTTTTTCTAAATTGTGAGAATTAATGTCGTAGAAAATTTTGTGTATTTAACGTAAATTGGATGCTTAAAACATTAACATAGGATGTTTGACTATGTATCAATGTCGGAATTATTGTTATTGACCTCTTCTAAAATATATTGAATTTTCTTACATAAACCCTTTTTCGACAAAATAAATTATTTCCTTTTTTCGTCCACAAACTTTGGATTTTTTATATAAAAAAAAAATTCATCTTTATTGGCAGCTTCAAGCAACTGTTTAACTACAAGTATCTTGAATTCTTTTATTTCCATTAGTTATTGTTGTTTTACATTTATATTTTAATGCTACTTAATTTATGATTTAGTGGATAATACCTGTGTTTTTAATATTATTATTATTGCTGTTGTTTATAATTAATAGGAAATTAAGTTGAAATTTCTACTAAAACCCTCCCATTTTTTTATTTTCCGAATATGGTAAATTGCTGCTGCCAATCCTTCATGAATTCATCATGAACGTCAACTTAGAAACTATGGTAATGATGGTAAAATCCTATTTATTTTCAACTAATTTTGTTGGCTATATTAGTACCCTTCATGATGTATTTCATATTTTGATGTTTATTTAAAAATTGTGATGATAAAAACATTATTTAAAATTAGATAATTAACACTATATTGTGAATCAATTATTATTAATTTTCTCATCGCATTAATATTTAAAAAAAAAGAATTTATATCTTGCTTTAATGAAATAACTTTATGTTTTCCTGTTTGATCCAGGGAAAAAATATTTAGAAAAATAATTATGCAATTGACTATAATCTCATATGACAATTCTAAAGTAATTTAGAAAATAGAAATTTACAAGACATACCATGAGAGTGAGGGCAGGAATAATCTTAAGAAAGAAGGAGATGAAATAATTGGAAAGTGGTGGCTAACTAGTTTTGCTTCACTATTACTCAAAGAGGGATGGCAATGGAAAATGCATAAAGTTCTAATAATTATGTCTATATATCTCTAATAAAACATTATGATAGCAATATTTATTTATTTATTTATTTATTTTGCAAGTGATAATAGAGAGCCGTGGACCAATGAAAAACTTAAAAAATACCCACTACTACCACCACGCGCCTTTAACATACCAGAGGTCGACCGCTAACCTAAATTTTACAATAATTATGTCTATACAAAAACGGTATCGGATTGGATTTGTATCGAATCTATATATAAAATATGAGTACATGTTTTATGCAAGTTAGTATATATCTGTAAATGGTTAATTTAGTCTTATCTTAGGTATATTATTATTTTTCATCTGTTATTTTACATGATTTTTCTTTTATGGGATAAATATCAAAATTATATATATATTTTGATTTTGTATAATTTTATATATAAAATTTTTATTTGATTCAGTTTTCAAAATTAAAAACAATAATGTCGAATTAGCATAATTTTTGTTGGATATTACATACACAAATAATTATATTAATCCAAGATGAACATAAATATATGTTTCCATTTCTTTAAATGTGTGAAAATTGAATGAAAATGAAAATTTCATGTATAAATTTGATATATATCCTTCTTTTATTAAAAATTTAGTTCAGACAACATTTTTAATGTTTTTAAAATAGTATTGTATAGTTATACATTTACTTATGTGATATAAATGATATAATATCTTAAAATAAACTACAAAAGTATAAAACGAGTCATGCAAAACCTGAATGTTGAATCCAAGCTTGGTCCATGTTTTAAATAGGACTAATTTTTTTCCAAGTTTGTTTTTCTAGCCACGAACTTTTGTTTAAACCGTTCTATATTCTGGGCATGCCTTTAAGCTTATGCGAGTAGTTCAAACCGTGAAAAAGTATGTTATTACAATAAAATTATACATTAAATTTTTTATTTTATAATTTTTTATATTCAATATTCGAGTATGAGTGTAAGTATATGCTTAGTTATGATATATGGAAATTTAAAATTTTAATATTCATGGTTGGACTAGGGCTTGGACAAGGAATATTTCACCTCGATCCTATCAGAATTCAATATAAATAGTTAAAAAAATTCGTTTTAATTTAATTAAAAATAAAACATGTTTGTTTAATTTATAGCTATAAGCTAATTTAGGGGACCTAAATGCAAAAAACAAAGAAAATGTGGCGAGACAAATTATAAAAGGAGAAAATAAATAGACCTTTTGAAAAATGGTGAACAATGAAAAACATGTTGAGAAATTTGATGGGAAAATGACAGAATGTGAAAGAGATCAATGAATGGGGTATATTTTTCAGGTGCATGCGGTGAATTTGGGATTGATAGTCAAATAATTAATTGTAATTAAAGTAAATTTCCTCAACTGGAAAGTTTCCATTTTTAGATCCACCTTTTAATTTACATAAATAAAATATAAAAAAACAAAATATACACTGTGGAGTTTTGATTTTAGTGTCTGAATTAATGATTTCAAGTGAGTGATGGAATTGATTAAATTATTAATTTTAAATGATTAAATTAAAATTTTATCATTTTAAGGTGTTAAAATATAAATTTTATATTTATCAATTTTAAAATTTAAAAAAAATTAAATGACCTAAATAGAAAATTTTCCATTTAAGAGGGGGCCGGAGCCCTTGCCGGAGCCCTGGTTACGCCCCTATCGATCCGATAACAACATTCAGACACTTAATTTCAATCTTTCAAATTTATATATAATTAATCATTCTCATTAATTCATCGTAAAACCATATACTTTTCATTACAAAACCAATAACCCAGAAAATGATTGATTATTTTGTGAAAGAATTTTTGGACCTATAAAAAGTGGAATTTGTGCTTGTGGAAATTATCGAGTAATTGGAGATCAAAAGGAGGGCCCTAAATTTTGTGAACAATGCGTAGTTGAATTTGTTGATTCTCGGATACGAAGATATCAAATGGGATATATAAGGCTGGCATGTCCAGTAACTCATGTATGGTATTTGAGACGTCTTCCTAGTTGTATGGCAAATCTGTTAGACAAACCACTTAAAGAATTAAAGGGTCTAGTTTATTGCGATGTGTGATTTGATTGTAATTATTAGTTTACATATTAGGGATGAGAAGCTGTCATCCCATTCAATTGAATTGGGATGCTCTCGATTTGACATGTCTCTTGGGAAGAGTAACATGAAGCTCAGAATTATGGGCATATTCAATACTCCCAAATAAAAAGGGAATTAGTCTATAGTCATGTAACGACCTGAATTTTACCGTTACCGAAAAAGTGTATTTTCAGGTCTTCGTTTCTGAAAAGATTCGTAAATATTTATTAAAAATATTTACGAAGTAAAATGAGTGGTTAATTAAAGTTTAATTAAGTGAATTTAATTTAATTAAGAGTAATTAAGAAAAATGACTAAATTGAATAAGGGTAAAAGTTGAATTATAGATTAAAAGAAAATAAAAAGGACTAAAAGGAAATTATACAAAAGTATAAATTGAGGCCGTTTACCGTGAAGAAAATCTAAGATTTTTTTATGTTTAGTATATTATTATATTATTATATTATTATATAATAAATATTTTTATGTTTTAATTATATTATATTATATATATTATATAAACTAAAGAAACAAAAGAAAGGAAATAGAAACAGAATGAAACGAAACAGAGAGCAGGGGAGAAAAGAAAGAAATAAAGGGAGAAAAGAGAAAATTTAGGGTTTGAAGCTTTAAGCTTTAATAGGTAAGTCAATTAAGCTATTTTACTTAATTTTGATGTTTTAGAAGTTTTAGAACAAAGTTTTGATGAAATTAAGTAGATATTTTGAAAGTTATTAGATTTCTAGATATTTTTCATGTTAAATAAAATGATGAATTAAGGGCTAAATTGATAGAAATTCAAGTTAAAAATGATATAAGGATTGAATTGTAAAGTGATTCATAAGTTTTATACTTTAAGGACTACATTGAAAGAATTTCGAAATTATGGTTTTATGATGAAAAATAGATAATTATGTCTAAGTTTGGTTAAAATTTGAGTAGAAATAAAGTATGAATTAAGATAGAAAAGTAAGTGAATTTAGTTAGGATTAAATTGAAATTAAAGTAAATCAAAATTTTGTACTAAGACTATTTTGGACAGCAGCAGTAGTCTAAGTTTGAAAAATCGCCAAAAATTGTAGAAATTGAATTAGAGGATGAATAAAATATGGAATTAAAGCTTATTGAGTGTAGTTTCTTATAGAAGAAACGGTATAAGCAATTGAATTGTAAATTATGAGATATAATGAATTTTGTGAGACAAGGTCAGAATGAATTCGGGTTTCCCTGTTCTGACTTTGGAAAATCACCAAAAATTGAAGAAAAATAATTAGAGGTTTAAAGTTATATGTTTAGAATTCCTAATGAGTATATTTTCAGGAGAAATCAACGGGAATATTATCCGAGTTCTGCACTGTGAGATAATTAATTTTTAGTGAAGAAGTGACGAAACTGTCAGAAAGCAGAATAGGGGTGAATTTAAAGAATAAACTGTACTTAATGGCTAAACCAAAAATTCTGGAAATTTTATTGTAAGAAGATTTGTGAGTCTAGTTTCAGGAAAAATTAGCGGATCTTAATTTAGAATTCTATAACTCAAGATATGAATTAGTAATGTATTAATAATTATGAATTGTATTAATTTCGTAGTCAATGTGGTACCGGAAATCTAGGCTAAGAAAGGACAAGACAAAGTCAACGGGAGTTAGCTCGAAAATTACGGTCTTTATTTCTATAATCAAAACTCAGTCATTATTTGTTATATTTATATACATATGGTAATTGTTAGTAATTGAATTATGATGTTTTACAATTGAAATGGATTGATTTTAGTATGCGATGAATTTATTGAATTTATATTGATTGAAATTATTTTGATTGAAATTATATTGATTGAATTATATAATATAAATGATTTATGTAGAAATTTGAATATTGAATGAATGTTATATTGAAAAATATATTGATTGGAAATATGAGGAAATTGATATGAATATATGAGATTGTGATATTTGAATATTTGGTATTGAAAAGTGAATTGAATTGTATTGAATTATGAATTAAGGTGCATAATTGAAATATATTTGTTGAATTGAATGAAATTGTATGAATTGTGAAAATGGATAAATATGTGTAATTATCGGAATGAGATATTGATGAAAGAATTATTAAATTGAGAGAGTGAATGAAATATCCTATTAACTAGTCAGGCTGAGTCGGATATAGTTGGCATGCCATAGGATATGGAAGTGTACGGGATTTGCCGGCTTTACCGATCGGTACTTTATGTGTCGTATTTCAGGCACCTCGTGTGTCGTATCAGGCACCTCGTGTGTTGTTTTAGGCACTTTATGTGTCGTATACTGATTAGGCACTATGTACCGTTTTAGGCACAATGTGCCGTACTGGTGTGTTTGGGTTGGAATCCGTGTATCCGTCAAAGTCTGGGTTTGTTAATAGGGGTAAATAAGGGAAAGATAAATCGAATGAATTTGATTGATCAAGCTATTGAAATGAAACAATAAATTGAATTGAGAATTGAAAATTTATATGAAATTGAAAATATGAACCAAAGGTTCATGAAATGATTGGAGTTCGAATTGATGATAGATGATGCCACTTGATGAATTGAAATGTGATTTGAGATATATGAATCCTATGTATATACTGAAAGCTATCAGGGATAGTAAGTTGATATGATATAAATGAAATTAACTGTTATTGAAATGAATTAAAATGGAATATAATTGATAAGTGTATAGTTGAATATAGTTTAATGATATGGAATTGTGAATAAATTGAGGAAAGCTATGCCGAATAGTAAGTGAAAGAACGGAGTAAATAGTAATGGATTTATTTAAGAATTGAACAATTATGTTATTGTGTTTATTATATGAACTGTATAAAATTTATATGGTAAGTAGTTGAAATTTATCTATGAATAAATAATTGCATAATTGTAATTGTTATTATGATCTTAAGTATTTGTTATATTATTAAATGTTTGGATTATAGAAATACCACTGAGTATACCATACTCAGCGTACGGTTTGTTTCCGTGCGCAGGTTAAGTAAAGATAGTACGTTGAATCTGTAACGGCCTAATTTTCAGTGGTGTCGAAAATGGTGATTTGAGATCACTAAATTCGACAAATAAGATTGAACAAGATAGTAATTTAATATTTATGAGTCAAGTAAGAATTTAGAAGAATTTGTGAAATGGTGAAATTAGTGAATTAAAAGAATTTATTAGGTCAAACGGGTCAAAAATGAAGTATCGAGACCTCAAAGTCGAAAATCAAGCTATAAATATTTTTATAAATATTTATGGAGTGTCATTGAGTTAGTATTAAAGTTTCGTTAGAAAATTTTAACGTTTGGATGGCTAACTAATTAAAAGGACTAAATTGAAAATAGCACAAAATTTGCTAAATTGTGAGTAAATAGCTTAAGTATTTAAAAAGATGGATTTAAAGAGCAATTAGACCCAAAGGTTAATGGCTGGACGGTTTGGGTATGAAATAAGCAAGAAAACAATGTGAATAAGGGGCAAAATTGGAAATAGATAAAAGTTAATAGTTAAATAATGATGTAATTGAAAAATCTAGACATTTCTTCATATTTTCTCAGACAAAACGCCATAGAAGGTCTGGAGAAAGCTGGTTTTCATATTTTTACATCATGTGAGTTTAATTCTTGCTTTTTCTTGATAATTTTATGTTTTTATGACTTTTACAATTAGGTCCACTTGTAGAATTCATTAGTTTTTGATTTTATGGGTGAAATTGGAAGTTACCCTGGATGGATAAGGGAATTTTATGATGAATTATTATGAAATTTAAGTTCTAATTTCATATTAAGGTGGTTTTATTAAGTGATTTTGATAGGAAATGATATTTAGGACCTAATTGTGAAAAAAATTGTGAATTGAAGGTTGCTGTTGAAATTAAGAATATAAAAGGTTTTGAAATAGTTTATAATGATAAAATAAAGTGTTAATTGAGAAAAAATTAGTTCAATTGATGGGTGAATTGAGCAGGGACTAAATTGTGAAAACTGTAAATTTTGGGGTAAAAGTGTAATTTCGAAATTTGAACAGCATAAATTGTGAAGTGAAATAGAAATCAAATAAATGCTAATGAGTAGAAATATTTTATATTATAGATCAAGAATCCAAAGAAGAACGAGGAAAAGAAAAAGTTGCGAAATAGTCCCTAAATTTCAATATCTTCTACAAATTAGCCAGGTAAGTTCATATGGTTGGAATTAGATGTTTATTTGTGAATGATTGAAGTTTATAATGTGTTATTATATACGAATTTGTTGTGGGATTGTGTAGATTTTGTTAATGAAAGAATAAATGTGGAAATGCAAATTAGGAAAAACGCAAGATTGAGTACGTTTGTATCGTGACGTGTGATGAATTGACGGATAAGACCATGGTCGTTCCATGGAAAAGTGTGAAATGTAGGTATGGTATCATCAATACTGAGTTGTGAAATGTAGGTATGGTATTATCCATAATTGAAATGTGAAATGTAGGTATGGTATTATCAAATCCATACTTGAGTTAAAAAATGTAGGTATGGCATTTCCCATACCGAGTTGAAAAATGTAGGTATGGTATTTCAATGAGGAAAACCATACTGAGTTGTGAATCGTGGCATTGAGCAACGACGTACTCAATTTAAATGTGTTTCCTAATTTGATTATAAGAAATAAAAGAGAAGTGATCCAAATGAAAGAGATTGAGTAGTTGTTCTTGTTGAGCTCAACTATGTGAGTTATTATAAAAATGGTTGTGAATCGCAGGAAACTTTAGTAAATGTTTTGGTATTGTTTGGAAATATTATGTTTGGTAAGCATTACTTTTAACCTATGAACTTACTAAGCTTCAATAAGCTTACTTGTGTGTGTTTAATATTTTATGTAGATTGACTTGAAGTGAAGTGGGTAGATCGGATCAACACAACAAAGCACACTATCCAGATCAATTCCGGTAGCTTTTGTTTTATGTTTGAAGATTTATATGGCATGTATAGAGTTTAAATGAAATGAAGTAAAGATGTTATAAACTAGTTAACAACATTTTGTACTAAAATAGTTTTTGGTTAGTAGCAGTAGTTTGAATTTGAAAATTTACCATAAATCATGAAAATCTAATTAGAGGTTGAATAAAATATGAAATTAAATCTTATTGAATCTAGTTTCACATAGAAGAAACAGTGTAAGAAAAAGGCTTTCATATCAGGAGATATTTGAATTTCTGTGAGATAAGGTCAGAGTGATTTTGAACTCCCCTGTTCTGATTTGTAAAAATCATTAAAAATTGTAAAAAATTAATTAGGAGTCATAAGATATATGTATGGATTCCTTATTGAGTCTATTTTTAAGAAAAATAAACGGCTTGGTTATTTGAATTCTGTACATCGAGAAATTTGGTTCGTAGTGAACAGGGGTCAGAGCAGCTGAACCCTAAAACAGGGGAGACTTCAACTAATAAACTGTACTAATTGGCCCAACCAAAAATTCTAGAAAAAATTTAGTAAGTAGACATATGAGCCTAGATTTTGGGAAAATTTACAGATTTGGATTTCGAGTTTTGTAACTTGAGATATGATTTTTTTTTCATCTGTAATGCAGTTGGACAGCTTGTCTGGAAAGTGTGATATAAATTGTTTGAATTTGTTTAAGTGCTCAAATAAGTTTAGTAATGCCTCGTGCTCGACTCCGACGACGGTCTCAGGTAAAGGGGGCGTTACAGAATCAGTATCCCAGGATGATCCCGAATTCATTAAGGTAAAGTATGTTAAGTATTGATAATGGCATGTACCCAGGATGTTTAATGAGAGTCATTTAGGTTGTAAAAGTATTGATGAAATAAGTAAATTATGGTTGGCAACGGTATATAGTATGAATTTTGAAATTTACTAAAAATTCGTAGTGATTTTAAATTAGTTCCGAATTGAATTTACTGTTCATATTGGATCGTAAGGGCCTATTAAAGGGACTACATCTTAAAACTAGGATGTGTGTGAATATTTATTTTAATTAATGACCGGAATTGGACTGTACTGACTGGTAATGTCTCGTAACCTTGTTCCGGTGACGGTATAGGGTTAGGGGACGTTACAGGTCGAGTCTATACAAATAAATAACTAGGAATTTTGAGTTGTACCTTGTGAAAAAAAAGACTTCTTTTTTTTTGGTGGAATTAACCGTTCTCATTTCTTTTAGTTCTTTTAGAAAGAAATGAAATTATGTCACAGTTGCAAGAGTCTATACATCGCACAGAGGCTTAGGCTATACATAACTTCAAAAAAATATTCCAAATCACATACAAATCATAGCCAATCTAACTTATTAATTTCAAATTTCTATTATTTAATTGTATACATAATTATAAAAAATTATTTCATGAAATCAAGTATATAATTATTAGGCCCATATTTATGACTAAATATTTCAAAATTGACAAAACAATCTCTATTCCTCAAATTTTACAGTTTTACAAAATAGTTTGTGAAATTTTGATTTTATAATATTTATGATTTAGTCCCTAAAATCCAAATTTTCACTGTTCTGCAATTTAATTCCATAAAAACAGTTTTTTCTTATTCTATAGTTTAGTCCTAAATCCTGTTTTTACAGTTTTGCAAAACAGTTATTTTCAAAAATTTCTAAAATTTACAATTCAGTCCCTACAACTAAAATTGTCAAATTTTCCACAAATTAGTCCTTAATTTTCAAACCATTAAACTCTCATATTTTGTTTTTCAGAACTGTAAATTCTCAAATCATATAAACTAGTACTAAAACTCACGTTTTGAAATTTTTACAATTTAGCTCCTATAGTTTCAGACTTTACTATCACTATTCAATATATAAGCTCTTACTTTTGGGGAAAATTTGCTATTTATCTTTGAAAATACTACTATTAGTGGCATTAATATTTTTTGGGGTGTTACAAGAAGTAGTAAATAGATCAATTCCAATAGCTTTAGGCATCGATGATGAGAAGTGCAGAAAAACAAAGAACACACAATGTGTTTACGCAGTTTGGTTTCCCTATATCTATAGGGTCTTGCCAATATAGAATTTTCACTATCTTAGCGCCTCGTATAACAAGTGTTTTGAAGCTCTAACAATCACAAGTTTAGACTTCTCACCTCTGTACCTAAGATCTAATACCTCCCCACTAAGTTTTCCCCTTGAAAACTTAGGATATTAACCAAGTCACTCACTTGATTATAACACTCACCGCATTCGAATGAACGTTCCAAAATGAATAAGATAAACTGCTTTCAATTTTGCACAAAACCAATATATAAGTATTTGAGACTTGCTAACATACTATATCTTTTATAATCAATCTTCTAGGCAGGATAAAATGTATAGAGAATATCTTCAAACAACACAATATAAGTCTTTGAATTTTTCAGGATATGCTTTCATGTTCTGCCCAATTCTATTCAATCTATCAATCTTGAGAATTTTATTTCTTTGACCCAAATCCAAAGATATGTTGCTATGTGTAATTTGGATATCAAATATGAGCTAGTAGTAATCCAAAGTAACAACAGGAATCACAGTTTAAGGATTTTTATTACCAAAATTTGTCAACTTAAACATGACAAATTTTCTAAATAGACAAGGTCATTACCAGTTAGCATAGGTTAAGGCATTGCTTAAAAACTGTCTTAACGCAAGTAAGAAACACATTAAGAAAGTCCACAACTAATTAAACACTTAGATCCAAAGTTAACTAATAAGATTAAATATTTTATTTATTTATCATTTGGGTCATTTTTTTAGGTTTTATTTATAAATTTATCGGTTTGGATAAAAAATATACTATTTAGATGTTATTTGACTCGTTCAACTTGTTTCGATTTTAAATTTAATAATGAATTTAATAAAATAATTCAAAATCCAATTTGATTACCCTATTTAAACCAATATACTCGTGGATTCTTAATTTAACAAATCCAACAAACCCATTAAATGCAATTAAAGGGTATATGTTTAAAATATTTGGCTGTATTAGGATTTATTAGAAAAGACATGGACGATAAATAGGATTCTATATATAATAATAAAAACAATAAAACTAATAAAATAAAACATTAAAATATAAATAATAGGGCATGGAAAATATGAAAAAGGCTGGTGTACCTGTAAATGGAGATGGACATAACTTTATAATTATCTAAAACCAGAGACATGCTTTTTACATAATTTGAGATAATTTTAATTCTTTAAATACTTTTCTTAATATAATTTGAGATATTCACTGTACGTTCAAAAAACATGTTTGTATGTTAAAAAAAAACAACATATTTTTGTGATCTCCCTAACTAAAATTAGGGTTTTATTATTATTTTTACTTTTTTGGCATTGGATACTAAGACGTAGGTACTGTTCGAGATTTAGGGAGCCTAAGAAACAACATGTAGGTCTACATTTCAAGAAAAAGTGGTAGCAAACAGACAATTTAATTGTTTGTTTTTTTCTCCTTAATATAGAATATATATTTTAGGTGTAGTAGGGTGAGTCCAAGTCAATGGTTTTAAGAGGAAACTTGTAGCTGCTCCAATTTTTTCTTATAATTAATTCTGGGATTTCCACCTAATCGAATACCGTTTCTACATAACTAATTTATATTTAACAGTGACTGAAAAAAATTTGTGTTAAATATATTATTAAAATTTATATAGAAATTTATGATGTTTGAATTAGATTAGACAATTGGATCAAAAATCAGATTCGATATTGATTCGTAAATGGTATCAAGCCGATATGGATCAATTAATTTTTTGAATTAATGTTTTTCAATTTGTATTATAGTAATATTTTATTAATTGAAAATATATACTAAATTGAAAAAACTAAGAAATCAAATTAAGTTTTAAATTATTTCAAAGAGAAATAAATTGCCATGCTAGGTGGTGGGTTCAATGTAGTGCTACATATGTCGATTTTTAATGAAAGAAAGTAATTTTAAGATGTCACAATATGTTATTCTTATACAAAGATAGAAACTATCATGTCAGGTGATGGTTTCACTAGAGAATAACACTCGGGGGGACGAATATAGGAGTTGGCAATGCTTTTGATCTCGAAAAATAAAATTTATTCATATAATCCCTTCAAAATATTGTTTTAATGATTTGAACTTTAACCCTAAAAATGAATCATTTTTATCCTAAAACAATTTTTAAATTTTACCCTTAAAATTATTTTTTCTTGAAAGAATGACACGTGCTAAGACACTAACATCATTTGACATAACAAATTTTCTCTTCTCAACTTTTGAAAAATTATTCTACTTTTGCAAACAATTTAAAGATTAGCCTACTTTTCTAAATTACTTTTTCAATTTAGTACATTTTATTGAAAAAAAAGAAGCCATAAAACCTGCATAAAATTGATGCAGAGGAATGGTTTTTATTGAGAAATTTAAGAACCCATAAGAAAAGCACATGATAAAAAAGAAAAGCTAGGCAGTGGCTGTTTCACCCCACATGGAGTTCAGTAACTCCATAATACACAGACATTGGGGATTGAAATTTATTTACTCTTTGGGACAGAGCAAGTAAACTAATCATGCTTTTCCATCATTTTGTCAATTCCAATGTCTTTTTTTTTTTTTATCATTATAAAAACTTTTTAACAATTTTACAGTGTCTTAAAGGGCAAGGTTAGAGACACAGCTGAAACATGCATACTGTGAAAGAAATCATCAGAAAATGATTGCCAAAATCATGGGGTTCTTTTTTTCTCTATATACTTTTTTAATTTCTACTATATTAATTAAGATGATATTTATGATTAATTAAGGTATTTTTTAATTAAATAAGAATAAACTTTAATGGAATATATTGGTCAAATGTCATCGTTCACGTGAGATGTTAATTTACTTTATTTTTTCTGCTTTATATAGATATACTTCAAATTCAAGTGATATTTTTCACCACTGGTTGGTCTAATAATAGCTTTTGAACACGAGATTAGGTTTTCTATTCTACTAGATTATTCCATTGATACAGTGATCATGCTTTTTAAATATTATTTGTGAAATAAAAAGAGTCTTTCAATCTAATAAATGTGAATAATCGGATTTGAAATTTAAAAAAACCAAAATTATAAACTTTAAGTATATTTTAATTAATATATAAAAAACTATGAGTTATCTTCTCTCTATTTTCTATTTTATTTTAATTTAAACAAGAAGAATAATTTAATAATTAAATGACATATATGTCCTTCCACCAATATTTTAGATTATTTCTAATGATAGCTGTTCATAGATGGCATATAATATCGCTCAATATTTAAGAGAATCTATGGCTACCCCAATATTAACAAAATAATGAAAAAATTAATTTGTCTGACTCTCCATTCCACAAATGTATAAACATCTCCAATATCATATAATCTGAAGAGTTTATGCATGGTAAATTTTTGAGTATGGGAGCATCACCTTTAGCATATACACCATTTAGTCCTCAAGCGTTTACATTTGTTAATTTCTGGCCATTTTTTCTTTTTTTTTTAGTTAAATTTAGCCATTGCCCTTTTAAAAAAATGTCAAATTACAATTTAAAAGCTATAAAAAATATTCAAAAAATAAATCAAATTATAAAAGTTCATGAAAAATCAAATTAAAGAATTATCATGAAATACACATTGATTGCCATTCGGGCCACCATGTTAAAAAATTTAACATTTTAGTTAATATTTTCGTTAAAAAAGATCAATTGACTCTTTTTCAAAAGGTTAATGGTGAAAATTGATTATTTTAAAAGGTTGAAGGCCAAATTTAACTAAAATAAAAAATAAATTAACAAAAAAATGTAAACATTAATAGCTAAATTTGATATTATAAAAAAAAAAAAAAGGGAAGAAAACTAAAGGCAAAACTGGACACTACCATTGCTTATTATAGTAAACCTATTAGATGAGGGAGGCCAACGTACTAACCATCATAAAAATTAAATTGAAGTTGCTAATAAGCTTCATTGGCCAAGACCCACCACCCTTTTAATATCCATTATTGAAGCTACTCTCTCTATATAGATTTATGTATGTAAATATCATGTTACATAATGTTGGTGGTCCATTGGCAGCAAAATTAATGAAAGCTATAACATTAGATTAAATAAGCAAGAGTTATTAGAAATAGAGCCACTTGTAGTGATGCATAAGATAGGGGGCTAACGTTTAGCAGAGCTCACTTGCATGCAGTGCCTGCCTATCGTATCACACCAAAAACAGCTATATATGTGTGTGTATATATATATATATGAATGTAGTTGTGATAATATATTGTAGGGCTGCAGTAATAAATATTTATGAGTTAACGAACAGCGACAACACTGCCTGTGCTTGTGCAAGTTGCGTACGTATGGGCATCTTTGTTTTTGCCTATTCATAAATCTGCCCTCTTTTTAAGCCACCTTTGGTCCCCCTTCCTCACCTTTACATTATAACATCACTATCCGGTTGAATTGGAAACCCAATGGAGTATCCATTTAGAAAAAGACATTAGACCGTTGATTTGAGAATCAACACGAAACAGTTGAATTGGAATTTCTTTTATAAATTTTTAATAATTTGTTTAATTGAATCGAACAGATTGATGAATTAATGACTTGATCGGTTCAACCACCGATCTATTTCTGAAAACTTTGGGACTTGATTGAGTTAAAGTCTGGATTTAATATAAGAGGGCCAAAATAAAATTTTAAAAGATTGAGGATGAAAGGTAAAAAAGATGTTTTAGAAGTATCTAATTTGAATTTGTTGTAATTGAAAGGTATTAAAGTTAATACTATAGCGTAAATTGTATCTTTATTTTTCGTTTAAAATTAAGAATAAAAAGTTTATGTATTTTAGGAAGAAAAACAAAAACAAATTGGTGAATTTTATAACAACCAGAAAAAGAAATTATTAATTTAAGGTTAAACTATTAAAATAGTCATTTTATTTACCTTAAGTTATATTTTAGTCAATTATATTTGAAATGTTACGTTTTAGTCACTTATGTTAACATGTTGTAACATTTTAGTCACTGAATTGTTAATTCCCGTTAGCGGTATAACGATATATTGACGTGGCACGTTAAATCATCATTTCAGACAAAAAATTTAGATTAAATTATACAATTGATCCTCATATTTTATAAAATTTTAAATATTTTAAAACTTTTTCTTTATTCGCCATTTTTCTTTTATGTGGCTCAAGCAAGGAGATTTTAATTTCAGAACACAACACCATTTTTGGATGAAGCCAACCCCACCGTCCACTTATTAGAAAAAGTATATACAATTCTCTTGCACACTCAAATTGTATCTTAATTTTAAGTTCTCAAAAATTAAAATTAAAGAAAGAAAATATGGTATCCAAGGACGAAATTTCAATAATTTAGGTTCTCTTCTACAGGAACAATTGATTGATTAAATTCTTAAAAAAAAAAAAAAAAAAAAGGGACTAGAATGAGGGTCTCAAACAAGAAATCTAGGCCCATCATGGAGCTTCGATGTTTGGATTATTGATTCTTTTGTGAGTATTTATGGTACTAGATTTGAGGATTGAAGCTGTAATATTGTTTGCATTGCAAGTGAAGGGTGGGGTGGGGTCGGGTAGGGATGGGCTCGAAACCGTGAAAATCCCTAGCTCCTACTTATCGGACTTTGGAGACTGTTTGGGATACCGATGAAGATGTGCCTGGTCCTAAGTGTGGTCACATCCTTTGTAACATCCCTAACCTATATTCGTCACTGGAACAAGGTTACGAAGTATTATCGAAGTTTACAGATCAAGTACAAACACTTCATACATTTCTCATTTATATCACAAATCAATCATAAACAATCATATTGTCCCTTATATGAGCTCTCGAGGCCCATAATATGCAATAGAAATAAGTCGGGATTAATCCGAGTACTCAGAGAATTTTTTGCAAAATTTCAAAATTTTTCCTAGGTGCAGGTTACACACACCTGTGTGGTCAGGCCGTGTAGCTCTCATGGTCAATAGACACGCCCATGTCACATGCTGTGTGTGCTTTCGAAATAGGCCACACCCTATTAAATTTGGTCATTTTCATCAAATTAAACATGTAATCAGTAAAATTTTCTTAAAGAAAATTTTCATACAATATTTCTATCATAATTCAGACCATAAAATAATATTAAAATAATTTTTCTTTTTGGACTCGGATTTGTGGTCCTGAAACCACTGTTCCGATTTTATTGAAAACAGACTGTTACAACCTTACTACCGTCACTGCCACCAAGACCCAGGGTCCTAGGCTTACTCTCTTTGGTGGTGCCACCTCCATTAAGGGTGGTGCTTCCTCTTCTTCTCCTGGAATCAGTTAATATATCTCCCCATACTCTATAAGTATAAAAAAGTTATAACAAATGGAAAAAATAAGAAAACTACGCTAAAAGAGATGGAGAATGGAGGAAAACAGAGGGAGAAGCTGAAAAGAATGGAAAATAAAGGGGAAAAAATATGGAAGTTAAAAAAACATAAAAGAAAAAAAATTGCTTAAAACGAAAAAAAATGAGAATCAATTATATAATTTAACCTAACTTTTTTTTTTGAAATGATGATTTAACGTATCACGTTAGCTTACCGTTACACCGTTAACGACAATTAACGGCTCATTGATTAAAATGTTACAACATATTAATGTAAGTAACTAAAATATAACCTGAGGTAAACAAAAGTGACTATTTTAATAGTTTACCTTTAATTTAACGAACTACGATGAAATAATGTGAAATTTTTTTAAGTGATGTATCGTATTTACTCAACTCATTGTAATATAATTAAAATTTTGTGATTTAATCGGTGAATAGGGTATGTAATCAAGTCGAATTAAATACACAATATGGGTTATGCGGACTTATTATATTATTTAAAAATATCATATCATATTTTAAAATAATCACAAATTATTTAATCAAGTTCATAAATTAACAATTTTTCTCGACTAATAAAAAATGGTTACTTTACTGTTTTTTAAATATTTTTAAATACAATATTAAATTATACTATAATTCATGAACTTGTATATTTTGATATCAAGATATTTTTATTTATTTTTAACAATCTCATTATAATTTTTAATCATATTTATTTTTTTGGCATAATATTTAAAACTACTCATAAATTCTCCTTAACTCATAAATAGAGATAATACGCTCAAACGCACTTAAACTCGCATCTTTCTCCATTAACAATAATAATTATATCAATTAACTTATGACAAATATACATCCTTATCTAAAGAAAAGAAAATGGTTTGTCAAAGGAGTGATCAAAAATCAAAATGCTGAAAATCCCGAGCACGGATGAACCACAAGTAAAGTGGTTGACAGCCGTCCAATCTAACCCTTTGGGTCCACAAAATCAAATTGATGGACTGAGCCCATTCACATGTATCTGTTTGACCATTAGATTTTCTAACAGTGGGTCCAGACACTATAAGAAATTTTAAAAAAAGAGGGGCCCAGTAGACAATCAGGTGATAGACACGTGAAATTTGTATGGAGACTCCTGTACCCAATTACAGTCCCAGTCAAACTCGTCTTGTGTTTTTATAAATCCACGTGGCTATCATGATCAAGTTCCCAACAGGTTTAATCGTGAGACACGTGGATTAGACATATTCATTGGTAGGTAATATTTACCTGTAGCGGAGCACATGGCAAGGAAGAAAAATAAAAAAGCAAAGTCTGAATTTGTTATTTCTATTGAACATAATTAAATAGCATACAAAGGTGGCCGAAGACTTTATTTTATTTAGAGGCATGTTTCTTGACTGTCGGATGCACGTAAAAACACAATCTTCTATTTTCGCAATTTTTAATGAAAGATGTGTGACCTTTCGTAATACATATATTTCGTTCCATCTTATTAAAGTCAAAAGGGAAGAAAGTTATGTTGCTAAAACATGAAAAAATAAATTAGAAAATTATATATAGTTTGATTGATATCGATATTTTTGTCAGTGTCGGAGTACATCGGTTCGAGTGTATCGATGATTATTTAAAGATTGAGGAGGAGTTATAAATAGTTCTAGACACTGTATCAATAATAACATATATGAGAAAAACATATATTAAATTTCAAAAAATATATATACTACATACATAATAAATAGAAACATAATTATAGATTTAATTATTTTAAATTTTAAATATTCTTTTTCTAAAGAAGGAAATTTATAATATCTACATTATTTTTAAAATTGACTATAAAATAATATATTTTATTGTGTTGTGCTTATAAATATTAACTTAGTTTTTAGTCGATTTTCATGTATCATTAATATTATACGGTTACTTTCATGTGTTTAATTACTTATTTCTTTCATGTGTTTAATTACTTATTTCTTATTGAAAACGAATGATTATATCTACTTAATATGAAAATTGTTATATCATGTAAACTCAAATTAGGCTCAAATTTTACATCTATAATTAAATCAAAATGAAATTTTCATATACATTCCTCATATCATATATTAAATTGAAATTAAAATATCTATACCCTAATATAAAGTTGTCTCTCAAAATTTTCTCTGAGGAGCTAATTTTATGACAATACAACAATGTCTTAAGAATTTATTTAGGAAAGGTGGCTTGGAATCATAGAATATGATTCGTCTTTGGGTTTATTTAAGTAATTGTTCCTAAATTATTTGTTAAATTTTAAATTAGTTCCTAAATTTCAAAAATATTTTATTTGTATCTTTAAAGTATTATTATTGTATCAATCATGCCATTATGTCTGCTTAGCTATTAATTTGGACATTGAAGACTAGTTTGAATCCAACATGAAACATATGTAAAATACGTAGAACAAATTGTAAATACATGTGTATTTATTACATAAATATATTAAAATGTAAATGGAATGGTATCAAAAGCATTTTTAAAAAAAAAAAATCAAATCCATATTATTCATACACAATTAAAAATGATGTCATATAAATTTAAATACATAGTATAGTTTTGGTGTTATCAAATGTTTTAATTAATTTTATTTTTCTATATAACTGTTTATTTTAATTTTAAATTCATTAATTAAAAAATTATATTACTACATGTCAATGAAACTACTATATTATTCGATTTTTGGAAGCAAAGTGAAGCCGTATTTTAGTAATATAGAAATTGAACCCCGTTATAAACAATAATGTGGATTGTTATCGAGGATATAAAAGAAAAAGTAGAAGATGATATTGAAACTTGGGCCAGGAATTAGTGTAAGTGATGGCAAGTGGTTGAGCTGACAAATTTACTCTATCACCCATGAATGAGTTGTAAGAGTGACGCAACTCAAGCTCTGACACTGGAACTTATATGATAATCAATGAGATATTGGTGCCCCCTAAATGCTTCAACTTCCATTCCATATACAAGCATTATACTATTTTTTAGTACTCAACTCACAATCTTAATCCAACTTTTCATTTTTTATATTATGAAATTACATTCTCATTCTTATTATATAGAAAAGGGGAAGTCGACTTGAGCTTAAAGTCGAGTCCAAGTTCAAGTAAAAATTTGAGACTGTTGGGCCCAACAAGAACTCAAAATATTTCAGGCTAGGAGTTCTTCTCGAAATTGGGAAGATCTCAGGTAGCTGGGCCTAAGAAAATATTTATATTTTTCCAAACCCCCAAAACAACAGGCATTAAAGACTGTTGAGCCCAACAACAAACGACTTCGATGTTTTTGCATCTTAAAACTCCAAAACAGGCATTTGATGATTGCTTTGAATTTTAAGATTTTTTCAAAAAAAAAACTATATTGGATTGATAAAACCTCTTTCTTTAAACAATTTTTTAATTAATAAGATTTGAAACTTTAATCTTTTTATTTTATATTAAAAACAAAATCATCAAATTAACCTGAATCAGTTGGATCAAACTTAAAATTTCAACAGTTCTACCACGAGTCTCAAATTTTTAACACTGTTTTGGGCGCTACTGTTGATAAAAGTACCATGGAACGGAAGTTCCAATACTAGGTGTCAATTTTCATTTCGCTTTTTTTACTAAAAAAATAAATAAATTAATCTTTATATTTAATATCAAAGAGCAAACTCATTTTGTTAAAAATTTCATCCATTTTTATTTTTAAAAATTGTCGTAATTGACTAAATAAACAAACAGTTACATGAGACATACCACGTACAAAGACAAATTTTTAATAGTAAAAACCAATAGAAGGACAAGTTTGCTTTTTAAATTAACATGCATGGACTAATTTGTCAATTTTTTTAGTGGAAGGAGCAAAATACAATTGAACTCTTAATACAAGTGCCTCTACTTTTTTCCCAACTATTTATTTTAAAGGATAGATTTAAGAAAATCCACTCAACATTATATATTATAGAAATTTCAAGACACTTGAGATGAGACAGAGCCATAGCCATAGCCACATCCGGCTCCCATATGGCTCTGCCATTGTGTGAGGTAAGGAAAAGAACATACTTTGCAAACCGAAATCATCTTCTTCAGCTTCACATTCACTATCAAATTTAACAATAAATCTACTACCTCAACAACCAATACCAGCAACAGCAATCACAATTTTCACAACAGCTCAAACTATAGGACAATAGATTAGAAGCAAAAAATTAAAAAGAAAAAGGATAGTATTCTTTGCTAACCTGCTCAGCCAAAATCTTGAAACTCCTCCTATTGGGAGAATATGAGAGATAGCAAAGCTTCTTCAAATTTGAAAAAACAGCATGGCCTCCTATCCTTAAATAAATTTCTAACCACCGTTTTTTTAATGTCTTTACCTTAACCGCGGGCCAAATACACATCCAAGTGGCTCGAATGATCATACGATGAGGGCCCTTCAAGTTGAGAATTCTTTCTCGGGTTCCTTCGGTTGTTGATGTTTTCTTCTGGTATTCCGTCAGTGAAAGCAATCTGATGCAGATGCATCATTGCTATCATGCTAACTGCGAATATAGCTGCATTGCTTAGTATCCCACCCATATGTTCAAATTTCAGGGATTTCTTTGCATAGTTGAAGCTAGAAACAATAAGTTTGATTAGCATATTAGTGTGCTTCCCTTCATGCGATGCAAGATTCTCTCCAGATGGACTAATCGGTGAACAGTAAAGGTTTTTAGGTGAGATGTAACGGCTGGCATCGTGTACGTCTCCCACGAAAGCTAGAGCTTCATCAATTACTTTGTATTTCTTACCATGATGCTCAGCCAATCTCAATGCAAGAATTATCCGGCTTTGTTCTAATCGTGCAATGGCAGCATCTCTCTCAGCACGCTGCTGTATTTGTACTGTCTGTAAAAGGAACAAAAATATATACATAAGAGATCCATTTGCTAGGCCAATTATTTGTTCCTGGAGTCACAAACATAAAATGCAAAAGCAAACATGTAAGATCAGAAACAGAGAAGTTCCGGAAAAGAATGAACACCACAGCACCTCAAACAACCAACAAATTCAAGCTCGGTCTTTTTCAGTTGGGGTGAAATTTTGTACGGTTCCTAGCATTAACTCATATAAAATTCCTTCTATTACGTTTTGCAGTTATAAAACCATCTCCCCATTTTCTACAGGCTACAGAATCCACGAAACTAAAGTAACTTCGTTTCAGATAAAGCCCATTTCTATACAAGCTATGTTACACATATCATAAAACGTCCTCATATATCTCCTTAAAACATTCTCTCCAGATTCCACGAAACCAAAGCAATTTTGTTTCAGATAAAGCTCATTTCTGTTCAAGCTATATTACATATATTGCAAAAATAGTAACATATCTCCTCACAACATTCTTTTAAGATTCATCCACAAAACCAATGTAAATTTGTTTCAGATGAAATACGTTTCTATGCAAGCTATATAAAACATACCGTACGCTCCCTCAAGAGAATCTCAATGTAGCACTAAGTTACTAAGACTAGGGTTTTAAGTGCTAGACACGGCTATGTTAATTTTTTTTCTTCATGCATCTGAGATGGGTGTCAAACATGGCTGACAATTCATGTAAAAATTAGTGTAAAAGCAACGTACATGTAGCAGAACTTGACCTTGAATAATTGCCTAACTGACTGCATTTCCGCCCAGAATTACATGCATATCATCTTATCAAATACAATCAGTAGGCTCTCAGGTCCCTATATAACATTTTTCAGTGCTTGTTTTTCAACAGCCCGTTTGGTGCAATAGAGGTTGGTTAATAAGATTCTCAAATCTACAAACACATCGATGCAATGGTAACGAAATCATCACACAGACACATACAAAAAGAAACTATAAATCGAATTTTCTTTTCTTTTTCCAGATTTCACTTCAAGTCCTCAACAACCAAACAGAACTTTAAGTAAATTTTGCAGAACTAGAAGGAAACATTTAGAAATTCGGTTCCAACAAAAGAATTACAGCTCCTTTCAGTTCGTTCTATCGAGCCATTGTCACAATCACCCGTACATTGACATTTTCAGAAATTAATTAACGCTAAGCAACCAAATCCAGTAAATTAAAAAAAACGCAATCGAAAACGAAAGGATTTAAACTCACGTGGAAAAATTCGAGCTGGTCCTCGAGATTCTCGAGAGCAGTTCTTATATCATTAAGACTCTTGGCCTCTTGAATTGCGGAGTCACCATCGTCGATTCTAAATTCCTTGACGAACACGAAGCCAGTCCTGTTATCGTCCGCGCCAACTACGACATCGTCGTAGAGCTTCTTCTTGTCGGATTTTTTTAGGGCTTTGATGGAGTTAAGGAAGTGAGCTCGCGAAATGGAGTGAATGGCGTCGCTGAGCTTGTCGTGTAAGTCCCAGATTTTCTCGAGAACTGCTTCGATTTCCTCGATCTCCATATCCCATTTCATTTCGACCATTTCGGGAAGAACGAAATGTGAATTATGATTTTTTCTTTTTCTTTTTGCTAGGGTTTGGTTGACCGTAATTTCAGTTATTCTAGACGTTCGCAATTTTGACTTGTTCGGTTCCGGTCCCTCCACACTAGCCCTGTCCATGCGCCGGGCGATTGAACCCAGCCCGAACGGCCTAGGAGAATTTTAATAAAAATATAAGTTAAAAAAATAAATTTGGAAAAAAAAAACCGTTTATAAAATGGATTTTTTTTGCTCCAAGCTTAACCGGATCCAAATATACAAAAATTTGCTTTTTTTTTGCTGTTTTCTTGGTATTTTTTACTCTTTTTTTGCTATTTTCTTGTTTTTTTATTATTTTGTTATAATTTTAATATTTTATTGTTATTGTTTAGATATTATATGATTTTTGTTTTATTGTTAATTTTATTACTATTTTAGAAACATTTGCTTGTTAAGTTGCATATATCTTATGTTATTTAAGTATACATATTTTATTTATTTATTTTTAATTTATTGGGAAATATTTATTTTAATATTTTTAGTATTTTTATGTATTATATTTAAAAAAATTATATCAAAAATTAATATGGGCTGGTCGGTTTGGGCTTGAGCAAAATTTTAGGCCCACTTTCTAAACTGGGTCTAGGTCTAGCAAACGGGCCTAAATTTTTTATTGGGCCTAACCCATAGACACCTCTACTCCACATAGGGTAAATGATAAGGTAAAATTCTACTATTAGTCCCTATAGTCTAATTCAATCAATTTTAATTTTATACTTTTCAAATTTTGAATTTTCAATTCTAAGTCAAATGGTAGCGGTTAAATTCTAGGGTACAAAGTTGGTTACTCGATTTTTTGGACACTTTTATTTTGGTCACTCAAAAAAAAATCCTTTCAATTTAGTCACTACTATTAGAAAATTTTATCATTTGGTCACCAAAATAAAAGTGGTTGAAAAGTTAGATTGTAACGGCCTAATTTTCAGTGGTGTCGAAAATGGTGATTTGAGATCACTAAATTCGACAAATAAGATTGAACAAGATAGTAATTTAATATTTATGAGTCAAGTAAGAATTTAGAAGAATTTGTGAAATGGTGAAATTAGTGAATTAAAAGAATTTATTAGGTCAAACGGGTCAAAAATGAGGTATCGAGACCTCAAAGTTGAAAATTGAGCTATAAATATTTTTATAAATATTTATGGAGTGTCATTGAGTTAGTATTAAAGTTCCGTTAGAAAATTTTAACGTTTGGATGGCTAATTAATAAAAGGACTAAATTGAAAATAGCGCAAAATTTGTTAAATTGTGAGTAAATAGCTTAAGTATTTAAAAGATGGATTTAAAGAGCAATTAGACCCAAAGGTTAATGGCTGGACGGTTTGGGTATGAAATAAGCAAGAAAACAATGTGAACAAGGGCAAAATTGGAAATAGCATAAAAGTTAATAGTTAAATAATGATGTAATTGAAAAATCTAGACATTTCTTCATATTTTCTCAGCTAAAACGCCATAGAAGGTCTGGAGAAAGCTGGTTTTCATATTTTACATCATGTGAGTTTAATTCTTACTTTTCTTGATAATTTTTATGTTTTATGACTTTTACAATTAGGTCCACTTGTAGAACTCATTAGTTTTTGATTTTATGGGTGAAATTGGAAGTTACCCTGGATGGATAAGGGAATTTTATGATGAATTATTATGAAATTTAAGTTCTAATTTTATATTAATGTGGTTTTATTAAGTGATTTTGATAGGAAATGATATTTAGGACCTAATTGTGAAAAAGTTGTGAATTGAAGGTTTCTGTTGAAATTAAGAATATAAAAGGTTTTGAAATAGTTTATAATGATAAAATAAAGTGTTAATTGATAAAAATTAGTTCAATTGATGGGTGAATTGAGAAGGGACTAAATTGTGAAAATTGTAAATTTTGGGGTAAAAGTGCAATTTTGAAATTTGAACAGCATAAATTGTGAAGTGAAATAGAATTGAAATGGATGCTAATGAAGGAATGATTTTATAATTATAGATCAAGAAAACGAACTGAATCGTGGAAAGGAGAAAATTCAAGAATAGTCCCTGAATTTCTACGACTTTTACAAATTAGTCCAGGTAAGTTCATATGGCAAAGTTCAATGTTTTGTTATGAAATCTTATGATTGTTAAAGTATTTTATTGTTGATGAATACTATCAATTTGCATTAACTAATAAATAATGTGTAACTAAAAGTACAAATTAGTAGGAACAATGGATTTGAGTGCTTCTATTCTGTGACCTCGATGAATTGACGAAAATATGTGATAAGTGCCCGTTTAAGACCATAGCTGGGCTATGGCATCGGTGCAATGTGATAATGTGACTCAGATAAGACCATAGTTGGGCTATGGCATCGGTATAATGTGATAATGTGATTCCGTATAAGACCATGTCAGGATATGGCTTCGGTATGATATGTGAACCGTGTAAGACCATGGCAAGGCTATGGCTTCGTGTGTGATGCGTATCAATGTGAAAGTCCATAGTTTACTATGGCAATATGATAATGAAGCACTCAATTCCTTATTGTTCCCTAATTTGACAATGAAGTAAATGAGAAATGGGCCTAAGGGAGTTAAATTGTGAGTTGCCATATGGAAATTATTCCAATGAGTTATTAATGAAATTGTGATTTGGAGGATGAAATAGTTAAACTAATAGATATATGATTGTGTACGATATTTGATATGATTTGTGTTTATATGCCTATGAGCTTACTAAGCTTCAATAAGCTTTCTTGTGTGTGTTTAATATTTTTATGTAGATTGACTTGAAGTGAAATGGGTAGATCGGATCAACACAACAGGCACACTATTCAGATCAATTCCGGTAGTTTTGTTTTATGTTTAAAGATTTATATGGCATGTATAGAGTTTGAATGAATTGAAGTAAAGATGTTATAAACTAGTTAACAATATTTGTACTAAAACAGTTTTCGCTAAGTAGCAGTAGTTTGACTTTGAAAAATCACTAAAAATAGTAGAAATGGAATTAAATAATGAATAAATTATGGAATCGAATCTTGATGAGTTTATTTTCATATGGAAGAAGCAAAACAAGTATATGAGCTATATTTTATGAGATGTTTAAATTTTTGTGAAACAGGGCCAGAGCGATTTCTGGATCCCCTGTTCTGACTTTGGAAATTCACCATAAATTTTACAAAGATAATTAGAAGTCATACTTTATATTTACAGATTCCTTATTGAGTCTAGTTTTATTAGAGACAAACGGCATAGTCATTGAAGCTCTGTACAGAGAGATATCTGATTCGTAATACACAAAGGTCAGAGTAGTCAAACCCTGAAACAGGGGAGATTTTAAATAATAAACTGTACTAATTGGCTTGACCAAAAATTCTAGAAAAAAATTGGTAAGTAGATATATGAGTATAAATTCAGAGAAAATTTACCGATTTGGATTTCGAGTTTTATAACTCGAGATATGAATTATTTAGCAACTATGACACAGTTGGACAGCTTGTCTGAAAAGTATTATATAAATTATCTAAATTTGGTTAAGTGCTCAAATAAGTTTAGTAGTGCCTTGTGCTCGACTCCGGCAACGGTCTCGGGTAAGGGGCGTTACATAGATGACCAACTAGGTAATTCAACATAGATTTTATTATTAGTCATATATCATGTGTATGGTATAGATTAAATCAATGTTTTTCCAATTTGATCATTTTTATTCTCTATACTTTCCGAGTTTGAAAATTTAATCTTAACTCAAATATTAATAATTAAGCATATGAATTGTTTTTTAGTGACTATTATGTAAAAAGTGCATTGTAACACCCTTCGCCCGTATCCCTCGCCGGAACAGGGTTCGAGGTGCTACCAGATTTAAACTCATCCATTTATATAAAACCAAACCGTTAAATTTTTTTATCAATTTTAAACTTTTCATACACACGTATATTATCCTTTAATCGGGCTTACAAGGCCCAAAATATTCATGAGGCATTATTAAATATTTACCAATATCTTAGTATTGTATCATTTACTTACTCAACTTTACAGCCCTATACATGCCATAGACTCGAAACACTAAGATTTACTTACGCCGATAGCGTAGACTTGACAATGTGATAATATCTCTGACAGCCTCCAACCCGAGCTAACCTGGCAACCCTAGGGAATATGGGAAAGAAAAGGGGAGTAAGCTTTACGCTTAGTAAGTTCATAAGAAAATAATAAGCAACTCATTAACAAGTTTTATCAATGTTTACAACATAATCACAAATTCACTACAAGTTGTCTTCATGAGCAATAGTCACTAAATTATTTATAACTGGAGCTACAAAACTCCAAATCAATTTTTGTTAATTTTCCTTGAAAATATACTCATATATCTTCCATCCATAAAATTTTCAAAATTTTAGGTTTGGCCAATCAATACCAGATTTTTCTTAAAGTTTCCCCTGTTTCACTGTTTGACTAATATGACCACTCTTCACTACGAATCAAATTTCTCATTGTATAGAATTCAAAATATGTTCTATTTGATTTCATTTGAAACTAGACTCATTAAGGAGTCTAAGCATATAAATTTTATCTTATAACCATTTTTGTAGAAATTATAATAATTTTCTAAAAAACAGAACAGGGGACCCGAAGTCATTTGACTCTATCCCACGCCACTTCAAATATCTCATTATCAGCAATTTTTTTGCTTACACGGTTTCTTTTACAAGAAACTAGACTCATTAAGCTTTAATTACATAAATTATTCAGCTTCTAACTCAACTCCAACAATTTATGGTAATTTTCCAAAATCACGTTATTGCTGCTATCTCAAGCATATTTATTACAAATTTACTCTTTCACACATTCTTTGCATTCACATTATTTAAACATGTATATCACCAATCAATTTCATCACATATCTATAATTTCACTCAAGCATAATATCAATACAATACAACATGCTGAATGATTTGCACACAACCGTTCAAATTAGCAATTATAAGATGATTCCGCACATAGTCCACCCTTATCGATAATTTACGATGGTTTTGCCCTTACTCACATATATGACATAGGCATTTTCACCTATGCTTCTCATTTCACATTCATGATTCAATTCCAATCGATCTAACATGCATAAGAATATATCACATACCTGGCCAACTTAATGCATTGAACAAATTCAATTGCCGATTTAACACAAGGTCTCATAGTCTTAGACTTTTATCAAATCACCGGCATTTAGCCTGCTAGGTTTTAAACCCGATAATATTATTCACCAGCTTAAAGCTTGCTAGGCTCAAAGCCCAAATATCACCATTATAAAGTCGTCTCATAAACAATTCATATAATATAACATGTATACCTGTTCACTTTGTTCTATTTAATCATTCAATCACAATTTATAATTTCCCTTTGAATCATTCGATATTTTGCACACTAAGTGTCATTCTCAATATCTCGCACACTAAGTGCCATTCTCAATATTTCGTACACTGAGTACCATATTTGATTGCCCCGCACACTAAGTGCCACATTTTGTCGATATGTCGTCAGACATTAAAATATTCATGTATATACAATTTATACAATATTAAAGCATTAGAAACATCAATTTAACAATGCTTATTGCATACGAACTTACTTGGCTAAATTGTAGAGATACCAAAGTTCAGGGGCATTTTGGTAATTGTCTTATTTTTCTCGATTTTCCACCCGATCTTGATCTAAATTAATAATTTCATTCAGTATATTAATTTAGACATTAAAACAA
Organism: Gossypium arboreum; assembly: GCF_025698485.1. NCBI lineage: Eukaryota > Viridiplantae > Streptophyta > Magnoliopsida > Malvales > Malvaceae > Gossypium > Gossypium arboreum. The sequence goes on along the minus strand of NC_069081.1, from coordinate 117,716,249 downwards.
CTCATTTCATACAATTTGGTCATTTTTGTCATTTTTACAAAATTACCCCTAAAGTTTTACTTTTATTCATTTTAGTCACTAAGCTCAAAACATGCAAATTAACCATTTTTAACCATAATTAAGCTTAGCCAAATGTTCATGGTATCAAAACAGTCCATAATTCACTTTATGGCAAAATTATAGTTTTGCCCCTAATATTTCAACTTCTTTACAATTTAGTCCCTATATCATAAAAATACAAATTCATGAAATTGAGTAAAAATCTACTATAGACGAATATCACTAGTGTCTCTAGCAGCCCACACATTTCATTTATTTTACATTTTAACCACAAAGTTTTCACATTTATCAATTTAGCCCTTAATTGTCAATTTCACAAAAATTCACTTAACAAAAAGTGTTTAACTATCAACAATGACTCATATTCTTCCATTAAACTTCAAAGCCCTATTATACTCATCAATGGAAAACATCAAACTATTCAATGGTTTTGCAAAATAGTCCCTTCATTAGATAGATTAAGCAACAACGATCCTGAAAATATAAAAATAATTAAAAACGGGACTAGAAATACCTACCATTAGATGAAAGTTGGAAGCTTCTTCCATGGCTTCTCAAGCCTTCATATTCGGCTGGTAAAAAGAGAATGAAAAAGATGACACCTTGATTCTTTTATTATATTCATTTTATTATAATTTTTAACCAATTTACAATATTAACCTTTATACACTTTATTTATTACACCAAATGCCAAGCCATCATATCCCACTATCTCTTTAATGGGCTAATTACCAAATAAGGACTTCTACTTTTAAGTTCTATATCTATTTAATACCTTTAGGTTATAAAACACAACTTTTGCACTTTACACAATTTAGTCCTTTTTGTTTAATTAACTATTGAAACGATAAAATTTTTCAACGAAACTTTAATACCATCTTATTGCCACTACGTAAATATTTATAAAAATATTTACGACTCAGTTTATAGAAACAAGGTCCCGATACCTCATTTTCTAAACCCACTTGACCTTAGGGTCATACCACTTGAACTTAATAAGTCGCTTATAAAACAAAAATCACAATATCAAAAATATTTTTTAAAATCACAATTAACTCGTAAATATTAAATATAATATTTACCAACCTACTCGTTCGGATTTGGTGGCCCCGAAACCACTGTTCTGATCAACCTTAAAAAAAAACGGGCTGTTACATGCATATTGACGTGCCATTTTACATATTATAATATGTTTTATGCATAATATTTAAAAAACAATAGAATTTAATAAATTTAACCATTACCGTTTAGTTAGGATTGTAATTTCAATATACAAAAATTTAAAAGAGCTAAAAATAATTAATTGACAAAATTTAACCTAACAACGATGAAGGCGAAGGAAGGAGTGCAAGTAGGAGCCCAACCCCAAAAAGTTTGAAAATTATGCTTTATATCTTTCAAAATTTATAAAATTTTAAGTTAAAAATTAGTAAAATTATAGTTTGTCCTCCGAAATTAATAAAATCTCGATTTAATCCTCTAAAACATTAAAAACTATAAATATATAAGTTAATATAAGAATAAAATTACATTTTAATTCTTATAAAATTATATAACTTAATCTCATCCTGAATAAATTCATGAATTCACCACTTATAATGAGGCTTAAGGGTTAAAAAATTCCTAAATAGTTTTTTTCCAAATAAGTCAATTAAGTCTGTTCACAAAATACACACACTATTAAGCTTGTGGTTGTAAATATTAAGCACTTGTTTAAGTTAGTATCACAAATTAACTGTGCATCAATTCAATTGTGTAATGTTTAAAATATCACTTCGATACAAAGTAAATTATTTAATTTTGAGAGTGTGCTTGTTATTTTATATCTTTTAAATTGGTCCTCAAACTTCAAAAAATTCTAACAACATCCCCAAACTACAAATGTTGTATCCATCAAGCCATTTCCTTATTAGATTCGTTATTTAACCATTAATCGACACGTAAAATCTTACGTGACGTAATTTGAAATGAATTTTTAAAAGAAAGTTAAAATGTTGTCACATGATTTTTAAAAGTAAAAACTAAAAATAGAGTAACACATGAAAAAAAAGAGTTTCAATGTTGGATAAAGCTTCTATAAAAGATTCTGAAACTTTAAAATCAATATATTTTTATACCATCCGTTTTACAATATTAATTTCCTTTAAAATTTTCATTTTAAATTACGGTACATAAAATATAATTTCAATAGTTTAAGAATGCAATTAAAATATTTTAAAATTTAAAGATTAATTTATAATAAAGGTCATAGTTTAGGGATGTCTAATACAATTAATTCTGAATAATTACACACACAAATTAAAATTTAAACTTAAACTTAAAATACATTTTTTTCAACATAAAATCACATTTGTTATATATATATATATAATATGTATTATGCCTTGAATGTTTATATTTTTTGTTAGGCAAAGAGTTATCTCTCACCAATAGAAATATCTTGAAGAAACAATAGACTTGCTTGCTAACACCAATCTTTTATTTTTATTTTTTTCGATTTCATGTGAGTTTCATAAAATAAAGAGATAAATAAATGAATATTTATAAATATTTTATATATAATTTATCGAGCTTTTAAAAATCTACAAATGAATTTAGGGTGTGACAAGTGTCACATTTATTTATAGGGAAATTATTTAATGCATTGTTACTGAAGTTTTTAGATTCCACAAGCAGAGCTAGAATTAATAACTGTCCTATAGGAATATAGTAAAAGAGTGAGTATTTGGTATGCGAACAATATATATATTTTTGTTTCATTTTTACTCCACAAGCAATTTTAAAAAATTGATATGTGTTATTTTTTTAAAATATTTTATTATACCCATATAGGACACTTGTCAACCTCCTCATTTTGCTTGCGGAGTTTAAAAACTCCACTAGGGTAACAAATAATTTCCTATAGTAAAATATTAAAAATATATTTAAAAATAAAAAAACATTTGTCAAATTTTAAAGGCTCATTGTAAAAAAAAAGATACACTACCAATATACCAAATATTAACTAGTATTTATATATATATTTTAATTTTTAACTACATTGTACAAGATACTTGCCACACCTTAAATTTAATTATGGAGTCTACAAATTTTTACACGTAATATACAGAATAATTTTCTAAATATAAATTACCTTAAAAGCTTTTGAGTAATCTCACGGTTGAAGTCTAATTTAGCCCATGAAAGAAAAATTATAAATAGTATATTTTAAAAATTCCTAAATTATAAATACAAATCTAGGAGATGATGTCAATTTCAGAGACCCAAATACGTATATGAGATAAAGAAACTAAAAGGAAAAAAGATTAAATGGTTCGAAAAAAAAGTATAAGGATTATTTATTTGAATTTTTCCTAAATTTTTATTTGAAATAATAATATAACATGTCAAGTTAATTTGTTGTTCACCATTAATGGTAATTAATGATTCAATGATTTAAATATAATAAAATAAATTATATTAATAATTATATCTTAATTTTCTAAATTTTGATAATTAAAATGTAATTTAAATCATATATAATGTAAATTTACTTTTTCTTTAAATAAATTCGTGACTATGCTATTCCTCTGTGTCTTTTTCAAACGTAATATTGAAAAAAACAAAACAAATATATCGTGATTGCGTGGCTAGAGTATGGACTGCCATATGGTTGCCTGCCATTAGGAGAAAAAGTGACGTTACATTAGGGTTTCACCAGTCTGAAATTTCTTATCCATGTTACGTTAGGGTTTTATCGACTCGCCGTTTTGGGCGCCTCGTTTCAAGCGCTGAATCGAAAGCCCTAGAAACATACTCAAGCGGCAAAACTTTCACCAGTAATAAATATAAGAAAAAAAGGAAAAAAAATTCCCTTCATTTTTAATAAAAAATAAAATTAAAGTTTTAAATTATTATTATTTTTTCACTTTTAACCATATAAAAAACCACTGTCGCTTTCGTAAATTCGCCCAAACGCGGCCCAAAGATAAGAGGGTTTTGTGCGTCTCTCGCTTTTTTTTTTCTGGTAAGCATTTTCCACTCAATTTTTTTTAATAATATTAATTTCCTCTTCCCCAAGGAATTCGGAAAAGCCTTTCAATTTTCTCTTCTTTTATCTTTTTTTAAAGTCAATAAAAATGTCCTGACATTAGGTTTTATGAGAATCAATTCCATCGTTTTGATTCTATTTTCACACTTTTGATTGTTTTTTTTTTTGGAGAGAAGATGCAAGCAATAGAGATGGCGGAAACACAGCGGCGAACACATAATCCATGGATGAGTTCGGAGCAATCCTCGAGAGTTGAAATCAACGGTCACGATTTGTCGATCATGGAACCGACGATAACGGACATAGTTGAGACTGAACTCGGTGAGCCTCAGGATCAGCATGATAACAGTACTACCAATTCGAATCTAGGGATCGGAGAACGAGCTTTCTCTGCTGCTGGTGCTGCCGTTTTGTCCGCCATCATCGTTAATCCGCTCGATGTTGTCAAGGTAGTGATAAACCACGTAATCAGTACAGTTTCCTTGCCGTTTAATTGTGGTTTGAAAATATTGCCATGTTTCTTTCTTGTAATTAACAGACAAGGTTGCAAGCTCAGGCTGCCGGCGTACCTTACTCACACCCGTTAAGTAATCTAATTGGTCGAATGGCGTATTTCGGACCAAATACGGTACCAGTGCAATCTATTCCCTCACTTTTGATATTCTGAGAAAGGAATTCTTTATGTTGTGTGTTTTAATCTTTTGATGCAATGTTAGATTGTGTTTAATTTTGTCATATATGAATATGTTGAATTAGATGTTTGCTGATTTAAGATGTTCACCATCTTGCACCCGTGCTGGAGTCCATGGAACTGTATCAATTTGTCCTCCTGATTGTTTTCGGTACAAAGGAACATTAGATGTCTTCAACAAGATTATACGCCAGGTCGGTGCTGCAATGCAGTCATCTTATATAACTTGTTGATAAGATTGTTGTAATAACCTAAAGTGGTTAATTCTTTATCTTAACAATACATGTGACTGAGTATGTTTTCCTTTAGGCATTTGTTTGTGTTTACTACTATTTTCAAACGCATAACAGGATAATATTTTCTGCAGGAGGGGTTTTCTAGGTTGTGGAGAGGAACTAATGCAGGTCTTGCTTTGGCTGTACCAACAGTGAGTTCCCATTTCCATTAACAAACCTTACAGCAGTTGAAGAAAGCATTTTTGCATGCAAACATCATGCACTGATATCAATAGAGTTTTTTGACAGTTGCTTACATTTCTGTACAGGTGGGAATCTATTTACCTTGCTACGACATATTCCGCAACTGGATGGAGGGGATTGCAGCACAATATATGCCTAGTGCAACACCATATGCCCCTTTGTTTGCTGGATCTTTGGCAAGGTCATTAGCTTGTGCAACGTGTTACCCTATTGAACTTGCTAGAACTCGCATGCAGGTAATTTTGATGTTAATTTGTTTACTGAACTATTTAATTTGTATTTTCATGGTAAAAGTGATTGTATTGCTATTGCTGGTATTTAATGCTACTATGTTTTTCCTTTTTGACAAAAATAGGTTTGTTATTGCTTTGCTTTAAAAATTGAATATCTGTCAGTTCGTAGATACCTTTTGTATTGTTTCATCTAATTCATTTTTGTGTTCTGTTTTAATCACAGGCATTTAAAGACACTCAGATCGGAAAGAAGCCTCCTGGAGTTTTTAATACCCTTCTAGGAGTTGTCTCTGATGTCAAGGGCAGAAACCCTCAGAGCAGTTGTAAGTTACTCTACGGAATACCTGTTTCTGGTTATTGTTACTTTTTCAGCATTTTAAGATTAGCCTTTTGGGAATATACTTTTTCCCTTTGTCTTTTTACTTTCTATGTCCTAAACATCAAAAATTTCATAATTCATTGTTGTTGTGGTGTTGCGCCCTAGTGCCTGACAACTAAAGTGCCTCTAACCCTTTCAAGTGAGGCGCATTTGATCAGCTACAGAGCTAATGCATTTTGACACTTTTTATTATGGCAGTAGGTGCAAAGAAGCTTGCCTGATTGAAGTTCTAGTTAATTTCTTTTGTTTCTAACTTCTTTTCATTAGCTATAGCTTTCTAGTAAGAAATAAGATATTAAACTCTCTGCCTCTCAATATTTGAGTATTAAACAATAGAAATGTGTCAGTAAGGAAGTCGTGCACATTTTAACAAAAGAAAATTAAAATTTTGGATATTTTGTTAATAAACTAGACTACTCTTTAGAGTTCATTATCATAATTTATACCTTAAGCTTTACTGCACATGCATATTGTGCCTTCACCCACGTGGGTTTTCTGTTTGTGCCTTACACCTCAAGCAATATAAAATTAGAGTGTGCCTTGTGCCTTTAACTTGTATTTCTGCAACTCTTCAGCAGTTCCAGGTGTGAAAGTTTATAGCAAATTGAGAAACTGATGTATGAGGTTTAAGCTTAATGGATATGGTAATTGCAGGCTAATATGTTCTTATATAGATGGTTTAACATGCCAACATGATGACTTGTGTCTGTTATTATTACTTTGGTGGAGTCATACTTAATAAACGAGTGTTTTTTTCCTTCCATTTTATTAGAATTGAGTTTCATCCTAAATGATCACTGTATAAATAAGCGACACCAGTGGCTTCTGAGAAAACAAATATGGCAATTTTTGTATGCTCCTGGCTCATTTCCATAAGAATGGCAGTCTAATTGTTACTGAATGGGCATTTTGCTGTCATAATAAGACAACAAAATCCTTTTCCTCCACAATTCTAATAATGGTTTTTTTATGTTTCCCTTGACAGTGCAAGGGTATCGTGTCTTATGGACTGGCATGGGAGCACAGCTTGCTCGTGATGTTCCTTTCTCAGGAATTTGTTGGTCAACCCTTGAGCCTGTGAGTTCCCACTTCTTAGAACTCCTATAGTTTACCCCCCTTCCACAACCACCAGCAGTAAAGTTTCAAGGAAACCCATTGGCGTTTTCAAGTGAATACATGCCAACAACTGAATTTCTTGGTTTATGTACCTATTACTGCAGATCAGGAGAAAACTTCTGGGTTTGGTGGGTGAAGAATCCAATGTCGCTACTGTCCTTGGGGCAAATTTTTCTGCTGGGTTTTTTGCTGGAAGCCTTGCTGCTGCTGCTACCTGTCCTCTAGATGTTGCTAAAACTCGAAGGCAGATAGAGGTTTGTCTCCTTCAAAAGCTAATGGATGGTTCTTGAATATTGCTTCCTGTTGACTTTATGCCATATGCATTACCCAGTTAGTAGTTACTTTTGGTACATATTGAGCATTTTTGTTTTACCCCTGTAAGTACAAAGTTAATGAACTAGACTATGCTGTTTTATATATTCTAAAATATGCCATCTTTGTTGTAATTTTCAGAAGGACCCTTTGAGGGCATTGCGAATGACAACGCGACAGACACTGATGGAAGTTTGGAGGTATCTTTCTAACCCACTGTTAATTGAATTAAGCATCTTTGATGGAGATGTTACGCATGCATGATACGGTTCCATTTCCAAGCCTCAAACTTGCCCTATGACTACGAATAAGTTGTGAATAAAGCTTTCTGTGGCAGCAATATGCTTGAGAAACGATTTTGTGTTGATAGAAATGAAAAAACTCGGATAGCATTAAACATTAAATTGCGTATGATCATGGAATTTAAATTGTTTTATGTTTGTCTATTGCTTGGTTGTGCTAAGAACCTATTACGTTGATAGATTCAAGCTGTAACTTGTATAATTCGGGAAGAGTTGTTACTTATGGACCTATACATTTGTTTGGAACAGGGATGGAGGGATGAAGGGGCTTTTTACAGGAGTGGGTCCTCGAGTAGGCCGTGCCGGCCCTTCAGTTGGGATCGTGGTTTCATTTTATGAAGTAGTGAAGTATGTTCTACATAACCGTTACGCAAGTTCATGACCCACAAGAGCCAGCTGATCCCAGTTTTCTGGTCTACTAAGAATTTTGCTTCATCAAGGACTTGAAAATTTTGATTGGATAAAGGATACAAGTAGCAGCAGGAATATATGCTCTGATAATATGCAATTTTGGTGGTGTAGATTCCTTTGTGTAGGTCTTTGGACGTTTATAACTTTTTAAATGTGGAATATACAAGCATACACCACAGATTGTCGGTAATAACAAAGCGGGTTCATCGCTGTAAATCCTTAATCTAGGTCTCCAAAGCTCACAAAGTTAGCACGTTATTTTTTTCATTTCTTGCAAAATTTTGTTTTGTCGTGTTACTTTTGTTTCTCAAGGCTCAAAGTCGAGCGGAAATTTTGATTCTTGGATTTTATTTTAATTTTTGCTGAGGTGGCCTCAGTTCAATATAGTTTCCCCCTTGAAGAAATAAAGAGACTAATTTTATTTTTTTATTTTAGTTTATACAGATATTGTGATTGGTTTTGATCTCTCACTCTTATGCTTGAAATATATCATATCATGTATTTATATAAAATACGGACTAGTTAATAATTCACATAAAAGTTTTTTGAAGCATTCATGTATAAAATGGAAATGGCTTAATAAGGTACCTGGGTTTTTTTTTTTTTTTTTAATATTTGTATTCAACAAAATAAATATCATTTTAGTATTTAAAAGTGGTTATGTTAATTTTGTCTAATTTATTCAAGCTTTTAAGGTTGATATGATAACAATTCATAATTAATTAATGATTATTAAGTCGTTCCTAAAATTGAAAGAAAATTTACGACCATTGAAGAGCATTCAGTATATTAAACTTGAAATTAAACAATTTTATAAAATCAATAAATTATGAAATTTTTGTACCAAAATAAATAAATTATGAAAATTCAAATTCAAAATTTTAAGTTCTTTTTTCAATAACGTGTATTTAAAAAAAATTGTCAAACCCAAATAATACCAAAAGATATATAAAGCCAATATATATTTATGTTGTTCTTTTTCATATTCTGATAACCAGTGGCAATTGATTGATATCCATACCCACTTCTTCATCTATGTTTCTATAAACAAGCAGCAAGCTTCTATCTTTTTAGTGCCTCCCTCCATTTTATGCGGGGCAATGATACATATAACTGACTGCAGAGTTCTCTAATAAGTTTATCGAACATATAGCCCATAGTCATAAGCAAAAAGCAACAGAAAGCAAAAGCTATAAACCTTATTAGATACAAGATAAAGTTTACATACAGTCTGTCCTAAGATTCACCTAAGCTATAAACCTGACATTCGAAAGTTTTACCTATGTTAGCCATGTGACGTGTCCTCGACGATAACATATTAGTATCTAACAGCGAACGAGAACGATAAATAACCAAAAACAACATTCCCTAGCTCTCGAGTTCAGATATCTTTTAAATCAATTACTTGCAGAGAACCTTAAGGAGGAAGAAAATACGGATCCTCTTTGCTTTTGTAGATCTCAAACAACTGCTTAGAATATTTTGTTGCCAAATTTCTACACAACTCGACTGCATTCCGATCATATGCTTCCAATTCCTTCAGGGATTTCATTAAATCACCTTGCGGATCACCATCGGTCAGAAACTCCGCCAACGTACAGCCCCTTAAGACAGTACAAATTCCAGCATATAGATATCAGCCGCTGTGCAAAATATGACAATGATGTTCATCTAAATCATAAACTTACAAGTTCATATACCTGTAGGCGTCGATTTTATTAAAACCTCTCTGATTTTGGCACAAGGCTGCCTTGGAAAGTTTCTCCCCTGATGTTTGTTGCCGGTAAAGAGCACATACAGCTTTCATGCAAAGTTCGGGATCCTTACCAAAGGCTGCGAGCATTTCCCCCTCGAATTTCCAATCCGATTTATGATCCTTTTTCCTTTTAAGTTGAGAAATAATCATGTCGAAATCCACTTCATCATTCGAGTCACTAGAGACATCTTCTTGTCCACTACGAGCATCGTTGCAATCGGAACCATCTTGCAGCGAGTCACTACAACTATCGTCACAATTGGTAGTGTCGGTGTCCTCAACAATAAAACCATTAAGACTATCGCTGTCACTCTCACTGTCTGACCCAATCTTGTCTGAACCGTCATCTTCAACATCCTCAGTTGTAGGGGTTCGTTTGCAGAATTCACTTTCACTTTCCTTCCTAGATGAGCACCTTTTTACTCCTTCAGATTGTCTAAGTGATACTAGTCTCCGCTTTCGAGGGGTAAAACTACCTCGGGTGGTAGCAGCAGGAACTGCTTCCTCGTGATGCATCTTCCTGAGTGTCGCAATTGGAACATTATCATCATCACTCTCGGTGTCACTAGTAAAAACATTAGAGGCTCGTTTTCTTTTGGAGACTGCAATAAATGAACCAGTATCCTCTTTTCCTTCCTGGTTCTGATCAGTAATCGTCCTGGTTTCGATTTCACTATCCACAATTCCTTCTATTTCGTGTTTACCATCCACATCTTCCCAGTTACTTGTCAAAGGTATTTCATCGTGGACCAAATTAAGTTCATCATCAGTATCATGAATATCAATTATAATGACTGAAGCAGGTTTAACACCAGCCGGGGTGGAAGGAGCCATCTGTTTACCGGGGCTTCTTTCCTCTCGAAATGGCAACAATCTTTTAACTCGTTTACTACTCTCAATTCCGTGATCTCCCTTCTCAAAAGTGAAAAGCTTATACGGTGTGTCATTACAAGGTGTCCCTGAAACAAAAACAAACACCAAAATTGAAGATGACGATTGTAAATCATTAAATACATGTCACTATGAAAACCACAGAATACCGAGAAAAGAATCATCATTACCGGCTGGTTGTAGATTTCCGATGCCTTTACCAGGGGAAACCAGAGTAGGTGCAGAATCCATGAAACTCACTGCTTTGTCTACGGCTGGCAAGTCGTTTGAAGTCACTCCATCTTTTGATTTAACTCCTTCATTCATCATATCAACTGGCCGCTCCGTGCTTTTCAAAACCGAGCTTTCTTGCAGCCGTGACATCAATGATTCTAATTCCATGAACTTCAACTTCCAAAACTCGGCCTCGTTTTGAGCCTTACTCTTCTCACATTCCAAAACCTTATTATCCGCCATCAGCTTAAAAACCATATCTTCCTCATCGCTCTCTTCGGTCAAATCAACAGCTCCCTCAATCAGCCCTTTCCCTCCATAACCACCTACCATCCGGTCGCCTACTTCATTATTCCGACCCCTCAAGACCTTAATTTCATCCTGAAGAGCAAGATGCGCGGCTTCTAATGACCTGAATCGAGTCTCGAGTACTTCGTACTCGCTTTTCCTCATTCGAACCTCCGATTCCAACTCTAAACACCTCGTTTCGGCTTTCTTGCTCCTCGATTCCAATTCACTACACCTACAATTTCCCACCCCTCCATCATAAACAAAATCGGTTTTCGGAACGTTTTCATCAGCTTCCTCCAAATTTATCTCCATCATCAACTTCAACCACCTATAGCACCAAAGACAAATTTCTTTTTATAGTTTCTTCAACAATTAGCTATTACTAGAGCAAAAACCCTAGTTATATTAAAGAAAATTTCCTCAGAAAAACAATAATTAACAAAATGCAAAAAGAATAAAAAAGAAGCCACAAATCTTCTACTTTTGCTAGGTTTTTTAGAATGCTAAACAAGGGAAACAGTATAACAAGTATATTTCAGAACAAAATAAAAATTCTCCTCCTTTTAAAAACCTGAATTTTCCCTTTCTTACTTCTAACTTTCTTTGATCAAATTTCTCGGGAACCAAACAGAAAGTGAGTGAAAACAAAGCAAAACTAAAAATTTACAAGCAAAGATGGAAACTTAAAGTGCAAGTTTTCACCAAAATAAAAAAGAGTAAAAATGCAAGTCCTTTCGCTCTCTCGATTTACAGTTCTTTTTTATAAAATTTAGTGGGGAATAATTAAAGGGAAGAATTGTAATTTGTAAGAGACCGAGATTTTGGTGATTTAAAAGATCAGTAACGTATGATGTTAACACGTTTCAAATTACTATTAATTATTAATAATTAAAAAAGGGTTAATATAAATTTTAGTCTCTAAAGGTATCAGTTATGTGCATTTTGGTACCTACTTTTTTTCTATTTTGATAAATGAACTCGACAAATAGGTCTGTTTAGTTAGTAAACTTGGGTGTTATCAAAATTTGAGGTGAAACTCTAGATTGTTTCATATTGTTACCTGAAATTTTAAAATGATCTTTTTAAGTTCTGACAAGATCTTAGGATGATAATGTCATCAAATTTTTATTTTTGTCAAGTTGAAGGACTAAATGGGCATAACTACCAAGTTTAAGAACCAAAGTGAAAAAAAAAGTGCAGTACCAAATTTGACCTAATTGATAAGTTCAGGGATTAAAAGTTATGTTAACCCTTAATAAATAATAACTACGTATTAAAGAAGCCAATGAAACGACGTCATTTGGGATTGCGTTAAAGGGAGTGCAGCATCTTTTTCCTGGGAACAAACGGAAAATCCCCCCAAAAAAGGAATGCAAATCCGTAAGCTTATCGTCAGCCAACGCTCTACTCTCACTCACAGAAAACCGTTGTCAAACTTCCATTTGGAATCGAAACAATGGCTCTCGACGTTCACGGAGGAGCCGGAGCTCGAAGGTTTTATCCAGTTCATCGATTCCCTCAAAAACTACGAGAAATCCGGCGTCCCTAAAGACGCCGGTACCGATTCCGATGATGGGTTCGATTTGGGCCGAATGAAACGCCTTATGACCCGACTTGGCAACCCGCTATCCAAATTCAAGGTCCGTCCTCTTCCTTTTCAATAAATTATGTTCCTTTTCTTCCATTTTCAAATCAATGCTGACAATATATATATATATATATATATAATGAAATGATTATATAGAGTGTTCATATTGCTGGGACAAAGGGAAAAGGATCCACTGCAGCTTATTTATCGAACATCTTACGCTCTGAAGGTTATTCTGTTGGTTGTTATACTAGGTGTGTTTTATGTTTGCTTTCTTCATATTTGGTTGTCGTTTTGGATGATATTGCAGCACTGTAATTTATATATGTTTTGTTTTTAAGCAGTCCACATATGCTTAGTATAAGAGAACGTATGTCAGTAGGAAAAATGGGGAAGCCAGTGTCTTCCAATGCATTGAATTGCCTCTTCCATAGTATTAAACGAAGTCTCAACGAAGCTATTGTGCGCGAAAATGGATGTCTTAGTCACTTCGAGGTTCGTACATATTGAGATTTTTCGTATCTATTAATATCTTTTTGTTGGATATAAGCTAACATGTTTTTCTCAGGTTCTTACTGCAGTGGCATTCGCTTTATTTGCCCAAGAGAATGTGGATATTGCAATCATAGAGGTGGTTTTTATTTGCCTAATGAATCTTCTTTACAGCACCTTTGGGTGTGTATGCGTGTGCGGGGCGCAAGTAGTTGTGTCTGCCTTCATGTTGGACTTACTGTTCCTTTTTTTTCTTGTTTGGTTTGATTGTAATGAGACAGGCTGGTTTAGGGGGTGCTAGGGATGCTACGAATGTTATTTCTAGTTCGGAACTTGATGCGTCGATTGTAACGACTATAGGTGAGGAACATTTGGCTGCGCTCGGGGGTTCTTTGGAAAGCATTGCAATGGCAAAAGCTGGAATCATTAAACATGGTCGTCCAGTTAGGTGATTTTCCCTGAAAAACAGTTTTGTTTGATGTCAGTGTGTGCTTTTTGAGCTCGTCATTTAGTACCTTTCTTAATCAGGACCATGGATTCAAATCAAAACTTTGGTACATGATGTTCTTTTTCTTCATATATATATGCATGCGTCAAAACCAATGGATTGTTGCTTGATGGGTTGATTTTGTATTGGTTTTGAGATATAATGTCTGTTTAATGGTTCTAATTTTCAGGTGATTTTAGGCGGGCCTTTTCTTCCCCACATTGATCGCATTCTTCGTGATAGAGCATCTTCAATGTTGTCACCTATTGTATCAGCATCTGATGCTCGAGTTAGAACATCCATAAAAGGAATTGGCACGTTTAAGGGCAGACCTTCTCAAAGCTGTGACTTGGTGATAGAACTTGACCATGGCTCACAGTCGGTATGTTCTTTCAAGCCTTACACTGCAAATAACTTGAGTGCTTTTAACTTGATGCGTTGATCATAACGACGATAGGTGAGTAACATTTTCATGAACTTATATTGTTTAATCTACACAGTCCATAGAGTTACGTGATCTAAACCTGTCGATGCTTGGAACTCATCAACTTCAAAATGCAGTAACTGCAACATGCACGGCACTATGCCTGCGCAACGAAGGTAGGTGCTTAATCTTCACTATTCTGATGGCTTGATTTCTACTGATGCCAGCATCATAGAAATTCGTGAGTAGCCCAGCAAACTAAACTTTAGGTAATGATAAAGCATGAATACTATGTGGGAATAAGTCATCAAGGCCTTGTTAAGTCCAGTTAAGTTTTTCTTTTTTGGGTTCTCTTTTATCATTTCTTATTGTTTCTTTGGATAATTTTGTGCATGCTTCAGGATGGAGAATCTCGAACGGATCTATTAGGGCTGGCTTGGAGAATACATTCTTGCCAGGAAGAAGCCAATTTCTGACGTCCAAAGAAGCTGAGAAGTTAGGATTATCGGGATCAACAGTATTACTCGATGGAGGTTTAGTCCTCTTGATTTCCTTTGTTTTCTATTTCTAGCTTTAGACGAGAAGAGAAATTAGGATTAACTGCCTATTCTCGTAATCATTCAGCTTATATGAACTTGTCATTCTCCTGGAAGGACTTCTCACGGTGTACTTATGTTGTTTTTCAGCTCACACGAAAGACTCTGCAAAAGCTTTATTGGAAACAATACAAACGACGTTTCCGGATTCACAATTGGCTATTGTTGTTGCTATGGCTAGTGACAAAGACCATTTAGCATTTGCTAAAGAGTTCCTTTCAGGTTTAAACTGACACCTCATAAACTCTAGAATGGGGTATCATTAGTACTTGATAAATTTAACTCCGATTTTTACCATTACTCTCTCAGGTAAACAACTAGAGGCAGTCTTCCTAACAGAAGCCGACATAGCTGGTGGCACATCACGGACGACCTCGGCAACCGCTTTAAGAGATTGTTGGATACAAGCTTCCAGAGAATTGGGCATTGAAGTTCTTCACGATAGAATGACACGGTTTAGAGAACTGTTTGAGGACAACTTCATTTCCTCGACAAGGGACTCGAAACATGAAACCATACTTGCTGCCCAGAACTCGCTATCGGATTCCTTGAGGTTTGCTAATCAAATTCTTAGAGAAAGAACGAGGAATGAGCCAGGTATTCTCGTGGTCACCGGATCTCTGCATATTGTTTCACTGGTATTAGCTTCTCTTAATAGGTAATGGTATTGGCTCAATAAACTTTTTACTAGTCACACTTTGCTATTGCTTTGCATGCCAGAATCAGATTTTTTTTTTTTTTGAACAATCTCATTATGTAATAAATATATTTATTAAAATTTTATAATAAAATTGAAATGGTGAAGTTAAATGTTTAAAATTCATTGTCATAGGTTCAAATCTCAATAATTCATGTTGGCTTTGACACCTTCGTATATTCCTATTATATCATGGTTTTTTTACGTGTCGAGTCCAAAATTTCCAAAGCCGAACAGCACTCAGTTTTCAGGACAAACCCGGAGCACCTTGGCATCGAAATTTTGTCTGTCCGGAGCTAGAAAGACTGCCTGTACCCCATCAAGGTTAGGCTGAATAGCTATGCGACAGAAATTGTTGGGGCTTGAATTGAAAAATAAGCAATTTGCGGGTTTTCTTTCTTATTCCGGACCAGTTAACCGACCAGCCGATCCTATGACCTTAATAATTCGTATTCATACATTTCTATTTTATCATGTTTCCAAAATTTCCAAAACCAAACAGCATTCGGTTTTCAGGTCAAGCCCCGGACCGCCTCCGCATCGAATTGTCAGTCCGAAACCTGAAAAGACTTTCTGTTCAACTCCGTATCCCATCAAAGTTTGTTGGGCCTTGTTTAAGAAAACAAACAAACGAGAACCATATGGAAAACGGAACAATCAATTTGCAGGTTCTCTCCCTTACTCCCGATCGGCTGGTTTCAATAACTATGACCAAAGTTTCTTAACCAAAAGGCATTCAGTTTTTAGGTCAAGCTCAGACCACCTTGGTGTCGAAATTGTTGGGCCGGAACAGCTATGGGCAGAAGTGGTTGGGCCTTATATCAGAAAGCGAAGAAAGTTGAAAACGCAGTTGAAGCAGTAAAACAAAAACATGAGTAACATTAAGAAATAGAGGCCCCATGTGTTGGAAGATATTCCTGCATGAAAAATAGAAGGGTGTAGGCGGAGTAAGAGTGGGCCTTTAAAACACTAAATTTTCCATCTCCGCCCACAACTCCATCATTACGACCGATCTCACTGGTCGCCATCATCCACACCCACATGAAAACCAAATTTCAAACAACGTCTTCATTTTTTGTTCTTTCGTTTGCTAGTGTATAAAACATGCCAAAAGGGCTCGCCAACCATGGGGCATTTAAAGCTGGTTTTCGAGCCATCTCAATCCCCATAATTTACGTAATCTCCATGATAGCTCTCCACCCTCAAAACCATTCACACTTTATTTTTTTTGGAAAATAAAAAATGGCTCCACTTCTTAATAACCTTAACAGAAAAAAAATCCAACCCGGAATTAAATCGTTTAGTTGGTCATTGCAATTACTTTAAAAGAAATGGATTCGAAATCTTATTATGGGGGTGAAGGTGACATTACATCGACGACATTTCCGACGTCTCAGAGTGAATTATGATGGGAAATAACACTGTGACACTGTTGGCCGTCGCTTTTTTTTTTTTTTTTTGCATTGTAGTTTGGTTTTTTGTTTGTTTGTTTGTTTGTTTGGCTTTTTTCTTCAGACTTAACTGTTTGTTGTCCATTGATGTTCATTCGATTGGTTCTGTGTGTTCTGTTTTTGGAATTCTGTAATTTTATTTTCGTTAATCGAATACATTTCGAAATTCTAACCAATTTAATGCTCTGCTTCATTTAATTGAGATAGTATTTAACATACTAAAATTCAACAACTCATAATTACCCATAGTTCCAACAAATCCATTAATTCCTTAACTTTTGTTTATTAAATGAGTTCTAAATAAAATATAAATTTATCCTTTAAATATATATATATATATATTTTATTCTATTTTAATATAATTCCATGTTAAATTCCATTAATATAATTGTATCATAAATTGCAATCACAAAATAAATCTTTTCAACAACTATACTTAAAATTAATCATTATAAAACTGATATATTAATGTCTATACTATAATAAATATATACAAAGTTTGCATATAATGGGATTAGAAAATTACTTTGAGTTTCTAGATGAATCATTAAAATTTTGGAGAGTTAAAAAGTGCAATTTTACCATTAAGCTGACTTATAATTTGATAAACTTTAAAGGGACTAAAAGGCATATTTACGATTTGGGTGGAGGGATCAAAGTCATTGCCTGCCCCTCCTATTTACGCCATTGGACATATGAACTAAGAACTCAGACATAATTTACGTAGAATGAGACATAAATCTAGTATCTTAAAGTTCTCATGGTCTTAACCTTGCCATTAGGTTAAGGCCTTGTAGAGGGGGCCAACAGCATAGAGAGAAACCTACAAAATATTGTTCATTAGAAGGTTATATTATCCTTGATGGGCTCGTTAAGCGTCTAAAAAGGTGGATCATGCAGACACACATAGTCACTCATCAAGAAAATCTCAATATTTTCTTTTAATGGGATTTAAAATTGTCCGTTACAGCATATACAATATTTATGAGTAACTAAACTACCACTTAAGCTAGCAATGATAATTATATTTTATTTTTCTCATCTCCTTTTACATTTTATTTCTTGTTTAAATTTTTTTATGTAAATACATAATGAATGTTTAACAATTTAATTATAATTTGAGATAAAATTATTATAATTTTTTTCATTAAGGTTTAATTTTATATAAAATAATTTGATAAATTTATCTCAAGGTTATAGTTGCTTAAAAATTCATTTAAAATATTTAATTTAAGTTCAAGCTAAATGTATTTTCTATGAAAGAAGTAAGTATATTTAAATACATAGCACCTCAATATGCAATTAAATTTTCATTATTTTAATTAAAACTAGAGAGTTAAATAAACTGAATAGAAAAATATATAAAATAAAAATAAAAATAAGAATATAATTATATTTTATTTTAAATTTACTTAATAAATACGAAAATTTATCTTTAAAATTAAAAAAAATCAAAATTCTTAAAACTATAATAGTAAAAATATTTTACACTTGAAGGGTAAGTAAGTTTTATCTTAAAAAGTTACCAAAAGAAATGAAAAAGAAAGAAAGTCCATTAAATGAGTTTACATCTTAAATGCTAAAAAGGGTGGACAGTACATTGAAGTCCTACGAAGATTTTGGGGACTCCAAAAACAGGTTATTTTGTAGCACTCAATTGCTGTTTTTTTTTTTTTTTTACTTTGATTTGAATTTTGGGATTCTTTTACCCCATTAATATTACCTTTTCTTTAAAAAAAAAAAAAGTAGATAAGGTAGAGGAGACATTTAATTTCACACAAAAACTTTTATTTCTTCCTTCTTATATGTTTCATTGTTGGGTCTGACACATTTTATGTATGGGTAGGGCCAATCTTTTGCATTCCAATTCTTGCAATCCACACAACATTTTCAATTTTCAAGTTTAAAATAAAATATTTAAAGAAAAGTGAATAGATGGCCTAAAATTTTAAAACCTTCAAAGTTTATCGGTTTTATTTTAGTTTTAGTTTTACTTTTAAAAGTTATGTTGTAATATTTATTTTTTAAATTTTTTATTTTAAATTATATTATATAATATTTGACGTGTCATTTAACAGTTAAATTAATTGTTTAAATTATTGAATAATTTGATTAGTATAACATTAATAATTTGAGAATGTAATTAAAATATTTTGAAATTTGAAAATTAATTTAAAATAAGAATTGTAATTTAAAAATATTTGGTACAATTAACTCATTTTATATTGTTGTTGTTGTTTTTTTAATTTTGAATTGGATTAGTATGGTGGAAAATATTTATAATCGTATTTTTTCAAAAGCAAAATTTTGATGCAACTTCTTTTTATCACTAAAAGCTATTCACTTTACTCTTGAAATATCATAAAATATCCATATTTTTACAACATTACATTTTAAAATATAATTATGTCTAAAAGTGACAATTGACAAATAATTTTTGTCTAATTTTATTTTCAATCTCTATACTTTTTATACATTTGAAATTTAATTTTTCTATTTTCAATCCCAATATTTTAGTTTGATTTAATTATTGAAAGATCATCTAAGGAATTCCATTAAATTTGATTACATGGCACTGTTATTTTTAGAGTTTACAAGTGCAAATACAATGCAATAATCATAGTATAATCACGAGCACAATATAATTACAAATAGATGTCTAAGCAACTACAACATTGAACCAAACTAATAAAAAAGTTCAAATGGCCTAAGAAAGAGAGTAATCCGGAGAAAACTATCTCACCAAATTAAAACTTAGACATAATAGCAACACATGCTGGGATTGGAGATCCACACACAACAATTGTGCATGATGAGATCGGAAGCTAGATACATAAGGACCCAAGTCCTCTGTCTCTGCCTTTGCTTGCAATACCAATGTCTCGTTGGCAAATATAAGGCATTATTAACGTAAACAAAAAAATAAATAAATTTGCTCAAATGGCCAATTATTGACCTTTATGCTTATCTGAAACAATGTTGAAAAACCTTACACTTATAGATTCACTATTGGAAATCTTACCGTCACAGATTCAATTCAACAATTGTATTTACTTATCTGGCTTTTAAAGTGTATAATATTGACCACGAGAGCAATTCTTTTCTAAATGCCACAAAGTCCAGTTACGCGAAAGTTGTTTAATAGTATTGTCAATCGGACATTGTTTATTAAATAAAAATTGTAAAGGGATTAAATTTTTGGATTAAAAGTAAAGAAACTAAATTTCAAATATGTAAAGGAAATAGGACTTCAGAACATAATTAAATCATGTTCTTCTTTTTTCTCTCCACTGTTTAACTGAATTTCATGGAGTTCATAAGGACTTTAATAGCAATGGTGAAAGAATTTGGACCCGATTGGTTCTGATCTAATTAAATTTGATAGAGTTTGATTCTTTTTAAAAAAAATTAGGTTTTGAGGCAGGTCTAATTCTTCAATTAGTTGGATTAGGTCGAAATTAGGTTTAGAAAAAAAAAAAACCTATATGTTGAAAATATGAAATTGACAATTTGGTACCAGAGGGAGTGCCTACTCCCTTGCCTACCAAATCGGTGTGGAGACAGTTTCTATATTTAAATGATGGCAATTTATTGAACCTTATACCTGCGTTATGTTGATTATATGGTAAATATCTAACACATTATGGATGATCATTTCTTCTTAGGAAGACAAATATTGGTAATTGATTTGGATCAAAATTTTTTAAAATAATCCTTTGAATAAAGGACTTTGGATTGGATCGTGGATCTCCTGATGAGCTACCATAAGTCCTTATTTACTTATTATTATATTGTATTACTCTTATGATATTAGTATTTTATTAAAATTGTATTAGATCTTCTTTTGTAAGCAATTTTCGAAATCAATGTCCATATATTTAAGAGGCTTGCCTAGATAAATTATGTAAACATCTTCTTGTGTCTTGTGTTGTGCTATTTTTGGTCTTAACAACGTCCTTTTTGCTAACGCTATCATGTCTTGAGACAATTATCAATATAGCCTTATACATAATATTAGTTTAAAATATATGATATTTAGCTTGGCTAATATACTAAAAACATCCTTAAGTAATTAAACTTTAGTTAAACAAGCCCTTATACTATTTTATAGTTAAATAAGTCCCTAAATTATGATTTTTACCCATGAAAGTCTTTGATTTTAATATTAAAATAAAAATATTTTTAAAATAGTTAAACTAATTTACATTTAATGCTTATTAAATTAAAAAACAAAATAATTTTAAAACTAAAATAAAATAATATTTTAAAATTTATTGAAAGTATGACACTCAATTATTCTTTTAAATTTTTGTTAATGCTAAAAGGCGTGTAATTTATATTTCATAATCGACAATAATTTAACTAAAAATCAAAATTTTTTATTTTAATAAAAACTTTTATGAATAAAAATAATAAATTAGAGATTTATTTAACTAAAAAATAGTTTAAAGCTTATTTAACTACCAATCGAGTTGAAGAGGGAAAAAAAAAAAAGAGAGAAAATTTAATTTAAAATGGAGGAATTAAAGTCGGGTGGAGTGGGAAAAAACCGCCCGGGGCTGAACCGTAGCCATCTCTGGGTTTTGGTGTTGAAGTTGGAGATAGGGACATGACATTAAAAGTAAACGAAATGGAAATCTAAATGAAGATATGTGAAGGGCCTAATGGGACCCATCGTTGTCCCTCCAATCAATCTCAACCGTAGGATACCATATTTTATAAACCCACCCTTTGTAGTACATAATAATGTCATAAATATTATAATCGACGGATTTAAATAACAGCAGTACAATTAAATTCAACTGCATTAACATACATTCCTTGCTAACTATCTAAATCATGTGACATATATAATCAATTTTTTTTATAAAATAAAGTCAATTATCTATTATAAAAACCATATTATATAAAATATTTTTTGAATATGATATTATAAGAGAGAAAAAGTGGAGTAATGTAAAGGTCATATATTTCGTGTGTGCTAATAAATGATATGTTTCAGATTGGGAAGTAAATGAAGCTGTAGAATAGAGGCCCCACTCTTATTTAATTTCCTCTTTATTATTATTATAATTATTATTATGCACTTTTGATTTCAAATTTTGTCTCATTTTCCTCCTTTTTTTTTTTACCTGTGCCTCATTAATTACATATAGTATATTATATTTGGGTTTCTCAAATTCAAATTTAATTAAAAAATTTTGAATTTTGAATTTTTGTTGGTTTTTTTTTTTTTAAAAATATTTTTATATAGGAAAGTTTAATTTCTTAATTTATAAAGATACAAAGTTGATAATGAATTAAATGTTTCAATTTGTTTATAATTATTGATATAGATGGTAGGGTTTTTGTTACTAAAGATGGATTATTTAAGACATCACAATAGCTACAAAAAGATGTAGCAGTTTTCACTTTACATTTGAGACATCATCATGTTTGTCCCTATATGTTAGTACTCTTGAAATATTGATAGATAAAGATGTTTTATATATTCCTAAAATAGCTTCATGCATGCATGCAATTTATATGTATATATGATTACAATTTTGTGACATCCATGTGCATTTTCAACATAGTTTTTCCTTGTAATTTTGTATTAGTTTTAAAGATAGAATTAGGGATGATAAGGGGCAAATCATATCAAAATTAGGATTTTATTATTATTATTTATTTAATCGTATAAAAACTATCTAACGAAATCAATGAAAAGTAGTTAATGTGTTATGATAATACTATGTTATATATGTTCAAAAAATTAAGTAAATATATATATAATTAGTTATAAAATTAATGTAAGGAAATTTTTCTTTTTCTTTTTTTTTTTTATGGTGCAAGTTTGATCAAAACCCGAATCATATTGCTACGAAGTTGATTGAAAAATTTCCACCCTTATAAGATCAGATCGAAACACCTCTAGATAGAACAACTTAATTAATTTTCACAAGCCAAAGTAAATAAAACAATCAAAGAGTTTTGCTAGGAATGTAAATGTGACACTTTGAAGAAAAAAACTTGAATTCGAATTGGTAATTATCAAGCTGAATTCAAGCAAATATAATACTAAACTTAAACAGGCTATTTGCTTAATCGAGCTTTTCATTTTAATATATTGAGTTTATGTACATTTTTGCCCTTATTACATAAAGAAAAGCTTTTTAAGTATGAACAAACTTGATTGAGCTCGAGCTCGAACTCGAATAGTTGAATTATGTCTCGAGTTGAAATTGAACTTAAAAATTGATGTTTGATCAAGTTTAAATACAATATCAAATCCCAAATTTCAAGCTGAACTATAAATTAAACTCTTCACTATCCAAATTCCACTCGACTCTACTATATTCCTAAGTTTGCTACTTGAATCCATATATATACACATTTCATTTGTGTGTATATATTTATAATAGTAGGTAGTCATGAAAGTCAGGGAATCGAAATATATCCATGATGGTTCCAATGATTTCAAAAAGGCTTTTACGTACTAAGATAATAATAATCAAAATATTTTTAAATAAATATTTAAAGAAAGTTAAATGGACTGATTGGTTTTTATCAAGCAAGAGAGTAAGAGGGTGGGTTGTTGAGGATGGTAAATGTGAGAAATTGATGTGTGATGGAAATAGTTATTGGATATACATATATGAATGTACATATATAATTGTGATAAAAACCGACAAATAGAAATAAAAGTGGTGCCTTCAATATACTATAAACCAACGCTCCAAATGATGTTTTTTTTTTTTTTCTCTTTTGAAATAAAATTATATTTTCCTCACTGTTTTGTAAAAATTTTGCATTAATACATTCTTATTTTGCTTCAACTTTAGCAGCAGAATGTTTTACGCTTTCAAAATCGGTTTAATTATGAATTTCATCCTTATGATTTATAACATCTTAAAAGTTGAAATTAACTTTATTACAGTTTAATCTTCATATTCTATGAAATTCAAAATCTAGTCTAGTTATTTAACATATAGAATTGAATTGTGGATTTTTTAATGCATATAAATTGCTAAAATACTTATTTCTAGGTCAGCAATTAAACGATAATGATTAAATGCACAATTTTATAAAATTTGAGGATCAAATTTAAATAAATTAAAGTAGAATTTTTCATTTTTTAAAAATTAAAATGGAATTTAGAAGTAGAGACCATTCTTGAAAATTCACCAATTTTTCATTGATTTGAGTTATTTTTCCTTTTTGGAAACTCATTTTCTTCTATCTTAAAACCCTAAAACAGAGTGCACTCTCATGAACAAGGGTGAATCCAAAGTTAGCAGCACTGGCCTTGAATTCCGAAAATGAAAAAAATTACTTTGTATGCTTTTTAAAGAATTATAAAATTATAAATTAATATAATGAGAATTTCGACCCAAAAATTTATAATTCAATTGGGTCATTAAAATTTTCCCCTACCTTAACCCCTGCCCATGAAGAGCTGTTTGGGTGCACCTGCAACAAGATCTCTGCCCCCTACACATTCAAATGAATAATACTCATAAAGTTCTTAAATATATATATATATATATATATATATATAAAACAGAAAACGAAAATTAATGATGGAATATATCAAAATAAAAAAACCTAAGTAGTTAAACAAGAAGATGTAAGAAATGAAGACACGGAGATGCCGTGTGTGGACATCGAAAGCTAGTTGTAACCCCTATTTTAGCCCCCTTCTTTATATCATCAGAAAGGAAACTCTTATTTAAAACAGACACCACAAGTTGCAGGCTTTTGTCCCATGCCCACTACCTCTCTTCTCTCTTTCCAAATTTCCATACGTATATATGAAATTATGAATATCCCCCCTCCTATGCATCTCACAGTCACTCTCAAAGTTTACTCACAGTTATGTTCACTTTGTCGTGTTTTCAATGCTGTAATAAATCACTCCAGCCTTCCCATAGACAAGTTCCCTTCATTCTCTTCATTTTAGTTAAATAATCATTTATAATTTTTTTTTAATTCGAGATCTTTTGATATTTAATAATCACATTAAATCTTGACTAAATTTGAAATTTAATAAAATTGAGAGATAAAATTCACCCATTACTTTTTCTTATCCCGAGATTGAACCAATGCTTTATTTAACTAACATTAAACTCCTTATAACTAGATTATATCGAACTAACATTTAAAACAGGGCATCAATGGCATGATTGCATTACCAGTTGCAGTATTTTCAAATGAATGGTAATAATAAGATGGTGGGCGGCTGAATGGGATATTGCAAAAGTCATTACCAGAAAATTACAAAGACAGCAGTAACCAACCAGACAGACAGCATTTTTTAAGAATTGAAGAACCGAACCTAACCATTACTGTGGGTATCTTTGTCATTTCACTGCTATCACTGTTTCCACATTTTTTTTCCTTAATTATTGGTTATATTTTAAGAGTATTCTAGTATTTATTATCTTTAGAATAAATGATTAATGTACATGTATTAAATGATTTTACTAAGACCTATCATGTACGTCAAATAGAGTAGGTGTTATTCGAATAAAATTACAATAAAATTAGATTACCTTTATTTTTATAATTGGTTTTTTTCAAAAAAAATTGAATGCATGGAAAAAATACGTAAACTAATATAAGCAAAATATAAAGCATAACAGTTGTAAATAGGAAAAAAGTATATAAGCAAAATATAAAGCGCGTGAAATAAATGCATCTAGCTATATGCATGTAAGACAATCTTTTAGGGTAAGCAGGCATGCTACGACGAGACATTTATTTTCCTAAATTATTTGGGTTCGTTTTTTTAAAAAAAAAACATTTAAATTATATATATTTATTGCTAATCATTATTATAAAAATTCGAATTTAATTATATCGAATTTGAATTCCACATTTTCAGGTTCATATGCATTTGCAAGCTAAAGTTGAAAAGATTTTTCACCCGAATTTACTTTATATATATATATAAAACACAACATGTTATAAAAGGAAACAAAATAATTAAGGTGACATGCATGCATGTTAATAATATATTTACGTTAAGCAGCCAAACTGAACCCCTTAGCATTTGAATAAAAATCAAATAACCTAAAGCATTATTAATATATTTAAACTGTATAGTACGATCAAAAACTAATTAATATGTCACTCCAAGACCAACATAAAAATAATATATATATAAATAAATCCCAATAAAACTCCATCATCATTCATCATATTGATCCAAGTCGAGTGTATCATTTAATTCACCCCTATTTAATTTTCTATTTAAAACCATCGAATTTTATCTACCTTATTTATTACCTTCTGTTAGCTCTTACCTATTTTTCCCATTTTCGAGTTGCCATAACCTTTTTTTTTTATCACTACACCGTTTTTTTTTTTTTTACTTTCGACCATTCTTTAGTGAAAACTCAAACCGGCAACATCATCAACCCAACTAGGGCAAATATTCAAATGAAATTTTTAGATACCCATCCTAAAAAAGAAGATTTACTTTGATTGTGATAGTTTCAAAGCTATACCACTGTTCTTTGTATTGTATTTCCTCCTTTTTATAGTAACCCATTTTCCTTTATTCCCCCCCCCCCCCTTCACTGCTTTTAGGGTATAACGGTTTTCTTTTCCTTTTGTTTTTGGAGTGCAATGGATGATAATTTGTGTGAGTTTGCCGATGAGCCTGAGTTCGTCGGTGAAGATGATTTGTTTAGTATTTTTGAAAGTTTAGATGGTCTTATTGATTTCCCAGTACCTTTTACTCCGTTAGAAGAAATGACGACGGCTACAACGGCGGCGGCTGTGGGTGTTGGTGGTGGTAGTACACAAAAATCAACTCCATTAATGGAGTCGGAAACGGAGGAAACTTCACCGAAAACCAAGAGACAAAAACTGGGTTCTTTAGAAGAAACGATGAATACTGATGGGCCTCAAAGGATGTCTCATATTACCGTCGAACGGAACCGGAGGAAGCAAATGAACGAACATTTATCGGTGCTGAGATCTTTGATGCCGTGTTTTTATGTCAAAAGAGTAAGCTAAACCCGTCGGCCGTCATTTAAATCTTATTTAGTTTCTTGTTTTTGATCTTAAATTTGAGATTTTTTCGTGAATTTTAATGTTTATAGGGTGATCAAGCATCCATCATTGGTGGTGTAGTGGATTATATCAACGAGTTACAGCAAGTTTTACAAGCACTCGAAGCTAAAAAACAAAGGAAAGTTTACAGTGAAGTGTTGAGTCCAAGGGTGGTTTTAAGTCCAAGACCGTCACCGCTCAGTCCTCGGAAACCACCGTTGAGTCCTCGTTTGAACTTGCCGATAAGTCCGAGAACACCACAACCCGGTAGTCCGTACAAACCACGGTTGCAAAAGGGTTACCTCTCACCAACAATGGCGGCTAGTACTTCACTTGAACCCTCTCCCACTTCTTCAACTTCCTCCGTTGACAACAACAACGAACTCGTCGCTAACTCAAAATCACCGGTAGCCGACGTGGAAGTGAAGTTTTCGGGTCCCAACCTTGTTTTAAAGACAGTATCTCCTCGGATTCCCGGTCAAGCTCTCAAAATAATCTCAGCTCTTGAAGAACTCTCACTGGAAATCCTTAATGTCAACATTAACACCGTTGATGAAACCATGCTTAACTCTTTCACGATCAAGGTAACGAAAAAAAAGAGTCAAAAACATTATTATTTTTTCATAATTATATGTTTTTATAATTTAATTACAAAGAACCAAAAAAAGACAGCAAAAGGTAATCATTTTGTGCACTGATGTTCTTTTTTTTTCTTAAAGTTAGCAACGTTTATTTTTGTTCTTTACTACATCATCTTTGATTTTAAATGATTCGTTTCATCATTGATAAAAAGGAAGACATGAAACTGGTCCAGTGGTAACTCTTAATATTAATATTATGGACCAAAGCTAACTGGTTTTGTCGTAACATGAAAAAGAAAAACTGACATTGATGTACTTCAAAACGGTACTTTGCTGTAAAAAAAAAAAAACAAAATTTACTGGCATATCTCACTGTGATGAAATGTTATGTTTGTGTCTTTATGTTAATATAACATTATATATATATATATTTTTTTTCTGTTTTTTTAATGAACAGATTGGAATTGAATGCCAACTGAGTGCTGAAGAATTGGCTCAACAAATCCAGCAAACATTCGGCCATTGTTAGGGTTTTTATTACTCCATGGATCATATATATATACACATAGAGAGAGTTTCCATTTTCAGTGTTTTAAAATATTTACAGATTCATCCTTTTCTGGGAATGGGAATCTGGGAATATATGCATTTTACTCTTCTTTTTTTTAGAATTTCTATTTAACAAATTACATGTAATTGTAGATTAGTAATATTATTATGATTATCATGACTTTGCATGCATTTAGCTTAGGATTTTATAGTGTTTTAGTGTAACACTCATCCTTTGTACTTTTGTAGTTTTTATTAGGTTAAAGTTTTTGCATATTTTGCATGTAGGAAACATACAATTAATTAATTATCCATTTGTTTTAAGTTCAATTATTCTCTGTTTCTGGGATTTTTTCTTTTTTTTTGTTTTTGTTGGATTTTAGTTTTCTATTTTTTACTTAAATTTATAATAAAATAACACGATGGAAATAAAGAACAATATTAATTAAAATATATTAAAGAACCTTTTATTTTAAAAATAAATAATATTGTTGTGAGGGTCTTCTTATATAAAATCTATAAATAGTTCTTGAAGCCAAAACATCCTAAAACTTTGGGTAAACTCACTTAATGTGATTAAATTGTACATAAGTTTACATTTTGGTCATTTAATTTTAAAAAGTTGCAAAAATTATCATTGACTTATTCAAAAGTTTCATTTAAGTTACAATACTTTTAAATTCATTGTTATATGACCTTCTCTATTTGCAACACCTACACTAGTCAAAAGCACTCATTCCCCTTCCCTTCTACAATTTTGTTTTTTTTCATAACATAATTTTGAATGTCACATATTTGCGAAACAAAATTCAAATAGTTTTCTTCTCCGATCTTTGACATTGACCTTCAAACCGACTTAGATCTATGGTATGTTCTTCCACTCATTGATGAATACTAATCCACCGTATCGATTATCAAATCATCACTTGGAACTCACTAACCGAACTTAAAAAAAAAACTTAATAGTCTAATGACTCAAATAAAAACTTTTGAATAGTTTAATATCTTAAATGAAAACTTTCAATAATTTAGTGACTAGTTTCAAACTTTTTAAGGCTAAGTGACCAAAATATAAACTTATTAATAATTTAGTGACCTTGGTGTAGTTTACCCTAAAACTTTAATTTTTTCTAATGAGAAAGTGCAATTACACAATGAAAGAAATTATCAACCTATTCACACTTGTTGCACTTAGGCTATATCTTGTTAAAGCCAAAAGTTAGGTGTATTCGACTGAATCATCAAGGTAACGAGTGGTTATGTCATCTCTTTTACACCCTTTAGCCAATGAGTCTGTAACACCCCCTAACCCCAAACCGTTACCGGAACGAGGTTATGAGGTGTAACAGCCTGATTTTCAGTGGTGCCGGAACAATGATTCGAGATCACTAAATCCGACAAATGAGTAAGAAATATTATTAATTTAGTGAGTATAAGTTAAATGTGAAGTTAGGAAAATTTTTGAAATAGTGAAATGTACAAAATATATATATATATATATATATATTAAAATAATTAGAATTGAAAACGAGGTATCGAGACCTCGAGAATTTTAAATTGAGCCATAAATATTTTTATAAATATTTATGGAGTGTTAATAAGTTAGTATTAAAGTTTCGTCAAGAAATTTTAAAGTACTGATAGCTAATTGAACAAAAAGGACTAAATTGTATCAAATGTAAAATTGTGAAAAATGATTAAATAGCTTAAATGATAAAAGAAAGAGGGTTTAAAAGGAAATAGACCAAAGGTCTATTTGGGCTGGACTGCAAGAGCATGAAATCACCAAGAAAATAAGGGTAAAATTGGAAAATTGCAAAATTTACTTAATAAAGCTAGGACTAAAGTGGAATTATCTAGATTTCTCTTTATTTTTCTGCATTCTCATCAGAAAAAACACCATGGAAGAGTTCCTTAAGCTGGTTTTTCATATTTTTACTGCAAGTAAGTTCAATTCTTGATTATTTCTTGAAATTTTGTGTTTTGTGACTTTTACAACTAGGTCCATTTGTTGAATTCATTAGTTCTTGATTCTATGAAAGAAATTGAAAGTTTCTATGAATATGTGCTGGAAGTATATGATGATTTAACATATAATTAGAGCTTTAAATTGTTTATATGCTGATTTTATTGAAAGAATTGAATAGAAAGTGAATGTTTGGGACCTAAATTGTAAAAGAGTTTGAAGTTCGAGTTTTATGTGGAAATTCTGAATTTCAATAGTTATGAAATAACTTATAATGTCTAGGAAAAGTGTTAATTGAGAAAATTAGTTTAATTGAGGGGTTAATTAAGTAAGGACCTAATTGTATGAATCTGTGAAATTTGGGGCAAAATGAAAATCAACATTTTGCACTAAAACAGCTTTTGGACAGCAGCAATAGTCTAACTTTGAAAAATCTCCAAAATTGTAGAAATCTAATTAGAGGATGAATAAAATATGAAATTAAAGCTTATTGAGTCTAGTTTCTTATAGAAGAAAGCGGTGTAAGCGGTGGAATCATGAGATATAATAAGTTTTGTGAGACAATGTCGAATGATTTCGGGTTCCCTGTTCGACTTTGGAAAATTATCAAAATTGGAGAAAAATAATTAAGGGATTAAATTTATATGTTTAAAATACGTAAAGAGTCTATTTTCAATAGAAATAGCAGAACATCATCCGAATCTCAAATGCGATGAGATAATTAATTCTTAGTGAAAAGGGTCGGAATGTCGGACAATAGAATAGGGAAACTTTAAAGAATAAGCTGTACTTATTGGCTAAACCAAAATTCTGAAAATTTTATGGTAATAAGATAAGTAAGTCTAGTTTCAGGAAAATCAATGGATCTTAATTTGAGTTCGTAGCTTAAGATATAAATAATTTAGTGACTATGATGCAAATGGACAATTTTGAAAATACATAAGTAAATAGTGAAATTATTGATAATGTTACTTGTTGCATGTTATATAAATTAAGGATGTGGAATGGAGAGGAGGAGGAGGAAAATATGTATGAATATTCAGCTAGCATGGCTAATTTGTATGTTTTAGGCTCATGGACTAAATTGAATAAAAGTAAAATTTTATGGGCAATTTTGTAAAAAAAATGTTAGAAAAGACCAATTTGCACGAAATGGATTATTTTATTATTTAAATTACAAAATTGAATGAAATTATTAATTTAGCTCAAGATCAGGGAAAAACATGTTTTAAGGATTAAATTGAAAAGTGTTGAAATTATGGAAAATTCTGACATTTTATAGAATTCATAGGTTGTTATCAATTTACGTGAGAATAACGGCTGGAAATAAGGATTAAATTTGCAATAATTTTATTTTATTTTAACCTAAGGATGAAATCGTCATCAATTAAAAGTTTAGGGGTAAAATGATAATTTTGTTTAGAGTATTAGTTGAATGTATTATAACATGAAATAAATGAAAACGACAATCAAATTTCTTTATAAAGATCCGGATGACTTGAATACGAGACTTGAACATGGAAAAGAAAAGATATAGGATTAATGAAATATCTGATAAATGAATCGGTAACTCTGGTAATGCTCCGTAACTCTATTCCGGTGACGGATTCGGGTTAGGGGCGTTACATGAGGCATTACCGGACATATCAGACAACTTACGAATAATTTACAATTAATATAACTTTCATATTATAATATAATAATTAAGTCCCTATCTTGAACTCTCGAAGTTCAAACACGTATTAAAAGTAGAACGGGACTTGTTCAAGTATTCCAAATTTTTTTTTTATAAAAATTTCGGCAGCATTTCTGCTTATTTTTTCCTAAACCTCTTGCAAATTCAAACCAAAACAACCAACACCAATATTTCACATTCATACAACTAATATTTATATCATTAACAAGATTTTAACTTAATAACTATCATAGCATCATTCAAAATTGATTAAAAACTTCAATCATTTAACAACTTAATGTTCGTGTATCAAAATATCATGTACTTTCCTTACCATTTCATTTAACCATCTAAATTTTATAATTCATCCTTCACTACCCAAAGTAATATACATATTCAAGTGACTAAACAACACCTATGTACATGCCACCTTTACCCAAAAGAAAATATACATCACCAAATTTGTGTTGAGTCGGGATTGTTCGGATCTTGAGTAGAACACTTGACTTCTACTAACTCAAGCACGGAAACAACCGTGCGCTGAGTATGGATATACTCAATGGTATTACTATAAATCAAGACTATTTAACATAATAAATTACAAACATCAACCATAAATTTTACAATTATTTAAACTACTCTTATATATAATTATTTTACTTTATAAATCTTAAATTCATAATTCATTTTTCTCATACTAATTCAATTCATAATTTAATTCATACATTCTTTCTCGTACTTTTCAATAGTGCTAAAACAAATAATCTCATTTTCAAAATTTCATTTCAATTATTTACCCTATTAACAAAGCTCGGACTATGACATTCTCGCGGATTTCCACCCAAACACACCGAATATCCAACCCAAACACACCCGGAATATTGTAAATCCTCCATAACACACCGGTATAATATATCCTCCCAAACACACCAATAAGGCATTAAATGCCTATTCGGATAAACCGAAGTATATAATAACAGAAAGATCTTCTTGGCCGAACTACAATCTCTTCATCACATCACAAATCCAATGGCATGCCATTTGTATCAAATCTAGTCCGACAAGTTAATAAGGTATTATTTTACTTTTTCTAATTTCAATTTTATTTACACAAAAAATTTCAATACTCATTCAATTCAAATATCTATTATCTTAATTCATATACAAATTAATTTTCACACAAGTGTATACCATCAACACCATACATTTGTCACAATTTATTTATTTTCAATCAATACACTTTTCAAATAATCGCATATTCCATAATTCACTTATTCAATTCAATTTGATTCAATTTATATCACTTTCATTTTCACTCAATATTCATATCAATTTCACATACTTACCTCAAGTCTTATTTACCATACATAACAATTAAAATTTCAGCAATCAATAATAATTAAAATTGAATTATAGTAATACACAACGTAATTCTCCGTTTTAGTCCTCGATGACTTTCTCCTTTCCTTTCGATGCTGATGCTTCAGGTTCTTTGTTGGCTACTGAAAATAATAGTAATTTACATTATTATTTACAGCATTAATTATAATAAACAATTAAATTTCTAAACAACTCCTACCTTATTCCCAATTTAATCCTAACTAAACTTAATTATTTTCTTAATCCAATTCACTCTCTTTTCTATTCAAATTTTGTCTAAACTTATATTTAACTATAAAATTTCCAGCATATTTCCCTAATTTCGAAATTTTTCAATTTAGTCCCTACAACATAAAACTTATAGCCTAGTTTACAATTTAATCCCTTAATCAATTCTAACTTAGAATTCATTCAATTAAATCCCTAATTCCATAATTTTTCCAACATGAACCCTACTTGGAAACATATGAACTCTTGAACTATCAACTTAATTTCATCAAAATCTTGTTTCAAAGCTTCTAAAACATCAAAATTAACTAAAAGGACTTAATTGACTTACCAAATTAACTCCAAGCTTCAAATCCTTAGATTTCTCTTTTATTTTTCTTTCCTTTTTCTTTCTCTTTTCTCCCTACTTCCCGTTTTCAATTCTGTTTCTATTCCTTTTGTTTCTTTATTTCTTTAATTCTTTTATACTTTATTATTTTATTAACATAATATAATATTAATATCATATATTAAAATATCTTTTACTTTAATATTAAGTAAATTAATAATTATATAACAAGTGTACATATTTATATTATTACAATGTCATTATCTAATTTGCTTATTAAATAAAAATCTCATGATTTAATTAATACAATTAATAATTATAAAATATCTTTATACTTAAATTATAAGTAATTAAATATTTAAATTACAAATGTACCAATACAATTCTTACACATGTATATTTTATTACCATACAATTGTCTTCTATTTAATTTATTTATAATATATTATCAATTAAATAATCATAACAATTTAATATAAAACCATAATAATAATCATTATAATATATAAAACCTAAAAAATCTTTGATTTTATTTCACCAATATGTCACCTCATTTGTAGTCAATGGCTTAATTGCCATTTTAATCCTTTTATTTTCTATTGCTTTATAATTAAACTTTTACCCTTTATTCAATTTAATCCTTTTTATTACTTACTCTAAATTAAGCTAAATTCACTTAATTAGATCCTAATTAGACACACCACTAGGCTCATAAATATTTTTAATAATTATTTTCAAACTTATTTCACTAAAACGGAGGCCCTATAACTCACTTTTCCGGTGCCCGTGAATTTCAGGTCATTACAGAGTCCGCTACAAAATTCGCTTCACGTACAACATGTATCACTTGTGATTGCCAATCATGGTCTAATAGCCACCAAATGAATCTTACTATTTCAACAGAGCTAGCATGCAAGTTATTGTCATTCACTACCTAGACAGCCTCCTAACAATCACTCTCCAATAGCACCCTCCTATACCCTTTATTCTATGCCAATTCTAAACCGATATAAATTGCCCAAATTTTCGCAACCAAGACAACTCCCATACCTACACTTTTTTTTTAAATGCCACTAGCTATCACCCTTGCTTTTCTCTCACTACACCTTCAACCATCGACTAGTCATGCACAACATGCACCGTACAATCCAAATTAACTATCATCCATCCTTGTAGAGGAACACGCCATTGAACTAGCATCATACCATGGCCAATAAGTGACCAACGCCACATTGCCACTTGCTGAAGACTACCAGTCCAACTAATACAATTTCTAACTATTGCTTTCGCATATAGGTTAACACCTTGGAGTAACTGCAAGTTCTTATTTTTCCATAGTCGCCAATAGTCCACATCGAATAATACATTCCATATAGCCTCCACCTTCATATGACCCCCTGTTGGACACTCAAGTTGGACATCAACCTTTTCAGAAGTTCTATTGAAAAGAAAGTACCTTGCTCTGCAATTGGAACCATACACTCCTAGATTTTTTTCCTACCTTACGGTCTCAAAGAACATGGATGGGATTTTCAAGTCGCGCCCCACATAAGTCACAACCACAACAGTCACAAAGTCCTCTGCGGTAAAGCACAATTTTACCTAATATCCTCTCTCGTAATACCAACCAAAAGAAAAATCGTATTTGCTACGAAAATACATTCTTTCATATCAATTTCTATTGTCACATCTCATTACTAATAGGAATGCCTACTAGCCTCTTATATGTGCCATGAATAATGGAAAGACCCAAAGAATTGTCATCCTAACAACATACATCAGACCCAACTAGTGAGCTCGGCACTGGTACTAGTTCTATTTGAAGCAAAGTGCTCATGTCTAATTGAAGGCCAAATTGTCTCTATTCCCATTCGCCATTCAAATTGACCATATCACATACCTATACATCCTCCAACCGTTTCCCAAACCTTGAAACTAAATTTCGTAACAACCCATGTTTACCAAACCATGCATCATCCCAAAACCAAATGTTTTTTCAATCCCCAACATTCCATCTTAAATTCTCACATAATAGGCTCCACACATCTAGTAAAGACCTCCAAATGAATGAGCAACATGAACGAGTAATTCTAGTTGTGTAAATATCTACAACTTTATATTTCCCTCGCAACACTCGACAAAAGTCTTCTCATTTTATTGACAATAGCTTTCACTCCCCATTACGCATCCCCTACACCTATAACTCCAACTGGAAGGAATATGGTTTACATAAAATAATTGGGTACACTTAGCAACACCAACTTGGCAAGTGTGACTTGACTTGCTAAGGACAACAATTTCACATTGTAACCATTAAGTTTGCTTATTATCTTATCAACAATAAATTGAAACATCCCTAATCCGCCATAATTTGATATATCAAATTAGGCTCTCTCAAACAGTTAATGAGCTTGTTCTCAAATAGTTTAAAAGTCTTTTTAATGTTTTTATTGATTATTATTTTTTAGTTTCAATGCTAATTTTCATCGTATTTTATCACTTTTGATACACAAAGTGACAAAACTATGCCATCGGAGGTCTAATGATTGATTTGAGTCTGTGTGTTGCAACACTAACCTTCAATCACTACAATGAATTTGAACTTCACCAAAGTTCAACCTAAAGTAGCCTACTGTAGAGGTCGCGACACTGAGTATAGGGTGTTATGGCAGAGAGCTTCAAAGTCACAATTCCAAGCCCTCGAGGGTGCGAATCTAAGTCAAATGTTGAAGTGAAGGGAACCTAATGGCCTGTTGTCCAGTAACGACACCAGCAAGGTCGTGTCACGACACCATGTGACCCTTGAGCCCTCTATGAAGTGAACTGTCATGGTTGTCACAACACCAAAGCCTAGGTCTCGTGAAATTAACCTTCCATCCTTGTCATGACATGGATGCCTATATGTCGCAACACTAACCTTCCATCACCTCGAGGAAGTTGAACTTCTCCAAAACTCAACCTAAAGTAGTCTACTTTTGAGGTCACAACATTTAGTATAGGGTGTTGCGACACTAAGCCTCAAAGTCAAGACTCTAAACCCTCGAGGTTATGACTCCAAGCCAAACATTGAAGTGAAGGGAACTAGTAGCCTGTCGTCCAGGTCGCAACACCAGCAAGGTTGTGTCGTGACGCCAAGTGACCCTCAAGCCCTTTATGAAGCCAATTGCCATGAATGTTGCAACACTGAAGGCTGGTGGATGAAAAACTGCCGAGGCAACTTTTTGTCTAAACAAGCTTAAGTCATCTACATTTTTGTCATCTTATGTGAATTAATAAATCTCGTATATCCGAGTTCAATTTACTAGGGGTTTCCGGGAAAAAACAGTAATTAAACGGAATTAGAGGTGTTCATGGGCGGGGCTACCCGGTCCGACCCGAAGGCCCACCCGAAATGTTGGAGGGTTTGGGCAAAAATATAGGCCCGAAAAATGGGCTTGGACAAAAAATAAGGCCCATTTAAAAAATGGTTTGGGCCTCGGGTAAGGTATTTTTAACCCAGGCCCGGCCCAGTTCGGCCCGAAATCACTAAAGGACAAAAAAAATCTGTATTTTTTTTTTTAATTTTTGAATGTCATTTTCTTGTTGTTTTCTCCTTATTTTGCTACCATTTTATTATTATGTTGCTACTATTTTGTTGTTATTGTTTGGATATTGTATAAAACTTATTTTACAGTTAATTTTGTTATTATTTTAAAGGCATTTGTTAATTTTTATTATTATTTTAGAGACATTTATTTGTTAAGTTGCATCTATTTTAGTGTTATTTAAGTTTACATATTTTTAAATTTTATTTTAATTTTTGAGAAATATAAGTTTACATATTTTTAAATTTACATATTTTTAAATTTTATTTTTAATTTTTGAGAAATATAAGTTTACATATTTTTAAATATCTATTTTGATGCTTTTAGTATTTTGATATATTATATATATTTAAAAATAATATAAAAATTATCTGGGGAGGGCCGGGTCGGCTCAGGTTTTAATATTTTTATCTGGGTCGGGCTTGAGCAAAATTTTAGGCCCATTTTTTTGGGCTTGGCCCGGCCCATGAACACCTCTAAACGAAATTGAAATGATTGAATATGGATTGAATTGTTATATTTTCAAAAATTGCATAGTTTTTATAGTATTTGAAATGTGATGGAGTGATTGTATGTATATATACATTTGTTTTTAAGTATCATGATATAGTTATGCAAATAAAGTAACCTTTTTTATGTATTTGTAAATGCACATGAAAGTGTTAGATGCTAGTGGTATGCCATGTTTGTACCAATGTAATTCAATTGCTAAATTATTGTATTGTCAAGGTAAGTTAAGTAAATTTCATATGAATTTACTAAGCATTTAAAATGCTTACACGTTATCTCATTTTTCCTTGTGGATCTTCAATTTTGCAAAACACCTTGATTGGATCACCACAAAGCTCACACTATCCTATCAACGATTCGATAGAATTTTAGTCGTTTAAATCTTAGTTATGTGGCATGTACATAGGTGCTTTAAAACATGAGTTTATTTGAAAATGATGGTTTGGTTTGAATCATGATTAATGGTTGATCTTTGATAAAATTTTTGGTTGATAACATGTTTCGCATTTTGAATTACCATTTTGAATGTGAAATGGATTGGTTTGGCAAACGATGATTTACCATGAACAAAATCATGATGGAATCAATGAAACTTTGTTGAATTGATTTGGTATGTTTGGTAACCAATTTGGAAATGTATTCATTGGAATTGGTCTAATGTAATGTTATAGGATATATTTTTATTGGTTTTGTGCAAGTACAAAGGTGCGTTGGTTTGGGATAGGCATCAAAAGGCCAATTTTGTGCCAAAAATAGAATCCACGTCGAGTGTAGCAACTCTCCTCATCGCAACGTTGACCGACAATTTGTGACGTCTCGACCTCAAGTGGTCAGACGTCGCAACGTGACAAATTGTTTGACGACATCACGACATGGAGGAGGTGATGTCACGACTTCAGCCTTGGATTTTCAAAACTTTACTATTTGGTCCTATTTCAGGCTCGGGTCGACAAAAGAGCTTTCGTAAGCTCGATTTAAGTTATTTGTCATTAAATGATTGTATGTAAGACATGATTTAATGTTTGGATGACTTAATTACGGTATATTTGATAGTTATTGCTCCAAAAATGGATGTGACATCCTGTAGCTCGGATTCAGCAATCGGATAGGGTGAGGAGTGTTACAAACCAGACCTTTTAAAACCCCACTCTCAGCACAACTCAACTTGGGGAAGTAACCCTTTACAAGATACTAGCCAGATGATATACTATCCACCGAAAGTAAATCATGGAAGAAAGTTAACATAGTATCTTGAATCTTTCCCTCATCATAACATCAAGTGCCATCTAACATCCTCAATGCTTTAATTTGATTATGTCATCGGCTAGCCAAAGCACAACTATGAAAATTCTTAGTGTTACAATCACCTCCCAGTATTCAATTACATATAGATTTCTAACGCCAAAGAAGCTCTTCTTGGTAAAGAGTAATCTCCAATTCGCCCCGTATTTCCTTTTCTACCTATATCAACGTAGCAGAGTGCCTCCTCTCCATTACTGCATGCACCCCCGATAATCTTCTTAAGGATTTCTCTTTTCTCCTAACAACATTCCCAAAAACCTCCCTTTTCCAAAAACTTTAATTTTTGAACAATATAGTTCCTAATTTATTTGTAGTACTATTCCTTTAGGATAACATTCGAAGTAAAACTCAGCTAGTATATACATCATATTCAGTTCATTCTTTCGCCTAAAAAAAAGTAAAAATAAATATATTTTTCTTTTAGAAACAGAATAAATTCCAGAAAGGAAAAAAGAACAAAAATAAAGAATAATTGAAGAACTGAGGTGTAAAGTGTGGTATAACAATGGTCCCATGTGCATGCAAATCTATAACAAGATTTCTCAGTATCATCCTAGCAGGCAAAAAAGAGGCCCAAATTTTTGCATGACTGCCTTAAAGAGGCTTATTATTAATATATATTGTGGACCACTTGGAAACAAAAAATTAAAATTCCAATTCATTCATTTATTTATTTATTTTGAACTTTTGTCTCTCCTGATTCAATTTTCAACTCAGGTTTGGACCACCTAATAAAAATCATTTTCTCAGCTGCTCAAATTTCAGAAAATGAAATCAAAATAATTATAGCTCTGGACCCTATGGCTGAAATTGGAATGGTAGCTTGTATAAAAAAAATTTGAATGGTGCCTCGTCAAATTATTCATCATTACACAAATTTTCATGTGTACGGGCTCTATTGGACTTGACCTATAAACTTTATCACGGCCCAATTTTAGTCTTTTGGGTGCGAACGTTGGGCTCTTAAATTATCATACATTGAATTCTATTGAGCTCAAATCAAATAATAGGTCCATTGACTGACGTAAATTTATTCATATTTAAGACCGGAGTTCGATTTATAAGTTCATTTATGTAATGCAATGTTTGTATGTGTGAGTTTAAAATTGCATTATATATATAAAAAAAAAAACTATGTTAGGCTTAATTAATAAATT
Organism: Gossypium arboreum; assembly: GCF_025698485.1. Lineage (NCBI taxonomy): Eukaryota > Viridiplantae > Streptophyta > Magnoliopsida > Malvales > Malvaceae > Gossypium > Gossypium arboreum. The sequence continues at coordinate 117,676,049 of NC_069081.1, read as the reverse complement.
ATATTCACATAAAAAGGGTATTATATGCTTATGTTCACTTGACTCATAATCTTCAAATTTTTATTAGTATTTACACTATTATTTAAACTCTTAATTAAATTGGTGTCATGAATCAACGGAGCTCCAACTTGATTAGAAAATTACGGAAATACTCTTCTGTAATTAAAATAAGTAATATTGTTTTAGGGTATTTTTAGTCTTTTCACTTTATACTATATGCATATAGTGGGATTTGAACCCATGCCCATTGCATTTGAAAAACCTTTAATTTATCATTCAACTAAAGTTTTTTTTAATATTTTTATACATTTTAATTTTATTATGCACACTTTATTAATTCCATTAATTGTATGTATTAATAATGTATTTGATTGAGATGGTGTCACAAGTTAACTCGACATCAACTTAAGATTAATGACAACACCATGAAAAACAATTTAATCTATTTTTTTCATTTTAATATCTTACATAATTTATGTGTTATTTTTTTAATTAATTTCAAACCATACTTTTCATTTTTGTTCTATGTTATTTTAAACATATATTTGTATTCTAAATTTATAATTTTTACACGCATATACATGTAATATAATTTCTGATTTAATTAATTTCATTATATTCTTATGAAAAATATATTATGCGTTTAACTCCATTTATAACTTTCTTAAATATGTGCCTAGTATATAATGAAACTCTTTGTAAAACATGTTTTTGGGAAATTTAAAATTTTTTTGTTGATAGAATTAAATTGGATTAGTGGGTTGAATCGAAAATTAGTGATTCAATCTTATTCTAAAATAAGAGGAAGAGTGAATTTATGTAAATTTGATTAAATAAAATTTCAGTTAATTTAAATATTTAATTTAATGTTAATGTTATTTGTAGAGATGATTATACATACACACATTTATATTTACTTGTTTTGATAAGTAAATTATTCACTTACATATCACCACCAAAGTATTTTTCGATAATTTTAAATCAGAGATAACTATAACATGAAATTAGAGACATTAGATAAGCAGCAGAGATTTAGAATTAGGAAAAGAAACCATTGTCATCAAATGTGAAATTCGGATCCAATCCAGCATTACCGAACGGGAATTCCAACCCGACAGTAGGAGCAGCTTGAATAATCTCAGTAAACTCAGACTCAATGGCAACACTAGTACTACCATTGTTCATCACCCCCGTCGGATTCGGACACGTTGACGTAGGCGAAAGATTTCCCGTCTCATAATTACCGTCGCCGACATCGTTTTCGACCTTTATGTTCAACGAAAGGTAATTAGGGAACAAAGGGCATGTTTGGTTACCAATATGCTGTTGCTGTTGGTATGGCTCTATGGTACTGGTTCCTTGTTCTTGATTGTTGTTGCTACAAGTGTGCCTTCCACGGTAAGAAACGTCGAAGATCGTCGGGTCGCCATCTGATCTTTGAACTTGCTTGGTCGCCAAGCAACCTTGAACATTCCGATGGGTACACCTGTAATATCCTCTGCAAGTAACCCATTTGAACCCATAGCTTAAATTCAATTACACATATACACACACACACACACACACCAAACATTAACATGTTGACAACCTAGGACTGTGTCAAAAAAAAAAAAAACCTCGGATATTTTGCTCCCAAAATGTCTTTTTGTCCATATTTCCTCCAACTAAAGCCATCATCAAGGTTTCCTTCCATTGCAGTACCAGGCCCTACTCGGACTTGATGCGTCCATCTCGGCAGACTTTTTCTACACGCATACGAATACACATAATTAACGTATATGCGTGAAATAATAAGTACGTATGTGTTTTTTTTACGCTATACCTTTGCACGGTGGCAGCGTCACGAACGGGGAGACTTTGCGGCGGCGGATCGATCGTGTCCGACGTACCGGTTGCTTTGTAGTGGAGCAATGAAAGTGCCTTGTCATAAGAAGCTTGGATCTGTTGTAATAACAATTCACGAGTTTCATTACAAGAAGGAAGGTTTAAATGGGCTTGGAGTTGCATAGCTAGCTCTCTTCCTTGTAATAGTTCATTTATCAGACATTTTTGTTCCCATTCTTCCATGTCCTCCTTTAAAGAAAAACTTAAACCATGAAGAAGGGAGACAATGGGGGTTAGTGTTTTAAATTAAAAATTATTACATTACATGCATTATATGAATGCGAGAAAGATGGTGAAAAAGGGAGAATTTTTCTTCTTTTCTTTATTGAGGGACGGTCTTTGGTCGTATAAAATGTGGAAGGAAAGCGAAAGTCAACGGTTGACTGTTTCTATCATTTTTGAACACTCAAAAAAGACCGATCAGTGACACGTTGCTCTCCTTTTTACACTTCTTTGACTCATTGCGTTTGCATTTGGTAGGTTAAAATATACTATAGGTCCTTGTACTCTTCAAAATGTTGGAATTTAGTCCCTGTATTTTTATTTTTAGGAATTTAGTCTCTCTACTATTCGGATTTCAAAATTCAGGTCCAATTGTTAATATTATTATTATTATTTGTTAAATTTATTAGTGTGACACTTTGAAATAAAAAAGTTACTCACTTAATAGCAATTTAACTAAAAATGACGTTGTAATGAACCCGAATTTAACAAAATAATTATAACAAGGTTAATAGTTGAACTTGAATTTTAAAATTAAAAATTATAGAGACTAAATTCTTATAAATAAAAGTATAAAGACTAAATTATAATTTTATTAAGAGTATAGAGACTTATAGCATGTTTTAACCCAATTTTTTATGCACAAAATCATAAGCTTCTTGGCAATGTACTAATAATACTTTGGTAAAAAAACCTGTCCAGTACTTTTCAATTTTTATTTTGATATTGAGTGAATTAGTTTGTCTAATAAAAATTGAAGCAATTTAATCTATTTCAATTTTGAATAGTAGGTAACTAAGGACAATTAATGTTTTTCGGCAATTGCATATAATTTTAATTGATATAATAATAAATTAAGCTCTCAATGTTTGCGTGTTTTGTTAATTTGGTCCTACTTTCAAAAGAATGAAAAGAAAATATATAGAATTTTTTTTAAATCTGAAAGATTCAAAAAATAATATATAAAAAATTTAGCTTCAATATATAAACAAACATAATGTGTAAATTATGAGGGTAAATTTATTATTATACCAATCAAATTATATGAAGTTAATGAAAAATTAATACTATGATTTATTGTCTTTAGATGCTTTTTTTCAAAATTGACAAAGATTACATTACTTTGTTTTTTTAGAGGAATCATTTTGCTCAATATTGAAATTGAGAAGGATGGGAAAGATTTATTTTCCATAGTTAATATGGTCTAATTGTGTCCCAAGTACTTGTACTTTTTATTTTTTTTAAAAATTAGTCCCTTTATTTTAATTCTAAACAAACTGTTTGTTTTAAAAATTTAAGTTTAATCGATAACGTTGTTAATTGACTTGAATTGAATTTGAATATGCGTTATCAATTGAGTTATAATTTTAAATCAAACTAATAAAAGCATTTGATTTCTAGAATTTCAAAAGTTCATAGAATATAAATACTAGAACATAATTAAACCTATATGTACTTTTAAATTTTATTAATAAAGAAACTTTTAAAATATATATATTTTTGATAAATTACAAAAACATGGTAAAGCCCAAACAACAATCACAACTAGCATAACTCAATTATAGGCTATAATTGGGACCATGAACATTTTGACTATCAAACATTTACATGAGATTGTAAAGTATATATTATCAATATATAAAATTGTACTTAATATTGAACCGACTCTTACTAATAGCTTAAACCAAAAGGAAGCTGGAGAAGAAGATGACCAAACAAGAATTTTTAAACTTTGCAGCCACTTCCGCATTGTTTCCTTTTCTTTTCTTTTTTTCCCGAAGAAAATTAACCATTATAATTTGTAATTAGATTAAAATATAACATAGGTCCTTATACTTTATATAAATTTTGAATTTAATTTTTATATTTTTATTTTAGAAATTTAGTTTCTCTTTGGTTTTAGATTTCTAAATATAATTTTAATTGTTAACACTGTTAATTTTTTTTATGTTAAATTGGTTAATGTGACATTTTGAAATAAAAAAATCTATAACAATATAACTGAAACTAATATTGTAATAAATCTGAATTGAACAAAATAATTTTATCAACGTTAATAATTGACTTGAATTTTAAAATTTAAAAATAAAAATATAGAGACTAAATTTTAAATTTGTAAGTGAGAGTAATTTTTTTTCAAATGATTATAATTTATAATAATGACTTGTTAATAATTAAAAGACGACAGTGATTTTTCAACCTGTTGCTTACGTCATTACAAGGGTTAAACTTAAACCAAGGTACATCTCAACGTGGAAAATGAGATATTGAGATTCTTTTATATGATCAACGCTTTATTCTTAAATTAGTCCCTAAGCTATATCCCAACTTTTAGATTAGTACTTAAAATTTATTATTAATAGTCTTAAATTATTAATTTTGTAACACTTTACTAAAAATCAATGTATCAATGAATAAGAATATGACATGTGGCACATTCTTATTATGTCCTAATTTTTTTATAAAATAAGACAAAAATTAAAATTTAAAAATCATATCTAACTAAAAAATGCTTTCAATTTTCAAGGGTCAAACTTATATTTTTTTCTGGAAGCAAGACCCTTGCCTGACCTTAGCGTCACCCTTGCTAATTGTTCCCATGGCCGCTTAAACTCATTAGGCATCACCTAATGGCAACAAGGATGATGATAATTCGAGACTTGGCTTTTTGTGTATCACTGATATGGTGAGAGTCTTTTGGTGGTTTTTGACAATGATTAATTGGTTAATCAAAGTTTATCTTTAGAGTGGTACGATGATGAGTTAGGATGTAGTTGTTAGTAATTGATCAAGGTGATGCATACATAGTTAGTTTCTGAATCTTCCAGTGTTAGAGTTAGCGACAGTTTGTCTTTCTACTCAATTAGCCTCTTTTGTGGATAGTGATATTTGTGCAACAATTTGTCGTATTTTATTTGTCCTTCCTAGTATATGTTATATCCATGTATCGATGTTGTATATGTTTCTTATTAATGAAAATATTTTAAAATGTTAGAATGTGCTTAAAATTTTATACTCTTTGTACATTTAGATTTTAGTCTCTCTATTTTTGTATTTAAAATGTAAATTAAATTATTAACAACGTTAATAATCTCTTGCTAAATCTGGGTTCATTATAATATTATTTTATTATTACATAATTATCAATTGAGTAATTTTTTTTATTTCAAAATATCATACCAATAATCTAATATAAAAATCATAGCAATGCTGACAATGAGTACTGGATTTTGAAATATAAATTTTAAAATGAAAAAAATTAAATGAAAAAAATCAAATGATATAAGGAACAATGCCTGAATCGAAGCGGCGCCGTTGGGTTATCATCAGAAGAACGGACAGAGCTAATTATTTTGAAGAATTCGTCAGCTGCAATTTGAGTCATTTGAGTACCGTAGCCCTTGTGGCTTTGGACTAACGACTCCTGGTCTTAGATGTTGGGTCCACTGACCTTAATTTGCTGACTATTCTTTCTTTTTCTTGTTCCTTTCTTATTTAGCAAAATCGTATTTAATTTGCTACTCGGACCAGTCCAGTTACAGATTTAAAGAAAGAATTGATACAAATCACTTAAATTTAACAAATTAAACTTTTTTAATATTTTATTTGTAAATTTGTAAATTTTATTTAATTAAAGCGGACGAATTAATCGAACTGACCAAATCAATAAACTAATAGCTTGATTAATTTAATTTAATTCACAAATTAATTCATAAATCGATGAATTTCGATATAATTGATTTAATTAAGTGGACCATAATTATTAAAGTAAGTATTGATTATTAAATTTCATGATTTAACTCCTACTATGATTATGCTCTCTTTTTCTCAATAGCATGCATATATATATATATATACATATTAATTTTTAAATATGTAATAAATATATAATTTTAATCAAAACTTTAAACTCAATTGATTTAATTTGTAAATCTTATAATTTTAAATTAGTATAATTAAATGGATTAAGATCTAAATTATTAAAACATAAAATTAATTGATTAAATCTATTTTAAATTTTAATCGAATCAATTAAATCTGAAAGGCTATGGATCCAAAATTCATTAACACTGATGCACAAGGAAAAAGAAAGAAAAATCTATCTATCTATCTATATATATAAGTATATAATAACAATAAAAATATTTGATACATCCCTCTATTATAAAGATAAAATTAAATTAATATTTTTATCATTAAATGGATCACTTTAATTTCTTTATTATTAAAAAATTAAATAAAATAAATTTCGACAGAATTAAGATTTACAATTTAAAAAATTGACATTTACTTCTTAGTAGAGTTCATATTTTGAAAGTTTTATGGTATTGTAAATCTAAAAATAATATTTTTCATGTCATTTTTAAGCAATAAATTTAACTCTATTACAATGTGATATTATTTAATTATTTTTAATAAAATAGATTAAATTGGTCTATTTTATTATAGAAAGATTAAATTAATCCAAACCTTACAATAAAAAGACTTAATATACAAATTAAATATTAGAGAGGACATAACAATTACACTATTTGAATACTGACATTTGAGATGTCAATACATAACTTAATCACAACTCTTTTTAAGTGGTGTTTGATTAATTCAGAGTTAAGTATTAGATTTAAGCTATAAATTTATTTGATATATTACTTAAAATTAAGTATAGAATACAATTAGATTGTATAATAAATGAAAATTAAAATTAAAATTATGGTTATTTTATAAATTTTATTTTACATTATTTTAAACAAAATTAAAATTTTTGAACATAATAACAAACTCAAAATTTAAACATAAAGTTTTTAAAATTAATATATTGCTAAAATAAAATATAAATATTTAAAAGATAATATAATATTAAAATAAATTAGAAAAAAGTCAACATTAGTTGAAAAATAGCTCATTATATACTTATCATTTTCATGTTTTTTATAAAAAATATTATCATTTATTTTTATTATGGATTATTGAATAAATTTAAAAAATTAAATAAATTTTCAATTAATTTAATTTTAATGTGTTATCAAACAATGCTTTTCATCTTTATTCACAACTTATAATTATTTTAATTAGTAAAAGTACACGAGGATTTTACACAAGGAGTTTGATTATATTTTATTTCATTTATTTAAAAATAGGTAAATTAATCTCATGTTATACCAAAAAGTAAACTAATCCATTTCTCAAAAGAAAAAAAGATAAATTAAATTTTCTACATTAGATAAAAAACCAAACTAACATTTTTAAACTTAGAAATAGATAGAATTTTTACAATGCCTAAAATTACTCATAATCTATTTCTAACTCTTAAATAATAGGATAATTACACTTTAATATATTTAAACTCACATCCTTGTCTTAATAATAATACTAATACCAAATAAACTAAGAGTTGCTCTGTGAATATTTTTTCCTTAAATATTACTATATTTAATACGTGATGAATATTGAAATTACTTATTTAATATTTAAAAATGAGGGCTTTTTTGCTTAAAAAAAAAGTTATGGCTACGGGTCATGCAACGTAAGAATACGCCCCCAGAGTCCCAGGCCACCACACGTATTGGGTCCCGCAGACTGAAAACGAAACTCTTTTCCAATAAAATCAAACAACGTGTATAAAGGTCATCCGTTAAATCCCCTAAAATATCTACTCTTCCACTCTTTTTTCGCCACGCCTTTTGTCCAGTTTTCTGCTTTCCCCAGTAGCCACGTCATCACACCCTTCTTATTCCTTTCTCTTTGAATCTCACTTGTCAGTCCCTCCACCGTTGGATTTGGAAACTGCCTCCATTCGGCCGTTGATTTCCCCATTGATATAATTTGTGGACACCATAATTTACGTCTTTAAATTTAAATGATTCTTTTATATTTCGAAAAATCTTTCATCATTTTAGGATTCGTTGTAGCCAGGAAAAAAAAGCGCGAGTTCCTCAAATTCCGCGATCCGAGTCGACTCAGCAACTCGCTTTTGCTTTGTTCAACCAGGTATGTTTTCTCTTTGCATGGAACTGGTTAACGTTTCTGAATTGATTATGGATGAATGTAACAGAGACAAGACATGCCTTTGTTACGATATGTAATTTTGATCTGCTCATGATTTTGTTTAATGTTGATTTGAAGTAGGTTGTAGAAAATTTTGATGATTAATTTATATAAACGCACAAAGCTTGGTGTTTGAAATTTTGTTTGATCAACTCTAGATATAGATGCAGAGCATAAATATTAGTGTTTTTGTGTTAAAAGAACTAGTTTTAATTATGTAATATTGATGAATCTGTTGCATGTTTCTTGTACTGTTGCTGATGCACATGTTTGTTTGGTTGCAGTTTTTTGCTTAAATTTTGCAAAAAGACAATTTGAGATGGGAGTTGTCAGTGTTTCTAGTTCAGCTGCCCGAACTCCAGTAGGATTAGGCACAAAGTTTTCTACTCAAAGATGTACATTTAGAAGACCTTGTATTATGGCATTTAAAGCAGACAAATCTAATAATACGGCTCTAGTTACGCTTCGAGACCATAATCTTTTGCCGGTGGAAACGGCTAAGGAGCACCCGAAGAGACGCGGGAAAGCGAAAAAGGCTTCCAAGACTGTAAACCGTGACTTTACTGATGAAGGTTCTCCGTACACCGTGGACGTAGATTACAACGAAGCCGCTGCCAAACTCGAAAACATTTATAAGCTTAGCCCTTCGACTCAAACATTTGATGAAAAAGGGAGTGAAGGTGAGACAAAAGGACGCCATCTGAGGAGGAAGAGATCTACAGAAAGTGATGGGAAAGCGGATAACGGTGATGATAAGATCGTGGTTCGGAGCCAGACTAAGAAGAATAGAAGATTGGGCCTTGATAAAAGGATTGAACTGAAAAAGAATAGAGAAGAAAAGTCAGTTGTTTCTGGCCAGAGTAAAAAGGGTATCTCGAATGAAAGTGAGAAGATCGATAGGCTTGTCCGGGACTATTCGGCTTCAACCGATTTGGTCAGCCTGGACTGGAAGAAAATGAAGATACCTCCGGTTCTGCCGTCCACCGAACATACTTGGTTGTTTAAGCTAATGCAGCCAATGAAGGTTTGCACCTTTTCAATAAAAGGAGACTGCTGCTAGCCTTCAGTTTTCCATGTTTCTTAGTTTTTTTGAAGCATTGGTAGTGCTTGCCTCTAACATATTTTGCTGAAACTGCAGGCACTGCTTGAGGCAAAAGAGAACTTGCAAAAGGATCTGGGTAGAGATCCTACTGAAGATGAATTAGCTGAGGCAACAAATTCGAGTGCAGCTCAAGTGAGAAGACAGTTAGAGGTTGGTCGAGCTGCTAGAAATAAGCTCATTAAGGTAATTCCTCTTCAACCACCAGTATTGCTTAGAGATGCTTCGAATTAAAAGAAAAGGAACCGTGATAGTACGTACGGTTTAAACTTTCAAGGTGGTTTAGTAGAGCATATGCTAGCCTTTCATATATGCTATTGGTGTTGATGTACCACTAGAATACCATTCCTCGTACCATTCCTCGGCCAAATTTTCCGTGATCCAATATTACATGTGGGAAAGTAATTTGACCAAGTTTTGATAAATTTGCAGCAGTCATTGAGGTTCCCTTTTAAATATCTTGACATAAGCACTTATGAGGGTTTCTTTCTTGTTGTTCTAACATCAAACCTCACCCATCACCCACACTGCACAGGCAAATAGAACTTTTCTAAAGAAGAGCCATGTTTTGATATCATATATCCATTTTAGCAGTGTTTGCCTAGTTTGTGGCTAAAGCTTATTGTGAGCATTTTGGCATTGGCTTTCAATGATAACTACTGAGAGGTATTGCTTTATTTCACGCAGCACAACCTCCGGCTCGTTTTGTTTGTGATAAACAAATATTTTCAAGATTTTGCAAATGGTCCAAGATTTCAAGACCTTTGTCAGGCTGGAGTTAAAGGACTTATCACAGCCATCGACCGCTTTGAACCAAGAAGGAGATTCCGTCTTTCTACGTACGGCCTTTTTTGGATTAGGCATGCAATTATACGTTCCATGACCCTATCAAGCTTCACGCGTGTCTCATTTGGACTTGAATCAGTAAGCTCTCTTCTCACTTAAGCGTATGCTATATATGATTTGCTTGAAACAACGAGCAATATTGGAATCTAACTGCAAGCAGATGATATGATCATGCTCGAAATGCCCGAGGCCGAAATAAAATCATACATTGAAATAGTGTTGGGTAGACCAATGTGCATATTCTGTTTGTTCATTTATTTTAGTGACATTTCGACCGCTGCCTTATGCTGCTAATTGTTGGCTCGAGATTTTGGACCGATAAGCTGAGCAGTAGAAGCCCTGGCTGCTTCTTTTAGTAGAAATATGAATTATTTTTGAACTGTTTATTGTGATGCAGGTTAGAGTAGAAATCCAAAGAGCCAAACTGGAATTATTGTTTGAACTTCATAGAGAACCGACAGACGATGAAGTAATCAAAAGAGTTGGGATTTCCCCCGAGAGGTACCAAGAAGTAATGAGGGCCTCGAAACCCGTTGCATCTCTTCATTTGAGGCATTCCGTCACACAAGAAGAGTTCATTAGTGGAATCACCGATGTCGATGGTGTTGGAGGCGATCACCGAAGGCAACCTGCTCTTCTCAGGCTTGCACTTGATGATGTGGTAAGCCTCCATTCCCTTTTGATCTACACTCACCGATAATTGTTATCGGAAAAACCCCATATGCTTACTTGGACCATGTTTTGTTCATTTTTGCTGTATTTTTTCAGCTCGATTCTCTGAAGCCAAAAGAGAGCCTGGTAATCAGGCAGAGATACGGACTCGACGGTAAAGGTGATAGAACATTAGGAGAAATTTCTGGGAACTTAAACATTTCGAGAGAAATGGTCCGAAAGCACGAAGTAAAGGCACTTATGAAGCTCAAGCATCCAGCCCGAGTTGATTATCTCCGCCGATACGTCGTCTGAATCGTATCAACATCCACGGCATCATCTTATATCGGCTCGCGACAGTCGTTTCCGTATACTAATAGTCATTTTAACTACAAGAACATAAAATTCCCATACCTGTAATATAAGTTTCAAATACTCAAAAAGATTGTAAATCATCAATTATACATCACATTGTAATATTTATTTTTTCACCCTCATGATATATGTATATATATATATAATATAATAAAGTAGTTTGTATTCACGAAACCATATAGTCCAAACTCCAAAAGTATGGTGCCCAATATAATCAAGCTTAAATAATTATATAGTAAAAGTATGGTGACTAGTTCATCACTTTCACCAAAGATAATGCTAATATGTCATTAGTCAAAATTAGTATATAATTAACACCAAGGTTAGAATATATATTCTTCCTAAAACTCAACTAATACGATGCAAAGCATCATTTGCACCATCAACGTGTTGTTTTAAAAAGAGAGTAAGGATTAATATTTTTTTTGTAAACAATTAAATATTGGTAAAATGATACACAATATTATTAAATTATTAGTAAGTTCATCTCTGCTATATGACCTTCTTTAGTCACACCACCTGCACACTAATTGAAAACTCTCTTTTCATCCTCTTTTAGAGGTTTTTTTATTTTTATGAAACAGCTTTAAACGTTAAGGATCTACGAATCAAAATTTAGAAAATTTTCTTTTTTGATCTCCGTCACTAACTGTTAAGTATATTTTTTACTTGTTGATGGGCATTGACTCACTGTATTGATCGTTGAATCATCACTTAAAATTTACTAACCGAACTTTAAAAAAGAAAAAAACTTAACAATCAAATGACTTAAATAAAAGCATTCGAATAGTTCAATGACTATTTTGTAACTTTTTAAAATCATATAATTAAAATGTAAATTTATTAATAGTCTAATGACTTTTGATATAACTTACCCTTAAATATTTTTTTTATTACAATTATTTTCGTGGTTGGACCTAAAATTATGATATTTATAGTTTTTTAAGAGGTTGTTTGGTTGAAAATTGAAATGAGGTTGATAATTTGATATAAATATTTACACTTTCCTAGCCAGAGACAAAGCGGCAACAAAGAGCACTTGATTAATTTGTCGTTAGTTTAATGCCTTAGCAACAACACTTGCCTACCCTAATATAGTATTGCTATTTTTAGCAAAAATATAATTAAATATAAGAAAAGAGAACCAATTATAATTATTAAATTATAAATTTGCATTATTAACGAAACCACAAGAGTATCTAAAAATCCTACTAAATGGATGGCACCGTCAAGAGATGTGATTAAGTTCTTTTTGAAGTTGAAATGTAATCAGCCGATACTTATTTGGAGAAAGGTTTTAAATTAATTTAATTCTGAATTGGAATAATACTAATTAAATTAGGATAAAAATTAGTTTTTAAATAACTTTTTTTTATAAGTTCTTTAAATTTATTTAATCGAATTATTCACATCAATGAAATTTACGAATAGAAAATTTGATTGATTTTATCATTAGTCCGATTTAGAAAATTTTAATTCTCGTCTTTTCATCATCGTATAAAAATAGAATTTTGGCACAAACTTGTAGCCAAAACCACTAAACTTATGGTTTGCCAAGATGATTAGATGTTCTATACTCCCTCGAGGCTTGTGGTTGGCTAGCTAGCCAAAACAAATCATAAGACGTCACATGTTCTTGCTAAAAAAAAATACTAACGTTAAAAGTTATAGTTGATATGAGTTATCAATAGAGAGGAGAAGATGGTGAAGGAGAGTGTCGATTCGCATATGATAAGCAAAGAGCTGGTGTAAGGAGAATAGAGGAGGAGGAGGATGCTCTAGGGTTGTTGTGTAAGGCTGCTAGGGAGAAAACCCATCCTTAGTCTTATAGGGGGCCACCCATTGTCCTATAGTGTTGCATAGTTGACAGTATAGTATTCTACGTGGTCTTGTGGGTTGGCTTGGTGACAATGTCATTGTAAGTTAGTTGTTGCCATCAAGCATACTATGTGGTCTTATTCTAATATTCTCATTCTTAGGGTCATATGGGATGGTTATGCTTTGGTGGTCCCAACAAATGGTGTGGAGTGAATTGCCTCAAAGCCGACTCAAACAAGGTCTGTGGAGAGTTGTCTGCGGATTGTCTCGTATAAAGGCTTGCTCGTGAATTATTCCTCATGAAGGGTAGATCTGTTCATTGGTTGGGCCACTCGGCCCAGCCCAAAGGCCCGAAGTAAATGTAAGAGGGTTTGGGCAAAAATATAGGCTTGAAAAATGAGCTTGGACAAAAAAAGGTTCGTTTAAAAAATGGGCCGGACCTAGGTTAAGGCGTTTTTGGCCCAGCCTGGCCGGAATTCACTAAAGGACAAAAAAATCTACTTTTTTATTTTTTAATATAATTTTCTTGTTGTTTTCTCCTTATTTTGCTACCATTTTACTATTATATTGTTACTATTCTGTTGTTATTGTTTAGATATTGTATAAAACCTATTTTATTGTTAATTTTATTATTATTTTGAAGACATTTGTTAATTTTGTTATTATTTTAGAGGCATTTACTTGTTAAGTTGTATCTATCTTAGTGTTATTTAAGTATACATATTTTTTAAAATTTATTTCCAATTTGTTGGGAAAAATTATTTTGATATTTTAGTGCTTTTAATGTGTTATATATATTTTAAAATTATATAAAAATAATATAAAATTAATATGAGCGGGTGAGTGAAGCTTGGATAAAATTTTAGATCTATTTTTGGGTCAAACCAGGACTAGTAAACATGCCTGACTTTTTAGTTGACCTCAGCCCGACCCGACCCGACCCATGCACACCTCTAATAGAGGGTCATCTACATATCAACAATTTATTAGGTGTCAACATCAATGATAGACAGTCAGCTTGGCCTCCTTTATTTGGTAATATTACGCCTTCAAAATTGTAATGATCCAATTAACAAATTGGTAAAATCTCTGTTTCACCACTTTAACAATTTTACAATTCAATTTGAGTCCACTATAAAATTTCTACTTTCACCCCATATCTTAATATAAATTGTTGATGTTACATAAATTTATACACAACCAATATATCAAATAGAAATGTTATTGAATGATAATAAAATATTATTATTTACTAAAATTAAAATAAAAAATGATTTTATTTGCCTCGCTGGAAAAGCATTAAAATCTCATTTGGATACACTCAACAATCTTTGGATCAGCAATAATTCAGTTTTTATTTATTTCATTCTTTTGACAACATATCATATCTTATCTTAATTTCTACACCTAACCCCAATAACATTGTTACATGTTGCTAAATTTAAGAACTTAAAAGTAGAAGCTGATTCAGCTTTGACTCATTTATATTATTATTATTATTATAATTAAAATGATGTAAATTTGCGAACGTTTAAGCGCATATTATCTTTTAAGATTTAATGTGAATAATAAAAATAATTAAATAAAAATTATATACATACAATAAATTTAAAATAAATTTATATCCTTGATTTAAATGTCACATGATGTTATACGATATTATTCACTTTTAATTATTAGAAAATACTTGAAAATAACATTTAATATATTTTGTTGTTTAAATTTGAGTTGAGTTGGTATTGTTGTTATTGCAGTCATGAGGAGAACACGTTAAAGTGTTTTTTCTTTCGATTTAAGGGTTGGAAAAGAGTTACGAGTAAATGTAAGCTTTGTATAAAAAATAAATGTTTGTTATTGAACCTTAATAAGTATATAAAAGACGTACTTGGACCAAGTTAGAATGTTAGAGTTATTGTTTCATCATATAAGATTTTGAAAACTATAAAATTTAATGAATTTAAAAGCTATTGTTTGGTTGTAAATTTTATTTCAAAACTTAAAATGAAAAGGAATTCAAAATTTTCAAATTAAAAATAAAAGATTAAATTCACAACAACACAATATAAGGATTAATACCATAATTTAACCAATTAATATTCTTAAATAATTATATACAAATAAACAAATATCTTCAATTGATTCAATAGTATCAAATCAAACCTGGTTCTGATTGTAAGAACTTTCAAGCACCAGAACAATGTACAGCACAACAGAGCATCAGAAACCCCATATAAGGTATATATATAGAATTTTTATTTGATAAATTCGTCGCAGAATTTTTTTCATTTATAAAAATATATATTTAAATATCAATTAAAGACATTTTTCAGTCTCTTAATTCCGTTTATATATATTATATTTTTCAATGACAAATACGAGAAGCAACCAAGAATCGAAAATGGAAAACAACCCATCAAGAGGAAGAAGATGATATCACCATGAAGGGCATAAAAACCTCCATTAAATATATGCCTTTTTTACTCTTGTCATCTCTCATGGATTTCTTTTCAATTTCACCATACAAGAAGATGATGAAAGATGCTTCCCTGCATATATTAAATCAATGTGGGATACAAATATATTTATATTTATTTTTAAAATTACATTATATATTCACGTCATGAAAATTAAAATCCTACATATTTGGCATCATTCGAAACAACAACTATGATTCATGTTATATGATTCTGATTATAATGATATTGAATGAGAATAATGTTTAACTTTTTTTTTTATATATATTTTTCATAAATGTTGATTATTAATTTAGGGTCAATATTAAATGTTCTAATAGGATTGGTTTTTATTGGTAGCCATTGAACATCAATCCACATTCATCACTTGGGTCTTTCTGACATGTTATTTCACTTCAAGAATAAAAGAAAAAAAAATTGGATTCTTTGGTTTACATTAATGAGGCTAAATTGTAACATAGAACTAACTTGGGGGAGTTATGATTTTTTATGCATAAATGGAAAGATGGCCATAATTGGGATATTAGATTTATGTATGTCATTAACATATGTTGTGATTTAGGATTTTTTATTTATTTAAGGATGGAATTATCTGTTTAGATCTGAGTTTAGATAATAGAAATTTGAGTTGAAAATAATATTTTGAGTTTTTATGTTGAACTAAAAACAAGTTTGAAAAAGATATAAAAAAAAATCAACCAGACTCAGCTTAATCCAAGTATATGTCTAATGAGATTTTGAGTCAGTCTTTGCCCCTAACTAAGTGGTATAATAACCATTTTAGTCCCTTCTATTTATAAAAAATTAATTTAATTTTATTTTAAATATATATATTTTTTCTTTTTATCTCTTAAAATTCTAAAATTTAAATTTACCCCAAATTGAATTCAGGGCTTCACCTATATTGCTACCTGGTCCCTTTGTTAAGAACTTGATTGAAAGATTTTAAAGTTTTTTACTTGTATATAGCCTCATTTTCAAGAGAATACTTTGACTTGGATTAGAATTTTGTGGTTATAGACTACAATTACTAGTTATAAAGAAAACTGATCTTGATGTTTGCAATCACACGATGATTGATTGAGTTGATAAGAATTGAATAATTTATTTGTGATTCTTGATATCAACGATCTTTCTTGATCGGACGGTTAATAGAATCCAACGTAAAATCCTTCCCCAAACATATATAATAACTTTGATTAACCTTGAAATAAGATGGTCTCCTCCCTAGTCGAGGAGCCATATAGAAACAGCTTTAGACCATAATATGTTTTTCTTAGTTCTTATTTTTTATCGATTGTGTTTTGTTGAGTAAAGGTAAATTTTTTTAAAGAGAATTCTCTTGACGCACTTCTCAACAGAGCAATATTATTTTAGTCAGAGTTTTATCTTTTGATTGCAGTGAGCTCAAGAGTTTAAGATTATCTGAAGAGACGATGGGTTCATAGAACAAGAACAGAGCTTATCTAATCAAATCATGCATAGCACACAACCATCTACCAAAGAGACAGCATTCATATTTGGTAGAGTTTAAACCTATGCCCTTATATGATATTTATTACTTGAAATTTAATAAATGTCACCTTTTCAAAAAGTGACCGATAAATGAATTAATTGAACTAATGATAAATTCTAATAATTGATGTATTGTTTTCTTTATTACCATGGAATTGCACATTGATTTTAATTGACTTAGATTTGTTTTTTCTTTTTAGAATTGTTTCCTAGCTTAGTTATCAAATGGTGGCAAAACCTCTTATTTCATTAATTGATTTAAAATTTTCTTCATTCTGTAGAGAAATTAAACAAAATTCTACATGCATTTCCATTTTTAGTGTCAAACCAATTATTTTCTCTTTATCGTTGTCAGCTAACTTGCTTCTTCGTGCATTTTACATGCATGATTATATTTTAAATTTTAACTTATTAAAATATTATTTATATATAAAATTATAAAAAATTGATTAATTTTAAATGAGTATAAGTTGATATATTTTATATATAGGATTTCGTATATTTATCAAGTTCAGTATTGTCTTTTACTAGGTTTTATTTATTCTTTTATTCTATCGAGAGCTCGAGTAGCATGGCGTACTCAAAAGGGAAGGCAAGCACGAGCCTTATCCCCTTGCTAAATGGGTATTACTTTTAGCCCTCCCAAAATTAAAATATTCAATTTTAGTTTTTTGAAAAATAAAAATTTAATTTAAGCATTTTTAATACAATATTTTTAATTTTGCCTCTCCCAAATTCTATAATTTTATATGGACTTCCTTTAAATAAAATTTTTAATTTTACTCTTGTCGAGTAGATTCATAAAATGATTTTATTAAAAGCACGAAACAGTGATGAATTCATAGAATTATAGTGGCTTAATAATTGCACATGATTAAACTCGAACTCATACTCTATTAATTGTAAGAAATTTATGAGTGAAAATATTACCCCTTGAATGAAAGTTGGGGGTAAACAACTAAATACTAAGAAATTAGTGTTCCGAGTGGGGGTAATGGGAGTGCTAGCTAGAGATATATTCCACTAACCATAAACAGCAGATATATACTTCATTTTCCATTTTCCATTTGACCTTATTATGAAACCTAACAGAACAATTAGAGAAAAAAAAATATTTATTTTATTTTTCATTCTTATTGAAATCAAGCTATTGGCATCCACAAGTCCCTATAAGACGTAGACAGAACTTCCTATTCTTAAATTCTCTCAATTTTAAAAAAATAAAATTTATTATTCCTATTCTTCTTCCCCCACTTTTTTTGATGAATAAAATCCAATATCTCACTGGTATTTATATCCCTTCAAGCTCATTAAAACAATCCATAAGACATAACTAAATTATGTAGTTTTTTTTATGAAGTTTTTCTCACCTTTTGGACCATTTTATTTCTCCATCTTAGGGACCATTTTTTGTTTCTTTTTAGGTACAAAATCATGGGTGATAGGCTACGCCTAGCAGTTGGTATCATGGGTATTTAATTCTCTCATCTCCTCTATACCTTTTTTTTTTTTTTTTTTTTTGCTGATACAAAAAGCATAATACCTACACGATCTTTCTCTTGCAGGCAATGCTTCTTCTTTGTTGCTTTATGCTGCACCAATGTAATGTCAATATATCCCTACACATACATACATGCATACATATATATACACATACATACATACGTGATAAACAAATATATGTGTTGTACAGCTTGACTTTTACAAGGGTAATAAGGAAAAGAAGCACTGAAGAATTCTCATGCATCCCATACATCGTTGCACTATCGAATTGTCTCCTTTACACATGGTATGGATTGCCTGTTGTGAGCTACAAGTGGGAAAATTTCCCTGTCATCACCATTAATGGTTTAGGGATCATCTTAGAGTTATCTTTCATCTTCATCTATCTTTGGTTTGCTCCAACAAGAGGAAAGGCGAGTTTCTTAATAAAACCCTGTTTTTCTTTTTCTTCTTTCATTATCGTGTGATCACCATTGATGGTAGCTTGGTGAAAAAATTTGCAGATTAAAGCTGGTACCATAACGACGATGGTTATGGTAATATTTACCGTAACTGCAATTATATCGGCTTTTGTATTTCATGATCATCATCATCGGAAAGTTTTTGTTGGGACTATTGGGCTGGTGGCTTCAGTGGCAATGTATGCTGCTCCACTTGTCGTCGTGGTAAGCCCTTTAAAAAAGAAAAGAAAATTCTATTTTTTTCAGCTTGATTCGTGTCATCTTCGTGTGGGAATTGATTATTTTTCTTTATTTTAAATTTGCAGAAACAAGTGATAATGACAAAGAGTGTGGAATTTATGCCGTTTTATTTATCTTTTTTCTCGTTCTTGGCTAGTGTTCTTTGGTTGGCTTATGGACTACTGAGTCACGATCTCCTTCTAGCGGTTCGTATTATATTTATTACATTATGGCGCATCGAGATTGATAAAAAAAAAATAGTTGAATGTTCAAAGTTTTAAATTTAAATCTCATAAATTTTTTTATTAACATATTTTAAAAAAATAAATTACACTTATAAAAATATAAAAATAAAATATATATTATTATAAAGATATTTTTAACTGTTTATATTTTATATAAAAAAAAACTGATGCATAACAACATTTGAACTAACATCATTGTAGTTAAACCTTGGATTTTATCATTTCAAAAGAAAGCTTCATTTGATTTTTATAAAATTTTTATAAAAATCAATAAATGTTTTTTTTCTGACATAGTTTATATGTTATTATATATGGCAGTCACCAAATCTGGTTGGCCTCCCTTTGGGCATATTGCAACTTGGACTTTACTGCAAATATAGGAAAAGAGGAATTATAGAAGAAGAACCAAGCAAATGGGATTTAGAGCATAATAATATCCAGGGGAAACCCAAACATATGCAGCTCTCAATGAACGAAGATGTCAATGGAAAGATCTGAAAAGCATATCAAACCTTAGGGTATGGACTTGTAATAATTATTATTCTTAAAAGCTAAAGGTGAAAGTTATTACAACATCAATTTCTTGTTTTTTCTTTTAAAAATTTGAGAGCGCAAAGAATGTAAGAGTTTGATGCTTTACCAACGGGGAACAAAAGTTAACAGTGTTATGCGTTGTTGTAAACTAAAACCAAAATGCTCCTAAAAATATTAGCAAGTTATGATTCTGTCATTTGTGTTGATGGATTGGTAGTAGAGATGATTGGTTCACTTTATTTAAGATAGGATTTATCGATCAATGGAAAGAGTGGCAAGAGTTGTATGGGAAGGGAATGATGGTTTTGGCGAGAAGGAAGGAGGATAATGCCCTCACTTCTGACTCTTAATCTTTTATACATTGATTGTCTCGTATTTTAAGATATTATGTCCTGAGTTGATATTGGTGAGTAAAAACAAATGGCCTAATATTATAAGTTTCGTAAAATGGCATTTTGATGTGTCTCGTGTCACTTTGGATTGGATGTGATAGTTGGAACTTAATATGATGACTGTTGATAAGTAAATCCACCTATCATGTAAATTGTTAATTGGGCAAGTTTTCACGAGAAATCTCAAGTGAGAGCTGTACATGATTGTTGGAAGGCATAATCTTTTTAGGATATTAGTAAGTTGTAATAAAATCTTTATTTAAAGTTTAAATATTAAAAACGATATTATTAAGAGAAATGATACTCATCTAAATATCAAACAGAAAAGAATATATATTTATATATATTTGGTATGGGAAATGGAAGGACCACCCCGAAGAAAACCTTAAAATAAGACTATGAAGTTGCCTTAGAGACAACAATCAACAGTGCTACAATTTGGGTAATGATTTACAACCACAATTTTTATTATGTTAATCATTGTCATAAGAAAATTGAAAGTTTTTATATGTATAAAGTGTTTAGTGACAAAGAATGTGCCTTTTAGAACTCATTCTACATTGACAATTACAAGACAAATGTCAGTGATACAATATGGCTAATCACAGCCACAAAGCATTAAAGAGAACACTTAAAACTAAATTATAATATAAACTTTGATCGTAATAAAAAAATCAAGATTAAAACTATGAAATAGGCAAAACAAAAATAATTATAATAAGATTTTAAATTAAATTATAAAAATATAAAAATTAAAGGGTTATAAAAATTTTGTCAAAATAAACAACACTGATTATAAAATACCAGAAATAATATTACATAATTTAAATTTTCTAATCTATGTTCAGAATTTAAATATAAATCAATAAGTTGTATAAATATTTAACGAAAAAATTAATACAATAAAAGATTAGAATAATATATAATAAATATAAAATTAATATTAAAAATTAATCCATTCAAAATAAAACAAAAAATTATAATTTTGTAAAATTAAATTGATACCCAAATTAACTTAGGATTTAACTCAAACAGAAATATTTTAAGAAGGAATAGGTATAGATATTTCCCTGCTAAAGTGCGCCCGTTCCGTCAAATTAACTTTTCCCTTGTTTGCTAACGTCACCGGGGGGTGCACAATACACTTATCCGGCGCCAGAGTAAGTCCCAAACGTTAACCGCGCGATTAAAAAAAAAAACAACAGTAATTCATTTTTCTCTGCGAAACCCTAATATAATAATTATTAAGAAATTCTGACGGGTTATCTCTTCAAAAATTTTCAGGTTAATTTATGTTCTTTTAATTACCCCGTACATTGGCTGATTTTCAGCTATTTATAAAGATATATGTTTCGATCTGATATGAGAACTTTAACGTTTTGTATTTCTTTTTTTTTTTTTGGATTTTGAGCATTTAGGGTTTTGATTGTCTTTTTTCGGCGAAGATTTTTCATAGGGGTTGTGCTGAACGGAATGGCATCGGTATCAAGTCAGCCGCAGTTCCGCTACACTCAACCACCGTCGAAGGTGCTGCATTTAAGAAACTTGCCATGGGAGTGTACGGAGGAAGAGCTGATTGAGCTGGGGAAGCCATTTGGTAAGGTCGTTAATACCAAATGCAATGTTGGCGCCAATCGAAATCAAGCTTTCATAGAATTTGTGAGTTTAATCTGTTTTCTTCTCTTCAAATTTCATCCTATTTTGTCAAGAATGTTAGTAATTGCTCTCTTTTTTTGTTTATCGTTTTTTAGGCTGATTTGAATCAGGCTATTGCTATGATATCATATTATGCTTCATCTTCGGAGCCTGCTCAAGTTAGGGGCAAAACGGTCTACCTACAATATTCTAACAGGCAAGAGATTGTAAACAACAAAACCACGGCGGATATCGCCGGAAATGTTCTTTTGGTAACAATCGAAGGTCAAGATGCGCGGCTTGTTTCCATTGATGTTTTGCATCTGGTAAGGAAGATCTTTGGTCTTTCTTGCTTTCCTTTTTGGGTTAAGAATTTCTAGGTTTGATCTGAGTTTATGTAATTACTAGGATTTGTGTGGCTTTTGTCATGCTCTATAGAAAGAAAAAGCTTTCTGTTGTTTTGACATGAATATGAATGAATTAGCAGGATCATGTCAAGGGAATTATCTCCAATGGCAGCTTAGTGCATCCGGAGAAAGAGCACATGTGTGTTTGTCTCCTTTCTCCTTTCCTTAACACTACCTCTCTTCCCTACTCTTCCTTACTTACCTCCAATTCCTACCTTTTAGGGTGTTTTTCTTTTTCATTTCTTCTTTCATGTGCATCAAGCTCCCTCGGACTTTTTTGATGCTTTATATGATCTGTATTATATATTTGTGCCATAAAATAGATGCTAGCTTTCTTGAGTGCCAAAATTTTCGCTAGTGCGTGTGAGCAGGGTAGTCTAATTGAATGCCTTAGTTCGTCTTTGCACTCAGCTGAAGCCATGGTACCAAACAAGCTCTGATTCCATGGCAACTTTAAGTGAGGTGCTAGTGTTGGGCATGGGTACTTCTGATTCCTGATTTAGTAGCCATTCATTAATGTTATAAGCATTATTTTTTGTTTGCTGATGCCTGTTGTTTAAGATTGAATGAGTGGCTAATCAATAATAGCCTTGTGAAGATGAAAAACCCCTCTGTTCCTTCTGTGCTCATGCAATTGTACTTATCTCTTTCTATTTTGGAATTAAACACTATTTGTAGTTGTTAATGTAGTTGTGAAATCACATAGCAATGGTTTAAGGGACTAATTGTTACAATCTAAATGTTTTTCTCTAAGATCTAGACAACTATATCTGCTTTTGGGAAGTAAGCTAGTAATTTTCATTGATACTATTCTACTAGAGAACAGTAGTTATTTTTCTTAGGGAACAATGTAATCTACAAAGTATAATCTTCATAGTTCCTGCATTTGTAGTTTACTTCGCTTCAATTTACTTGTAGCAACTAAAGCTTTATGTTTTACCCTTAAAAGAATAGTGATTGTATCTGATTTTTACTCAGAAGATGGCACAGTTATTTATCTCATAATACTTGATAAAATTGAAATTTGAGCAGCCTGAAGTGTAGCTTTCGTTTGTTTTTTTTTTTGAAGATTTGAGGATTCTTAGCACATATAGGTCAATTTTTTCATCCTTTTTCTTTTTATGCGTTACTTCATTCTAGTACTTCGGCAAAATCATAGATTTTACATGTTCTCTAATTTTTGTTAACATCATTAGAAAATCTGAAATGCATCACTGCAATTGTTAAGTTGTATTCTGTTAATATGTTCTATTATTTCTGTCTCGATGCTTAAGACCTGGTATGTTGAAGTTATCTCCATTCCTTATTTTCTGGCAGATTTGTTAGTGGAAATTCTAGGTTGTAATGACTTTTTGGAGTCCTTTTACTTGATTTATTTTCCATTCATCTTTCTAAAGGAGTTAATAATGCAGGTATTTTCAGCTTTTGGATTTGTGCATAAGATTACTACCTTTGAGAAGACAGCTGGATTTCAGGTCAATGAATTAAATCTCCTTCTTCCTAGATTGATTTGTTTGCTTGAGCCTTTGAAAATAAGCTTGTTCTATGTTTTCTTTTGTACAGGCATTGGTGCAGTTTTCAGATGCAGAAACAGCCACATCTGCAAAAAATGCCTTGGATGGACGAATCATCCCTAGGTGACTGTTGCATTAATTGTTAGACATAAGTCTATTGAACACATATTTCAACATATAGCTTTATTGTGGTGCAATTGAACACATAAGTATATCACGCCCAAAATCTTTTGACGACAGTGTCTGACAAATATTGCAACATTTCCTGTTGTTTGCCATCTTTAAGTCCTTGAGATAGTGTATAGAAAATTCACCATGTAGAAATAAAGTATAGTTCTTATAGTAACAGTCTTAACTCCACAAGCAAAGCTTTTAATATTGCAGCTTATGTTGTTCTTATGTGACTTTATTTTCTTTTATGATGATCTACTGACCTTTTCCTGGGTTCCAGGTATCTGCTTTCTGAAAACATATCTCCTTGTACGCTTAGGATCACATATTCTGCTCATACAGATTTGAGTGTGAAATTTCAGAGCCACAGGAGCAGGTATTCCTGATGTCTACTCTTCTCATCCGATCATGATCATATGTATCATATTCAATTACTAATTGTTACTTATTTTGCTTATGCATCAGTGATTTCTTCACAGTTAGTTTTTTTTTATTTAAATAATCTAAACTTCTGGACATCCCTTTTGTTGCAATGCCATTTACTGGCTGCTGCCCATCTCTTCGCTGTTGTATAGTTTTTTTTTTTTTTTTTAATAATCTAAACTTCTGACATCCCTTTTGTTGTAATGCCATTTACTGGCTGCTGCACATCTCTTTGCTGTTGTATAGAAATTAAACAAATTGGTTTTTATTTTCAGGGACTATACCAATCCCTATCTTCCTGTTGCTCCTTCTGCTATAGATGGAAGTAACCAGGTAAAGAACATGCTATTTGCAATTGAATTTCTTAACTGCTGAAAGAATTGTAATATTGCTATTTACTAGGTGCTGTTTCTTAGGGCACAGTGCATTAGTTTTAGCACAACCAACTTGACAAATTTCATAAAATGTTTAATTTTTTCTCATGCATGGTGTCACATTCATTGAGATTCAACTCTCGTTAACTTGTATATCTACCGTGAAATAAATAATTTTTCTGTATTAATATGCGGGCTCTATACCGTTTGTTTACTAATTTGGTTCTTAATGAGATTCGTTTGTTTGTCACCATTGCAGTTCAATTTGGGTGTTGATGGGAAAAAGCTAGAACCTGAAAGTAATGTTTTACTTGCATCTATTGAGAACATGCAATATGCTGTTACCTTGGATGTGCTGCACATGGTATTTACAATTTACTGAAAGTGGCTTTTGTTGGACTGTTTAGTACCTGAATTCATACCGATTATCTATTGATTTCTCTCTGTCTTGTTATAATGTTCAGGTCTTCTCTGCTTTTGGCCCTGTTCAAAAGATTGCCATGTTTGATAAGAATGGTGCCCTGCAGGCTCTAATTCAGTACCCTGGTAATGTTCGAACATGTTTATTTCTAGTCTTAAATTAGGCCTCAGAATTTGGTTACTTTTCCATCAAGATGGCCCATTATCGAGAATCTCTCACTAGTGCTGAAAGGTTACTTTTAGACTAAGCCTTCTTATTCTAACAAATCCATAATAGCCAGTTATGGCCTAATACATTATTGATTATTATTTTTATATTAAAGCCAAGAACATATGGAAGAGATTGGACACTTTATATTCGCTGTCCCTTGAATTCAAGTATTAACGGTTCCATGCTTTGCAGATGTTCAGACAGCTATTGTTGCCAAGGAGGCATTAGAAGGGCACTGCATATACGATGGAGGGTTTTGTAAACTTCATCTCTCGTATTCACGTCACACCGATCTTAGTATAAAGGTAATTGGACAATACAGTTTACGAGTTGTTATCTAAATCGTTTGCTTTAATGCAATACTTTAGCTGGGAGGCAGAATCCAACTATGGTTGCATTATACTGTCGGTTTTGTTTGGTCCCAAAGTTGCATTATGCGGTTGGTCTATTCTTTACAGGTCAATAACGATAGGAGCAGGGATTATACAATCCCTAATCCTGCTATGGTGAACCCACAGCCTTCAGTTCTGGGGCAACAACCAGTTCAAACAATGGGTCATCAATACAATGGGACACAATACGCTCCGGGTAGACAACAACAACAACCTACAATGCCTCCACAACCTTCAGCTGGATGGGGGTCATCGGCTGTTCCACCGATGCCCCAACATATGATGAATAATCATAATCCTTACATACCACCAGCCTCAATGCCGCAAATGACTCAGGGAATGATGCAAATGCCAGGCCAGGGTGGCATACCTCCTTTCAGACCCACTCATATGTAATAGCATCTATCTATCTATCTATCTATCTATCTATCAAGTATGAAAAACCATATAAAAAAATTGGGGGTGGCCTCAGTTGCTACATGAGTGGTTGCTTCTCGAGTTTTATATAGATATTGAATGGGGGGCATGGTAATCACTCATTTTAGACGACATTTTTAGCTTCTTAAGTTTTGGAATATCGAGGAGTGAGTGAGAGAGAGTGAACCGGTTTTTATTTTTATTTATTAGGCTTTTAAATCACGGTTGAAACAAGCGGACTGATTGAACCGGTGTTTAGTTCAATTTCAATCATATTTCGGTTTTTTAAAAACTAATTTTGATCATTATTTCTTTATTATCTAAGTTTTTATTGTGCATGGCCGAGATGGAACGATTTTCGCCAATGGGAAATGAAACAAAAATTGAGATATTATTAAAGGTTTATCTTTTTGGTCATTAATATTTAATAAAAGGGTTCTGAATGAAATGTTTTCGGTGTCGGTCATGATTTAAATTAAATGAATTATTAAATTTTGATTTAAGTGGTTTAATCACCAGAAGTTCAACTGATTCGTTTTAATTTGTGAGCTAATTTGTTTTTATGATAGATTTTCAGTTCAACCAATAATATTGTAGCAAAATGAAAAAAGATCATTTATGGTGGTAGGTAGTGTTATTTATTGCACAAGTAATTGTTGGATGCAGCGACCTTTAGTTTTTGTTTTGTTTTATTTTATGATGCAACTAGCTTTAGTTTATTGTTATTGTTTTTGATAAATAGGTTGCTTATCTATAGTGATAGAGTTAGTATGACGAATGTATAAATTATTTGGTATTTTTAACATGTTTCAAAAAATTAGTTCATCAAACTAAAACAAAACCTAATCAATGTGGTTTTGGTTCAGTCTTTTTATAACATTGGCTTGCTACCAAACACAGAAACCGTCTACACATATTTTTCGGAGTAACTGTGAAACCATGTATTATTTTAACCTTTTTATCTAATTCCGGAGTGACAATTATGAAATCTTTCCCAATGCAATTTTAATCCCAAAAATAAGTAACAACGCTCTTATTGCATGTAGTCATTGATGCTTGGATTACATATGGAAAGCCACTTATAGGATTTGATTTTGCAGATGTCCAGACAGCTATTGCTGCCAAGGAGACATGATAGAGCAACTTATGATACCTCCACAACCCTCGGCTGGATGTGGAGCCTCAGCTGTTCCGGCAATCGGTGTCAATACAGATAAGTAATCATCATAACACTTATATTCCACGGGCCTCGATGCCGCAAATGACTCCCGGGATTACGCAAATGTCAGGCTAGGGTCGCGTACCACCACTAGCTTCGACTGTGCCATTAAGTTCTGGGGGTGTTCACTTAAAAGAATTTTAAAGATTCTGAAGGGTTTATAAAAAATTTCAAAAGTTTTGAAGGATCTAATTAAAACTTTTCAAAAGCTTAACTAAAATTTCTAAAAAATTTAAAAATTTTACTAGGCATAATAATAATGTTTTAACTAAAATATGGTATGCAGTCCAAGCAAGCTGAAATTTTTAAATGGATTGATTATGATACATAACAATATTATTACTACACTTAATTACATCAACCTTATCTCCCATTTTTCGTCCTGATAGAAACTTCTAAATCAGCAAAGGATCAAGTGGTCTTTTCTTTTTAAACCTCCAATAGAATAAAAGTTTATAACAAATGTGGTTCATCTACTACAGACAGGAAATCCAACACATTAAGTTCAAATAAAACATGACAGACCCAATGACACGGTACAATGATGCAGCTTTGAGTTAATAGTGTAGAAGATGGGAACACCCACAATTGCCAGTCCATCCTTAAAGCCCTTCCGTATATGAAAAAGCCTTTGAAGCTTCATCCATGGCAATTACAGCCACCACCTTATTTTTATATCTCCTCCGTTCCCAACTTTCATAGATCAATGGGTTCAGTCCGGTCTTGGATGGCTAGCCCCTCCGAGATGTCCGCGAGTGATTTGAGATTGCACTTGATCAAAGCTTCAACAAAGTAGCATGTCTCGTCTTGTGTGTTCCCTTCAGGGACATCCACCACAAAGGATTCGATCACTAATGTCCCCGGTCTTCCGTTGATGATCTCCGGATGGAGTGAAATGATTGAAGAGTAGTTCTGTATGAAATTTTTAAAAATTAAGGTCAAAGACATCAATCAGGGCCTTGCTTTTCATTTTACAACCGCTACCTTAAAAAGTTGAACTTCGTGACCATGACTTACCAACTAATGAACTTTTTGTGGGTAAAAATATCAAGTAGGCCTATGCAAGAAACCAGATCACATTGTACACAATTTACTCAAAAAATAGACAAATTAGTTATTGTATGTTAAATCAAATAGCAAATTGTTCCTTTCAGTCTAAAATTTCATCCATTTGTACTATTAAAAACTGACGTATAGCCAAATAATGACATGTGATGTGCCATGTACCCCTCATGTTGATATATAAAGACTAATTTTTAACTGTAAAAATGGATGAAATTTTTAACATAAAAGTCAGTTTGCTATTTGATCTAATATACAAAGATTAATTTACCCAATTTTTTTAGTAGTGGAGTAAAATACAATCTGACTCCTAATATAGGGCCTTCATGGTACTTTTACAACTTTTGTACCAAACATTCAAGAAAACAGATTTAACTGCAGAATCTTACTTCTTGGATTTTCAATATTGAAGGGAAAAAGATATTGTCCACAATTGAGTAACAAGAATACTTTCATGAATCTTAAGCTACAAGCAAACGCACTTAAATTGCTTTGTTTTAAGAACAAAAAGATTTTAAATGGAAGAGATAGATGATATCAAATGTAAATGGAGAAAAACAAAACGAATTTCTAGTTTTCTACCTTAAGTCTGTGATCACCACAAACAATCCTGATGCTGAGGATATGCTCATTATCATCAAGGAGTTCCAATCTTTCAGTACTTGTAGTAGCCGGAAGTCCCGACTTGACATAAACTTCTCTAAGACTTCCAATCTCGAGGTTTCCCTGTGCAATACACCTGCTGACAAAGGGTTTATACTTCTGAGGTTGGTCGAATCTCCTCACCAAAGACCAAACCTGTAAAATAAAAAGACAAAGCAATACAAGTTTCATAAAAGACTAGGCAAATCCTGGAAAAAGAAAAGAGATTCAACCAAGGTGATAGATTAAAAATTCGTAAAAATAAGAATCAAGCTCAACAGTTCTACCAACAAGCTACTAGTCTAGTCACAACTTGTATGCGGGTTCAAGTTTTGATCCCCGAAAAACCCCTTCCTCCACTTTGAATGTAATGTAAGCTTTGTTTGTACCAAGAAAAAAGCTCTACGGTTCCAGAGGAGGGCATTATTTCTACATTATCAAAATATCGACTTAGTTATCGATCTTTCCTCTTTCTTCGGCCATTGAATAAACCATTCATAAGGTGGGTGCAAAAATGGAGAAAGGAAAAGAAATAAAGATTTGGAACATATACTCACGTTATTCCCATTTCTAGGAAATTAAATAGCCAACAAGATAAGTTCCATTTAATTCAATTAGATCATACATAACTCATTGTTTCTATATAAAGAAATGGAGAAAACCATGGAAATGTGACCAAATCAAAAACTGTTTAAAAATTCAAATGAGCAAAACACCTTTAATGTAAGTTTTGAGTTGTTAAAGTGAATCAAAATGATCTCTGTCGATAAAAATTTCAATGTAAGACCTTCAAAATTAATCTTTTACTAGTTCAAAAATTATGCAAAATGTTTTTTTGTTAAACATAAACCAGCAAAACCAAATATAACGAATTCAATCAAAACATTCAAAGGTTTCTACTAAAGAAAACCACCATAGATCGAGATTAATCCTTGTGGAGGACCAAAAAAAAAGTCAAACACTGAAAAACAATCTCAATAAGCAAACATGCAAAATAATCACAAAAAAAAAAGGAGAAGTCTATGACGCTAACAAAAAGAGAAAGCACAATGAAATCTCTCAAATAGATCTAAATAGAAAAAAGAAAGAAAAAGAAAGTTACGAGAGGAACAGGAGCTTTGATGTGTTTAACAAGAGTTGAACTACACTGATTCTCTCCTATCTCATGCAGATGATGTCTCCTTATATACTCAGCCGCCGCAACCGCCGCCACACTACCGAATCCGTTGCTATGCCCATTCATTTTCCTCTCTTCTCCTTATTTACCATATAAAAAAAAAACTCGTTTTCCTCTTAGGAAACAGCAACAAACAACAAATAAACGCTCTAACTCGTCTCCTCCGACGGTAACCGGAGCTCCGATCATCAACCGGACTGAATCTCTCCGACGAAGCTTCTAGAAATCGTTTTAACACGGTTTATCTCAATAAAAAGAAAACCTTGTGAGTCACCGCAATAAAAAGAGAGAAGCTACGTTGCCTCTTCTACCTCTAAGCCTCTCTATCACCCATCTCATCACCTGAAATAATAATAAAATAAAAATCCAATTAAAAAGCTTCAATTTAAAATATATATATATATATATATTACTGGTTCAGCTCTTGGATTTGACATCCGGCTAAGGGTTTTATTATGAGAATTGCCATTCTTTGGAATTCTAGATTTATCTGATATTTATAAAAACAAAATTTCGCTTTGCCCTTTTAATTAACATTTTCGATTTAATAAATCATTGGTTAATTGGATCTTTGGTTTTAAAATGATAAAAATGGAGACTTTAATATTCGAATGGTTTTTTGGGAAAATGTCGGTTATTTATGGTCCATCCTCATTTATTTGTGTACCAAAAAGTCCTCATTTATTTAGGTCGTACTGCCAAAAAAATTATTAAATGTCATTTTTGACCTTCTTGCTTTATTTATTTTTGCTTTCACACTTCTGAAAAATTTGTGGAGGAAATTGACATTTTAACTTTAGCCCTTAATATTTATTTATATTTTTTTGTTTTTAATTATTTGATTAAAAATAAAATCTGCATTTTGTACCTAAAAATTGTTTGCTTTTAGAAATTTGTTACAATTATTATTATAAAATATTTAAAGAAAAATATAGCTAACGAATATCTTTTAATTTAATTTAATAATTATTAAATATTATAAAATACAAGTAGTAATAAAATAAAATTTTATTAGTGTCTAAAATATATATTATTATTAAAAATAAATCTGATTTATTCAACATTTTCTATCTTGATTGAAAATTTTCTTCATACCAATGTTGATTGATATGATATAGTATTTTAAGTTATTCTACAAAATACTATATTTATTAATATCTTTAGTTAATTTAAAATTTTCTTTGGAAACATAAAGTTAATTTATTATCATATACAAATAATTAAAATTGATATAATTATATGTTTGAAATGTATAGAACATAAATTCCAAATATAGATAAATATATATCTAACAAATTCATAAGTTTAAAAATAATTATAATTATTATATTTAAATTTACACATGCTTAATTAATAATTATAATAAAATTTCTAAAAAAATTTTCCAAGGATAAAACAATAAACAAATATTAGTGTAAATAAATATTAGATACAGTTATTGGAGTTTATATCATTGTTCCCCAAGTAAAGTGTTTCGTTGGACGATGTTCACGTTGAATTATATAATGCACCTATTGTAGTAGTGAGTATATGTAATCCCATAAAGGTTCTAATTTCTTGTGGACACTACAGGTTTGAGATATTATCGATTTCAATTTATTGTCAATTGTAATGATTGTCTCGTAACTAATTGTGATATCTTCTAGTTTAAAAAGGAGATAATATAAAAGAGTTAAATTTATCATGAACATTGAAACTGGGTAAACTCTTTATGTCCTAATCTCGCTTTATTCAACTTACCAATCATGTATTCAAACCACGGACTTATGGTTTTCTATATTGATTATGTACCATTTTGAGACAATGTGGACTTCACATTTATAATGTCACAATATTATTAATGATGAGTTTGGATGGACGACGTGTTTACTTGTGATTAGTGTAAAAATAATTATAATAATACTATAACATGAACTAAAAAGTAAGTTAAACGTACTGCACTTTACCTCACCATCCATCTAAATATATATACGTGGAAACGTTTAAGTTGTGCTGGATTTTCTTTCATACCTAAACTAATGAATATTTTTGAAATTGTTTGGAAAACTTCAGCAACGTGATCCAAAAACCAATTTTAAATTAATAAAATTTAAAGAATGTCTGAAGTATCGTTTAGCCATTAGTTTAACTTTTCACTTGCTCTAAAAGCCAATAAAATTTAATTAAAATTTCTTGAACTCATTTTCAATAACAGTAATATAATAATTTAAATTTTAGAAACAATATTATTAAAAGAGTTATGTCGAATTTTAAATATAAATTATAAAATGAATATAAAAATATCAATAATATTTAAAATTTTATATTCATACGTGTTTTTTAAATAAAAAGCAACTTACAATTCATATAAATTTTGATATATAAATAATCCATATTACAAATTTTAAAGTGTTAATATAATTATGTGGCATTAGCATTAATTTTGTATTCTATTACATTCTATCTTGTGTTTTAATTATTTTTTGAATCATATTTGTAGAGCCCAAATTTTGCCCGGGTCCAACAAATAGAGCCCAGCACACCAACCATCCAATTAGCACCCCACTAAACCGACCACTAACTCCTAAACTACCCCACTAACTCTATCACCCTACTTGCCACCATGGAAGAAGGCAATCACTTGTAAGATTTGGCTATAAAAGCCATTCAAAACTATTGTAAAAGGGAGTTTATTTGGAAATGAATCAAAGATCAAAGCAAAAGAAATTTCTTTGTCTATTCTCGTTTTAAGTTATTTGTTTGTTTATTGTTTTCCTTTCAATTTTATTTTGTTTTTTTACACGGAAGTAAAAATAAAGGGAAGAAGCTTACCCGTTTTAGAATTACCGAAAAAGGGTTTTTTTTTAGGTCCGGCTGCCGTGTACGGTGGCGCCGACGGTGGCTTGTGGGGGTCCAGTGACCGGAGCAAGGCCGGACCGATGGCCGAATTTAGAATGGAGGGGGAGAGTGTTATTTTTAAATATTGTTATTATTATTATATTTATTATATTATATTTATTTTATTATCATTACTATTATTTTATATATTTATTACCATTATTTATTTTTATTATTATTAATAACATATTGTTATTTTTATTATTTTATTATTATTATTGTTATTATTATCATGGTACCATATTAAATAGTTTTGTACTGTTATTACTACTATTATTATATTTTCATTCTATTTATTTATTTACTTAAAACCTTATATACCTTTATTTTATTTTATCATTTATTTATATCTTCTTATATAATATTTTTTCTCTATATTATTATTATTTTTATATTATTTTCATTTTATTAATATATTATTATTATTGTCTTCTATTTTGTTGTTGTTATTATTATTTTAATCGTTATTACTATGTTTATGGTTCTGTTAGCATTATTCTATTATTACTATTATTATCGTTAATTAATTTTATATTTTCATTACCTTATATATTTTCTTTTTATATTTGTTATGATCATTATTACTATTATTGTTTTATTATTATTTCTTACATACTTTCATCAACCTCATATATATATATATATATATATATATATTATTTTCTATTTTACCATTAAGATTATTATTAACGTATTATTTTTTATTAATGTATTATTATTATTTGCGTTATTAACTATGTTATTTTGTTATCATTTCTTTTGATTGTCTATGTTAGTTTTAAAATTGGTCTATCTTGTAGTTTTCGTGAATTTTTTTAATATTTGTGTTTTGTAATTTATTAGCGCGACATTTTACTCACAAATTATTGTTTAAAATAAAAATGCTTTTCGTTTAATTGTTGCTTTTTATTCGAAAGTTTTTTTCAAAATAAGGCAATATTCAATATTTGGCATCTTCGAGAAGATTGTGCCCTAACTTACTGGGTTCCAATTTTCCTCGTTGAATCTAAGTAACCGGGTACCCTTTTTCAATCAAAACGTATAAGTTTCAAATAAAAGCTTATTCTCAGGAATTCAATGTTTTGTGTCCTAACTCACTGGATATGACATTTTGTATTCGATATAAGGATTTCTAAAAAATAAGAAAGTTTTTCATGTTTGGAAATTCAAAAAATCGTGCCCAATCATGCTGGTTTTTGATTTTTCGTTCAACCGAATAACTGAATATCCTTTTGAAATTCTGTCCATGTTGTCTTAAATTAAAACGAGGCAATATTTTGTGTTTGAAAATTTGAGAAATCGTGCCCAATCGTGCTGGGTTTCGACTTACCGTTTGACTAGATAGCCAAATATCCTTTTCAAATTTTAAATGCATGAGTTTTAAAAATTATAAGATGATCTTGTACCGAGGGTTTGAAATGTTGTGTCCTATCGTGCTGGATATGATATTTTATTCCTTCTAGGCGAGAGAATTTTAATATCCAATTCAAGTTATCCAAACGTTTTAAAGGAATTGTATTTTAAAATTTTTTTCAAATTTTCAACATTAGGACATTAATTGATCAATACGGTACCAATTTTGGGCGTTGCGAGGATATTAATCCTTTCTCGCGTGTAACTGACTCCCGAATCCGTTTTCTAGTTTTTCGTAGATCAAAAATGTTATTTTAATAAACCAAAATGCTTTATTAAAATGATCGATCACAAGGTGACCCGATCACACCTAAACAAAAAGGATTGGTGGCGACTCCATTTTCGTTTTAAAATCGACCTCCGTTTTTTAAAATAAAAATGATTTCGACAATATTTATGCATGTATAAACTATAAAGAGGTCCATTTTTAACTATTTTACCTTCATGGAATTTATTAAAAGCATAAAGATTCAGATCAAAAATCAATAAAAGCTTTTCTTTTTTTTTTTTTTGGATTTTGACATATTTATTATTTGAATAAAATAAATAAAATTAAAACTATTTTTATCTGTTTATTTTGTAAAAGAATTAGTTGGATTTTTTTATGTAACTTCACCGAATAAATAATTTTCCCAAGAGAAGAAATCAAAAGTTTTTTTTTTAATCAAAAGCAATCAAAAGTTTCGTTTGACCTTTTTGGGAGGTTTTATGAAGGTTTCTTCACAAATTTAGAATTTAAATTTTGTATTTTTCTTTTTATATTTTAAAATTTAAGTCTAATTGTTAATACTGTTAAAATTATTTTATTAAATTCAATTTTATTATTATGTTATCTTTTAGTTACGTTACTACCGAGTGAGTTTTTATATATATATATATATTTCAAAATATCACACATACAAATTTAACAACAAAAATAGCAATTTTAATTGGAACTAAATTTTGAAATTTGAAAAATAAAAATCTAAATTTCTAGCAAAATGTATAAAAATTAAATTCTAAATTTATCAAGAGTATAAAATTTATAGCATATTTAACTTTTATAAATAATTTATGCTGATACTGTGAGATGATAAAAAATAATGGTCTTATTTGTTTGGCAATTGACTAATAGTTAATAGCAAAGGGTTGGTTTAACCAATTAATTAAATTGATTTTTATTTAAAAGTGTTTGGTAAAACTTAGCTGATAGCTAAAAATTAATATGTGTAAAATGACAAATAAAAGCATGAAAGATTTTATTGTTAAGTATTTATTTGTTTATAATACTTTAATATTTATTGGGTAGAATTATTGAAATAAAACACTATTATCAAGGAGTTAAAACATTTATTATGGAAACTAATTAGTGAATTTTTTAATATTTAAATAAACACAAGTAAATTGAAAATAAATTAAGAATACATAAATATTTAAGAAATAGATACATGTGACAAATGAGTAATTTTTGAACAAGTATGGTCGATATATCATTTTCATATATCTCATACCTAATTAGCCGTGAAAAAAGTTACCTATATTATTATTTTTTATTTTGGAAGTTTTAGTTCAACAAATTCCTTTAAACCTCTGTTTGTCAAACGCTAAAATTAAAAATATAACTATCTAATTAATCATTTTTATCCGAATTAACTAAAAAAGCCAAAATTCTATTTCTCAATTACTCTCATAATAAAAGCCATAATTGAGGTTATTAAAATGAATTGATTGACACTGATTGTACTTCGGGTTCAACTAACTCAAATTGTGGAGGATATTATATTATAATGCCATAATCAAATCATAATTGATCTCACTGCGTACGTATTGATTTTTTATGGATGATATGGGTTTGTCATCATCATCCACTGTTCATGCCCATCATCAAATCTTCATAACCCTCATCTCTTAAATCTTTAATAAATTTAAGGATTTTTTAAAGTCAATTACATCAAACGTAATAATTTATTACTAAAATTCTAATTAGTGAATAAATTTTAAAATATTTTGATTGAATTTTTAAATTAAAATATAATTTAAAATTTTTATTTTTCTTATTTTATCCTTCATGTTAGAATATTTCCTATATTTTTATTCAAGAGCTTTTCGCCTCATTAAGAGAATTTCGTCATGATTACTTCAAATCCAGTTATATTAATATTTTCAAATCTATAGACTAATCAACTCTAAAAATGACCACATTAAAATATATAAATTCAAACTATACCTTCAGTTGGATTTAGTTTGAATTTATCAAGAAGACAATCACGCAACAAAGGATCTCGCTAGAGTTTATATGTCATTCTTTACTTATAAATACTCTCACTTTCAAGAAGAGAAAATACAGAATATAAGATCAACTTTATAGCTCACATTCAGTTCAAACATTATCCCACTTTAAAAAAATCAACATTCTTAATGATTTTTTTATATAAACCACCATTATTTTTAATGACTTTTTACACCATTTAAAATGTGAATCTATCACCATTATCTTGATTCGGAGTTTCCCCTTTCTTCCTTCCCCAAGTCCCTTTTGATATAAGAACCATGAAGCAAGGAAGGACCTTGCAGAGAGGTGATTGTGTTGAATGTTAGGCATGGGTTGTGGTCACAAAGCAAATCTGAATTCTTGTGTTGCTCTTTAGATATTTA
The DNA here is from genome assembly GCF_025698485.1 of Gossypium arboreum. NCBI lineage: Eukaryota > Viridiplantae > Streptophyta > Magnoliopsida > Malvales > Malvaceae > Gossypium > Gossypium arboreum. The sequence continues at coordinate 117,638,778 of NC_069081.1, read as the reverse complement.
GGGTTTAGAAATTAGGGACCCTTCTAGACTATCTAAAGAATTGTCATTGCAGTAGACGACTATCTTTATAGTTTGGCTGTGCACATGATTCTCTCTTGTTGTTTTCATAGGTTTTTTGTTTGATTCATTTGTTGTTTTTTAGCGTGCTTTAGTTTAATTTATGCGATGTTTTCATTGTTAGGTTTCTTTATTTTCTTTATATTACTGTTTTCGACTCGCTACATATGCATTGTCTTTGTGCCCATAAATAAACTTTAAATCAATAATATATAAATAAAATTAGATCGATTAGATTAAGAATCAATCGAGATATCGGTTTGAAGAATAATATTGATTGAGTTGAATTACAATTCAATATTAACCGATATAACAAACAATTGAATAGATTAAACTAATTTTTTTATTTTTAATGTTCTTCATTTTATAATTTTTATAATCAAACCGATAGCGGACAAACTAATAATTTAATTGACTCAACTACCAATTCGATTCTAAAAAAAATTACTTTTTATTTACCAATCAAAAAATCCGATTTTTTTTTTTCATATTTCACCAAGCAATCAATTTTAGATTTGACATGGCTCTATTTTTAAACCCACCAAAATTGACATCAAAACTAACCCTAAATTGATAGAAAAATATATGATTAAAATAAACTTTAATTTAAACATTCAATCAAAATATTATAAAAATCACGATGAATTCAAAATTTAACCATTAATTTATTATACTCAATACACTTAATTATTTCTTAATTAAGTTTGCAACAAATCTATCACTTTCTTATAGTCTCTCTATTTTTGTCAAATAATACCAAAAAAAAAAAAAGAAAGAAAAAAATCATTTTCAGTTTATATCAAAACATGTCACTTTTCCATCTATGCTTTTAAACTCTCCCCATCCCACGGCTCCAATTATTCCATCACATGCTATCAGCATAATTTTCATAATATCAATGTTAGATTTTTTTTTTCGAATAAATTAAATAAACTAATAAAATTTCTTGGGTGCCAAATTTTTGACCAGATTCGTTGAATGTGGACGACTTTATGGATATGAGTTTGGGTTACTTTGAGACATTAAGATTATTGTCAAAAGAACAAAAAGCTGTTCAAAGTTTTTTTTTTAATTTTATGGATTACATAAAGACAATCCAAAAACATCTAGTGAGATTGTGCTGTAAATTTAATTTATTTTTGTCTAATTATAACATTGTCTGTTATGATTAGGACAAAGTTTGGTAAATTTACTATAAAAGTCTTTTACTATAAGTTAGTTTGTTTTTGTTTTTTTTTATTATTAAAAGATAATTTAGTTTATTTACGAGTAAATTAGTATTTTCTATTAAAAACTGGTGTGGTTAACGAAATAAACAAATAATTATATGTAATATGTTACGTGTACCTTATGCTGACTTACAAGAATCAGTTTTAACAATAAAATGAATGTAATTTTCAATAAAATTACATGTTTGCTCTTTGATCTAACATATAGTGATTAATTTATCTATTTTTGAATAAATGGAGCAAAATACAATCCGACTTCTAATATAGAAGCCTTCATAATACTTTTACTAATAAAGTTTATACAAACAAAAGATGATTTACTACCATGTTGTTGGTTTTTTTACGAGTTATTGTGAGATTCAAATTGGTTTTAAATTTTTATAATGTTTTAATTGAGTTTTAAAAGTGTCATCAAATTTTAGGGGATAATTTTTTAAGACATCGATTTGGTAATTTGATTCACATGTATTTTAAATATGCTTTACATTAGATTTAAGCTAGCATTTAACACTTAAACTAATAATAAAATAGATTAAATACTAATACATTAAAGACTCAATTAAAATATTTTAAAATTTAGAATTATATGATGAAATGAACCCTAAATAAATAAGCCATAACTTTATCATCCCTCAAAACACCTTCAAATTTGTGTATTGGGATTTCTACAATAATATGTAAAACCTCTTTTCTTTTTTAAAGAAAAAGATCAATTGACATAGGCAAATGGCAATGTTGTAGCTAAGGCATGTAGATATTGGCACTTGTCACATTATGGATTCCTTAATGTGGGGGATAATGCAGGGAATATATGCAAACATGGGGTACATTGAAAAAGTGAAAAAATAAAAAATAAAAAGTGAAAGTTCTAGCTTGTCTTCCACTTCTTCACTTATATCATATATTTCATCTGTTATTTATTTTTTTTATAATTAAAAAAAAATCCAATTTTTAGGTCAATTATAAACTTTTGGTGCAAAGTGATAGCCCTCACTATTTTTTTTTTCCTGCTAAAAAAGAACCAATAAAGTTATCAACTTTGTTACTTAATAATTGTTGTATTTAATACAAATATTAATTGATTGAAAATCCAATTAATATTTAGCAAGAAAAACATATATATGTGGGGAAGGCATATTCCACAGTTGAAATCATATGTATAATAATTAATTTGTGGCTAACATAAACCTCAAACAACAGGCAAATATTTAAGAACCATAGCTAGCAATAGCAATGACACCCTCACCTTGTTTTGGGAGGAGAACCTATGTTATCTATGCTTTTATTTTAAAGTAATCTAATTATGGTTTTGATTTGAGTTTTTAAACTATTAATATTAGATTAATTAGCTTAATTAATTCTATTTTAAAAATAATTTTGCTTAAGTTTGTCAAATTTTTATATATAATTTTACTTTGAATCAATTTAAGTGGTGATAATAAACAAAAAAGATTCACTTTGTTTAAGTCTGTCGAAATCTTCTTTATATATATTATATAGAGATATTCTTTCAATATATATACATAGATATGGGTATGGTGATTGTCATGTTGGCAGCACTTAAATCTCAGTGCATGTTTAAGGGTTGTCATTAAATAACATAATTCAATACTTCAAGATATTTATTCAATCAATAGAGATCTTTATATCCACTCCAATTTGATTACACCATTAATCACTTGCCCTAACGATGATTAAATATCTTGTTTGTCATTGGTTCCTGCAAATGCCGATGAATTAGCCATTAATTTCCAATAATAATAATAATAAACTAGTAATTTGAGTTTAAAGGAGTATGGAAAACGATACAAAGTATGATATGTAATAAAAAAAGTGAAATAAAAAAATTATTGAGCATAAATATGTTTAATATAGAGGGTAAAAGTATTATGAAGTTTCATATATTAGGAGTTAGATTAAATTTTGTTTATTTTACTTAAAGAAATAAGTAAATTAATTTATGTACATTAAATTAAAGAGCAAACTAGTCAATTTCAGTTAAAATTTCCATCCATTTTTACTTTTAAAAATTAGCATACTTGATGGAATAACCAGTCAATTACACCTGGCGTGCCACATGTAGCTCATGTCAATGTATATGGACCAATTTTTAATAATAAAAATGAATGAAAATTTTAACATAAGGACTTGTTTACCTTTTGATCTAATGTACAGAGATTAATTTACTCGTTTTTTAAGTAAATGGGGCAAAATACAATCTGACTCTTAATATAAGAGCCTTTATGGTAGGTAAATCTCTACTAAAAAAATTGGCAAATTAGTCCCTGTACTATCAAATAAAAAAGTAAATTGGTACTTTCTATTAAAAATTTCATCTCTTTGTACTGTTAAAAAATGGGCTCGGCTAACAGAATAACCAAATAGTGACACTTGACGTGCCATGTGTATCGTATGTTGACGTGCAGGGATCAATTTTTCATCGTAAAAGTGGATGAAATTTTTAACATAATGACCAATTTACTTTTTAATCTAACATATAAGATTAATTTACTTCTTTTTAAATAAATAAATTAAAATATAATCTAACTTTTAATATAAACCTTCCATGATAATTTTACCGCTGCCCTTACACCTTTTGAAAATCTTGAAAAATGACACAATGACATAAGCTATATATACAATGAACCAAAAAAATCAATTTCATTTTTCTTTTCCCACTTTTCCAATTAGAACTGAGAGATTCCCAGTGATAAGAGCATAAAGGTTCAAAGACAATGTTGGTTCATTGTTTTTTTCCTTACAGATTCTTATCTTTGACCAAGAACTACATATGTTCAATTACTTGAAATATTGTGTGTCAAAAAAAATCTATGGGGACTTAAGAAATTAAAAAAAAAATAATTAAAAATTTTTATAACAACAATTGCATACATTTGGAAGAATCCACTTCCATTTTTTATTTTGGGTTCATTGGTTGCCCACTTTCAAGTATATGGAATTGATGTGAGGTTTTGTTTTGGGTACATATGTCATTGATAGAGTTAAAAGCAATATGTATATATATATGCATATACTTTTCATGCCCCCCCTTTTAATACCACCTTATTGTTAATTAATTTACAGCTCCTTGGGGTTTTGCTACAACCCATACACACTATACATACCTGTGTATTTGTGTGTGTATATATATATTCACCAAATAGATAATAGATTGATGTTGGTTATTGGAGTAGGTAGCAACCATTTCATTTTTTATATTCATATTTTGTTTCAATATATAGGTTTGAGGCACTTCTTATTATCATCTATGGTGTTTTTGATGTATTAAATTAAAAATATATTGTTGAGTCATATTGAATTTCATTTTATTTAATTCAAAAATTAAGTACATTCGTTTCTATATGTTAAATTAAAGATTAAATTGATTCTTTCTGTTAAAATCTGACGTGGTTGATAGAATAACTAGAAAGCTACACATGAAGTGTTACATGTACCTCATGTTTTTGTATAGGAATCAATTTTTAACAATAGAGATCAGCGGAATGTTCAACGAAAGGATTCATTTTGCTATTTGGTATAATGTATAGGGACTAATTTACTCATTTTTTGAGTAGAGGATGCAAATGCAATCTAACTCCTAATATTTATCGATATATTATGTAATTATGTTTATTATTGATATCGATATCTTGGTAATAGTATTTTATTAAGAGTTTTGTGTTTAAGTCATTTATATATATATGTTTGATTTTATTTATTGTCATGTTTTAATTTTATATCATGTTGAGGTTGTTGTTATTGTAACAATTCAAAATGCTTCAATATATAAATATCCTTTGATTTTAAGATTTGAGAGGATGAAATTGTATATAAGAAAAAATCTCTGCAATAGTTGAAATATAGGGCTTAGTATAGGTCCATGCCCATCTTTTGCCTCACCATTTGTCTAAAGCCCAGCAGTTTCCTAAACCAAGATAAACTAGTCCACAACTTGAGAAGTTGTGTCTTGGATATAATTTATTTTATTTTCAAGAAAAATATTTATAGAAAAATATAAATTATAATAACATAACAAATTACTATTGTATATATTTTAACAGATTTATAAAGTTTATTTTTCTCATCTGTTTACAAAAGTTTGATTTCATATCAAACACAAAGATACAAGTAACCTAAAAATGAGTTAATTAATTCAAACATCCCTAAATTATAACCTTCATTTTAAATTGGTCTCTAATACATCCCTAAGATATCGATGTTATATCAATCATGTCCTTCCATTTATTAAAACTTTTAATTTAACCATTAAATTACACGTAAAATCTTATGTGACATGATTTAAAATAAAATTTTAAAGAAAAGTAAAAAGTTGTAGTATAACTTTTAAAATTAAAAACTAGAAATAAAATAAAACTGAAAAAATAGAGAATGAATGATAATTTCTGTACAAGCTTCAAAATCTAAAAACCAAGATTTTAAAATATTCATTATTTTCTTGAAATTTTCATTCTAAATCATGTCATTGAATAAAGGATTTTAGTAATGAAAGGACCTTATTGATATAAGGTCAATAATTTAAGGATGTAATTAGAATGTTTTAAAGTTTGAGGACCAATTTAAAATGAAAGGTCATAATCTGGGGATGTTTAGTACAATTAACAAAAAAAAATACCATTTCACATATAAATATAAATAGTTTAATTAATAATCCAACAAATGCCAAAAAAAAGTTAGAAACCTTGAAGGGTACAAATGACCATTATGGTCCAAACCAGTAATAATGTGAAGACTCTAAACTGCTTCACATTAAAAAACGAAAAAGGGACTTAACACAGAGCCTTGCTATTAAAAATGACAAACTGATCTATCATTTACAACACCTGAATGGAATTTACAACACCACTTTCAAAAAAAACCCCTAAAGTGATGTTTTACATCCATTCAGAGACCCTTTATTTCCCTGTTATTTCCATACATACATATATATATACTATATCATATATATGAAGGTGACATATAATGGCTGGTATGAGAGACAAAACCATTGATGAACTCTACTTGAAGAAATGAATCTCCGATTTCTTCCATTTAGCTAAACGTAATAAAAAAGCTAATACCTCGGACGGATCACGTAACGAGAGCCAAGCTATGGTGTCTTTTGGTATGGATGAAACTATTATGGGAAATCCTTCCCTTCTACTTGCTATTACCTGCAACACAAGTAACAGAAAAAGTATTCATACATAGAAAAGGAAATACTAATATGTATGTATGTATGTATGCACCTTGAATGCATCTTCATCGGTACGATCATCTCCGATATACAAAGGTAGAACATCTTTAGCATTACTGAATCCCAATGTATCGAGCAAATAATTCAGGGCGTCGCCTTTGTTCCATTCTATTGCTGGCCGGACTTCTAAAACCTATGATACAATGAACATTTAAGGTTTATGCCAACGATCGCCAAACAAAAATGGAACGTTTCGGTTTCCTACCATTTTACCCTCGGTGAGACAAAAGTTGGAGCGGTCTCGGACCAGATATTTCACTTTCTCCTTCAACAATTCGTGGTCCTATACATGGACATTCGAATTTAAGTGATGAAAAAACTACATAACGTATTTCGGGTCGGAGTTATATTCGAAAATTTATTCACCTTCGATGGAACTTGACGATAATGTACAGAGATACAAAACTTGTTATCTTCAATCCTAGCACCTTGTATTTCTCTAATGGTGTCTTCCAATTCTTTGGACATCTGTAATAAACAAATTAACTTTTGCACCTTTAATTGAAAAGCTTGAATGTAAATGAGAGAGAATTTATTAATTTACCTTTTGAATTTCAGGTAAAAATAATTTTGCAGGTTGAAATGCACCTTCATTCCCCTATAGAACCCCAAAAAAAATTTAAAATTTACTAAAAATTTTGATTTTTAAAACCCACATTTTGGTGACTTCAAAGAAAGGAGACAGACCTTTTTATCACAGGCCTTCACTGCTCTAGGTGGTGCCATTATATCCAAACCATGGCTCCCAGCATAATATACATTACTTAACTGTACAAATTCTTTAACCTGGATCAAACACCGATACCTTGTTATACAAGAAAACAACTCGATTCGGCTAAGTTGATCGGTTAATTTTTTGTTTTACCTTTTCTCGGCTACGACCGCTGATTATCGACGTCGGAAAATGCTTTGCAACTTCACTCACCGCCTTACGCATCTGACATTCAAAAATCATTAAACACATGAAGATTTATGTGAATCAAGGGCAATATTGATATTGAAGGGTACCTCAGCAGACATGAATGCCTTGTCGGGGTCATCAACGATAGGGGACAAGGTGCCGTCGTAATCTAAAAACACGACCATCTTTTTCCCTTTCGCTTCTTTCGTTATCGAATCGAACATGTTCAATGCAGAAGGATGTTTCGCCTAATAAAATAAAACACAAACAACCATATACACGCGAATAAGAACATGGCATGCAATGTAAAGTTCAATAAAAGATTACAGGACATATATTTACCAGCCATGAAGCATAGCCTGGAACATCATCAGGTATCAAAGAGCCGCCGTTGGTTCCGTCATTGTTGTCGTTGTAGTTGGTCGGACAGGAAAAAGGTTTCACTTTTTTCGGCCTGTTAGAATGTGTTATTTGGAATCCCATTGTGTGGTTAAACTTTGTCAACCTTCTCATCATCATCTAATTAATTATATATAGAGAAAAAAAACAGAGACCATTAATAAAAGAACAAATGGTTTAATCTAATTAAGAAAAAGATAATAGCTAAAATAAAAAATCATATCTAAAAAACTAAGATTATATGCCCAAATATTCAAACTTTTATTTTCCCAAAGCATAATTTATCTAAAATGAGAGTTTAATTAGTAAATATTCGTTAACAATAATATTATCATTAAAAGAAATATTTTTATTTTGACTTAAAAGGAAAACTTTATGTATCAAAAGAAAAAGGAAAACTTTAAATTTATTCCCATTATTAAATCACTCGATCGCTATATATGGGAAAAAGAAAATACTACATAAGAACACGTTTATCCAAAAATTTTGGGGGACAAAAAGGAAACAAAATATTCAAATTATCAAAAAGAAAAACTTTCTTAAAAACCCTAAATATATAATGGGTCTAATGAGAATTAAAAAAATGGTCCAAGACCAATGGGTCTCACAGTAGAGAATTGGATTAAGGAAACCTTTTTGAACCCAAACCCTAACTAAAATATTTAAAGATTTTAAAACTATTTATGCCATAAATTATATAAAATTTAAAATTATTCTTAAAATAATATTTATTGCTTCACACTTTTAATAACTTTATAACTGAATTAAAATTTAATTTATAAATTATAAAGTCAAAATCTTAAATATAATATAGCTTTATTAAATTAAATAAAAAATTTTCAATATTTCAATAAAATTAAATCCTTTTCTCTTTCTGAAAATTGCTACCAAACTTTGAAATGCAAATTTATATATATATATATATATATATATATATATATATATTTTCCCTAGCCCACTCTTATGGAAAAGGCTATATAAAATTTTAACAAGTGTTTTATAATGAAAAAACAATATAATGGCAATGGGGGACTTTCGCTTTCACAAAGGGAATTATGGTGTTTCTAACAAAGGTCCCTGTCGAATTGAAAACAAGAAGAAAACAAAAAGACAAAATGGTATTTGAGATTTTTTATCAGATAAGTTAGATTTGATGAGTCGACAACACTAGACATGGCATGATCCTGCCTGCAATTAAACTAATGGGGCTTTTGTCTCACTACAGTTTAACCATCACTGCTGATTCAGCCGATACCGACATCTGCTACTACAAGTTCAAACAAACAAACAAACAAACAAACAAAAAAAAAACCAAGTAAATTTGCTCTCTTTTTAATTACCTTCTACTCGAATTTATATAATGATTTTTCAAAATATAAATATTTATATATTATCGTATTTGTATGTTACACTCACTTTAAAAGCTATCCTGCACCACTTGTAAATCATTCTATAAATTGCTATGAAAACGGTCCTTTTCCTCTCATTATCATCTCTTTGGTCCCCATCTCCTAATACTATCATGTACCAAATGTAAACTATTTTATGGTCCTTCACTCTTTTTCACTTTGTTTATATCAAATATTTAAAAGTTGGTACAAGTATCTTTTATGTTCGTTTTGTGATTAACAGAGGTTAAGTTTTTTAGGATTCATGGTTGCTCGACTCAATAATATTATTTTTAAAGTTTAAATCTAAATTCTCGTTTTAAGAGTACACTCAAACCTATTACTATTATATAAAGAGTAAATTACACTCAATATTACTAAACTATTAGTATGTTTATGCTTTAATCATTCAAGTTTAAAAAGTTACAAAATAGTCACTAAACTATTCGAAAGTTTTCATTTAAGTTATCAAGTTGTTAAAATTATTATTATATGGTATTTTCTGTTCCCATCGTCAGCTCCAATTGAAAGCTCTCCTCCCCTTTTTATTCTACAATTTAATTTTTTTTTTCATAAAACAGTTTTAAGCATCACTAAATTGCAAATCAAAATTCAAACAAATTTATTCTCCAATCTCTAACGTTGACTAATAGATGAACTTGAATCTAAGACATATTTTTTTACTTGTTGATAGGTACTAATGTACCGTACTAATTATCAAATTATCTTAAAGTCCACTAAATAAATTTAATAAAAAAATTTAATAACCTAAAATCTTAAATAAAACTATCAAATTTTTGTAATTTTTTTGAAAAGTGCAGTTCACCCATATATATAAAATATATTCTTTTTTGTTATTGATTAATAAAACTGGGTTGTCAGAGTCGTCGTGCAGTTCCGACTAACTCCCCCAATAAACAAAAAGCTCCTTAACATGGCACGTTCACAGAAGACACGTGTATCCAATGCATACATGAATTGACATCTTATTACTTTTATTAATTTTATATATAGCTAAGGTGACTTTTTTGAACCTATACCAAGTGTGTGAACAGAGGAAATAACATGAAACATAATAATTTAATTTGTACGAAAGACAGGTAGATTTCACGTGTCCATGAGGTAACCGCCTGATTGACTCACACCTGCACATATTTGGAGTTTAAGGCCGACACGTCCAAGTACACGGTTTAGTTTAGGGTAACATAATTAAAAAATAAGTAAACTCCACCGTAATTAAATTATTAGTAATTATTTAATTTAAAAAAATTATTAAATAATTATTAAGTTATTCAAAAAATTTTTATTTAAGTCGTTAGAATTTTAAGTGTTTTTTTTTAGGTCTAGCTAGTAAACCTTAAACAACGTTTCGATAATCAGTACAATGGATCAAATAAACGTTCGTAAGTAGAATAATATATTTTAGATCTAAATCGATCTGATAGTCAGTGTTGGAGATCAGAAAAAAAATTTGTTTTGATTTTGATTCGTATATTCATCATGTTCAAAACTGTTACATGAAAAAAATTAAACTGTGGAAGAAAATGTCAATGAGAGCTTTCAATTGGTACAAATGATGCAAATTGAGAAGGTCATACAATAACTGTTTTAACAACTTAATTACTTAAATAAAAACTTTTGAATAGTTCAATGACCATTTAGTAACTTTTTGAAGTTAAGTGACTAAAACATAAATTTACCAATAACTTAGTATCCTTAAGTAGAATTTGCCTTTAAAAAATTGAGGAAAAAAAAACTCAAATAAAAAAATTAGCCCTCAAATGTTATCAATTTATTATTAATTCCGTCGCATTTAACCCAAAACATAACATCGACCGATACAAATGCAATAGACGAATAAAATAATAATTTAAGTACCACATCTAATAAAAAAGTAATTTAGGTACCTAAATGAAATACAACATAATTTGAGGTCAAATTTAAGAAAAAAAAAAAAGTCTTGAGGAAGCAGACAATAGGGAAAAGGACGAGAAATATGGGTCCAAAGAAACTGCCTGGAACTGAAGTTTGAATGATTAACTATTATTTTATTAACTTGGTATATATATATAGACGGGTGCATGGCCATGGTAGTGACACATTAGCTCACTTTATGACTTGTGTTTCAAGTTAATTATCTCATTCACTTACCTACTCATTTATATGCATGGTCTTAGACCACCTAAATCACCATCAATTTGGTCGGATGGTACCATCAAAATTATTTTTTAACATTTCAATCCTTCAAACCTAATGAAATAAAAATATATAATATAACCATCAAATTACAAATTTGATTTCACTATACCACTTTGACACTCATTTTAATTCTTACCCTTTTTTATAGGTTTATTATTTTTTTATGTTTGACTAAAAAAACAAAATACAATCCTATATATATATATGCTGAATTTTTAAAATATTTAATTAATTTGGGCATGAAAACAATTTATATATTTTTTGTTCATGTGAACATGCATAGGAAAGAGAGAATTATGCATGAGATTTTTCAAAACCCATATGGGTCAATAAGAATAAGTAAGACTTAAGTCCTGTAATTTTCTATTTCGTTGCTTTTTTTACTTTAGAGTGATTTAAGGAGAAAAACAAAGAATTACATGGTAAACAATTGTCTCGTTTTGAAAAATAAACTAAATTAATTAACCTCTCATACCAATTCATAATTCTCAATCTCATATATTTTATATTAATAATAATATTTATACCAATAAATTTAATATTGAAAGGATAATTTTTATTTAAAATTTTAGTTAAAAAGATGGGAGTATGTTATTACACAAGGTTAAACATTTTTTGAATTTTTCGATGTGTGTAGAAATACAGACAAAATAAAGGGTCGCTTTACTATCAGAACATACCACTAACCGTTTTCAGGTATAAGTCGTTTCTTTGAAAAGTGCCTTTGTGTGGGCCGTGGCATTTACCGCCTACCCTTTTTGCCTTTACCCCACCTCCAATTTTTTTATTATATAAAATTACGAGAACCTTTTAAAACTAGTCGGTGGAACCTACAATCTCAACCCTCCACGTGGCAAATATTAGTTTTAATTACCACGTGTCGATCTCTTCTACACCAGATTAAAAAACCATGTGGTCGAGCCTGGTTTTGTGGTTATAGTTTTGGGTCCTACAACAGACACGTGTACGGGTCAGATCAGTTCGTTTTCATTCTTTGACTTGGAAAAAAAGAGAGAATTTTACGAATTTGTACTTAGAAACTAAAAACCACGACCTACATGGCGCGTGAGAAGCAAACACCGGCAATAAAACGCGCGACCAGTCGCGTGCATAACAGGGGAATCCTAAGGAGGTGTTTCAATACCAAGAAACGAACACTAACCGTTCTTTTTTTAATTTTCGGCTAAATTGTTCTTAAATTTTATTACTTTAAACGTTTAAATAAACAAACACTTCAATGCTAAAATTCAAAATAACGAACAAAAAAAAAAACATTGCAATATAAATATATTATCTGCAGAGAAAAATAGGAATTTAAAAAACGAAGAAAATGCTTACCAAAAGTTGAGCTGTTTTTTTTCTCGAGAAAATTGTGTGAAAACCTGGGAATCAACGAAGCAGGAAAATGAAGAGAGGAAAGTGTGTGTGTGTGTGTGTGTTGTGAAGTTAAATAAGGGGCAAAAGGAAATAAAGGAAAAGAGGTGGAAGGGGGAACGAAGAAGGGTTTTAATTTATAGAAAAAAGGAGAGAGAAGGGTTTAAGGGAAACTTCATTTTTAAATTATTTTCTTTTTTGGAAGTTTGCAAAAAGGTCAGGTAATTTACTCCTTCCACCATTAAAACTTCCTAGAATTTTACCATATTTGATGTTTTCTGGGGTCGCTTCGGTTTCACCAATTTTTTAAAATTTTGTTAATTATGCCTGAATTTATAATTTTTGGACTTTGATATTTTAGTCTCTCACTGAATTTTAAATTTCATTCTTTCCAAAATATTATGTTTTAGACATATTTCTACATGTTTAATATCATGTAATATAGTTTATTATTTCCACGTACAACAAACAAAAAAATTAGATGATTTTACTTAATTGTGCTGAACTAAAAATGATTAATTTAGAGAACAAAATTATATTTTCAACTTCTGTGTAGTATGAGATTAATAGTAGAATTTAACATAACGAATTTAACTGTAATTGTATGGGTAAAGATTAAGATTTCAAATTTTAAAAAAAATATAGAGTCTCGATTAGCGTGTAGAGACTAAATCCTAACTTATGTATAGTGCATAGGCTAGAAGTAGAATTTGACCTTTCTTTTCTTTTAGGTTAAATTTTGAATTTCACCCATCTATTTTATGAAGGGGGAGGAGATAATCCTTTTTATTTTGATTTATCAAAATTCAACCTTCATTATTTTCGTTAATTCCATAAGTATAAATAGTTGGATTGTTGATTTAGATCAACAATTTGTCTATATAATTTAACAATGTTTTCTAATTAGACTAAGTTTTTAATTTTTTTATTAAGTTTTGATAAATAAAAGGGATGGCATTGGAAATGAGACATTTTCTAAACTCTAATCTACAATCAATTATTTTAGTAATTATTGGAGTATGGCATATTTACTATATAAGTGAAAAAAAAAAGACATGTAAAAATATATTTCATAAAAATACATAAATATTAAATGAATTTTTTAAAATGATAAAGTCGAGATTGTTGAAACCATAGTGATTTAAATTCAAATCCAATTATGTATAGGCATTTTATAGTTTTTTTTATGGAAATATTTAAAATTAAAAGAAGTATCATAATAATATTTACTATTTGCTTTGTAAATATGGAAGTATTAAGTCATTTCTAATTGAATTTGTGTCTGATTAACACGTAAGGTTAACTTGTTAGACACATTAGATGTAATATAGACAAAACTATACTTGAATAATAACATTTCGGGTTTAATTAGCTTCTTTTATTTGGTTCAATTGTGATTCAAATAATATTCTATTTATTTGATTTGATTTTTTTATCAAACTAAATCCCATTATTTATTTATTTAAATATTCAATTTTGTAATACTTGTTAAGTAAAAAATTAAAATATATTTATATTTATATTTACATTGATTTGAATTATTTAATTTAGTTGGTGTTAAAAGTTAATTCATTATTTGAGAAAAATCTCAACATGTCATTTATTTTTATATAATATTCTTATTAAGATTTTTTAAATATTAATATTATTATAAGTTCGATCATATCGACTCTTTGTGAGACAATATCTAGAACCATCCATAACCCCTCCGAAACCTATAAATAGGAGAAAAATACGTTTTAGCGCACTCAGACCCACCTCCTGCTGCATTACCAACAATATTCATACCAATCAAGCTATAGACTTTCTAAAAGTATACATATATATTTAATTAACAAAAATATTTATTTCAAAGATTTAGAAAAATTGACCCTAAGACACTTCTCTAAAAACACTACCTACTTGAATTAACCATTTAAGTATTTTGACTAACAAAATTACCTAATCAAATAACTTTTCAACGTTGAAAAATATTCTACTTTTCAAAATATGATATATGTGTTAATTCATATTCAAGATTTAATATTTTTATTATAATACTTTTGACTTAGTTTAATATCTTGAGTCAAAACACCAACTCAATTAATTTTTAAAATTATAACTAAAAATAAATGAAAGTATTTATGATTTTTAAATTTCATAATATCACTAAAATAACCATTTAATTAAAAACTCTTTTTATTTTAGGTTTTAATTTAGCTATATAATTATTTTTAAAATAATTAAAAATTACGAGGATGAATTATAGTACTATACAAAAATCCTTTTTTCATTCTTTACGAAAATTAATTAATAAAATTTTGAAATTTTGATATAATTCAATTTTAACGATATTTAGTTTAACTTTTAGAAAAATTATTAGATTATGACACAAATATAATATTTGTGAAAACAATTTATGTAATAAATATATTTTATAAAAATATGCTTAAAATAAATTAAACTTTGATTAAAATGATAAAATTAAGATATTAAAATTATGATGCCTTAAATTTAAATTTTATGTATTTTTAAAATTTTTATATAAAATGTAAAAAAATCTCTTATAGTAATATTTTTTACTTAGTGAATAGAATTGGTTATTGATAATTAATCAATTGAATTGAGACTTGATTAATAAGTGATATCAACTCAGTCAAATACTTTCGATAGAATTAAGGTTAAATAACTTTTGGAGGCATGAACTTGACAACTACCTCCACATTGGGGTATAAACCTTTCATAAGTTATAATAGAAGTGTCTCTTTATTTGGATGAGTTGTTCCCATATCAATGTTTTCACATATATTTTCATTCAAGATCCTCACTTTTCCATAATATTGAAGTGTGCTACGTATATTATCGTTGTCGACAACAATTTTCTTTTGTCAACTCCATCATATTTAATTATGACATAACTGATTGGGATATCCTATTATATTCATAATTTCAAGCACTTGAATCTCTTTTGGGGTTTTATAGAAAATTATGTTTTGGGTCTCTTCATAAGTACTCGTCTCCTTCAGCATGTGACCATCTTCATTTCTTTCTCCTTTCTTTCAAGAAGTTTTCGTTTTATGGAATCAATTTGTTTACCATGCTCCTAGCATGCTCAAGACTTATTTTTGTCACGTTGTTCTTCTGGGACATATAATTATTTGGAGCATTTTAGTTGGTATATGTATTAGCTAGTATATGCAATCTCTAAATGCCATCACTAAACATGTCTGGCAAATAATTTTACCCCCCCAAACTTTATGCATATAATAATTTTCTGAACTTCATACTTGATGATTATCTTATTGCGTTATGGTGAATCATAAAATAGATATTCCACATCCAAATATTCTCAGATGAAATCTATTAGTTTATAAATGAAAGCCAATTCTCACAAGACAAATATTTCTTACATGTTGGCTTGATGCAAATAAAATTACATGCTTATTGTAAAGCTATTCTTACTTAATGGTTAAGCAATTAAATGGAGGCATAGTTTTACTAACCATTAAGCATAACATATATAAGCATAACATATATAAGCAAGACAACTTAATATTATCACAGCTAAAACTATGGAAATCAATTTTGGGATATAATGAATCAACGTTATTAGCACAAATTGCATACTATAGAGATTTACATAGTCAAATTATTTCAGGAAATAATAACGCAAACTTCAGGTTACACACATGTGATACATAAGCTCATATATTATTTGGTTATCATCTAAAAATGTAACTGACCTCTAACTTTAGTTGGTGTTAATTCAATTTTTTCTCCAAAGAACTAGTATTTATGATAATTATTAAAATATAACTTCCAATTCTTCAATAAAATCATATAAATTTTCATTAAATTATTTTGCTTTATCATTGACTCGGGATTGTCTAACCGATCATACCAACACTATGAACTTCTTTTCACTATCTCATATGTCAATCATACAAGTCTAATGTATTTCTTCAGGGACATATATAATACAAATACATGATTGTAATTGTAGAAGCCCAAATTGCCCGGGCCCGATTTCATCAAAACCCAACCAAACCTCTAAACCCACTAAAACCCTTAACTCATGACCCAATTACATCTACCCAAACCCATTACAAAACCTAAACATTAAACCCAATTCAAAAGCCCATTAAGCCCCCCAAAAAAACCTAACCCAAAAAAAAAAAAAAAAAAAAAAGAAAAACCTAACCAAAAAAAAAAAAAAAAAACCTAACCAAAAATAAATAAATAAAAAAACCTAGCCACCTAACCACTTTCCCACTTGCCCCATTTTTCCTTCCATTGTCTACCACCACCACCTACAAAATAGAAAAAAAAAAAAATAGAAAATCATGTAAAAGATGGCTATAAAAAGCCATTCAAAAATCATGTAAAAGAGGAAGAGGGAATTTTGATTAATACAAAGAATTTATCTTCAAAAAATACCTAAAGGTGATTTTATCTTCTTTATTATTTTACTCTTATTTTTATTTTTTATTTTTTTTTCTTTTTTTCGAATCTATTAATCTATATATATACATCATAATAAAAAATATAATAAATATATATATACAAAACAAATATAAAAAATTACATTTTTCGCCATCAGACGCTTGGTGGTGTGGCGCCAACGACGGACGGACGGCCGACAGTCGACCATTGACGCCCTTGGCGGATTCCCTTCCCCTCCCTTCTCTCTTCCCTCTCTTCTTTTTTCATTTATTTTTCAGATTTATCTTAGATTTCATATTATTTTGCTATTTAATTTAGCTTTAAATATTAACCATGTTATATATGTAATATTGTTATCACTATTATTTTTATATATTGTTATTATTATATTATATTTAGCTATATATATATATTTTCTTTATGTTCCGTTTCTTACTATTGTATGCATATATATCTATTATTATATTTATTATTAATATTGTTAGCATTAGTACTTTTATTCAATGTGTTTGTAGATATACATGTACATATTAATAGTTTTTATCATATGTGTATATTGTATATATTATATTTATATTATATATATATTCTTAATGTTATTAGTTGTATACTTCTTATATATTTCCATGTATATATTTTATATTGTCTCATGTACATACTCAAATACTATTATATATATATGTATTTTAATACTATATCATGTATATATTATTATATTTATTTTATCCCTATTATATTTATTATTAATATTAGTACACATATTTTATTATAGGAGTATATATATTCTTTTCTTTATATAGTATTATTTTCATATATCGTTATATTTATTATTATATTTATCATTTTTCTCTAATGTTACTTACTATTTTATTTTAAATTATTATGTATTATTTGGTATATATCGTCTTTTATTATTACTCTTATTATCATTATTAGTACATGTCCATTATATATGTAGATATTTTAATACATATAAGTACATATTCATGTAGTGTCGTTAGCATATATATATATATAAAATATATTTTTCTGTTATTAATATTTCTAATATATGTTGTATATTTTCATTTTGGTATGTCATGTATATATATATGTATATGTATGTTTTATGTATATATTGTTATTTTCTATTGTCATTATGAATATATTATTTTTCTTATTATATTGGTAGTACATCATTTCTATTTTTTGTAAATATTAATATTGTTGTTTTAATATTCTCGCTTTTAACATTTCATTATTAATTGCATCGTTGTTTTGTATTATTTACAATTCTTATTTTAAATAATGTTTTACTCATAATTTTAATTTCAATAAATAAGGCAACATGCCGATTTAATATTAAGTCATTGATTTCATCGCTATGTTGGGTGAATATCAATCGACTCGTGTTAAAACGGTACGTCCTTCTCAAAAGAAAACGAAACTTGAAATTTCTCGTGTTTTGATCGGATCACGATTCAATGTTACTTTGAACTTGCAATTTTGAAAATTAAGACAATACTTGTTTAATAAGATACCAATTTTGGGCGTCGCGAGGGTGCTAATACCTTCCTCGCAGAATCGACTCGAACCCAACTTTACTTTGGCTTTTGACGAGACCTAAATTCGCCTTCATTTTTGCGCAAGAATAAGTTTTCTTTTCTAAAAGGATGATTTATTAGGTGTCCGGTCACACCTGGAAAAAGATCGGTGGCGACTCCTTTTTAATAAAATCGAAAGTTGGTTTTCAAATGTTTAATAAATCACCACAATTAGCGACCAAGCGAAACTAAATTTTTTTACGTCGCTACAGTAATCATTTTATCATATGACATTAATGAAAATTTATTTTAAATAATATACACTTTTGCACTTCTTTTCAACATGAATGATAAAAATTTCGATCTTCAAAAGCTCTATTATTTATATAAAATTAAATTGAATAGGTATAGATAAAACATATATTAAACATAACAAATAATAAATTCATGTTACTAATAAATCAGTGTGGTTAGATAATATTTTTTATATATACCATAACACAACAAAATGCAAAATATTATAACACAACAAAAAGCAAAATATTATAAGATTTGATTAAAGTAACTTGACACTATAAAGGTTTAAACATAAGCATTTTCTAACATTCACCTCAATCATGAAACTATTCAGACAGAGAGGATATCTCAAAGTTCATGACATGTAAGTATTTTTATTCTCATTTCGCAATAATCATATATCTTAATAAAAATAAAAATTAAACCAATCAATTCTATTAAAAATAAACCAATAAAAAATAAAAACATTTATCTGCACATAAAAATCCCAATAACTAAATGAGCAAAGAATTTTATAAATTCATAGAGTTACGGATAAAGAATTATATAAATTGGATTTCTTAATAGAAATCAAATCAAATTTCAAAATAAGTTGATTAGACGGATTTAGGGTTACCATGGATGAGAAGTAGTGATTATAAGCATCCTTTTGTAATGAAGAGAAAGAGATCATCCTCAAGCAAATATCAAGTAGAAATTGATTTTAATGATTATTAAATCAAACAATTAAATTTCAATATTTGGATCCCAATAAAATTTTGACACAAACTAAGAACATATTATTCATCCTTGTATGGATGGTCAACTTTAGCAACATATTGAAAATTTTCATATTTTGTCGAAGAATTATCCTCAATTTCATCATTTTGGGATAACGAAATTCGTCTTAATATTGTTTCCCCTTTTTTTTAATGGATGCTTTGATAAAATTTTACTAGATGCTTAAACATAAGACAAGTACATGACCAATGCATTTTCATACCACATTGGTAGCATGAACTTTTAATAACCTTAGAATATTTTGACCACCATTTTCTTAATTTTCCTTATTATTCTTTTTCTAGTGATTAAAAGTACAACTATTATAACAACCATGGTAACATGTATTAATATGTCTCCAACCACATTTTTAATTACAACGATAACCACGATCTCTATATTTTGATTTTTCATAATTGTTATGTATTGCCACATTCACTTTAGAGAATGAAGAAATTTTCACTAGAAGGCATGAGATCGTTTTTAAAATATTTTTTAAAGCCTTTTTCACAATATTGCTACTACAGGGGCACATAAAATATTCCAATCACAACAAGCTTTAGATAGTATTGTCATTTTCTAATGGTTGAATCATTCTTTCAAATTATTACGTAATTCATGAGTCAAAAGAATCTTTTGCAATTAAATATTCCACTTTTAATCTTTTATGTAGATAATGTTGGACAGTAACAATAGTTTTTGCGTTGTCTATATAAAAATTCAAATTCGTTTATACTCACAAATCATGTGTGGCTTGATTAGAAATAATCTAATAGGCAACATAATTATCATATTAATGACATATGTTATGAAAGATATACAGATTTATATATTATATATTTTAAGGTCGTTAAGTTTTTAATTTGTTTACCTTATAAAATTTTGAGATAATAATAATAATAAAAGTAAGTAAAGTACATTTTGTGAAGGAAAATTGCAACATAAACCCACTCCATTTTTCTATATAATTTTAAATGGTATTTTGCTAATTATATTTTTATAATAAGTCATTTTATTTTGCTTATATTTAATAATTCAACTTACAATTTGACATATTAGGTTATTGTAAATTTTAAAAGGGTTTAAAAAATCTTTTAAAGTTTATCACTATTTTACAAATTAAATATACTATTAAAATTGAAATAGATACCTAAAGATTCAAATAATGTCACAAAAATTATTTAGTTGTCACAATATTTAAATTTAATTAAAATTTATATCCACTAATTAATAATTAAAATTAAGTTTAAAACTATATGAAAGTATTATCTACTATTATAATATTTATATTTCAAAAATAATTTTAATTTTTATTTATTTAAATTCAATCTAATATCAATTATCATATTTTTAAAATTAAACTTATATATTATTTTATTTTAATTTCATAACCATATTATTAACGAAATGTTAAACATTTATGAAAATTTTAATAAATATTTAAATGTAATTTAATTAATACAGATAAAGAAAACTAATGATATTATAATATACAAACCGCATCAATAAAAGTTTAATTATGTTCAAGAGGGAAGTAAGAAATATTTTCTTTGGGTATGACCAGATTTGAATTATGAATTTTTTAGAAAACTAAAATGAAATTTTATTGTTATATTAATGTAAAAATTTTCAAAATGTTAAAGATTAAACTATATTCTTCTATTTTTGCATAAAATAAAATTGAATCTTAAATTTTAAGGATTAAAATGTAATTATCATTAAATTGACATAAATTTTTTTCAAAATTTTATAAAATTTAAAAGAATCTGAAAACAAATTTCCATTTGAGAGAGGGAGGCCTTACCTCCTAGTGTCGCTTGCGATATTGTTGACAAGACTTAATCTCTTAAATTTGAGTAATATCGCATGAAATTATATGTGGATTCAATTTAATGTTTATAATAATTGATTTTAATCGAGTTATTATATTTTAGTTATAACTTAATATATATATATATATATATATATATATATATATATATATATAAAAGTTAACCAAGGGCAAAGTCGAAATTTTTTTAAGAGGGCGGATGAAATTTTAATTTTTTATAGTTTATATCTTTATAATTTGTAAAGGGTTAAATCAATTTTTATAATTTTAGGGGGGCCAAAGTGAAATTTTACCTTTACTAATTTAAATTTTTTAAAAATTAAGGGCCTAAAATGTAATTTTACATTTTAAGAATGTCTGCCCATGCCAGCCCAGGCTACTCCCGACGTTAATCGCATTATAATAATAGTACTTGACAAGTATTTTATAAGGATATAATAAATTATTAAAAAATGTATATTAAAAAAAGACATATGTCAAATTTTTAATGTTGTTTATGAAATAAAAATAAATATACTTGCCAATGTACCAAATATTCACCAATATTTAAAATATAAAATTATATTAATATTGATATATTATAAAAAAATATTTTAAAATTATTTCATTTAATGTTAAAATTTACTCTAAGTTCCTATACTCTTTGTAAATTTGGAATTTAGTATTTCTACTATTATTTCACAAATTTTAGTCTCAGATACTTATCAAATTTTAATTTCACGTCAAATTGCTAACACCACCTAAAATTCATCTATCAAATTCACTAGTGTGATATTTAGAAATTAAAAATACCTATTTCAGTAGCCATGTAACTAAAATTAACGTTGTAATGAGCCCCAATTTAATAGAAATACTTTAATGATATTAACAATTGAACTTACATTTATTAAAATAAAAATAGAGGAGTTAAATTCTAAATATACAAAAGATATAGAGACTTAAAAGCATATTTTCACAATCATATAAATTCAAATCAAACAACCTCTACACATGTGAATAGATTCATCCAAAATTAATGTCAACTGAATATTTAAATACAATTTCTTTTTATTATTTCGATTAATTTATTCAAAGTAATCATAAATGAAAAAAAATCTAAAAGAATATTGTGTTGGTGGAAATTCCATTAATTTGGTCTATGAAAGGAATTTACCTATGAAACTTCCTTTGGTATGATTTTTTAAAAGGAAACATTAATGGTCTTCGTTCCCCAATTAATGAGGAAAAGAAATTTGGTCTTAAGACTCTCCTTCAATTGTCGGCAGAGTCTTATGCATTGATGTCAACATTCACCATATGTCACGTATTTAGCTTCAATAATAATTTAATATTATTTTAAAATAATTTTATACAAGAGGACGTGAATTTGAGTGTTTTAAAATGTATTATCTTTCTATTTATGTCAAAAAGGATAAATATGATCATAACCTATAATAAAATTATTTAAATATATATATAATTTATTTGTTCACATATTTGTATCCCGATCAATGTAATGTATGAACTTTTTTCGGATTTGTTTTGGTTAGTTAACTTGAATTGAATTAATTGTTGAACTAATTATTCCGTTCAGTAGTTTATATTGATTGATTCTATCAAAACTATATAAATGTTACGAATAACTTCTTAAAGGTTTAACACTAGTTTTGCCTTTTGTTTTATATTGAAATTTTACTTTATTCCTTTTACTATTTTTTCAATATTTATTCTTGTTTACTTTCATTTTGTTCATAACTTTAGCTCATTAGACATTAGATATCTCTGTTTAAAAGAAAATTCATACGGCCATTTAAGCTAATCAAATGTGAACATTTAGAGAGCTAAAGGGAGAATTTGACTATATTACAAAAGTCAATGTGAGAATTTCATTATGGTACTAAGAATTTCACAATATGAACCGTGCATGGGTTTACACAATGTTGGACTTTAAGCCCACCATTGACCCCTTGGAACCAACCTAGTCCTTTGGAGAGGTTTGTACAGAGTGTCCTTGTTAGCGCTAGTTAATTTGTCGCTCTTTCTCCCTCGGTGAAATTGAGAGGTCTCCCGAATTCCGTTTGTGTCTCTTGATAACCCCCTCCGCTAGGTTGATTCAAACTAAATATTGGGAAATCCAGATAAGGTGGGTGTAGGGCCATAATTCATGATCATTATAGAAATTAGGTTATTGGATCGCACTATTATGTCCCTAGAGCAACTAGTGTTAAAGCGGAACTGTGGGCATTGTGAGATGACCTCACCTTAGCTTTGAGACCTTAGTATCTTGAATATTGAAATAGAAGTTGATGCGACTACTGTGATTCTAATTATAACATTTTGTTATCTCCTTTAATTAATGAATCCAAGACACTCCTCTAGTTTATGAGCTTTAGTTTGTTGATGCATATCTTCCTGAGAAAGAAGCAAATGTGCGAATGCACTTGCTCGCTTGGGAAGTAATTTTCAACCTTCTTCTCCTTCAGATTTTATTTCTTTTAATGACTTGTTTTGTATTTACTTTAATTCCCTTGATTCCTTAAATCGTCTTCTCTAAAATGATGCATAGGTAACAGTTATGTATTAGACTCTATTTTTAACTTTTATTAAAATCATTTTTATTCGACCAAAAGATTCTTATACTGTTAAGAAAATAGAATAAAATCAAAATTCTAACATAATTAACACTTACTGTTTAACAAATGACATGAATTTTCTACAAAATTTATAATTCAACTCTAAATAAATTATTTTATTTATAAAATCATAAAAATAGTTTTTTATGTTTTAACTTTATATATTTTAAAATTTTAATTTAAGTGATGATATGATTAATGTCAAAATACCATGTCAACTCAAGATATCTCCATCCTTTTTCTTTTGCAGAGGCACCTCTCTGCTTTAAGAGCTTCTTCGATCTCCGTTTTCACCTTTCCATACAACACTTGTCAGCTTTGCCAGGTGGTGCAACACTGCTGTTATCACCAGCTGCCCAACAGAAGGGATCCCATTGGAACCTTTTATTATTATTAAATAAACCACGATATACAACACAATCCATTATGTTTACAGCTTTAAGCTGTACAAGAATTTGTTCCATGGTTTACTGCCTAATGGATTATTGTACACGGCATGATGACTTGTGAAGCCTGCCGCCGTGAGCTTAGACCAGTTTGATGACCTGTAAACATTAATCAGTTTATTGGCAATATTTAATACGTTAAAGAAAAAAGAATTTTATAAAGAAGTTTTCATTTTTACGCTCCTGTTTATAGATGATTAATGAATTTATACTATTACTGATTAAATTATTCCAATACGTCAATTCAATTTCTCGGATATTATTTGTCTATTTTTGATATTATTATTTATAATTTAATAATACTAATAATTTAGAAATGGAACGACGTCCTCACATAAATCTTCTGCATTAAACGAGCATCTTGTTATTTGAATATATAGCATTAATTCCGACTCAAATCATAAATGTTGTATATTTGTAAAATTAAGCTCTTATAAATATAAATAATTTATTTTCGTATGGTAAATTGCTAGTTATAAAACTTCAAAGCATCGTGCTCCGTCATTGCGTTAAGGAGACGTATAATTATAGATTATTAAATATTGTAAACATTTAAAATATATAATAAAGTTCTATGTAATTCAAATGTTTTATTTATTGTCTCCAAAATTTGGATAATATTAATTTTTTAGAGTAAAAAATATTAAATTTTAAAATTCCATTAAATCATATTTTTTAGAGTAAAAAGAATTCAAATATCCGAATCCGCACTAAAAATGGAGAGCTTACCTTGTCAAATGCCTATG
Source organism: Gossypium arboreum (assembly GCF_025698485.1). NCBI lineage: Eukaryota > Viridiplantae > Streptophyta > Magnoliopsida > Malvales > Malvaceae > Gossypium > Gossypium arboreum. The sequence continues at coordinate 117,613,341 of NC_069081.1, read as the reverse complement.
ACTACTAAATGAAGAGTTGATAGATGAACTAGAAATTCCTACCGGATTTCAAAAAAACAAACGAAAAAGGTGCAGATTTGGACAAACAGAGCATTTGGTCCATGTATTTCAATTTCGAACATTAGGGAATGAAAAAAGAAAAAGAAAAGAAAACAATGAATAAGCAAATTGTCACCTTGATATATGCACATTGGCCACAAGGCAAAATGCAGATTTCAAACTCAAAAACTGAAATTGTATATAAATCTAAACAGGAAAATGCAATTTTAAATCACGCTTGGGAATCGGAATTAAGTGGATCTGCCTTGTCATGGTGGAATCTTACCACAATGCATGTTATATTGTCGGCACTCCCCCGAGTAAACGCAGTTTCTGTCAACTTTCTAGCAGCTGTCTCCGGTTCTTCTTCTACTCGAGCAAGGGAAACAGCATCCTGTAAATACAATTTTAACTTATAACAGCCAAACATGCAGAAATAAACTTCGATCATCCATTGTGTAACTCATTTTGACATACACAGACCAGTTTTTAATAGTAAAAATGGATGAAATTTTTAACCAAAGAACCAGTTTGCTCTTTGGTCTAATGTACAGGGGCTAATTTGCTCATTTTTCGAGTAAAGGAGATAAAATGCAATCTGACTCCTGGTACAAAAGCCTCTATCAAAAGCCTCTATCGTACTTTACCTACTGTATTCTTAGACCATTACCAAAAACAATACCAGGTGCATGTGTGATACATGGATGGACAATTAAGTGCAACTGTGCACATGGGAAGGCACATGTTAGAGAAGGGTTTTACCTCATTAGGCACTACATCCCATAATCCATCACTAGCAAGCACAAGAAACTCAAACTCTTCATTTATCTCTCTGTCCTGAGAAGCAACAAGAGTACAAATTTCATTAATACAATTTTTATATAACCTACTTACTGCCTTCTAAATCAATTTGCTATGTAACGATGATTAAAGATTACTAGCTGTTAGCATATACTGTTTAGGCTCACCTGAATCTCTGGTTCTGCAACAACAAATTGTTTCAACATGCGATTACCGAAAGCTCGAGACATAGCTAACACACCTCCTACCCTCCAAGTTCCTGATAACATGATCAACAAGAAATTCGCAATAAACTTTCAGGAGCCAACACTACCAATTTAATCACCAGATATATAAAGAAAATATTTGTCTTGACTTCAATAAGGAAATTGGATTTTTTAAACAGTTTTACCTGCCCACATAACAACCCCTCCAGCACTTTCGATTCTCTTCCGTTCATCGCTTCTATTTGGTTTATGGTCTTCAGATAGTGGAATTGCTTTAAAAGGAAAAGAAACTGCTTTTAGGAATCCCAATTTGCAAATTAAGAATTCACAACATTTATTTTCATGTCAACTGCAGTTACTCTAATAGAGCCATAAGTTTCCTGTATAGGATATACAAAGCACTCAAAAATGTAATATACATTTCATATTTTTTATATATTATTCATACTTATTAATGGTTATCACGAGTAAAAGAAACTAAGTAGATAACCCACAAAGTCTAGATATAAAAATAATGTGACATGACTGTTCATTATAAATAAACAGAGGACAGTATAAAGAAAAACTCATGCTTTCAGAATATGGTGCCTGGCCATCTTCACTTTACTGACCAGTCCACAGCAAGCAATTTCAAGGAACCATCAAGTAGAAGTATTTAAAGAAAGAATATATTATCGCATGTACTGATGTGCTTGAAATTAACATATTACTAAGCAATTAAAAATGCATAGAATACCTTTTCCAGCCTTGGATATTATAGTCCTTGAGTCTCCAACATTGGCAACATATAGATGGTTACCAACCAACACTGCAGTTGAAGCAGTGGAACCATCATCCCGGTAAGTATCTCTTTCAGAATCCAAGAAATCTGAATCAGTTTGCTGATATGTTTCACCTGCAGGTATATCCAATGAAGCCAGTATAAATTACAGATAATTTACAAATAGATCGGTAATATGAGGCCACAAGCCCATCTGAATGCAAGCTACAGACTCAGAACAAAACAGAGATACAGGTACTTGTAAATGCATGGATCATCTATAAAATTGACAACAAAGGACATGCAACAATTTATATTCTCCATAAACACAGCATATCAGAGATCTTGAACGTACTTATGGCAAGTTTGGTGTCGGTCATGAACTGCGGATGCTTCATTAGTTTCTCAAAAAGGTGCTGCTTCAAATACTCAGCAGCACGAGAACCACCATGCCCTGCAATTACACATGATATGGTTAAAAAGCAGGTCAGCAAAAGCTGTCATTCTCAGATATGAAAGGCCTCTTACTCTCGGGAAATGTTCCCATCACCAAAAAATGCATGGCCAGGATAACTTATTGTATAAATAGGCCAAAACTCAAATCTTTCAAACAAAGGCACTTTTGAGATGTAAAATGAAAATAAGACAGATTGATTGTCATAATCACATATCAGTTACTACTCTGATTTAAATGAAACCACAAGAAAGCTTAGACAGACATAATTTAGAAATTCAACTGTCTTCGACCTAGGAAACTTTGGACGATTGTGCCATAGCCACTAATTAGTTGTAAGCATGTCCCAATACACTACTCCAAGGTTATTATATGTTTTCAGATGATCTGCACACATATTTAAACCACAAACATAACATACCATGAAAAAACTTGTATGTTTTAGCATTTCTTTGCATTATAAGTATTGTGGTTGTGGAAATACAGATCATGGGAATTAGCCTCACATTGTAGACTAAGCAATTAGCCTCACATTGTAGACTAAGTACTTCTCCAATAATCATATTAGATGGGGCCTTCCAAGAGCTTTTTAATAATATGTTACAGCGAATTTGTAGTGTTTCCTATTTCACACCAATCTACAAGGAAAGCGATGATAAGAGAGAAACTAACCATCAAAGATTCCAAACAAGCAGACTGTCTGCCCATTAATCTTGGAAGTTTTAATATCATAGCAATCTTCCATGGTTGCTCTCTTTCCCCTGAAACTTGAATAACCGCAGCTTAATCTTCCATCCTCACTGCCAAATCAGATAAGAAACATACTATGAATTTACCCTATCAGCATTTGCAAAATTCACCGGCATACAAGTACATCCTAGCAACATTCATCCAGAAACAAATCATATTAAAAGTTCATAACCAACAATACACATGTTTGATTCTAAACAAATCATGGCATTCATGAAAACTGGCTATACTTATAGCTCAATCTGTATGATAAAACAACTAATTATTACAGGTGGAAAGCTCAATATTTACCTTTTCCACCCTCCACTAACATATCCAGCATCATCTTTCTCTGGGAATTTATGGACTATGGGACCCTGGCTTGCTGCTGCGCCCGAATCCACCATCATCTTAGCACTTGTTCGAAATTCACGATTCCACAAAAAAGTTAATCCAGCACCACCGGCATATAAAGTCCTTACAGTACTTTGTAAATGCACCCTTTTCCGGGTTAATATTGTTCCTATCTGCCCAGTTTGAACAATTACACTCTTTAAGCAACTGTTGCATACCATCTATGTCTACTTATGGCTTCTTAGAGCCAGATCTTCAAAAGCCACCAACAATGCTGCATACCAAAAATATAAATAAATAACTAAAAATGACAAGCGTTTTTAACTGATGCTATTACATTTTGAAAAAAAAAAAAAACTACTCTATTGGTAGCTATGTAATTAAAAAAAAATTATATTTAACCAGAATTTAGCAAAAAATTCAACAGTATTAACTGTTGAATCTGAATTTTGAAATTTAGAAAGTAGAGGGACTAAATTCCTGGAAATGCAAGTACAGGGACTAAATTCCTAATTTTTGAAAAGTATAGGGACTATAGGCACATTTTAACCTAAATATAATCCAAGTAACTGCAGTAATTCACATAGTCTAGAAAGCTTCCAACAAAATTGAATCATTAAACATTCAATTTGAATATGCTCGCAGTACATACTTTTTTATCAACAACTTTTAATCTCCATAAGAAGCTAAAACTAGCAATATTAAGCTGAGATTTCCAACTACAAAAGTAAGTATAAACCAGAGCCTAATAACAAAAGGAATAAAAAAAAGTCCATACAGGAATTAAAATCTCACATTTGCTTTTTCAGAGTATTTGATTCATTTCCTGAGCTGATAAAATGATCAAAAACCGCACCATTTTCGATCAAATTTAAACGAAAGGAACAAAAACGGGATCTCTCTCGAGAATTTTAGATTTAAAAAAAAAAAGGATGGATCAGATCGGGTCCAGGTTGGAACACGTGGAGGATCTGAATCTGAACTGGAGGCGCCTACTAGGAATCGACCGCGTTGCGAAGCGGTTTTCACTCTCTCTCTCTATCTCTCAAATTGAAAAAAGAAAAAAAAAAGAAAACGCGAGGAGAATCTGAAACCCTAGAGAGAGAAAGTGGAGGAAAAAAAGGAAAGCGATGTGAAGAAAATTAGTAGACGGATATCCAGACAGAGAGAGAGAGAGAGTAAGGAGTGGAAAGTGATAGTGTGTGTGTGTGTGAGAGAGGGAGAGAGAGAGAGAGGTGGCAAATATTGTAGGCTGGCACCGAAGAGAAAATAGCAACGTGGCACTCTTCATGCTGTCTTTGCTTTTTGCGGTGGGAGGAATGATCTTCTGTACTCGTGCTTAAAATTTGCATCCTAGTTTCTAAATGATTGCAACATCCAAAAAAGAAATTCTCAATATAAATTTCAAAATTAAATATTAAAAATAACTATTGAATTTAAATTTTAAAACTGGTTTATTGTATTTTTTAAAATTAAGTATGAATTATAATTGAACTGCATAAAATGTAACTTTTAAAATTTAAAGATAAATTATGTAAAAGATAATATCAAAATAAATAAATTAAAAATAATTAAAATTTTACATTAAACAACCCTAAACATAATTTATAATTTTAATCTTATTGTTCTTTTCAAAGTGTAACTCTTCTCAAAATCTCAAAAAGTTTTGAGTTGGAATCCCATTATAACTAAAAAATCTTGTGGTTCCGGAGATTCCAGTTATAAGAGAACCAGGACCGGCGGAGAGCTTTCTCCTCTTCGACTGTTGGGTCTTAAGAATGTCGATTTTAAGAATGAGTGATTATCCTTTTCCAATCCTTATTGTCCAACTTAAGAGCGAACAACTAATGCATTCCATGAACAAGGTTCTATTGTCAGTCTGCGACCCCTAGATACAAAAGGCATCCTTGGAGTGATCTTGTAATTCCTACGAAATGAAAACGATAAGGTTAGCCATGAAATTTTTCTTCCTTTTGTCACATTTTGCTCAAAGAGATACTACAATACATTAAGCTGCTCACAAAAATAACTTAATTTATCATTTTCTACTCTTTTTCTCAATAATTATGATAGATAATTAAAAATGAGATTATCCAATTCTGTTCGGGGGTTCTAAACAAGTAGAGTCCTTAATTATTTGCAATTATAGCTATATTATCTTTATCCAAAATGTTTCAAACCTAAAACACAGAGGTGAGTTGAAATCGATCAGTTAATGTATAATTGCCTGAAGGTTGTGTTGTCTGTGTTAATGAGAATGAAAGTGTGTTTGTTCGTTCTTAACCACCGTTACTTACACAATGACTTATAGTATTCACAAGATAATAAGGGCTTCTTTGCCTTAAAAATATGGGATTTGATTAGTGATACAAGGCATATGGCAGTGACGGGAAAAATCTTTGAAAATGCCACTGGCCCCGTAGTATTGTGAGGACAACCTGAAGAGCTATTTTGGAAGACGAAGATTAAATCAAAGGTGAAACTCTGTGTGTCGAGAGCTTGAAACAAAGCAACTCCGATAGCCAGAAACATTGCTCATAGAATTCAAGGAGCATCGCAACTATGCTAGTGTTGGGGACGTGAACTGGTTTGACATCTCGTTACAAATGCATAAACATACACCGACCAAAATTATAACACACAAACTGCAATAATTATTATGAATAAGAAACATATGGTACCTTATTTTTCCCATCTTTTTCTTCTTTTAGGTGTTTCAATGTTGTCTAGTTCAGAACACTGACTTGAAAGACATTTGAAGCACCTATCATCAAGCAAACACATTGCTGCCTCACACAACCCATAAGGCTAAGTCCTATACTACGTATTCCCTGAAATTAGAACTGTAAATACATACTAAAATGGTTCCGATTTCACCTGCATGTTGAACACATTTATTTACTGCCTATGTCTCGAATACGAGTATTTATAAGCTTAAGATAAAAAGAAAACAATCGCAAGTTCTACATATTTGCTTTAGGAGACAGTTTTCTTGTTCCGGGGCTGTGGAGTCTCATAGTAGCCTCACCTCCCTCTTCAGGAACGAAGGCAATGCAAAAGCAGCCCTATGCATCTGTCAATAGAACACAGATATTTCATTTCAACCAGGAGAATTCATAAGCCTACGGCAATATTAATGTGCATCTTGTGTTCACTGGCTGCCCATAAGAGCATAACCATTCATGTGTTCACAAATTACCAATGATCTTTACTAATTTTCTAATATATTGCTAATTCCAAGGGACTGAAAATATTGACATCTCAAATTGTGGTTGAGCTTGATAGGAAGAAAAAGAAAAGGGGAATATAGGGAAAGTTTATTTAATGGTCGAGCTACATAATAGCACATGTTATGTAGCTTAATCATTAAATTAAAACTCTTTTTTCCCTCCTGCCTAAGGGAGGCTAAATGACATAGAGACTATACATGCCATGAAAAGCCCCCTTTAAACCAAGCAGAAATGAGATAGTTAGGGGCCCATAGTAGATAGCAGAAGGGACTACGGTATATATAAGGGATGAGACTAGCAGATCATGATGCTATGCCATCAAGAAATGAATAAAATGGCCCATCACTCAGACTCTCTTAAGGTTCATTTCATTACAGAAAACAGATTTTACAGCTTTAAGAAGTTAATGTTCATAGCAAAAGTAAGTATCGAGTTCTCACCTCAGAGTTGTAAAATCTAAGTTCTCTCTTATGAAGGTAAGCACCGTCTAGCTTCTCAATAGGGTTTATAGGATTCAAAAAATCAACTGGTGGCCCCTCCGTGGAACATAACAAAAAACCAATCACACCACTGCATTGAAAAAGAAAATTGAAAACACAAGTCAGAAGTCGGAAATAAGATAGACTTGATGATTCTGAAGATGGTTCTGCGATTGGTAAATGATAACATATAAATTTACCACTCACAAAAGCATCATTAATATCTAAAAGAGAACAAAGGGAAAAATACAGCTAATTAAATACCTTGGATATGTTGGAACACTTGCCCATGCATAATGAACAGGCCCCTTGAATGTCTCACGGCAAATAGAAATCATATCTTCAATTAAATGTGTATGAAGCCACATACTCTCTGCCATGTTACAAAGGACACCACCAGGCCTTAATGCTTGAGCTATGGTCTCAAAAAATGGTTTCTCTACAAGCTCTTGAGCAGGACCTAAATTGCAAACAAAAATACCATGTGAAAGCTTGTATAACATTGAATCTTAAAAACAAAAATCTATCTGCAATTATGTTGTAAGTGGGAACATACCCACCACAAACATATTCTTTAAGGAACCATCAAACTACTTTCATCCTCCTAACTCTTTTTTTCTTTTTCTTTTTTTATGTTGAAAGAAACAAAAGTTGTGTGTTGGTATCAGCACACCTCTAAAACAGTAAATAAATTTTTAACAGGCCAAAAATTGCAACATACCTACAGGATCTGATGAATCAACAATAATTGCATCATACTTTCCTTTTGGAGCATGACGAAGAAACTCAATAGCTGTTAACATTATATAAAAGTAAAAATCAGCTTGAGAAATAGTAGCATTATATTTAACCACCTAACAGAAATTTCACAGAAAAAAATTGTTTTGACATACCATCACCAACATGAAGATTGACGCGAGGGTCCTCAAATCCAACAGCTAATTCTGGAAAGAACTTCTTGGAAACCTAGAATAAAGAGAATGTGATATGGCTATTAAATGAGCATTTTCAGACAAAAAGTAAAAGCAAAAGAAAACAAGAAGAGATACTAAAATACAACATACATCTATAACCATCTTATCTATTTCACATATATCAATGTGCTCCACAGAGCTGTGTCTAGAAATCTCCCTAAGAACTCCACCATCACCACCTCCAACAACCAGAACCTGCATCCCATATTTAGTTAAAAATCAACATGAAACAACCTTAAGGCTAAAGTAAAATCTTTATGGAACTGAGATTAGATAGGAAAGATTTTGATGAGGTAGAGAAAATTCAAGACTGGTCAGCCGTGACTTTAAATCAATCAAATAGCTTAGGGGATATATCTCAGGAGCTTGATGACAGAAAAGACCAACCAATTTCAGTAGAATTTCTAGCACAAAACTTCATAAAGATCCATTGCTTATGCAGTCTTAGAAAAAAGAAATTCAAATGCCGACTTAGAAATTGAAGGAAAGAAGTATGATAAGTTCGTCAACAGATGATGGTACCAGCAAAATAGCAGGAAAATTATTGACTGGATATAAGGGGAAAAGAAACTGTGCTTAGATAAGATGAGATTACAGTTTTCGGAGATGGAATTGAACAAAGTGGAAGATGAGCAATCATCTCCTGATATGCACATTCATCTTTCTCAGTCAGTTGAACTATACCATCAAGAACAAGCACTTTCCCATATGTCGACGACTGTAAAAAGAAAAAAGTATTTACATTAGTAAGACTACACACAATAAATACAAGAAAAGAAGCAGGCAAAGTCGGGCAAGAAAAAAATGGTAGATAGAAAGGAACTAGATGTAGAGAACATTGGAAATAAAAAACACAAAGTTAAAATGACAAACCTCAAAAACAAGGACCTCTTGATAGTCTGATTTTTCCTTGAATAAAATGCTTTCAACTTTCAGAGAATGCGCTTCTCCTACAGAAAAAAATTTAAGCATTGCTGATAAAGAATATGGTGCAATGTGTGAGAAGCATTCACTAGTTCAGTTCAAGGCCCCTAAACTCTCATTTCATAGAATAAGTTACTACTAAAAATTATGAAAGAGCAAGCCAGACTCTAGCACTGTGAGAAGGTAAAGAATAAAGATACTTAAAAGAATTTCAAACATGTGTAAATTACAGGAGGAAGTTAAAGCTCACCCGGCCACATAGGATTGTTGAAGTAGACCATTTTACCAGCATCATCTGCAAATGATGAAAAAATTAAAAAAAAAAAATCAAAACAAGTAATACTGGTGAAAAAAAAGGAGCAGGAAAAAGATAATTCAAAGAAAATGACCAGAGGAAGACTGAGATTCCGAGAACCACCCAGAAACAACAGTAGAATGGCATTTTGCCTCAAGCTCAGGGGCTGAAGCCCTGGCCTTCAAACAACAAGAAGGGATAACCTTCTCTGAGCCATTACCACTATTCACCTTCCCATCCATAAGCTTCGGGCATTCTAAACCTCTTCCTGCGTCTTCCCCCATAGATTATCTTTTTCTTCTTCGGCTCCAGCCTCTATATGTCAAAACAAATTCTTAATTCTTAAGGTTAAAAAAAGAAGCCAACATATGCAGGCACGTGCAGATTAAAATATTTATCGAAGTATCATTCAGAAACAAAATACGCATGATGATATAGAAAAGTAAAGATGTTCCTTTCAGAAATTAAAAATATTTATTTTCATAGTGCTCCCTGGGAAAAAAAAAAGCATCAGATTCCTTGTTCTTCAAGCATTACTTTCACACATTCCTCACGATTGTTAAAATAATAATAAGCCTCAAAGGGAGAAAAAAGAAATTAAAAAATAAAGAGTGTGCTAAACCCGAGAAATTTGGCAGCAGAATTCTAGACCCTTCTCTTTTTTTTCTTTTTTTTTTTTTTTTAATTCAAAGCTATCATGGCAAGCTGGAGAGTTCCTTTAAGGCAAAAATGTATTTAAAAGACATCGATTTTGGATAGTGAAAGTGATTAAGGAAACTAGATAATTATAACCTAATTACCTAAAGTAATGGAAGCAGATTCTTATATCATATAATAACAAAGAAAACAACATCAAATCACAATGATTTAACTTACATGCTATGATTATAAGTTATATGATCTCCTCTTTACCTTTTAACTTAATTTCTTCCAGCTCTAAACTGATTTAAATAATAATAAAAAGGAATATGAACAAACAGAAACGCTGCTTCTAGAAATGATCAAAGTCAAAATTTCCTAATGGTTCTCGGTTGGTCTGTGGATAATATATACCAACAACAGAAAAAGGGGCGAAATAAAACGAATTTCCATCAAGTTACGTACTGTAAACGACAATTTCAAATCAATTTTTGGTAGATAGATGTTAGGCAGCCATAAACTATCATTTAATGCAATTATAACCAAGTTAAGCTCCATTTTTCTTTTCTTTTTTTGCTTATATTACAAAAATAAACATATATAAGAAAAAAAATTAAAGATAAAATTATCGCAAAATCTCCGATTCTCTTAAAATGGAAAGAAGTAGGGTTTTGAAGAACAAAACGAAATCAAAACAAAAGAATCTCTTAAAACTTCCACTTTTTCAAACTCGATGAAACAAATAAACAAAAAAAAGTATTAAATTACTGCAAAATGCAAAATCACATATCTCGGAGATCAAACAACGGCAATGAACATATTAAACAAGCAAAATGATGAAATAAATTCAAAAAAATCGAAAAAATATATATGTATATTAAATAAAGAAGAAAATCTTGCCTGGTCTTAATGACAGTGAGAGTTGAAAAATAATGAAACTCTTGAATAATCGGGAGAGTCCAAATAGCGAGCGGGAAGGGTTACGGAGTACGGTAAAGAAAGGGAAAAAAAATGTTTCTTCAATAATAATAAAAATCAGTTTTGTTTTTGTTTTTCAGTGCTTATTTGATTTTCAGGCTTTGCTTGTTTTTGAAGGAAATTGGAGGATCTGACCCCGTTTATATATGCACTCACACGCAAAATTAATGGAAATTTATTATTTTTTGGTTCGAATAATTCAAATTTATTATTACTTGAATGTGAGCCAAAACAAAAATAAAATGGGGGTTTTGTTTTTATAAGAGGGCCCGAAATACGAGGAAATAATTTTTCTACGATTTTTTTTGATTTTATTAAATTTGAATGTTTTTAATCTAATTATTGATGAAGCTACATTAGAAATTAAAAATTATGTTAGTGACTTAGAATTTACTAAATTAATTATTGAATACATTATTTTTATTTGAAAATTAAATTTTCTCTTTTAATGTTAAATTGATTGATTTAGTTAAAAGTTAAACTTATATTTTCAATGCAAAATTTACTTACATTGATAATTTTTTATTTTAATCATTAATTTAAAAAATCTCACTATAATAAAATCTTTAAATAAATGTTATCTCGATCATTACTTAAATCTATTAAATTTTGTTTATTCTTTATTTTGAAAAAAAATTGTTATTATTTTAATTAAATTTATTGATATTGGTGTTCAACGTAGAGAAATAAAAGAATAGAAGTCGATGGTTGCGTAATTCACCTATGACAAGAGTTAGTGGAAGGGACTAGAAGGGGAGGAAGAAAGATGAGAGGATCTAGGAGGATATGCAAATAAGAAGGCCCACGTCATAAGGTAGAGTGCTTAAGGAAGAATATCATTTGCTTTTCGTGTGCTAATATATATAAGTAAAGGTCCCCTTGTCAGTAGTTTTATGTTACAAACAATACGAGTAGTAGTTCATTTATTTGGTTGGTGTGGTAATAGATGTGATTATAGATTGATTTGGGCCTTACAAGGTATCTAGATTAATTTTTTAAGTATAAGTTTGGTATGACTTAACCTAAAAAATGAGCTTATTTTTTTGCTCAAACTAAGTTCAATTCAAGAAAAATAAATTTGAATTAAATCCATGTAATATTTGCTTTTTAAATTTTTATTTAAAAATAATTTTAAAAATATAATACCAATTCACTAAAATACTAAAATAAAAGTTTTTTAACACATTAGAAATATATTAAAAATTAGAAATATATTAAAAAACATTACCATAAATATAATAAATGTTTAATTATATTAAAAACACAAACAAATATAATAAATATTTTATTGTATTAAATATAATTTTAAAATTTTATATTTTGGGTTGAGTTATTTAGTTTGGTTAGTTTTTAGGGTTTGGGTAATAGATTTAATTATTATTGGGTTAGTGATTATTAATATAAATATATAATTATTATTTAACATATATAATTAATTTTTATAGCACAATATATTCGGGCTGAGTCGAGCTTGAGCCAAAAAAAATCATCCACTGGCTGACCCATATAGAAAACTAACATTAAGTTTTTGTTTAAACCGTCCCAATTTTCGGACGAACCTTCAAGTCTGGGCAGGTGGCTTGGCCCATGAGTATGTCTACATGACAAGTCCATTACACTTCAGTACTATGTAGAAATTTTTTTTGTTAATTTCATTTGTTAATGTACTAGTACTATGTAGCCCTGCTATGAAATTTCATTTGTTAATGTCCATTTGTACATAGTACTATGTAGCCCTGCTATGAAATTTCATTTGTTAATGTAGAACGAGGTTATTATATCTTAGTGGTTCAATGGACAACCCAAAGTGGGTGTCCTCGTTGTTTGGTTGTCATGAATAACCAAGTGACCACTACCAATGGTACAAGATGAAGGGTCATCGACGAACACTTTCCAAACTTTCTTATACTACCACATGTCTAAGCTGGAATAGGAATATCACATAATCAAAAAAAATTATTTAATTTGTTTATAAATTTTACAATATAAAAAGTCTTTTATGTTAATCAGTGAAAAAATAAATTAAAAAATATATATTAATTTTAAATAAACCGAATCAATGAAATTCGATTTGGGTGGATTACTTTTGATATTCAATCTCGATTTAATTTTTAACGCAATTTTTTTCCAAAACTAATATGAAATTAGTAACATCATACCCATTCGTTATTTTTATAATTGATAATTTTGTATTTTATGAAAAATTTTTAAATAAAATCGAAATGTAATGCCCCATTTTATATCAATTGTTTTATGATTCAGGATACGAATAGAACACGCCTTATTTGCTTGTCCATTCTAACACATCTCTCAAGCATCAGCCAAAGATATAAGTATAATTTTCTTTTAAAAAATTTATTATTACTGGTACAGTAAGTAAAGATATTCATGAATCAGTTAAAACTCGATTTTTAAATTTTTGTTAAGTTGAAGCTCGGTTCAATTTTTCTCAAAAATCTATATATTGTTTAAAAATACATATATATTTGTAATTAATTTTCAATAAAATTATTTTAAAATATTTAATTTAATTTTAGCTTGGACCAATCAAAGAATTAAAAAGTTTTATTGAAACTTAGTCTATGAACAGATCTAATTGTATCGTTAATTTTGATGTATAACATTTGTTTAATTTGTTTCACATGTATATTTATATAAAATTTTAAATTTTTAGTTAAGGTTTATAACTTAATTTTAAGGATATTTTAATTCTAATGTAACTATAAAAATAAAAATAATCAAAACAAAACATGTTAAAATTAAAAATATTAAAGTTTTATATCGACTGATATAGTGATATTATACCGATGCAAATCAATATCGACGGAAATAAATGGAATTACATGTAAAAATTTATGCACCAAACATTGATTAATGACAAAATATGGACTTACCTTCCCTAGATGGTACTAAGAATACATAACACCGACACTTTCACAATCAATTCGTTGTTGTTGTTTTTCATTTAACGAATTAATCTTTAATTCTTCACTGTAAAAGGTAAAATTAATTATTATAAATTACAAACTCGACATAATTAATTAATGTTATGAGAAATATGAGCATGACATACATAATAAAAATAATTACATCTATATATTATTTACTATTATTGAAATGTTTGTTTAATTAAAAGTAATTTAATTTAATTAAAATTTATTGAACTTCAATTATTAAATAAAATATTGATAGATACTTTAATAACTAATTTTTAATTAATGATGCGTTAATAAGAAATTAAAGTTAATGTGTAAAAGTTATATATTAGAATTATAATCCCGAATTATACATATAGCGGCATTTGTGGAGAAAACGCCACTAAAGATTATATTCTATATCGGCCTTTTTCCACACAAATGCTGTGAAATTTAACGGCATTTTCTGCGGCGCTTATCATTGTAGCGGCACTTATATAGGGTAAAAAAACACTGTTAAAAACATGTTTTGTTATAGTGCTTTCTAACATCCTATCATCTTAAGAAAAGAGAGAATCACCATTCTATAACATACTTGTGTGTTAATTTAGAAAATCAAAACCACGATATTTTAATATCTCAAGATAGCAATAGGTTCAGATACGAATCCATATTTAGTTTGGTTATTGATTTATTTTTTATGATCTAACATGACAGATATTGGTTTACGATTCTAAATTTATATAAGAGTTTTACGGTTCTAACAAGTAAGCATTTTAAATATAACTAGATTATGGCACATCCACAATGCATGTGAAAATAATTATGTATTATATTTATTAAAATTTTATATAAAACTTAAAAATGGTTTTGGTTAAAATGGTAAAGGTGAGACGGTGAATATTATGATTTCTTGGGTTTAAACCCTATCATGTGCATGTATTTTTTAGAGAAAATTTTATATAAAATGATAAAATATCTTCAAAATAGTGTTTATTGTTAATTATTTATATTTGATCAATGACCAACCAACGATTAAATGAGTCTACATTTAATGTTAAAGAGGAATAAACCAACAAATATAAAATGCTAGAGTAGTTAAATAAAAATTGTATAAGATATTTGTTTTTAATTTTGTTAGTATTTATTATCAAATACCTTTTTAGACCGACATATTACATGCAGTGATTTAATTTTAAGTTTTATTACTTGTTTAGAGTTAGGTTTTATGATTTAGGGTTTAGGCTTTACTTATTTAGAGAATATTTCCTTAAGTATTGTTGATGATTTTTATAATAGTTAATTTTTTCAAAAATATTATATATTTATATAATTATAATTTATACCACCAAATGCCACATATAAAAATTACAATCTAACTATACCTATGTTGTGTAAACACACATTAATTATTAAAAAATTAATTATAACAAAGTAGTGGTTAGACCTGTCCATGGGTTGTCCCGGCTAAAAAGTGGGAGGGTTTGAACAAAAATATAGGTTTGAAAAATGGGCTTGAGCAAAAAAAAAAAACCATTTAGAAAACAGGTCAAGCCTCAAGTAAGTTTTTTTTTTTTTGCTCGGGTTCGGCCTAGCCCAAAATTGCAAAAAGAAAATTCTTTTAATTGTTTTTTGTTGTTTTCTCATTGTTTTGCTATAATTTCACTATTGTGTTGCTATTATTTTGTTATTATTATTTAAATATTGTAAAACTCTTGTTTTATTGTTAATTTTGCTAATATTTCAAATGTATTTACTTGTTAAATTGCACCTATATTAATATTTTTCTTAGTGTTTTTGTTGTATTATATTTTTAAAAGAATTATATAAAAAAATTAATACGAACAAATTAAACCAAACTCAAAATTTAATATTTTTATTCGGGCTGAGCCGAACTTAAATCTATTAAACGGGCTTAAAATTTTATTTTGAAACTGTACATAGATAGTCTAGTAGTGGTCCTAACTTCACGAGTTGTTGAAAGATTACATCAATCAACGTCTTAAGAAAATTTATATAATAAAGATGAAGTAAACAATGCACATGTTAAATGCGCATGTTAATCTTCCAAACTACATAAGTGGTGGAAATTTTACGTCAATCAACATCTTACATCGTGTGATCTTCAGCAATGGTAAATAGAAATTAAGAGAAACTGTTTCAGAAAATTTATATGGATATAAAGATTTATTATATAAAATTTAAATTTCATTCGTGATCCATGATGTTTCATTTTCATTCACCACCTTCTAAATGTTGTATTTATCATCCACAATTTATACCGACAATTTTTTTTTTTGCATTCAACTTGCATTTTCATTTTTACATAATTCATGTATTTTCATTTTTACATAAAATTTGTTAATTTTCCAAAAACAAAAGTTAATGGATGAATAAAATATTAATAAAGATTATATGGATGAAAATGGAATACTTACAAAATGTTAACTATATTAATAAAGGTTATTTATTTATTTATTTATTATTAAAATATTATTGGTAGTTAATATAACTTTTAAATATCATTGATAAAAATGAAGCATCCATAAAATTACTTATTACTATTATACAACTTCTCCTCTATACACCATTTTCTTCTAATTATTATAATTTAAAGCATAAAAGTTATATATAAACATATCATTTAACTATCATTATTTTTAAAATATAAAATTTTATATAAAAAATATTCATCCACATTGTGAGCGTACAAGTTTTAGTATAAATTATAAAAGTAATAAAATTTAATAATATACAGTAATTTTTAGTATAATTGCCACTAGTGCCTCTTTCAATGGGCACTTATTTGTAGTGCGGTGCATTTAGATTTTTTTTTGTCCCATGTTATAATATCGTTACAATATCTAATTTCATCGCTATCGTTATTTTTACACTAACTGCAGATAAACACATCGCCTATCCAAAAGGACTCTTAGTGTGATTAGTAAGAACTGAGATCTTAAGTCTTTGGTAATTTAAGTTTGGAGAAAGAATTGTATGAAACAGGGGCGCCACATTCTATTGTATCCCTTTCCAATTATTTAATAATATTTCAACAATTTTTTCATGTCATTGATATATAATTTTGGAAATTTTTTTAACCTGAACCCTGAACTCCGAACCTTGAACCATGAACTTGGCTTTTTGGTTCAATGTTCAGAGTTCATGGTTCAAGGTTCGGGTTAAAGGTAAAAAAAATTACCAAAATTATGTATTAATAACATGGAAAATTTTGACGAATTGTCATAAAATAATTGAAAAGCAATACAGGATGACGTGCCGTCCCTGTTTCACATAATTATTTCTCCCAAGTTTGAGTCCATCATACGCAAATGCTATATGTAAATTCTTTTTAGGTATAACGATTTATTTGACCCTCTAATTTAAGAAATAATCATTTTAACTTTTTATTTAATTTTTGTCTTTTTTAGTCTTTGAATTTGTGCTTTTTATCAAATCACCCCAAAATGAATAGAAAAGTTAATGTCTATTATGTAACACCTCTAACCCGTATCCGACACTGGAATAGGGTTACGGAGCATTACTGAAAATTTCAGAACATTTTCAAATAATTCATGATATTTACTGTTCATAACGAAACTGTCCACTTGAGTCGTAGTTACTAAATTATTTATATCTGTAGCTACAGAACTCCAAAATAAGATCCGCTAATTTTCCCTGAAACTAGACTCACATATCTTCTTACCATAAAATTTTCAGAATTTATGGATTAGCCAATAATTACAGTTTATTCTTCAAATTTACCTCTGTTCTGCTATTTGACAGCTTCGACCTTTTTTTACTAAAAATTAATTATCCCCTCATACAGAAATCGGATGATGTTCCTGTTTGTTTCTTTTGAAAATAGACTCAATAGGATTTAATTTCATATTTTATTTAACCTCCAAGTCGATTTCCACAATTTTTGGTGCTTTTTCAAATTTGGACTACTGCTGCTGTCCAAAACTGTTTTAATGAAAAATGTTGATAACTAAGTTTATAACACCTTCACTTCCTTTCAATTAAAGCCTATACATACCATATAAATCTTAAAATGCACAATAAAATTTACCGAAGTAACCTGGATAGTTTGCCCTGATATGTTGATCCGATCCACCAATTTCACGTCAATCTACAAAGAACATTCAACACACAAGAGTAAGTTTGTGAAAGCTTAGTAAGTTCATGGGCATAGAAAATAATTCTTACCGAAAATCTTATAACAATTATATAATATCTAAATTCACTAACTCCTTCTGTTAATCAAAAAATTAGTGAAAAGTTCACTTGCTTGAATTCAATGTCACTTATTAACCAACTTTTAATCTCTTGGGCCCCTTTATAATTTACCTTTCTTAATTAAATTAAGGAACGATTACGGAATTGAGTACTTCGTTATCACAATGCCTTAGTAAAACGATGGTCTTGTACATAGTCACATATCATACACCGAAGCCATAGCCCAGCCATGGTCTTACACGGATCACATATCACACTGATGCCATATCCTAGATATGGTCTTACACAGAAGCACATATCACACCGATGCCATATCTCACATATGGTCTTATACGTAAGCTCATATCACACCGATACCATAGCCCAACTATGGTCTTATATGGAAATCACATATCACATGTTGCCATGGTCCAACCATGATTTTTTTCGTCAATCATCTTAGCCACTGAACGAAAGTACTCAAATCCATCGTTCTAACTAATTTGTACTTAATCATTATTTTACAATTACCAAAATTTTATAACTTTCATATACAATAATATACCATAATATTCATGAAATTTTCATAAAAAAACATTGAATTTAGCCATATGAACTTACCTGGGCAAATTCGCAAAATTCATACAAGTTCAGGGACTAATCGGCTATTTTCTCTTTCTCACGATTCACTTTGGGTTCTTGATCTATAATTTTAAAATCATTAATTTATTAGCATGCATTTCAATTTTACTCTAATTTACAGTTTATACCCTTTAATTCCAAAAATTACACTTTTACCCCAAATTTTTACAGTTTTTTATAATTTAGTCCCTACTCAATTAACCCATCAATTGAGCTAATTTTGCTCGATTAACAATTTATTTATTCGGTCTAAGCTACTACACAACCTTTGAAAATCAGAATTTCAGTACTAAACCTTAATTCACAACTTTTTCACAATTAGGTCCTTAAATCAATTTCTATCAAAATCACTTAATAAAATCTTCATATAATAAAATAAGAACTTCAATTCCATAATAATTCACCATAATCATACATCAATTATTCATGGTAACTTTTAAATTCACCCATAAAATAAAAAAATAATGAATTAGATAGTTGGACCTAATTGCAAAAGTCTTAAAAATACAAAAATTATAATAAAATGGCAAGAAATAAACTCACATGCAGTAAAATTCTGTAAAACCAGCTTAAAAGCTCTCTTCCATGGCTGTCTGGCCGAAATTATGAGAAGAATGGCCTAGAAATCTCTTTCAATTTCTATTTATTTGTTTAATTTTGTGAAATTTATCATTTTACCCTTAGTTCATCTAATTTCAGATTTTTTTCTTTCTTATGCCCCTCATCCATTCCCTTTAGGCTAATTTTCCTTTTAAGTCCTCCCTCGTTTAACACTGGAGCTATTTAATCATTTTAGCAAGTTTTACACCTTTTTCAATTTAGTCCTTTTTAATTAATTGACTATCCAAACGTTAAAATTTTCTAACGAAACTTTAATACTAACTCAATGACACTCCGTAAATATTTATAAAAATATTCTAAGTCTCGATACCTTGTTTTAGACCCAATTTACCTATTAAATTCTTTTTTTTTAAATCCCAAAATTTACTAATTCAAAAATTCTTCTAAATTCACACTAGACCCATAATTATTAATTTATTAAATTTTCAAACTTACTTGTCGGATTTAGTGATCCCTAAATCACTGTTTTCGACACCACTGAAAATTAGGCTGTTACATGTTAACTTTGCTGATGTGGCATACGCGTGGACTATCGCATAAATGCTATGTTAACAATTAATTAGTTTTTAATATTTAAAAATAAAAAAATAAATTATTAGCATTATTAAAAAAGTATAACAAAAAATATATAATTTTAAATAGTTAATTACTAACGTGACATGTGGCATATACGTGGATACTATATCAACAAAGTTAACAAACCTTAATTTTTTTCAAATTTTTTTCATCCATTTCGTAGTGATTTGACAAACAATGCAATTTCAATAACTATAAAAGACAAAAAATTAAATGAAAGACTAAAATAATAATTATTATTTTTGTTGGAGGCCAAATAAATCATTATGTCTTCTTTTAAATATCTTTGGACCTTAATGAAAATATATTTCAATTCATTGTACTATAATAAAAAATAATTTCAACACATAAACGATTAGATGTGATTTTATGCCATTTGAAACCGTAAGAATTTTTATGTCATTTTGGTTTTGATGTTTGGCAATTAGGAATTTGTTTTTCTCTCTTTTAAGTTATATTGGTAAAAACATTTCTAAATTTTAAAATTGAACAAATTAATTATTTTTAAAAATTTAAAGTAATTTAATTCCTAACAATTAGTAATTTAATTTCCAATAATTTTAAAAGTAAATAATTAAAGATAATTAATCATTTACAAACTCATACTAAAGTTTCAATCAATTCTTGCCAATATTTGCGCCAAGAAGACGTTAATATTTTCCATAAATTGTATATGATTTTAATTGGTATAATAATAAATTTAGCCTGTCGAAACCATTTTTTGATTTAAAAATTTTGAATTTTAATGAAAAGGGGGAGATCGACTTTTGAAAAACAAATGCATGGAGTCACCACCAATCTTTTGTTTTGGTGTGATCGGGTGCATTTCATGTGTCTATCTATTCATCTTCATTTTAAAATAGTTTTATAACATATTATATCTTTGATTTGCATCCTGTTTGTATATCTAACATTAATCATTTTATTTCTCATGTATGTTATCGTGGCATTATTCATTCATTCATTGTCTCATAGTAATCATTCTCCATGTATTATTGTGATCGGATTACACTTTTAGGTTAGCTATTTTTAATTATTAGTACGTTAGTTGATCACATCTCGTACATACCCATTACTTCATATTATCGTTTTCCTTTTGATTTTTGAAATGTAGTTCTAAAACCCAATTTTTTACGATTAATGTCATCTTATTTCAAATCGAATTAATATGTTTTTAAGTATTCATCCAAAAATTCTCCAAAACGAAGACGAAATTTGATGTTTGGCAATTCGCGGAATCGTGCCCTAACGTGTTGAGTTGTAATTTCGCATTTGCTCAAAATAATCGAATTTCCCTTCGAAATTTCATTCATATCTTTTAAAATCCCTTAAACAAATATGAGATTTGATGTTTGGCAATTCGCGGAATCGTGCCCTAACGTGTTGGGTTGCAATTTCGCATTTGCTCAAAATAATCGAATATCACTTTAAAATTTCGCTCGTGTCTTTTAAAATCCCTAAAACGAAGGCGATATGTGATATTTGGCAATTCGCGGGATCGTGCCCTAACGTGTTGGGTAGCAATTTCCCGATTGTTTAAAATAATCAAATATCGCTTCAAAATTTCACTCGGCTCTTCTAAAAATCCTTTAAAACGAAGGCAATACTCGGTGTTTGACGGTTCGGGAATCATGCCCTATCGTGCTGGGTTGTGATTTATCGTTTAGTCAAAACAATCGAATATTCTTTTAGGTTTTCACTCGCTTTTGGAAAACATTCTAAAACGAAGGTGATGTCCAATGTTTGGCCATTTGAATCTTTGGCGTCGAGGGTGTGGGCGTAGTCTATTTGGACGTTAGGCGTCTGAGGCTGGAGTGGCAGTGCTAGTGAGGGTTGTGTGACGCAAGGTGGATCTGCTTAGGGTTTCCTTTCCAAAAATTTTTGGGCCATTTGGGCCAATGTAGTTTTGGGCCTTGGGCTAATTTGGGGATTGGGCATTGGTTTAGGGTTTTAATGGTATTTGGGGATTGGGTATTGTATTTAGTTTTAGGTTTTGGACTGTAAAAAGCGACTGTTTATAAAATTTGTTGGGTTTTTAATATATATATTTATTTATTTATTGTTTGTTTGTTTGGGTTTCTAGTGGGCTCGAGCAAATTTAGCCCACTACATAGCCTTTAAAGTTTACACATTTTGTCAATTTGGTATTAATTTAACAAATTTATCTCGCAATATTTTGTGCAAATGTGTAAATCTTGAGGCTGAATTTGTTGAACATTTTAGAATTGAGGCCAAAATGACAAAATATATAAACGTGGAAGGCTAAATTTGTTAATATACCAATCAAAATTATTTACAATTGATGAAATACATTAATGTCCTGCTTAATTATCCTTAATTGCTCATTTTCGAAATTAATAGAGATTAAATTGCTTTGAATATTTCTAATCAATTTCAAAAATGAGAGAAACTGGAGAGGTTATTTTTATCAATTTTATTCAAAATCTTTTTCAAATTAAAATATAATTAAAAAAAACAATGTTCCTGATGTTGTGAATAAATAACTAAAATAATTATAACAAAAATCTAAAAATATATGTTTATTGAATTATAAAACAATAAAAATAAACTCCAAATATTTTTAGAATTTATTTCTAAATATATATAGCAATCAAATTAAAATATAAACTGTGGAAAAATATAAAAATATTTTAAGCGAGTACATAATTTTTGTATTAATATTTTAACAATATAATTATTGTATTTTATGTTAGTATACCGTGCATGTTGAGCTTTGAAAACATTAAAATATGTAATTAAATAACATTTTTCGGAAAGGATAAATTTTGTATTAGTCCCTTTACTTTACAAAAGTTATGTATTTAATCCCTATACTTTAATTTGATCCTTTTTAGTTACTGCACTTTTCAAAATTTAAAATTTCAATCCTCACCACACAATGCCCGATGAATTCATTAAGTTTCATTATTTTCAAAATTTGATGTGGTAAATGTATTATCATATGTGTAATGTCATGTCAGTTTATTATTTTCACATACATTACTCATTAAAAATATAGTTAATGAATTAACAAACATCATTTGCATCATGACTATGATTTTGGAATTCAAAATGTATAGGGACTTAGAATGGTCCAATTGGAGAATATAAACTAGATCTGCAACTGTACGCATAGTACAAGACTAGTAATTAAATTTAACTAAACATATTTAACTGCTATTATTTAAATCAGGTTTCAAAATTTAAAAAGTAGTTGAACTAAAATTCACCTATTCAAAAAGTATAAAGACTAAAATTGATCAAATTAAAATATAGGAATCAAATCCATAACTTTCACGAAGGTACAATAACTGATAGCGGAATTTAACCTTTTAGAAATGCTAAATAAAGTTTTAGTATATTATGAAAACCAGTCTTAATTAATCCAATTTGGATTGTACCGAATATCTAGCTTAAACTGCTAATTGAAACCAAATAATTTTGGTTAGTAAATTCTAGATGTAGAAGATGATCGTGTTAAAAAGTGCTAGGTTTTATTTAACTCGACCACGATCACACTGATATTGTCTTTGCTACCTCGAGCCATTGCGAGCTCAACCAACACTGCGGCAGCTCCGGCTGCACGGTTGCGGTTTCCATCGACAATAGCAACGGATTTCCTCCTAACTCGGCTGTTCAGACATCTTCTCACTACTTGGCAAGCGACTTTGTTGGATACGACATCCCACAGGCCATCGCTAGCTAGTATGAGGAACTCGTCGCCGTCGGTTAGCTCTCTTATGTTTACTTCTGGCTTGCATATAACAAACGGTTTAAGGTATCCATCGCCTGCATGCACTAAATGTGACGTTTTTAAATGATTTTTAAATTGAGTATTCGGAGCATTACTATTGTATAAACCAAGTCCTTTGGTCTGTTTATTTAAATGTGAAATTCCAATTCAAATATCACATAGAAAATGTTAAAAAAATGTGTGGATCAAATTGTAAACACGTATATATTTATCCATACGAATAATTTAAATTCAACGCATTAAGAAAATCGAAGAGGATTTTTTTTAATCCAAGTTGACCCGAGTAAGTATACAAATATTCACAATTAAATATGTGTTTTTAATATGCTCAATGTAGTAAGACTTGACCAATGTGCTACTACTTTGATAATTTAACAGAATGTTTTAAAGTTTGAGTACTACTTTAAAATTTAGATCATAATTTGAGGATCTTGGGTGAAATTAACATACCTATGGATCTTGAAGTGGCGAGTACTCCTAATACACGATGGCCATTCCAGTTTATGACCCTTCCACCAGCGGCTTCAACTCTCTCCAACTCATCAGGTCTTTCAGGCTTTGCAAAAGGAACCTAATTGTCAATATATGTGCATATATATATATCCATATACTATAAAGAAAGCCGTAGTTTCATTTTCATCCCAGTTTAATTACTTGAAAAGTCGAGAAAACCAAAGAGAATGAATAAATGAAAAATTGATACTTTGAACTGAATTGAGAATCTAAACCTAAACGCAACATGGTTTCAGCATGCAAATATCTATATATTCATCGTCATACGTGTTTATTGATGATGAAACAAGCCGAGAGGAGAAAGAGGTGAGGATGGGCGATTCACCTCGCTCGGAGCAAGGTGGAGAGCCACTGAAGACAATATTCGGAAGAACCAGAAGGGAACCGAGAGAGAAGATTGGGGGAGATCATGGTGTAGTAATAGGAGAGTCCCTTCTTTTGCCAGAGTTATGGGCTTTTATACCCTTAGCTGTGGTCTCGAGGTGTCATTTGTCGAGTTCCTATTAGTGACGGTTGTACATGCTTTCAATCATTTTAAATGGGACATAATAATTAGAATTAAAGATGATGTTTAAAAAGTGAGGTCTTCACGAGTGCTAAATTGAGGAGTGTTCCAAAAAATTAAGTGGAACCGTCGGAACTGTTAAATCGAAGGATATTTTAAAAAAAATATTTCGAAAGTTTATCGAGTTTACTGATTGATCCCATATGTTAGAATATAATAATGTTTATGATATTCGATTTTAGTTGTAAATATTATATACTTTAATGTATATATCTTGCAAGAGTCACAATTTTGTAAAAAAAATTTCTAGATATCTAAAACATCATACCCGCAACTTCTATATATATAGCATAATTTTATATCTATATTCGAACTTTGAATGTGAGTGTATTATTTGTGCAAAAAGAATATATACAACATTTACCATCGACAGTTTATGACCCTTGTTGATGCAAAAAAGTGGTGGAGATAAGAATCAATGCACCCGATCAGGACGAAGTGCCATAAGATGAAGATGATGGAGTTGGACAGTGAGGAAAAGCTAAGAGGAAGGATGGGAATATAGTGCTTGAAGATATATAAATGAGTTGACCCCATGAAACATGGCGTGTCTTAATAGGCCAACATGTCATTCATTGGTCTCCTGATTAGATTAATAATGGAGGTACGTGAATGATAAGTAATAAATGTTTTGTCGGAGTGATCAAATTGTGAGGGTAGATATCTTGCGTTTTTTTTTTTTGTGGAACAGTTCCCCTAACAAAGGGAAATGTTAGTGAATTAGGTTAGATGGTAAAAACGATAACTTAACGAAGTCATGTGTTGCAAACATCTCGGAGAGGGTGTCCTAAATAGCAAGGAAGGCACTAGCAAAGTACATGTAACAACCTTAAAACCTTTTTATCGTGTATATTTTATCTCTAAATAGTTTTAAAATTGTGATTTATTGATTGGGTATTTATCTATTTTAGAAATTAATAATTTTAATTTTTTATTAATTATTTGAAGTAAAATTATTTAACTTTTATGATACTTTGCACCTCTCTTAATAATAATATTTATTTGCCGAGAAAGAAAATCTCATATTAATTGAAAAACGTATCAAAATATTTCTAAACAATGAAAAAAACTCATCAAGCATTATAAATATTACCTTATGATCAAAAGACAAGGCTACAGCAACACCACCCCTCGATAACACAGCTCTAGAGTCCCCGCAATTCGCCACTACTACCTTCCCGTTACCAACCACCGCCACAACCGCCGTCGATCCTACCATCTCCTCTCCCAACCTCCCTCGACTCACCTCTTCATCCATCTTCTCAAAACTTCTCTTCATCGTTCTTCCCCAATCAATCCCATTCCCTCCCTCCTCCACCACTATCTCCTCCACCAACACCTTATGCAACCTTTCCTTGCACTCCTCCGCCACCCCGGATCCGCCGTGTCCGTCATACACTCCATAAAAATCAAACTTTTCCCCCCCTTTCACCATAAACCCTAACCCCACTTTCACTGCATCTTCCATCTCTCTTCTCCTACCAATAACCGACACCACCCCATGAGACGACCTGCACGTTAAAGTTTGAACGTCATCGTTTTGCTTGCATGCTTTCGATCCATTAAGAAGAAGATCCCCGTCTTTATCAACGCCGGTGCTGGTGTTTTCCGATATGTTTACCGTTTGACACGTGCACTTTAACCTTCTCTGGTGAGCATTCTCCGTTTTGATGACTGTAAGCCTACTGAAATCATCGGAATCTGACGTCATTTTCCAGGGATGTTTGGTTGATGGAGAGTGAAGGCTTTGTATCTTCTCCTCCTTTTCCATGTTTTCTGCATGATATTGAAAGGCAAAGAGACAAGTGGAGACCTAACAAATGAAAAAGTTTGATTATAAATAGAAAACATTGAATTTAGGACAACTGGGAGGTAGCCACATGGGCTTTTTACGTACAACTGACCAAGATTTTTTTAAAAAGAACGTGGACGGTAATGATTTAGTTGGTGACACGTGGAGTTAAACCTGGCTGTCATTGATTCGGTACGGTAAAGTTTAGGGCCCACCACTTGTATCTAGAAATCCTACTACGTGGCATCTCGTGCTTGGGAATTCTTTTATTCTTACAAGGTATGACACGTGTTGGATTAGACTAAGTTAATTTTATAATATATGAAATTATTCACTTAATTTCACCAATACCTTCATCTTTATTTTCAATAATTTTCATTAAAAAACAAAATCTATTTAATTATAAAATATTTTATTTATTATTAAAATATAAATTATATTATATTTTAATATAATTATATGTGAAACATAATGTATTTTTCAATTAACATAAGATATTTTAAAATTATAAGTAAAGTTATATTGCAGAGAATATATCAAAATAATTATATCAAAATAATTATAATCAGTTTTATAAAGTGGGACTCAAATTGAAAACTTGAAAATTTTAGTATCTTACCATTGTCATTAAACTAAGACCTCATTGGATGATAAAGTTTTTTTTTTTTTAAAGTTGTTATTGATAATAATTAGATTATATATATATATATATATATATTCACACTATCAAACATCTATGATTATAAAATTGTATATATAAACAAGCAGAGAAGAACAGTTAGCAATGGTGATATACATGCCCCAATTTCAATGGCCAAAAAGAATGAGATAAAAGATAAACTTGCCAGACAAGGATCAAATTGTTCCGTCAGCACGACTGCAACACGGAGACAGCTAACGGACGGTTATGACGTCCGATAAATACGAGCTCAGACCAAGATGAACTAGGTGAA
Organism: Gossypium arboreum; assembly: GCF_025698485.1. NCBI lineage: Eukaryota > Viridiplantae > Streptophyta > Magnoliopsida > Malvales > Malvaceae > Gossypium > Gossypium arboreum. The sequence continues at coordinate 117,585,930 of NC_069081.1, read as the reverse complement.
ATAATTTCCTTCTACCAGTAATCATTGCAAGAGCAGGTTCCATTCTTGATATGATGAAACCGGTTTGAATCTCTTAAAACGATTTCTCTCCCCGTGGCCATCGATATGTATTTGATCGCAGTATGGCAGTCCCCGCAAACACGGAGATTCTTGAAAACCCGAATCGGTTTTGGTCTCGATGTGGTTATAAGTCCGAATGCAACGGCAATTTTCTCGCTGTGTTGGAAAACAAATTGCTCCTTCTGTTCCTCCTCGAGTTCGTGAAGTACAAAATCGGTATCGGGGACATACCCCAATCCCTTTATTTTTAAAGCCATTTCATCTAATTTGTCATAAATCTCCTGCACTTGTGGGTGTGAAGTATCAGCCACATGGAACCTGTGTATTTTGTTGTCCACCTCTATCCAACTACAACCAGCTTCTTTGATAAGATTTCTTTCTTTCATATTTTTCCTAATCCGAGCCACATCTTCCCATTGACCCGAAGAGGCATACAAATTCGATAGTAAGATATGGGCAGCGGTATCATGAGGATCCTGTTGAAGTATCATCTTTGCAGCGTGTTCCCCGAGCTCTTTGTCATGGTGGACTCGGCAAGCTCCAAGAAATGTACGCCAGACCAAGGCATCTGGTGTGCAGGGCATCTTGTTTATAAACTCGATGGCTTCCCTGAGCGATCCTGATCGCCCCAGCAAATCAACCATACATGCATAATGTTCCATTCTTGGGGCAATTTTGAAATCTTTGTGCATTGACTTGAAAATTTCCCATCCCTCCGAAACCAAGCCTGCGTGACTACATGCTGATAAAACAGCAATACAAGTGATCTCGTTTGGCCTAATCCCTGCCTTGAGCATTTCATGGAATATTTCTAAAGCTCTAGCAGCAAATCCATGTTTTGCAAAACCCGTGATCATAGAAGTCCAAGTTATAACATTTCGATGACCCATCTTGTTGAAAACTTGAAAAGCAGCTTCTATGTGTCCACATCTAGCGTACATCGATATCAACGCATTACAAATGCATTGGTTTGACTGAAACCCAGATTTAAGTAACCGAGCATGGATTTGCTCGCCCTTGCCAATTGCACCAATACTTGAAGCTCCACTCAGTAAACTTGTAAAGGTGAAGGCATTAACCTCAACTCCAAAATCCGAGATTTTATGAAAAAGCTCGAAAGCTCCTTCAGAATCCAGGTTCTTAGCATAAGCATCGACGATAGTGTTGTAAGAAACTAAATTCTTCTCGAATAGAGATTCAAAAGCTTTTTGAGCATCGTCCATCCTTCCGGATTTCGCGTACATGCTTATAAGAGAGTTTCCCACACAATCATCTGAAGCAAAACCATGTTTTACCGCCTGAGCATAAAATTGTTCACCTGTGCGTGAATCGCAAAGATTTCCGCATGCCTTGAGAACACTAGAAAACGTAAAATGATTAGGCGAAACAGGACCTTCAATCATTTTGCAAAAAAGCTCAATGGCTGCCATATCACGACCTCCGCATTGTATGTACCCTGTTATAATCGCAGTCCACGACATTACGTTATGATTTTCCATTCTATCAAACAGCCTCCTAGAATCATCCAAAGACCCATCTATTGTACACTTAGCATACATGTCTACTAAACTACAACCAATGCAAACATCCGATGCGAATCCAGACCGTATAACCCAAGAATGCAATTGTTTACCAAGAGACAATGATTCCGATTCTTGCTCCGTACAAGCTGAAATGATGCCACTTAGTGTAAACCGATCAGGCATATAGCCACCTAGAACCATATCAATAAACAATTCAATAGCACCACTTGGGTAACTTAATTGTGTACATCTAGTTATCATCAATGTCCAAGCAACAACATTTCTGTCAGGCATTTTATCAAACACTTTAAAAGCTGACTCCAAATCACTATTCCCTTTAACAAACATATCAATTAAAGCACACCCAACATTCGTATCAAAGTCAAGATAGCCAGTTTTCACTAAAAACCCTAAAATTATTTCCCCAGTTGGAAAAAACTCGGATGTCGAACAAGCCCGAATAACAGCCGTAAAGCAAAACTCATTTGGCAAAAACCCATTATCAAGCATATAAAGAAACGTCAAAATCGCTTCAAAACTCATCTTATTGTTAGCGAAACAAGAAATCATTGCACTCCATGAAACTAAATCCCGTTTGTTTCCCATACTTTCGAATATTTCACGGGCTTTGGTCCAATCACCGGACTTTGAATACAAACTGATGAGGGAGTTGAAAAGGACGGAGTCAAGCTCGAGTTTAGACTCAGTTAAGTGGGAGTGAACGAGTTTACCGAGCTGGAAGTCACGTGACCTGATGCAAGCCTTGAGGAGCAACGAGTAGGTGATGAGGTCCGGGTGGGCGTTATGACTGGCCATGACATCGAGAGTGGATATGGCTTTGTGGAGGTGACCTGCATCGAGGTGTTTGATGAGACGGTGCCTAAGAGGTTCGAAGTTGACGGGACGGTTGACGGACAGTGGTACTGACGACAGTGATGAGAGTTTTGGCGGTGGACGGGATGGGGATTTGGCGGGAGCGGGAAGAGAAAGATTCACCATCGCCATCATCGTTGCCTTTCTTTACTAACGGCTACTTTGTTTGATGGTCAGTGGCCATGTTTAAAGGGACCTCCATGCGGTTTATCTTATTTCCTATGGACTTCGTAGTCGATACCATTTATGAACAGTTCAGTTTTTGGTTAGTTTATTAAATTAAACAAATCAGTATTAACATGATTTTAAGCCTCTTTTATAAAATTAATTTAACATAAACAAAATTTTATAAATAACTTTATTTATATTCGTTTAAAATTTAAATAAATTATTTCAAATTTATTTATTGTTCTATAAATAAAATTATGTTTTTGTGCTTTTATTTTATTTATAATTTAATTATTAATACTTATATTTGGTTCTTTTATTTAAAAAATAGTGTATATATGTTTGTTAGTGTTTGCTTATTACTTTTCATAAGGATTATTTGTAAACATATTTAATTATATAGCGGTGAACATGTTTGTTTAACTTAAATAAACGAATATGATTATAATGTAATTTTGAATAAATAAACACAAACAAACATTTTAAAATTTTTAATGAACATAAACAAATATTTGTTCATTCAAGCTTATTCATTTACAGCTCTAGTTAGAAATTTAGACCTCGAGTTGGAATGAATTGAATTCAAATTTTTAATTAATTTGTTTGTTCAGATTTGAAGATTGACTTTCTCAAAACATTAGGTGCTCAAATCTAAAATTAGATTTATTTAAATTCTAATTATTTTGGGGTTTAAATTGTTAATAGACTGGTTCTCAATTATTTATCGAATTTAAGTGAACAATTATTTATAATCAAATATGGTTGAATTGGATTTTTAGAATTAGATGAAATAAGTTCAAGGCAATAACAATAGTAGAAATTTGGAAAAATCTTGAAATATATATATATCAAGGAAAAATTAATATTTCTCACTCTAAAACTCTCACTTGACCAATTGGATTGACCACAAGAATTGGTTAAAATAAGCTAAAAAACCTATTTAAACGACAATTGAGCTTCTTCTTCTTTTTTTCTTTTTCTAATCGATCTAGTTGTAAAAATATTGTGTTTAGTTCTTTATCCGGGTTCATCAGAAAACCCAACCTCAAATATTTCATATTAAAAAGCACCTCGCATTCTTTTCTAAACCAAACGATTTAAGAAACAAAACTATACATTATTGTACCTTTCAAGAAAACCATGAGAGCTGAACCTTACAAACAAAGCTGAATAAAAACAATAAATAAAGATAACCAGACATGAGAAAAGACAAAATATCCCTAAATCTACTAAATATCAGCTCAGCCCCATGAATGTTTATTGATTTTTGCTTATAGGTTCTTTAATGGGAGATTAAAGCATATATCCCCCTTGCTGGTTTAACCACAAAAGATTCATGCTTTAATTCCCACTCTGGTCATCCATGTAAATACCAATTTCCTTCGGAATGTATTGGATTCGGGTTCCATTTCAGCCCAATGTCGCAAACAATAACAATCTGATGGATCATCTATTTCATGACAGTTTGCTGCTTTTGGGGAAGGTCTTGGTGCCGCTTGACGGAATCTTGGTTCTCACCCTCTACACTTGTGTCCTTATCTTCCTTGGTCAGGTATTTGTCGACTTGTGCAGCAGCTTGCCTTCCTTCTGAGATTGCCCACACGACTAACGACTGACCTCGTCGACAATCTCCAGCTGCAAAGACTCCATCCACATTGGTCGTGAAGCGGCCATACTCTGCCTTTAAGTTTGATCGATTGTCTTGCTCCACACCTAATTTTTCCGCCAGTGTCTGTTCAAATCAAAGAGCAAAAGAATCGATGAGGGATGGTGCTCAAACCATGCAACATAAATGCATCTTAATTAAAGGACAATGAATTGCACCAGATTTTTAAAAATATAAAGAGATAGTCACAATACTAACCGACTCAGGGCCAAGGAACCCCATGGCTAGCAGGACAAGGTCAGCCTCGATTATTTCCTCTGAGCCCTCAACTTCCTTGAATTGGAACCTCCCACTGGCATCCTTCTCCCAACGCACACGAACCACCTCAAGTCCTTTCACATTTCCATTATCATCTCCTATAAACCTCTTAGTCAAAACCTCATAGGATCTTGGGTCTTTTCCAAATTTGGTAGCAGCTTCTTGGTGCCCATAGTCTACACGGAATATGCGAGGCCACTACGATTCCATAAAAGAAAAGAGAAAACAGTCAGATGTCTAGGAAAACTGCTATACTTTATTCGAATGCTAATAAGAGCCCTATATTCTATATTTCCTTTCATATATAGGAAGCAACAGCAAAAAATCATCAAGAAAGGGAGAATAAAGCTATTAAACCTGTGGCCAAGGATTGCCAGGAGCTCTTGTCTGCGGTGGCTGAGGAAGCAACTCAAGATTTACAATCCTGCTACATCCATGCCGGATAGATGTCCCAATGCAATCTGTACCAGTGTCACCTCCACCGATGACTACTACTTTCTTGCCCTTGGCTGATATGTAGTTACCATCTTGGAGATCACTATCAAGCAAGCTTTTAGTATTTGCATGTAGGAATTCCATTGCAAAATGAACACCAGATAAATCTCGTCCAGGTACAGGAAGGTCCCTGCATCAAGCAAATAAATGCAGTCAATTCACCAACCATGCTATATAATGAATTTTATCATATTGATCATACTGATTGTTAGGAAGGGCAAAATTACTGAAACATCTCCAAAGATTTTATCAATCAACAACTTTCTTTCTTCCTCAAAGATTTACCTGGGTTTTGTGGCTCCAATTGCCAAAACAATGGCATCATTTTCCTCTCGAAGCCGGTCAAGGGAGTAGGACGGGTCTTTTCCAATATTTGCATTGACGACAAATTTAACTCCTTCCTCAGCCATAAGGTTAACACGTCGCTGAACTACATCTACCTTGTCAGTCTTCATGTTAGGGACTCCATACATCATAAGCCCTCCAATTCTATCAGCACGCTCATACACAGTCACAGAGTGACCCATTCTATTTAGTTGATCAGCAGCAGCCAACCCAGATGGTCCACTTCCAATAACAGCAATGCTTTTCCTGCAGTAATGAACATATACCAATGTTCAGTTTAGTTAAAACAAAGTTAAAATTATCAATCCTGCAAAGCGGCAGAGCATCTCCAGAATCATGCCACGAGATTAGAAAATTGCATTTGAATAACCAAGTAACAAGACATACCCTGTTCTCTTGAGAGGAGGTCGTGGCACCATCCACCCTTCCTCAAATCCCTTGTCTATGATAGCACATTCAATGCTTTTGATGGACACAGGATTCTCAATAATACCAAGCACACAAGACCCTTCACATGGTGCAGGGCACACTCGGCCAGTGAACTCTGGGAAGTTATTTGTCTCTAGAAGACGATCTAGTGCTTCACGCCACCTATTTTGGTAAACCAGTTCATTGAATTCAGGTATTTTGTTTCCGAGAGGACATCCAGAGGTCTCCTGCATTTATAAAATAGATTAGATATAAGCAGTTGTTTCAGCAAATTCATATCCAAAATGCCGGAAAAAAGAGTAAAAAGTGTAATCAATACCTGATGGCAGAAAGGAGTACCACAGTCCATGCAGCGAGCAGACTGTGTCTTTAAAAGTGGGCCAGGTTTTGATTCCTCCATGACCTCCTTCCAGTCATGCATCCGAACATTAGGATCTCTATATTGAACACCTTCACGCTCATAAGCAACAAAACCACGATGTTTCACAGCATCAGAAACCTGAGTAGGCCTCTTGACTGGTTCAGCTTCGACTGTCTACAATTCCAGAAGTCAAATTAGATATTAAACAAATGGTTCATGATACCAATAGGCAGTATGCTGATAGCAACCAAACATCAGAAAGACAACAAAATAAATCTGAAAGACGAGGCAAAGAGAAGTTTGACTAAGAAGCAGCATAGACATAAAGGAATGTAAGACTTGGTAATAGCAAATACTGCATACCAGACTTGATTTCTCATTCGAAGATGCAGCTGCCAACTTCTTGAGCTCTTCAAAAGCATCTTTCTCCATCAGCTCTACCTCATCTTGCTCCTCAGCTTCTTTTGCAGCACGTTCAGATGCTTTCTGGTCTTTCATCTTTGCCAGAACACGTTTGTAATCTCTGGGGAATACTTTTATGAATTTGGGCAGAAGGCTCTCAAAGTCAGCAAGTACTTCTCTAGCTAACTGGCTGTTGGTATGGCGCTGATGCTGCTGAATCATCATCTTCAGAGTGACAATATCCTCCTCTTCTTCAATTTTATCAAGGTCCACCAGCTCAGGATTGCACCGAGATTGAAATTTTCCATCCACATCAAGGACATAAGCAATACCACCACTCATACCTGCAGCAAAATTCCTGCCAGTTTTTCCAAGCACAACAACAGTCCCACCAGTCATGTACTCACAACCATGATCACCAACGCCTTCTACAACTGCTCTGGCACCTGAATTACGAACACAAAATCTTTCTGCTGCCATTCCATTGAAATATGCTTCCCCGGAAGTAGCTCCATAGAGAGCCACATTACCAATTACTATGTTTTCCTTAGGATCAAACCGACTTCCTTTAGGAGGATAAACTACAATTTTTCCACCTGATAATCCTTTTCCAACATAGTCATTGCTATCACCTTCAAGCTCCAGCATGATGCCAGGGCACAGGAAAGCTCCCAAGCTCTGCCCTGCACTTCCTGAGAGTTTGATATGAATTGTACCAGCTGGAAGCCCTGCAAGGTGGTAGCGCTTAGTTACTTCATGGCTCAGCATTGTTCCAACTGCACGGTTTACATTGCATATAGGTGTTTCAACGTATACAGGAAGACCTTTCTCTAGAGCAGCTGTAGATAGTTTAATGAGTCTTTGGTCCAAAGCCATATCCAAGCCATGATCCTGTTTTTGAATACAATATTGAGCAGCTTCAGGGCGAATATCAGCAGCAGGTCTGAGAAGCAAGGAGAGGTCAATATTCTGAAGTTTCTCATTATTACTAAGGACTTCCTTATCAACCTCAAGCATATCTGAACGACCAACCATCTCAGTAACTGTTCGGAAACCAAGCTGAGACATTATCTCCCTGACCTCCTCAGCTAGCATAAAGAAAAAGTTTATAACATGTTCAGGCTCTCCAGCAAATTTTTCTCTCAACACAGGATCTTGAGTAGCGATGCCCACTGGGCAGGTGTTCTTGTGGCATTTTCGCATCATAATACAACCCAGAGTTATTAGAGGAGCTGTGCTGAAGCCAAATTCTTCTGCACCAAGAAGTGCAGCAATGGCCACATCTCTTCCAGTTTTAAGTTGGCCATCAGTCTGGAGAACTGTACGGCCACGGAGGTCATTGGCGACTAGAGTTTGGTGGGTCTCAGCCAAACCAAGTTCCCATGGAAGCCCAGCATTTTTTATGCCAGTCCATCGTGAGGCCCCAGTGCCACCATCATGACCAGATATTAAGACATGGTCTGCATGCCCCTTGACAACCCCACTAGCAATTACTCCCACACCAGCTTCAGATACCAGCTTCACACTGATTCGAGCTGAGGGATTTGAATTCTGAAAAACCAAATAAAAAAAGATCAAAGAGTAATCATAGAATATTAACATCATAAAAAATACATCTTAAGGAACCATAAACCACCTCTCAGAAAAGACTATTGGAAGAGCAATTATAGACATGAATCATGTTGCATAACAAGGGCTGGTTAGGATCATTGGTAGATGAAGAACTCTTAAGTTTCAGTGGCCACAATGATATATATACACACATATAAAGAGAGGACATGATCCTACCTTAAGATCATGAATCAGCTGTGCAAGGTCTTCAATTGAATAGATATCATGATGGGGAGGTGGACTGATAAGTCCCACACCAGCTGTAGAGTTTCTAGTGACAGCAATATCTCCTATTACCTTATGACCTGGAAGTTCCCCTCCTTCACCAGGCTTGGCACCCTGCATAACAAAGGAAATTTAAGTTAAAAAGTAATCAATCTACAAAGAAGAATTTACTTTGTTAACATTTTAACCTCACCAAATGTCAAATGTACGTATCAGTTAAAGATGCAAAGTCACTCAAGGTGCTTTGCAGAACACAGCATCATCTGCCAGGAACATAAATCCATAAACAAGAGAAACCTCTATTCCAACTGGAATACAGGCACTAAACACAACATAGCCAAGAATTGGCAGAATAGAAAATAGATTAATACCTGAGCCATCTTTATTTGTAGTTCATCAGCATTAGTAAGGTAATAACTTGAAACTCCAAATCTTCCACTTGCAACCTGCTTGATAGCACTTCGTTTTGGATTCCTTGAACCATCAAGTAGAGGTACCATACGAGATGGTTGCTCACCTCCCTCACCTAATAGCAAAATTTGAATTAGGAACATTGTAATTTAGTTTCCAGAAATGTGTTTAAGGCAACAATAAATTTACATGATTATAGACAGGCACCAAAAAAAACTAAAGCAAATGAAATCCCAATAAAAAGGGGGGAAATAAATAAACAAGATAAAGATCAATTATTTGCACTTCAAGAAAGAACATTTTCAAAAAGCCCACCAAATCATAGATGGCAAAATTTCATAATTTGTGGATCAAGGTTGGACATAGAAGCTTAAAATGAGCATATACTAAATGCTTTCTAAGAACATACCAGTATTTGATTTCCCCCCAAGTGTATTCATAGCAATAGCCAGGGTTGTGTGTGCCTCCAATGATATTGATCCATAACTCATGGCCCCAGTACAAAACCTTTTCACAATTTCACTAGCAGGTTCCACCTCATCCAATGGAATTTTGGCTTCTGACTCCTTAAACTTCAACATACCACGCAGGTTACAGGTTTTATTCAATTCATGGATACGTTTGGCATATTCCTTGTAGGCAGCAACGCTGTTACTCCTGGCAGCTTCTTGCAGCTTTGCTATAGCAAGAGGATCATTCAGGTGAACCTCACCACCTTTCCTCCAGTGATAATCTCCAGGATTAGGCAGTGCTACAGCTTCTGCACTTCCTGGAGCAAAAGCACGAGAAGGGAATGCTAACTCATGCAAATGAAGTGCATCACGAGCTAGCATCTCAAATGTTGCTCCTTCAACTCTGCTCGGAGTTCTTGCAAAGCATTTCTCAATCACTTCTGAAGAGAGGCCCAAAGCTTCAAAGATTTGAGCACCCTTGTATGAGGCCAGAGTAGATATCCCCATTTTGGCAAGAACCTTCATCATTCCATAGTTGCTTGCCTTGAAATACTTCTTGACCAGCTCTTCCTTTGAATGGAACTCACCACTAGATTTAGGAGGAATCTTCCCATCCACCTGCAATCTCCAAATGGTCTCTATGGCCAAATATGGGCATATAGCATCTGCACCAAATCCAACCAATGTGCAGAAATGGTGCACTTCACGTGGTTCTGCAGATTCAACTATTAATCCAACTCGTGTACGCTCAAGATTTTTAACAAGATGGTGATGAACAGCGCCAACAGCCAAAAGGGAGCTCACAGCAACACGCTTCGATGAAAAAGCTACAGATACAAAGGAGGGTGAAATTAGTACCTTCAATCATGATTCATTAAAAGAAAAGATGGCATGGGCAATAGAGGAGGTGCAGTACAATGCCACAAAAAGTTCAATCAAAGATCAGTTGGGAACAATGCAATACCTCTGTCAGAAAGTACCAGTAATGTATAACCTTCCTTAATCGCATCTCGTGCTTCAGCACAAATCCTGTCCAAGGTTTCCTCTAAACCCTTCCTCCCACAGTCCTTTGAATAAGTTATGTCAAGAACTTTACTACGCCAACCTTTGAATTTCATCTTTTTAATTGCTTCTGTCTCTTCAATTGATAAAAGAGGCCCCTTCAGTGAAAGACGATGACATTGCTCTTCCGTTGTTTCTGTTAGATCTCCTTCTGGACCAATCATGCATTCCATGGAAGTCACTATTTTCTCCCGAATAGGATCAATAGGGGGATTGGTTACTTGAGCAAACATTTGCTTGAAATATTCAAATGTAAGCTTCTCTCGGTTGGACATAACTGCCAATGGAGCATCATTTCCCATTGAACCAAGGGCCTCTGTCCCATCTTTAGCCATGGGAAGCAGCAGCATCTCCAAAGCCTCAACGGTATAGCTGCATGAAAGCCAGAAGAACATTACAGGATGTTACACTAAGGCATGTCCATTGAGTTAAGAAGAGCAGGACAGATTGTTACATACCCAAAAGCCTTCAATGGAGCCAATAAGCCATGAATTCCTAAGTTATCCATGTTGTCATCATCATTGGAAGCCTTCAAGTCACAGAATTAATCAGTGAGATTATAAAAAAACAAAACTCCACTTGATGAAGATGCGGGAAACAATTAATAAAAAGAAAACCAATCACTTACTGGCATAGATCCAGCAATTGAGGGAGGGAGCCTCTCTGATTCCTGAACCGAGTCTACAATGTCATTGAGTTCAATTTTTTGCCTCTGAAGCCATTCCCCATAAGGCCTAGCTAGTGAATATTGTTGCTTCAATGCTTCATCGTCGACAACAATGTGATTCTCAAAATCTACCAAAAGCATCATCCCAGGGTTTAGTCTTCCTTTCCTGAGCACATCTTCAGGAGGAATATCCACTACACCAACTTCACTGGCCATGATGACTCGTCCACTGTGTGTAACATAAAACCGACCGGGACGGAGCCCATTGCGATCCAATGTAGCTCCAAGGTAGCGACCATCAGTAACTGCAAATAAGTTTCCATCAGTCAAAGAAGGCTAAAAGATCATGTTAGACCCTTTTAACAAGAAGGATAAATTACATGATATCAGAGCAGGTCCATCCCATGGCTCCATTAGAGCTGAGAAATATTCATACAAGGCCTTCCGCTGAGGATCCATATTTTTGTCATTTTGCCAGGCTTCAGGGATCATCATCATTACTGCTTCTGGGAGACTTCTACCAGCTCGAACCAGAAGCTCAAGGACACCATCAAAAGCCCCTGCAAGCCAAAGAGAATCAGAAAACATCATATACCTGCCAGTCAAATGTACACTGAGTATCATCTGTTTGGCATCCAAAACTTTGAAATGGGACGAGGAAAAAATGCAAGTACAATGCAAGAATACATTTAAGATAATCTTAACACAGAAGAAGGGATGTGGAAGTTCACCTGAATCAGATGAACTGGCATCCACAATAGGAAGAAGCTTTTTCATCTCATTCTTCGAGAGACCAAGCTCCTTGCACTTCAATAATCCTTCACGTGCCTTCATCCTGAAGGAACAAAAGAAACTCAGCCAATGCCTATTAATTGTTATATAAAAACAGGAAGGAAAACAGCATCTTATATACATCCCTACAAACCAGCCAGTAAAATTAGCAAAAGGAAGATGTATTTAGCGCCCAAGTTCTGAATCATCAAGAAAAAACAAACTTCTTCAACCATGCATATTTATCAGAGGCTACCACAAATGGGGCAAAGCATCACAAGTACCCAACAACTACCCCAGCAGAAGGGGGGAAATAGTAATATATATATACGCCGATTAATCCAGAATTTGCCTGTTTCTCTGATACATACCAGTTTATATTGCCTCTAAGTGTATTAATTTCCCCATTATGGCCCAAGACACGCATTGGTTGTGCACGATCCCAGCTAGGAAATGTATTTGTTGAAAACCGAGAATGTATCTGCATCAATAAAAAGATCAAATTTGTCATTCACAACTTCCTCTACTTTGCAATGAAAGTAGTATCAGTTTGAAAATGCACACACTAATTTATGTTCAGGGCATTTCAACAATGGTTTACTGCGGTCTGAGACATAAATTACACTACTCTGAGCTAATTTCCCTTCCACCAATAAATAGAAGTTTCATCCTCACACAATCGATGATAGAGAGCATTGCAGCAAGTTTCTGCAAACATGATTTACTTGCAATGAGGTTTCTTACCAACTCACCCAAGCCATCCAATCCAGCATCCAATTTCATATAGTTATCAAGGGAGTGGAAGAACTTAAGAGATCATTCAAACTTCAATGCCTCAGAAGTCATCCCTCAACCTTGCATCTCTTCAGTTACCGGTGGTTCCATGCTGTTTGTAAGTATTGAGTTAGTGGAGAAAGAAAGAACAAGAACGGGATAATATATTTACCAGGGCCATGTAGCTCGTAAACCTTTCATTGCCAAGATCTGCATAATAGTAATTTTGCAGTTGGTCAGGCTTTAACTGCCCCTTGTATACAACAGTCCTGCGCCAGCCACATTACAGGAGTAAATATTTTTCACACCCAGAACGGTAGGAAAACTTCTTGATATAATAAATCCAGGTTCCCAGAGCACAAACCTTGAGGAAAGAGAACATATATAGAAGTCCCTAACACCACCATGCTGGAGGTTCAATGCAGCTCGGATGGCAACCATTGAAACCCTCCTTAATATGTACATCTGTAAAGTAGTTTTGTATCAGCAATTTAATCTGGCATACAGAAACAACTTGAAATGCCCCTTACTCTTATCTACTTATTTTCCTGTAAAACCTCCATTTCAGATTCTTATATTCTAACCCTGAAATGATCTTTGCTTAATTGTTTCTGGTAAATTGATGATAGGGTGTGGTCATTTCAATATCACCAAGATAAACCTACCTGTTGCTCAAGGTCAGCCTTTGATCTAGGTGTGGGTGTAAGAAACACTTGCTCAATAACAGGCTCTGTCTGCAAAGCAGCATTGCCAAGTCCTGAGTTATCTGTTGGTACAGATCGCCACCCAAGCACTCTATGGCCAAGAGATTCAGCAACCTGTAAATGCCAACAAAATTTTCATCAGAAATTGTTGCCAAAATATCTCTATTGATATCAAGCTCCATAAAGTAAATATATGAATTGCTACCAGATAAAGACAACACTATAGTATGGTTGCCACTTCCAATTACTCAAGAAAATTTGATAAATCCTATTAACTTGCTTTCAAGTTTCAAGATACTGAGAAAGGATACTCAGCAGTCAGTTGGGTGAATGTCTTTTAAAATTTTATATATACATATATGGACAGGCTTTTCTGTGTTGTTTTTTCCACACCTATAATGGTTAGAAGTTTCTATGTCGCAACAAACAATTAGCCATTTCGATTTTAATCAAAACCATTGTATAAATAGTTATGAGAACATGTAAAACTAATTCAATTTTACGCTTTATAAGTGGACTTTGCTGATCTATATATACAATTAAGTGTGTGTGGAGAAAGCAAGTGCTCTCTAGAAAAATCACTTAATATACACACAAAATACTAGGACTGTTACTCAAAATACACTTACTAGATCGACTAAAAGAACGTCTCCTGTCTAGAAATTACCTTAGTGAATACATTTTTGCTTTCTTCCCTTCGGCTCTCAGATGAGGGCAAAAAGAACATGCCCACCGCATATTCTCCTGGTGGTGGCAACTCAAACCCAACATCTTTTGCAACCTAATAACAGATGATAAAAATTGTTAAAAAGGCCAGCAATTATTCCATTAATTACTTCGCAGAGTTAAATACGAATAAAATATGGGAGGTAAGGGACACATTTCATATTATTCTCTCACACACTGACGCAGAAAAAGTAGCTAAAAAGTGGTCAAAACTTCAATGAAACGTGAAATGGAAATTTCAAGTTAGAGAATTTCATTATTTCACAGAATAAAATTCCAAACAATATTTCTAATTTTTCTTTTAAAAAACGAAAGGAAACAGGACGGTCTTAAAATGTAGATAACACAAACGAACCTCCTTATAGAAACCATGAGGAAGAGCCACAAGAATACCAGCTCCATCTCCAGTATTTGTCTCACATCCACAAGCCCCTCTATGTGACATCCGTATCAACATCTCCACAGCATCCGTTACCTGACAAATTCCATAAAAAACGAAACAAAACACTCAAAACATCTCCAAATACGCACATACATACGTATATAAACCAAAAATACATTACACAGCACACATATACAAAACGTACAGTTTTACGGCTGCTGTCACCAGATAACTCAGCGACAAATCCGACCCCACACGAATCCTTATCAAAAGACGGATCATAAAGACCGAGAGGCTTTTCAGGCACCCCGGATAATGCGGACCGCACCATAACCCGAAGTTTCGGAACCCGACCCGGGCCTTCCGACTGCCAAAAGTGTAACTTCTCCGATCCCCGCAATCGGATCCCTAGAAATTTCTTCTCCAAAGCCACCGAGGACTTTTTTGTAACGAAGCATCTAGCGTTGCTCGTTTTGCGTCGGTTTGAAAGGGTGACATTCAGTTGAGGATTAAGGTAAGATTTGTTGATTGAAGGGAGTGAACAAGAGCTTTTCCGAATTTGAACTAGGGAGCTAGACGTCGGCGCCGACGACATTTTTTCAAAAAAACGGTTTTACAGACTCCGATATTCTTTACACTATAATTCAATTTAAAGAGCTTTTCTGAAAAACTTTTCCTCTTCAGATTCAGATCCGACAACCGGATCTAGTAAGATCTGAAAATTTTTCGAACGATTTTTTTCCGATTGGTTCCCGGGAAAAAACGAAGTCCTGAGTTTCAAAAATCCAGTTCAACGGAAACCAAATCCTTTCAAATAATAATTCTTTTACATATATGAAAAAGGGAAAAAAATCTCTTCGTCACGTGCGGATTCTCCAAAGACCGATCTTCGAACCACTCGAAAACACTAGGAAAATGAAATCCCCCGATTCCCTCACCGATCAAACCTCAAGAAATAAACCGAGAAAATGCGCAAGAAACCTAGAAAGAGAGGCAAACAAGCAGGAAAAAATAAACAGAGAGAAAGGAAAATTAACTGAGCAGATCCGACCTGAAAGAGAGCCTGCCCTTTTTTTTAGATCTTTGAAGAGATGAGTACTGAGTTTATATAGGAAAAAAATATTAATAACAAAATAAAAAAGAATTTATTTTTAGTGACAGTATGTGGGGACCACTGTTTATCGGAAGCTCTAAAATTTTACCCGGTATCCAAACACACCCTTTCTAACATAGATGTGACAGATCATAAGCTTAAAAAACCGACACGTGTAGGTTTTAAGCCCCTATGCGGCACAGCGACGGAGGTGATAGATATTATTAGACCCCCTGGAAGTTGGCTGCTTTTGTCGTATAGGAAGCTTAGGGATTAGGTTCGGCTCCGAGCCTCCGCTAGTTACGTCACTGTAAAAAATAATACCACCATGAAATACTTTATTTATTTTATTTTAACCTAGGCGTTGGTTTTTTTTTTTCTAAATGAAAATTAAATTGTTTGACTCCTTTCCGTTGGGATTCACAATTATTTGATTGCTTTTAAAGTAAATTAAAGGTTAAGAGAAAATTTATAAATTTGTCTTCAAAATTTAATAAATTTTTTATACTTACATTCAAACATTTTATCAGTGTCATCTCTAATCGGACCATTAATTTAATTATAATTTATAATATTATTATATTGACATTTTTATATTTTTATATTATTTTTAAATAAATGAATTAAAAATTATAAATTTAAAGATTAAATACGTGTTCAATAATATTAAAATATAAATTCATTATCATTTTATCTATATTCATTATTCAGAATTTTCTAAACCTAAAATATGTTTAAATTATAAGCGTGACAAAATTTAATTATATATTAAGTATTTGAATAAATTAATATCACGAATTAATCTAAAATTTAAAAAAATTAGAGAGTAATTTTGTCAAAATTGTTTTACTAAATGCAAGGTAGGTAATTAGACACGTAATGTGACGCGAGGAATGACGAAAATAAAAAGTAACTAATAATAATATTTAAGCTTTGATAAAACCCTAGACGCGGCCAATGGTATATGTAATTTGACAGCCAACAAATATAATATAATTAACTTACCAAATTAGATTTTTACAATAATTTCGTCATTTAATTAGGAAATAAGTAATTGGAAAAATATTAAAAATTAATGTGATGACATGTCATTTCACTGACTTTATGAAGTTTTTAAATATAAAAAATAGTGTTAAGATAAGATTTAAATTTATTTATTTTGCAATTTTTTATTTTTAATGTATCTATTGTAACAATAATTAATCATCTGTATTTTGTTGGTCCATTAAAAGATAGATGTTGGTCATGAGCTTTAAAATTACTACATACTCAAGGTGAGGATCAAACTCTCTACCATTATTTTTACAATTTATTTTAAAGGTTTATGATTGTTTCTTTTAATAATGTGATTTTCATCATTTTCAATGTCTGAACTTAGAAAAATTATATAATAAGTAAATTAAGGTTATGATTATATTTATTTTTTTAACATAATATTTAGAACTATTCATAGTGTCTCTCAAACCTATAAATAGGAAGATAATACGTTTTAACACACTTAAATCCACGTTCTCCTACATTGACAATAATATTTATGCCAATCAAACAGTATTTATTAAATTATCAAGGAGTGTGGTGTAACTAATTAATAATCCATTTATAAACATAAATACTATTAACAATTAACTAAAATTACCTTAATTTAAGAAATTATATAACAAAATAAAGTGAATATTAAAATGAAAAGAAAAAAGGACGCGGCCAATGCTGACCGTTAGAAATCAGACTTTTAACTTTAATTAACTAAACAAATTAAACTTTTTTTGTCAACTAAATTCCTTATTGGCATTCGAAGATTTTAATTAATTAATTAAAATAATACTTATAATGGCTGTTTTTTTTGGGGGGTTTGTGGCAAAATCTATGGACCAAATTACACCTGAGGTAATAAAACTGAAAACTAATAGCCCACTGGTTTTAATGTTATCATATTCCATTTTAGCATAAATTCTTCCCCTTTTTATCGTATGATATTGGCTTCGTGTAGAACTTATGAACAACATTGTGAATTTCATGGTTTTTTTTTTTTTTCCATAAGATGAAATTCTATGGTGTTTCGAGGTTGTTTTGAAAATGTAAGAAGTTAATAGAGGAAAGAATTTTGACAAAATATTAAATAATTAAAGAAGGGGAAATTTTAAAGAGTTCGACAAATTTTTTTTTCTTTTTTTTTAGAGGCTTGGTAGAAAAAAGAGGGGAAAACTGGAAAAAAAAATGTTTTTCTTCTTTTACTAATTGTTTGATGGAAATGAAAATTTAGGAAAAAAAGTTAATGGATAATTTTATAAATGTGCATATTTGTATTTGTTAAAGATATGTGATCTAAATTCTTTTAAAATAAAATACAAGTGATAAAACAGGGGATCTATGAGGGTCAAGGCCAAGCTACAGGTTACATAAGTGAACTATGTATGAAAGTATATTATCTCTATTTTGATATTGATTAGAACAAAGTGTTTTAACATTACTACATTATTTCTATTTAACTTTGATTAGGATATAATTTTACAAACCTATAAATAGACATCAATTTTCTTTTCATCTGCATAATTTTTTTCTAAAAAGGTTTTCACAAAAAAAAATTCTATGTGTTTTTTTTTTGGGGGGGATATATTGCCATTATCGACGTATCTTTTTCATTTTCTCTTCTATTTGTTTATACATAAACAATAGTTGTACAATAAACCTACTAAAAGCAAAAAAGCTCGATACAAAACAAAGAAAGCTACTAATCTGGCAATTGTAATGAGTCATTTAACATGTATCCATTTGAGGGCAATTCTAGTGTCAGTAGTCGTTATAATTTTAAGTCCAATAATGTATATTTAAGAAACGAGAATGCTGATTTATAAGACCAATGCCCACAAGCTCCTTCGCATGGTCTTTGGACCTTGGAATACACATCGAAGAGTAGAGTAAAAAAAAAAAAACAATGTCAAATGAGGGAAAACGTTTGCAATAAGCTTGAAATGTTGAGAGCTGCCCATACCTTAAACCCCTCGAAACAATAAATTTGTTCTTAAGTATTGTTTTATCATTACAATAAAAAATAATTATATTTCTTATTTCCTTTCTTGCGAAACAAAATCTATTTTTACTTGTCAAATTTTCATTATCCTCTTTCCATTGATTTACCTTTTCAATCAGCTAAGCACGGATAGGGTTTTTTCATTTACTCTTTCTCTCTTTACTTTAAAAAAGCAATTTTCTTGTTTTTTACTACTCAAGTCTTTTTAATTATTTATTTTATTAACTTTTAATTTTTTATTAATTTATATTAACGTAACAATCAATTAATTAAAATAACATATGAAATATAACTATCATTATAATAATATAATTCAATTTATTAAATCATTAAATTTCTCATAATAAGTTAAATTCCAACTAATTCTAACGTCACTAAGATTTTATTTTTGAAATCTTAAGATTGTATTTTATTTTTGGTGAAATATAGTTTTCTCATGTCCCCACTCCCAACTCCTACAGGGTCTCAAAAGTAAAACATAAAAAAAGTAAGGGGCAATTTCCGCAAAAAAAAGTATATAAGGACTCCTTATTATCAAAATGTGCCGAGAAGTACGGCGAGGGAAAAAGGAAATGCCTAATTTGTCCTTTTTTTTAAAAAAAGTAGGTTCCAATTTCATTTCATGTATTGAGAAAGTCCGCTTCACGAGGAGGACGGGTTAACCTCACTGTTCGGTTCCCCTCCGCGAGGCAACTAACCACTCCAATTCCCGACACGTGTCGTAATACACACTTTTCACCAACACAAGACCGCATTGGTTGCCACCAACCCTTCCCCTTTGGAAGTCGGTTAGGTGAATTTTTTTTTAAAAGTCTTTGATATGTTGATGAATTGACCCTTATGTCCTTACATTTCATCAATGATTTTCCCAAGTTGACTTTAATAATGGGAGGTCCTTTCCTGTCAATTCATCAGTACAAAAGAATTGCATTCTAGGGAACAGCCAATCAATTAAAATTGGTATTACTTTTCTTTTTGGGGGTTACATTTAATTTGGTATTTTAATCATTCATTTTTGCCACCTTTCTATAATTATTAAGTTAGATAGTATCCATCAGCTTAACTGGGGTTAAATATATATATATTACAATATCAATTTAGTTAAAAATTATTAAATATTAATTGACTAATATAGGAGGACATAAGGTTTAAATGTACAAAATACATTATTTTCTTATTTATGATTTAAAAAAATTATATTTTAAAAATATATATATAAGCTTTTTTTAAATAATTTTATTGAATAATAGCATAATATATTTATGTTTTAAAATATAATTTTTAAAGAATAACTATAAATGTAAATAATTAGAATATTAATTCAATTTAAAATTAAACGACATAAAAGTAGTTATTAGGAAAAAAAACCATAATTTGCGTTAAGGACTCGCAACCTACAAATCAATCAAAATGATAACAACCTTGTTTTATTTTAATTAATTAATTATTTCAAGATATATGAAATGGCAGTACTAAAAGTTAAAAAAATAGAAAGAAACAAAAGATGTGTGGACCACATTTGTAAACACTGATAAGTAAGTAGAGCCACAAATTAAAAGGGGCCCCCAGCGCCAGGCGCGTGCCGCCCACCATCCCCCCTTTGTCTCAATTAGGAAGAGCGGGTGAACATCAATGGGATTTGACCCCAATTTCCACACTTTCTAATCCG
The DNA here is from genome assembly GCF_025698485.1 of Gossypium arboreum. Classification (NCBI taxonomy): domain Eukaryota; kingdom Viridiplantae; phylum Streptophyta; class Magnoliopsida; order Malvales; family Malvaceae; genus Gossypium; species Gossypium arboreum. Next base: position 117,565,775 of record NC_069081.1, on the reverse strand, counting down.
ATATTATATGGTATTTTTAAAACAAAACTTTTTTATTGATTTATCGATTTTAATCTGTGTTTTTAGACTCGAATAATTGGTCGTATAGGTTAAGTTATTGGTTTAAATGATTTAATAAAAATTCATAAAAAAAATTGGTTTAATTGTTGATTTAATTATTTTTAATTAATTCAATCAACTCAGATTAATTTCAAATTTAATCGTTTATCATTCTTTAAATTGGTACCTCAACATGTTTCATTCGATTCAAACAAAATTTATTTTATTCTAAAATTATGTATATATTTGTATTTTAATTTTCTTTACATAATTTATTCTAATGTTAACCTTGTGATTAAGGGTGAAGTCAAAATTTTGATTTTAAAATTGAAATAATATTTTAGAGGACAAAAGTTAAAATTTATTTGAATAGAACCTAAATTAAATAATTTTATAATTAAAAGGATCTAAAATTACTATTAATCCTATACCTCTAATAGTGATGTAATCTAGTTAATGTATAAATTAAGTATTAATAAATTCTACGATTACTTAGTTGAAAATTAAGCTACTTGAACTTGAACTCAAAGATATAACGTTGATGTCAAATAATATATATTATTATTTAAACTATGTTATTAGTCTTTATTGTTTTTTTAAGTTATGAATTTAGTCATTATATTTTAATTTGATGAAATTTAGTTTTATATTTTTCAAATTTTAAAATTTTAGTCTTAACTCAAATCAGTAGTGATTAAATCTGTTAGAATAAATTCAATTACTAGTATTGTATTATACATACAATTGTAGATTTACTTCTTATTCTCTAATATGATCGTTCTAAGTCCTTACTTTTCAAAATTTGAAATTACAAGATTTATTAATAAATGAAAATTATCAATTCATTAACTGAATTTTTAGTAAATAATATGTAAGAATAACAAACCGACATATCCTCCATATATGATAACATGTTTGTCTAATCAAATTTTGGAATAGCAAAATTAATTTAATGAATTTAATAATTATCATTCAATGATGATTAAAATTTTAAAATTTAAAAACACATTAACTAAAAGCAACAAAATGAAAATATAATAATTAAATTCATAACTTTCATAAAATACATATACTAATAGAAGAATTTAACCTGTACTTTTTCCATCTTTCATATAAATACAAGCAAAAACAGATATACATAGATATTAGATATTTTCATTTGCCTCGAGTCTTTTGTATTTACTAGAAGTCTTAGGATAAACACTACCAACTAAAACTAGCGAGTGTCGATGACAGATAGCTACCGGAAGTCGACAAACATTACCGTATTTGTCTAATGTCTATCCGATTAACGAAACGGTGTCCACGTCAGCGAGTAAGAGACGAAGGGCAGACAAAGATTTTCAACGATATCCACCTCATCAATCAACCGCCCTTCCCCAAAACCGCTAAACGACATCACACCGATGTGCTTTAACAGCGTTATTGATTTGGTTCTACGTTAAAAGCACTGTACCCTACACATATTTTCTGAATGTAATTTCATTACAACACGTCTATATTTCTTTTTAGGATAAATTATTCCCATGTTAAATCAGTGCTACATGGTGTCCCCGTTCACACTGCTACTACCAATTGAAGACTCTTTTTTCTATTTTTATATGTAATTTATTTTTCATAAAATAATTTAAACTTTATAAATTTACAAATTAAAATTTAAACGATTTTTTTTCCGATCTTTGACATTAACTATCTAATAGACTTGAATCTAAAATATGTCATTTTACTCGTTAATAGATATTGATTTACTGTACTTATCATTAAATCATAAAAGATACAATTTAATTTCGAATCCCTAAACAAATTTTTTGATTTCCCACCTCATTAGAAAGCAAGCATATCCATTAATTCCAAACAAGATTATAATTCACATTTCGAAAATTCTTTATTAGTCTTCTTTGAAGGAATCTGAATAAGTCCATTTTCAATAATAATCGAATCAACAATCTATTTATGGGGAGAAAATAAGAATCTCAATCTCATACGAGTATTCATTTCTTTTATATTTGTAGTGGTCAAATATTTTTTTCATTTTTCATATTATCGAATTATAATTAATGAGAAAATAATTTAAACAATAAACATTTACATCATCCAATTTTATGCAATTTTTTATTTGTTAAAAAAAGCATTTCGATTTTAATTTTTTTTCTTAATTCACGATTTAGCTTCTAAAGTACATATATTTTCTCACTTTAGTACTAATTTTTTATCCCTATTTAATACTTAAAATATAAATTTTCTCTATTTTTGATCCATTTTGTGACTATTGTTAAAAAAAATTTGTTAAGCCACTTTGGTCAATGGAAAAATGCCACAGTTTATTTTTGGCCAATAAAAAAAATCAAATTGAGAAGTGAATGATACTTTAGGTATCAAATTGTGACAAAAAATTTAAGGACCAAAGTGAGAAAATAGATATACTTCAAAGATCAAAACATGAATTGAGCCTTTTTTTTAACTTTTAGTTTTTTTTTCCTCCTAATATTTAATTTATACCTTTACTAATTTCAATTTTAGCTTTTGAAAAAAAGAAAAAAAAAAAGAAAAAAAGAGAGACATTAAGAAAGAGAAATAATAAATAAAAACTCGAGATTCCAAAGTAGAAAAAAACGTGCTCTTCAAAGTTGAACTCATACACCACATTCCAACTTAGTGGAAATAATATTCATATGCCATATTTTAACCACATTTTTATGATAATTTGGTGCTAAGTGGAGGATTTGGATTCTTAAATATTAAGATTCGAACTATGTTAACGGAATTGTCATGTGCGTGGGGTCTTAGTCTCATTATACATGATTATTTTGAATAGTTTTTGTTTAATTATATTTCCATTCAATATTCCTTTTTATTTGTACTTATTTTTTAATTTTTTCTTGCAATGCTCAAATATGTATTTGTAATTACATTACATTTTTTATAAAAATACATTTTAATGTTATGATTAAAATCGTTTTATTCAGTAAAACCCACAATAAAACATGTATTTTTCTTGATTTGCCAGATCATAATTTTTTTTTTTTAATTTTGGAGTATCCAGATCTTAATTTTAAGATTAAAAAAAATTGTGTCCAATTTAATATCAAGAGTTAGGTAATACAGTGGCCACCGGCTGCTGCAGGTTAGCTCTATTGATGGCTCTAAATTATGATATAGGTGGAAGATTTTTTTAATATTAAAAATATAATTATAAAATAGGGCAAACTATAAAGTAGTCATTTTTATTTGTCTCAAATTACATTTTAATCACTTATGTTATCATTTTGTTAAAAAGTGGTCATTCTACCGTTAAACTCCATTACCTCCCTAACGGCAGTCTTACGAGCTAGTCCAAATGGCTTTTAAATGTCGACTTGGATGTTCAGTTATTGGGATGAAAATAGGTTTTTAATTAAATAAATTTAATTTGGACTATCACGTAAGATATTTAAGTTAGCATTTAAAACCCAATTGAATTGCCACTTAAGACCTCCATTAGGGAAGTAACGGAATTTAATGGTAGAGTAATCACTTCGTAATAAAAATAATAACGTAAGTGACCAAAATGTAATATAAGACAAACAAAAGTGACTATTTTGACTAAAATATACTTGTTTATGTGTATTAGTGTATATATAATTTTTAATAATAATTGGAGAGTTTTTAGTAGGGTTAATTTTTTGCCGTATTGACTTACTTGGCCCATCAACTTTAAAAAAAATTATTTTAGTCTTTCATTTAAATTTTCGCATTTTTTAGCCATTAAACTTGTATTTTTTGTCAAATCGACCCAAAATAAATGAAAGAGTTAATGTTTTCTTTTAATTTAGTTGATATTGCATACAGGTGGATTACCATGTGGATGACAAGTTATAGATAAATTTTATTTATTTATTTAAAATTGGAGGTAAAAAAAAATTACCACTCCTAATTTATTCCACCTAAAAGGAATGGATACCCACATCTTTTGAAGTGATTATGAAGGGCCCAAACACAATTCAAGAATTTTGATTTTTATTTATTTAAATTCAATTAAATTTTAGAATCAATAGTTGTGATCATATTGTAATAAGAGCTACATTATATTTTGTTTTCTACTTAAATGAATAAATTAGTCATTGTATGTTAGATTAAAGAGTAATTTAGTGTTTATATAAAAAAATTCATCTATTTTTACTGTGAAAAACTTAACTCTATGTGTTAACACGAGGTAGACGTATTATGTAATATACAATTGTTTAGTTATTTTGTTAACCACACCAGTTTTTAACAGAAAAATGATGATATTTTTATAAAAAAAGAGACTAATTTACTCGTTAATCTAATGTATAGGAATAAAGACGTTAATGGTACTTTCGCAATGAAAATTTATATAAAAATCTTAAATTTAATTTGATTCTTTTTTTTTTTGAGAAATCCTTTTATTATTTTAAAATTTTATTTAAATTCTATTATGTATTAATTGATTTTGATGATAACTATATTATTGTTAAAGAAAAGAAAAAGTTATTCGTGAATTTTTACACTTGTCCGAACCTAAAAAATTTAGGCAGGGAAATATATCCGAACCAAAAGCCGTAATTAAATGGTTCCCTTTGGCTACAGCTTGATTAAGAAATTGGCTACATTACTTTCATCGACCTAATAAAACAAAAGGAAAAAGAGTATTATATATAATTTAGGAAGCTCCGCTATTAAAAATGGAGAAGACGCATGAAAAAAATACATTGCTCTATGTATCCTATATTTTTATATATAAAAGAACAATTATTTGTTCGTCGTTTACTACCTTCTCGTGCTTGCCTTACGAAGCAAATAAAATAAAATAAAATCTTCAAGAATCTACAATTTGAGGTTAGTGGACAGTTCTTAATTATTATTATTATTAATTTAACAAAGCAAAAGGTAGTGAGAAGTGTATATTTTATATATACACTAATACACATAAACAAGTATATACGTACAAGAAACTTCTGGCCTAAAGATTGTTATTTATTTATTTATGTGGTGATTAATGAATGAATTATATTAAATATTATTCATTAATATGGGCCGACTTGTTTTCCTTATTAAAAAACAACAATATTTATACTTAACTTATACTAAACTCTTGATTTACCATTCAACCGATGCTTCATTTTAATATGTCTAATTTAATATTTTCATCAATTATATATAAAGATTTTGACTAAGTTGATATCACTCATAATCTAATTTTAATTTAGTGATTAAATTACCAAAATGCTTTTATTCTAACAAATAAATAAATATTAATCTAAGAGTATTTTTGTCTTTCTATCTAAAATCTAGAAAAAAAATAATGTTTGTGTTGAAATTTGAACCCAACCCTAAAATAGAAAATTTTCCATTTAGGCCTTTTATAATTTATAAAATTTTAAATTAATAATGATAAAATTACACTTTGGCCCCCCTATAAAATAAAAATTTGATTTAATCCTTTAAAATGATAAAGATCTAGTCTATTAAAATGATGAAATTGTATTTTTATTATCGTAAAAATATACAATATAATTCTAACCCCCTCAAAAAAAAAATTTCTGATTCCGCCACTACCCAAAACACCAAACATACATTCTCCTAATGTCGCCATTTCAACTAAAGTAACATTTAATATTTCTAGGAGTTCTTAATAAATATATTATTATAATTGCTCTAATCCTAGTCACGAGTATACCATAATTTTATTGATAACGTTAAATGAATTAATGTCACAATTTAAAATATTTTTTATTTTAATTTCATAAGTATTACATATGTGTTATTATTATTAATTTTAATCTTATAATTTATTTTTGATATATCTTACAATCTAAATACCTGATTTTCATTCACATATGTCATAGAAGATCTAGTAAATAATAAAAACAAAAGGTGCGGCTTCTCGGAGCAGATTACATGCGGAGACCTTGTTTTTAGTGTATATATATTAGGCATCATCATTTTATTATTTAATCCAATGACATATTGATTATAAAATATTAATCACATATAAAATAATTTTAAATTAATATTAAATTTTATCATACTGACAATATAAAAGTGAAAATATTATATTTTGCTTTACACTCACAATAAAAAAATTAAAATTTATTGTTGAATTTGTAATTATTTTATTTAAAAACGATATAAAAGTATAAAAGATAAAAATATTAAATATTTTTAAAAATAATTATTTTAATAATTAAGATAATGATCCAATTAAAGTCATATTAACTTAGTAAAGCAATAAATATATAAATATATAAAAGTTGAATCAAAAGAGTTTGACCCATTGATTAAATGGTATAATATAATTTTTAACTTTTCTATAAATTAATATTTTAATTCAATGAAATAATAACAATAATTTTAGCCTCTCCTCATATTTAATTTAATACAAAATTTTAAATAACTTCAATTTTTTTAATTCCACCTCACCCCTAAAACAAAATTTCTCGATGATGGTCACCATTATCATAATTTATCTCATCATATATAGTTATTTTTAATTTCATCCAAACAATCTTGATGTCTAAAATATATCCCTCTAAATGGAACTGAAAATTACTTCTTTCTGCAACTGTGAAAGGATGTTTGTGAATGGCATCCCATGCACTTCCTAGAAATGGCAACTTCATGTGGAGAAACTACCTTTCAAATGATTGCTCGCCTCAATGGGGGAAGGACTTCACATAAAAAAGAACTTGCATAGAAATTTGTATGTCAGACCAAACGTTTTCCAATAATTACGACAAGAATATGATACAAGGAATTTTTTTTTGTTAAGAATGATTGTGCTATAAAAAATAATTTTTAGATTAACAGACGTATTTCGAAAAAAAAAAAAATTTAAATTCTTGAATCGATATTATTTAAAGGAATAATCATAAATCTGTAGTAGAATATATATAGAATGCATGAAACCATCCTAATGTCAACCTATTTTCTTTATTTTATAGTAATCAAAATTTGAGGCAGTAAACACAAAAAAAATGCGGCTCCTCGGGGCAGATTGCGAACCTTGTTTTTAATATATATAAATAAATGAAACAAGGTTAGATTCATAGCGGAAATGGTGCATGATTTGCTGGTTAAACATGGTGATCACAATCCTCTCCATCGAGTTGCTGCATACACCACCATGGTTGCTATAGATTGTCGGCAAAATTAAATTAATCATAAAGGTCTATTTTAGATCTTTTAATTAAAAAAAAGAGAGATAAATGTATATATTATGGTCAATGAAATTATTGATTTGATAATTCAAGAGAATCTGATTGGCTTCTTACACATAATCACAAATTTCTTTTATACCATTAGTCTCAATAATTGAAGAAAGAGAAAGAATAGATACATGAACATGACCGAACCAAATAGTCAAAATCATAATGTTATTTAAAAGAAAAAAAGAGGAAGTTGGCCGTTTGATTAGTTAAAGAGACCTCTCCTCGTGTGGTGAGTCGGCACTAATACTCCTTTGAGGATTCTAAGAGCCGAGAGTGACTCGACAGTTGGGTGTGTAATAGGGGTATTGGTCGAAGACTAATGCATGTCCCACTAACACTTGGGTCACGTTTCTATGTTCCAAGCAGCCAACTGATTTTTCAATCATTGTTGTTCTGTCATGTGGTTTTATATTGATTCTTAATACACGGGTTTCTACGATATTTTTATCTTAATTAATCATATATTATTATATTAGAATTACATGAAAATTTAATTAGTTTTATACAATTAATAATATATTTACATTTTAGTCAAAAGTTTAAGGCTAATTAAGCTTTGTTTAGCATTAATATTAAAAATACTTTTTAACTCAAACATTGATTTCAAACCAAAACATTTAGTAAACAAATAACTTTTAAAACAAAACTTTGATTTTAGATTTAGATTTTAACGATAAATTTAAATACTATCAAAATTTTCAAAAGCATTTTTTAAAATTCTTTTACCTAAAACTTTTGAAAATAATTTTCAACCTCAATAATAAACTAACTCTTAAAAGATTTCACCTCATTTCTAACATCAATTTTAACTTACTAATAACCAAGGGTGAATGCTGAATTTTTTAAGTGGGTTGAAATTAAATTTCAATTTTACGATAATAAAAATACAATTTCACTATTTAAATAGTTTATATTTTTATAATTTTAAAATAATTAAATTAAATTTTATCATTTTAAGGGACTAAAGTATAATTTTATTTTAATAATTTAAAATTATAAAAAATTAAGAATCTAAATAAAAAATTTCTATTTTAAGAGAAATCGGGTCCTATTAATAACATTACACAAATTTTTCTAAAATAGCATTACAAATGTAAAAAAAAAATCAACCTACCAACATAAAAGTACATGAGATACATTATATTTTTTTTCTAAAATTTATAACTTAACTATATGAAAAAAAACTTAATTAAATAGTTTTTCAATATCTCAGCCCATAATATATGCATTGATTTATAAAGATTTCACAACCACCAAGGTGATCAGCTAAAATTTATTTATAAATAACATAAAGAAAACATATAATTTCCTAACACAATCCTTTTCACATGAAGGTTTCTTCTTTTTTAGAAAAAAATAAATGTAAAGAATCGAGATAGGATTCCAAAAACATTAATTTATTAATGAAGAAAGAGAATCAAGGGAGTTTTTTTAATCAAATTTGTGGGTTGGTGGTGTGTCCCTAACTTCACCTTTGATTGGATGAATTAATAATAATTATGCTCTGTTTGACAATGCATGGCCACATATATCACCACACTAAATACTACTTTAAATCAACAATTTGCCAACAGAATATACTGTTTTCTTTACCATCAATCTTAAACAAACTATGATGGAATCTTATTTTTATAATGGGGATTTTATAACCTCATTTATTTCCCTTGTTTAGTTGGTGAAAGGAAAATTTTATATAAAGGATTGGATTGATTTTAGTTTTTTTTATTAAAAAATTGATAAATTAATTTTTGTATGTTAGATTAAATAGTAAGTTAGTTTTTCTATCAAAATTGATCCTCGAATGTTATCATGACGTGATAATAGTTTTTAACATTACAAATGGGTAAAATTTTAACATGAAAGGGCCAATTTGCCTATTTTTTTTAACGGATGGAGCAAAATACAATCTGATTCATTGTTTATAACTTCTATGATACTTTTACTCACCCAAAACTTATAGAAATATATCAAAATCAACCCTGCACACAAAAAATAAAAAATAAAAAAATCACATTGATATGTGACTCATTTATAAAAGTCTCGATTTTGTTACTTCCTTGAACGTTAAATAAGATGGGTAGTAAGAGATTTTGATTAAAAAGATATTCAATCATGATATATAATAGAATATTTAAAAATTCATATAAAATAAAAATAAATTCAATTGATTTGATCGCCATTTCAATAAACTTTTTTAATTTAATTTAGTAGACTTATACTGATTTACGAGTGGATCAATTCATCTTCTGTTTTAGAATCCATATATTAACCTATTCTAACAACTTTAACAAAGATGAAAAAAGGTAAATATTATTCTCTAGAAAGAAGAAGGAAGAAGTGGAGATTTGTTAAATGTGATGGTTAGATATAGGGAAAGAAAGTGATGTGATTGGGGGGAGTTGAATGGTGGCTTTGTGAAGGTGAATCGTAGTAGGTTTTATGTATTGGCTGTGGAAATTGTTGGGTGGCTGTGAATACCCGTAAAAGGACAACTGTTTTACTTTCTTCTTATTGAATAAAGAAACTCAGTGTTGGAATTCATAGTCATTATGGGATCAACTCTTGTTACTATTCATTCCACCAACCCACTTATGTTTATTTATTTATTTATTTAAAGAATGATAACAATAAAAAGAAAATAAAAAAAATGATCTTAGTTTCTCTTTTAAATTTTTATCCTTACTTTTTCATTGAAAAAGTAAAATGATTATTGATGATTAATGAGAATTAATTATGATGTTTATTTTGAGATTAAGGGCCTTTTAGGGAGACGAGTTTGTTCTTGGTTTTGGTGCAAAAGCATCCCAATCATCCATTTGGAGGAGGTATGGCGTGTTTCAATTTAATTTTTGTATTGTACTGAAACCTCTCTTAGTCGACACTAATGCTCACACTTTTATCTATAATTATCATTTTATTTAATAAATAATTTAAACTGATTATATAATTAATTAAAATATTTATAATAAAATATCAAAAGATACATTTTAATATTTTATTAAGTGAATTTATAAATTCACATATTTTTAATAATTTCGTAAAAGTAAAATAATTTTAAAAACTTCTATTATATATCATTTCTAATCTTATCTCATTGTTACAATTACGTTTAGATCTAAATACACACACCACCGTTGTTTTTAAATTCACTGGCTCATCCAAACTAAACCTAAGATCATGTCACCAGAATATCATTTCTAATCTTATCTCATTGTTACAATTACGTTTAGATCTAAATACACACACCACCGTTGTTTTTAAATTCACACTGGCTCATCCAAACTAAACCTAAGATCATGTCACCAGATTTTCTTCAGTGCCACCAAACTTCTATTTTGAAATATAATTCAATTTACACCAAAAAAGAAAATGTCATGCTTGTGTACCTTATAGTAAAATTTCTTTTTCGTGTTTATATTTAATATAACACCACAAATATTAATATTTTTATAATTTGTGGTTACTCCTCGAATAATATTATCTTCAAAGTTTAAATTTAAATTTTCTTTTAAAAATATAATATATCTTATCACTACATTTAATACATATTAATGTTTATCTTATATAGTTGACGTGAGAAAAGAAAATACAAAATACATGAATGAAATAATGGGAGTAAGTACCAAATGCCACACCTTTACCGGACAAATCACAGATTACAGTCAGTTACTTTTCTTTTATTTTTTCCTTTGGAAAAGTATTTAATGGACCAAGTGTTGTCAATTAATGTCGTGGGAACGTGGTCCATGCTCACAATATGTTTGTACCTTGCAGAAAAGTACACGTTTTTTTTTTTATTTAAAATTATTATTATATAAAGACCAGTTAGAATGTTTTATCGAAATTAACTGTAAAGGGCATCATCCAACACAAGCCTATAAATATGAGCAGGTAGTCCAAATTAAATGAGAATGTAAGGCCCAAATGAATCAAAACAATGAGCTACTTTGATACTTGAACGGTTTACAAGAGAATGTCCCACTAGACTCCATTCCCACGCTCTTAGCTACTGTACTAAATGCTTAAATTAGGCCTTTTAGTGATTGTTGAGATCAAATTTTGAAATTGGTATATAATTGTCTAACTTTAATAAAAATATTAAATATAAAAAATTTAAATATTATATATCAAGTTTCAAATTATGTTTTCGTTATTATTTTTAAAGTAATATTTAATTTAATTGTCATGTTTTATTTTAAATGTCAACGTTACCTATTTTTACTGTAAACTAAATTGAAGTGTATAAAAAATTATACGACATTTTAAGACCAAACCCTTATATAAACAACCCTAAAAAGTTAGGATAGTTTTTTTATTTTTTTTATTTTTTATATAGTTTGGGAATTTAGTCTCTTTTAACCCTTACATTTCCTTTTAATGACGTACCGGTTCAACCACTGTAATGTTGAAATGTACCCAATGGAATGGTTAGCTCTATGATAATTGAACAAGGGATTCTCTTTATCTTACATTATCTAAACTGTAACAGATCAAGAGAAACAGTTTAAAAAATTTTAACATCGTTGTTAATTACAACTCTTCATTTACACATGACCTTGTAAATATTAGTGCTGAGCCATTTACACCACGGAGGACGAGCATCCTCGAGTCGACATATGTACCACACACTATATTTGTCAATTCAAACATTTCAGGGGGGATCTGTGTTCGGATTTCCTGAACTATGTTTATTGCAACATCAACGCCCTGTTTCAATGTTTCATCAAGCGCCATTGACACCTCGATGTTGTCCAGAAGGAGCTTAGCTACAGGAAGACTTGATGGTAACTCCGTGAAGGGGATCACTTTTCTCCATTTTCTGCTAGATAGTTTCTCAATTATGGACTTCTCGGAGTTTGATTGTCCCAAAGAGAATCCTTCCATTGCCATATCGTTAAGATATAGTCGCTTCCCCGCTTTTAAACTAGATGAAGAGTTTACTTGCAATTTCCCCTTGATTCCCCTTTTGTTATGGGGCCAATCGTGTCCCATCATGGACGTGAATCCAATTTCAGATGTTACAGAAAGGCGTGCGTTTGACTTAGAAGGTCTTGCAATTGTTAGGTATGCATCGCCAATGAGGACACGGAGAGGAGGTTGGCGAAGAGTTAAGCCTATGTGCCTTCCTGTAGAGTATAACAGACGCCATTTCCCGGGCAAAAGCTCTAGCCAGTTCTGCAGTCCAGATAAAGATAGAATGCAACAGTATATTAGCACAAGTAGTGTTTAATCAAAGCCTAGTTGAGATCAAGCTGTAAAAAACTCAAGTTCTATCGAGTCTCACTTTTAAAGCTTGAGCTCAATTAAAGATGAAAACTGAACAGCTTGAGCTCACTCAATTAAGCTCATTTACCTAGTAAAAAATGACCTTGATTCCCATACTTGACTTCCAACTTGATTACTATACTCAATTTGGAATTAAAATGTTCAATAATAATTTTGATTCAAGTCAAACATTAGGATACTCGAATTTAGCTTGCCCCAACAGCTCAAGTTCAACTTGACCATGACCGGGTGAAGTTTGAGACTTGAATAAAATGTTCAACATACCAAATTACTTTTGACTTCTAACAATAAGAATAAGCATCTTAAGTCTAAACATTGTTCAGAAAAAGAATAAAACCTACGCAACTAAAAACGAGAGACAAAGAAGAAGAATCACCTTTGGTCTTGAATGGGGATTCAACATCTCCATTAATTCAATAAAGTGGGCAAGCCTATCACGCTGTAATATGAAAAATAACAAGTTAGCTCACCTATCCAATTTTAAAACATGGATTAAAATAGTGTAAAAAGTTATAAGAAACACAGTAGATTATCTAACCTATGATAAAAAAACAGAGGTATATAATTACCTGAGCTGTGCGATAGATATATTCCTCTGTGATTCTCACTGCAGTTGACCCAAGACCCCATCTAATAATATCCATAGATGGGACCACACGCCATCTTGGTCCACATAAAAAAGGATGCCTAAGAGCATCTATGCAACTGCAATGAATAAAGCAAATCACTATATAATTTACTAAATAGTAAATGCGCATTAAGAATCTCAGAAAGCCGCAAACCTTGATGGAGAACCCTAACTGATTACTATCCAGAGTACATTGACATGAATCTTTTAATAAAAAAGAAAAAGAAAGAAACTGCATACCTTATTCTTTTAGAACGTTTGACTGCAAGCAACAATGATAGAAGGTTCCAACCTGCACCCCAGTTTCTATCAAGTATCTGCAAAAAAGATAATTTGCTAAAAGATCCTTACAGACAGTAAGTGACAAGTTGTGTTCAAGTAAAATGACTTAACCTGGAGTCCAATATTTCCAGTTGCCGAGTTCCGAGTGAGGATTGGCAGAAGAAATTCACGCAAGCATGAGGGGTCATTTCCCTGTAATTGCATATGGAAATACAAGATGATATGAGATAACATTCTTTCAACAGAATTTAAATGTTAAAGAGGGAACGACTCCATTTTATCAGAAGAATTAGAGTAACTTTAAAGTCAAGATATGCAACATTACAGACTCGGGGGTGAGTCTCGGGGATGTCTGAGACATGATTATGTTCAATTTTTCTAAGTTTTCTTTTCCCGTATATTAGGAGGATCATACTCCCAAACCTATGTCTAGATGTGTATTTGACCGTGTCAATTATGAGTACTTCAAGGAAAATGAAGAGTAGGAGCAACAAAGGAGATATGTAAGATAACCTTTTAAAAGGTACACAAGTAATGATTGCTGAGATATAGAAAATGACAGTCTTGGTGCCTAAAAATTGTCAAAAACGGCAGCCAACTTGTGATTTCTAGCAGGCTAATATAGCATCAATTAATATCCTAGGTTCAGTGACCCAATTCATATTCTAAGATGCACTTCTTGAATTATGTGAAAAAAAAAAATAGTTACATAGCAAGAGTCACGTGCTATACCTTCATAAGGAAGGTTTTGAACTTTGTAAAGGTTACGGGATCCATGAGCTCTCTTAGCACCATCTTTGCCATCATAAATCCAACGCACCTTTGTAAGACATGAAGTTAAGTGAGCTTCAAGACGATGTTTCACATGTTCAACGTTGTCTTTTATTTGCACCATACCTCATGTCAAATGCAATCATCATTTGTCTCCTATCCATGTTGCTATCTGATGCACTTCTATTGGGACCATCCTCATAGAAATCAGCAGCATTTCCTAGTATTCCTACCTGATGACATCGGTTTTAAAAATTATGCAATTGAGAGAAGAACGAAAACAGAGAAAGGAATCAAGCTGTGCTATTGTGCCAAGCAAAACTAGAATCACATATATCCATTTACACAAACCTCCTCAATGATCATAAAGAAAATTGGTAAATACCTTTATATGTCTATCAACCGGGCTTATATGTACATTTTCCAGCCTTAACTCTGTATGCGCAATCCCATGACAGTGCAAGTAATTAACCTGTAAAAGGTAAACATCAAAAGCAACATCTGCACTTTGAGAAACATGGGATGACAAATTTATGATAACCATTGAGAAATGTCAGATACAAGAATTTATGAGCAAAGAAGAAAGAAACATACTCCAATTAAGAGGTCCCGCAGCAATATTCTAGTAAGCCTCAACTGACGAGAAACAGCAGGTCCCCCAACCGAGTCATCTCCTACTCTCCTAACAGACTCTTCATCCAATGCAAGAGTTGCTTCCAAAGTTGGAAGCCAGTCGGGTTGCCGAAGCCAATGTCTTAACGAAAAGCTACCATGATACTGCCAAAAAAAAAACACAATTAAGTTTTAATCCACTTGGAAGAAGTACATAAGGAAGTCGGCTGGAATTGGAACACAAGCCTCAAAGGCAAAACAACAGAATCAGGGAGGAGCATACCCCATGGACCAGAGTGAATGAGCTATGACTACCACCTTTATGTGATGAAACATAACCATAAACTTGCATGGAATATGAATGGTAGAGAATTCTACGACCAACAAGCTTTTTCAATACCTGTAATATATTCAAACACAAGAAATCAACACATAATGAGAGACCCGACGAGCTTTTGAAAAAAAAAAAGAGTATACAGTTTGATGCACACAGTTCACAGACCTCTATCGCTCGCCTTCCCCTACGTTGAGCTCGAGCACTAGTAAGTCGTCGAAGCACGACTCTCGAGTTATATAAAGGGCTGCAATTTCATTAAACACCAAATATTAAGCTAAAAACAATATCACCGTAGTAAAATCATTACTAAATAAAGAAGACAAACCTGGCTGAATCCTTCACTATAGCTTCAGAAATCACCTCATCTGCCTACAACAAGGTATAAACACAATAAATTTAAAATTTTTAGAACTATAACAAGTTGAACCTAAAAATAAAAAACAAAAAAACAGATTGCTTTTCATTTACCCGGCCTGCAAGCCCAACGCTAACACGATCAAGAATCATAAAATCAGACATCTTGAACCTAGTAACATGCCCCGTTTCCTCTTCACCGGAAACTGGTGTATCAATAATCAAATCATTCCTTCCTGATTCCATCGGCGAAACAGTTTTCCTCAACGACGAACATCTTACTTCCTTTAATTGTTTCGTCAATTTCCTAAAAGAGCAAGTTGACTTCCGATTGAACCAAGACCACCTAGGTTTAATCAGTGTTGTCGACAAATTGGCATTGGAGTGACGTACTTCAACACTTTCTAAACATGGATTCATTGAGAATCCATATAACGCCATCGATCAAACCTCCAAAATCTTAAAAAGAAGAAGAAGCAATAATCAACAGATTGATGAAATGTTTGGTTTAATTAATGAATCAAATCCAACTTACCAGAGAGAAAGTGAGTTAAAAGAGGGGGAATTGTGGAATTTTTTAAAATTGGGAAGAAAGAGAGATGATGAGGTCGATAAATGGAGAAATGAGCGCGTGACGGTTGCGTGAGAGAGTACGCTGAAAACGTTCAGCCATGAGTTTTTCTCATGTCTCCATCTGTAACACTGCAAATATCTAACGCTTTCCTCTCTTTTCCTCGTTCTCTTCGTACTCCCTTTTTTGTTTTTTTATCCGGTTGATTTTTCACAGTATCTCCCCGTTCAGCCTCTCTCCTCTTGCCACGTGTTTTTTATTGAAATAATAGTATGTCCCTTATCCATTCCTGTCCCGTATGATTTTGGATTTTGTTTATATTTTTTTTCCTGGGTTAATTTCACTATATGCTCTCAAACTATAACCCAAGTTTTAAATTGGTCTCAAACTTTTTAAAATGTTCAAGTCGAGTTATTTAATTATTAATATTGTATTGGTCAGGTCCTTTCATCAGCTTAGTTATTAGCTTGAGCATTAAAATTTTCAACACAAATCTAATACCAATCATTTTCAAAATAAATGGATCAAATTGTAAACATGTGTACATGTATTACATAAACGACATAGATATGATGTGTTAAAAAAGCAACCCTCCTAAATTGGTTTTTAATATGTTAGACCTAAGTTGCCCTCATGATAAGCATGTTACGTACATGTCTACAAATTGTACACGTGCTTCGAATATGCTCCACATCAAATTTGAGTTTGCATTTAACGCTTAAATTGATTATTGGATAAATAGGATGATCTGATTGACACACATTTTGTAGTTTAAGGATAAATTTAAAATTTAGGTGATGATTTGAGGATTTTTCATGAAATCATCCTTTTTTTTCTTTAAATTATTATTTAAAATACATTAATCAAATTGTAAACACTTGTGCATCTATTGCATAGACAAATTAGACCTAACTTTAAAAATAAAAAAAAAGCTCCATTTTTTTTATACGTCAAATCTAAGTTATTTTGTGGTGGGTACATTACATGAGTGTTTAAATGCACATACGTTAAATTTGAATTTATATTTAATGCTCAAATTAACAATTAGACTAATAGGATAACTTGATTGACATAGTATTAATACTTTAAAAACTAGACTAGAACATTTTAAAGTTTAGAGACTAATTTAAAATTTTAGCACTAATTTGAGGTCATTTCATAAAATTAACCTTCTATTATCTTTAACGTGAAACTTGATTTTGGTGACTGCTACAGAGTCGTGCTCTGAATTGTCAACATCCAAATTCAATTTTTTAATTTCCTGTCATATGATGAATTTGAAGCTCAAGATCTAAAATCGAACCAAACCAAACGAGAGATTAAACCAGCTTGTAAGTGAACTGATTAAACCGATTTATAATTTATTTAATTATTGTCAATCATCATCAACATTGGTTCATGGCGATCTCAGAATTGTAAAAATAATGGTTTAAACAAAAAATTGGGGTTAGTATTCAACTATGATTGTGGAGGTTGATTGTTAACAAATATACACAAAATGCTCAAAGAGCAACTGGGAAATCCTATAGTTTTATTAACCATCAAATTTGTCTAAAGAAAAAGGGGAAAAGAGAAGAAGAAAAAGAAAGAAAGATACTTTTTCTTTTCCTGGAAAAAAAATACAAATACAAATCAGGGTGTATAAATTTGACTCTGAGATCCCCCCTTTACATAGGGGAATTGGGGTTAGTTAACGTCCTTGCGGAGAAACAATAGGCTATGCTCTGTGTGTATGTATCCTAATTCATGAATTGTCTACAATTTGGAGCTTTACATAAACAAGGAACTTTAAACTCCTCTGGCTCATCAGGATCAAACAAGTAATCGTACCTGCCACCCGAATCAAACAATGCATTAACGAAATTTAACCAACAATCACTACAAAAAGAGAAGCGAGAGAGAGATAGATACGTTAGCTCATCCCCGGCAGACACATTAGTCTTGGCAATAAGAACAATCCGACTCTCATCATCCGCCACACTCATTATCCTTGCGTAACAGTTGGGCATGCACTGCATAAGACCAAGAGCCATCAATTAAAGAATACAAGAACCTTATATACAAACAACTATAATGCTCACTTACCGAATGATTGATTAAGCGCGCTATGTTCCCTTTGTCAGTGGCGTCCACTACGACTTCTTCACTGATCTTGAACAGCTGCAATGTATGTCAAACCCGGAATTCAGTCTCAATTCAATAATATCATATATATGTGAAAAGCTAAAGAGCAAGAGAAATCGAACATGCAAGAACCAAAAGAAGTGACACTTTCAAAGGCTTCAAAATACAGTCTAGAATATTTCAGATCAATCTTTGTAAATTTGTAGGAGTAAAAGGAAAATAATCATCATCTTACATAGCAGTCTTTCCCTTCTTTTCTGTAGTGTGCTTCTCTTAGGTCGGCAATACTTCGCCTCACTTGTTCTCCACGGTATTCAAGAACCTGAAGACAAATAAAAGCTTCTCACTCCATGTAAAAACTGTTTGAATAATTTAGTTCCTCCCTGGTGTATACTCTGTCTGGCCTTATTAATTAGAATGTCCATTATCGATACAAAGTAGTCAATGTCTATGGATATTTTTATAATCATTTGTCGGGGGGAAATCCCGGAATTAGTTTTCTGAACCCTAAGAACTTAAAAAATAAGTTCAGCAAAAAAAGGGGTGTTCATGAAAATACCATTTCCCCTTCTTGAATGTTTCTGCGGGCAAAGAGACCCCACCCATGTATTCCAGATCTACCAAAGCAAACTCGATCATGTTCAGTTCTCTGCATTAAATATACATATCGTTTAGCAACTGGTCAGAATATTAAGTTTTCAAAGGGAAAAGGGATATAGATTTGCCTGTAAGTGGTGGAGTCGTTCTTTGAAAGATGAAAAACCTTTAGGCTCCTCTACTGCCTGTCCAATTGAACAAAATCGATCATGGATATAAACAAAAAGATTGGCTCCAAACAAACTCAGAGATTGTAGAAAGGAGACAAACATACTCTTAATGCATTCAAACTCTGTATAGTTCTTAACGAATGATGGCAAGGTCTCATTAATCGGTGGGCAACTGCTTCCTCTTCAGTTCGCTAGGAAAAGAAAAGATATTATTGAGATCAACATAACCTCAACAGAGCAAGAATCATTTTCCTTGTAATTCAGAAAATTGTCACTGAGATAAAACTTCCATGTAAATTTACCTTTCTATTATTGTTTGATCTTTTGAAGATCCTACACCTAGCAGCAGAGAATGGCTCAATCTCAATAGTTTCCTCAGTTGGAACCTCTTCAATTTTCAGTCTGTTTGATGAAATTAGTCTTGACCCGTTCTTCTTCTTCTTCTGAACAAGGCTCTTGGCAGAGAAGACCCCTAGAGGGGTCTGTATGACTAAAACTGTGTCAGGATTTGGAGCGCTGCACAAATAAACAGGGGATAAAAACAAGAACTAAAGATCAGCACAGATGAAATAGCTCGAAAAGAGAAAGTCAGCAGACATGCTTAAAGCATACCGGTGATAAGCACAATATGACACCATTTTTGTTATTTGTCTGCCATTTTTCTCCAAGCAATGCAACTGCAATGTAGAAAGAACAGATAAAGCAATGAAGTGATAGCAAGAGATCAACTCGATGATCCTTGGCAAATAAAATCCAAAGTAAATCAGAATAAGACACGATCAACCTTAATATACTTCTGCAGTATTTGACATTCCTATTCATGAAAATCACAAAGTATTTAAGAGCATTTCCAAGTCTCTCTCCCTATTGTCTAGTTTATCAGTTTTTCTTCTTTTATTTTCTTTTTTCCTTTTCCATGGAACGATATTCTAAATTCTAATATGAACTTGGAAGTATTAGGGAAGAGCAAGGTCCTAAGAGCAATGAGATAAGAATTAAGGTCTGATCTAATAACAGACTTGAGTACAGTTTATTGATTTGGCACCAAAAAGGAATTAAATCTTGATCTGTGAAAATAAGATATCTTTTCTTTTTATATGAATGGATGAGATACCACACAGCCATTAATACAGGTTAGTTGAGATTATTTTTCTCTGCAGGACAATAGAAATGGGTTAGCTCTACTAGAGATTAATCATTCATAAAACACTGATAGACTAGAAGTATGCCCTTTACCACAGAGGGATGTTAATCCCAGTAAGTACAGATTTATCCAACTAAATGATATCATATTATGAAAAAGAAATTCAAGGTAGATGCCAAAGAGGGAGCCTATTATGTTGGTTTATAGAAAATGGCAGTGCAAGTATTACGTAGAAAGATCAGTTAAAAGTAACTCACCTCCATCCGGTAACCAGCTCTTGATGCACACATGGCATGGTAATACGTTGAACACTTACAGCATTGTGTGCAAGAACCATGAATTTGCTTGCAAATAACACAAATCTGCAGTTCAGGTAAACAAGGCAGATTTAAAAACATTGTAACCAATAGGAACCAGCTATAAAGCTATCTTCATGACTAAAAACACAAACAAAACCACAGAAAAGAAGAAAAAAACCCATACAGATCAGGATATTCTAGCAGATTCATTATCCCAGAGACATATAGTAAGATCTAGTCAATTTTATACAAAGAAAATTCTATTATGTTCAAAGGACTCACCTCTCAGATAAGCAAGAATGTATGCATATAAATCATTGTTTCTTCTACCAAATTTATAAAAAGAACTGGCATATAAAACAGCAAAAAGATGTCATAAACAGCATGCTACTATTATTATTGACTTGATTGCTTAAATCTCTGTGCCAAAAGGAAAAGCCAAAGTTCCAGGCTTGTGACTATTTAATTTAACATCCTAAAATTTCTGCATGACATAAAATACTTGAGTCCCTCATGATGCAGCAGCCATGGCCCACAGCATGAAGTGTTAAATGATGTGTAGATGAGTGGCACCATATCACTCAAAAATAAAATGAATCCAAGGATCAAATGTTACTTAGAATCTTAGTTAATGAAATGATATATCATAAAATTTTGATGATACAAGGAGTGAGCAAGAGCCACGATTAAATGAGACTAGAAGAGCAACTTTACCTTCACAAAGGAATCTGATGGAATACTCAAGATTCCAAGTGCAGGCTCCATCTTTTCATCACTTGCAAAAGATACTTCAGGTCGAAACCAAGCACAAGTAACATGAACCCATAATGTCTCAACATCAGTCGGCTTCAAAGCACCTCCTGAAGTGGGGGGAAAACCATGTAAGTAACTATCACACAACAAACAGAATTGAGTAATTACAGATGTGGAAACTAATTTCCAGAATGCAATTAAACCATCCCTAGTAAGATAATTAAAGAAAAACCTTTAACCAAACAAGAGAAATAGATATGTTCATACCTTTGACTGGACAGAGGCAACATTCTCGTGCAACTTCAGGTGTTTCACAAGCTTTACAAACCCATGAAGTGAAATCCCGAATGTTTCTTGCTCCATAGCATTCTTGATGCACAGCAATTTGACATCTGATCAAGAAAAAAGAACAGCATCATAAAAGCTCAGGTACATCACAGGATGAAAGTGCATCCAATGATGGATCCATAAAAACATCTAGTCTTGTATAGAAAACACTGCATAAATTACCTATTGCAGATAATAATTTTGTTGTAGTCCCAATCTTCGACCCATCTACATACAGCACAGCGTTCAGTTGTCCACTTGACATGAACTGGTTCATATTTTTCTGTCACAACAGATGTAATAGTTAGCAAAACTCAAAGGTAATGAAAGGAGAGAAAAAGGGGGGGGGGGGGGGAACAATCATGAAATTGCTAATTTGATGCCTAGAAGAATACCTTTCAAAAAAGCAAGCAGCTTCTGCTTTCTCTCTCGTATTGGTGGTCGTTTAGGAGGTTTGGTAGAGGTGGCAGCATTTGCATGGTACTCTGCTAGTTGAAGCATCTGCAAGGTTAGAAACGAACCAATTGAAAAATAAATCCTCAGAAAGATGTAAAACAATGCCAAAAGGGGTAATAAAAGGAAGTAATGACGTATTTTCTGATAAGTAGGCTCCTTTATTAATCCAAGAGCAGGAAAAAAGATAGAAGGAAAAGGAAGATGGGAAACATTGATATGGAATAGAATGTCATCTTCTAAATGATTTTAGTTATTGATCTAAGTGGAATCCAATTTTCATAACAGAATTCTATCTTCTACATTCAAAGACATGACTATGAGCACAGATAAGAAATATAGAACTGAAAAGGAAAAAGCAAGGTCCAAAAGTTGTACAAACCCATTGTTCTAATGGCAACAAGGAACCTTTCACCTTCACGCTAATCCTCCAATTTCTTTGCTGGGAACCAGTGTGTCTTTCCCACTCGCTAAGTGCTTGCTTCTCCAACCCACAGGACCCACACTTGCAAACAACTCTGGAATATATGATATCACAATGAATAAACTCCCAGTCAAAATCCAGAAAGCTAAATTCTTTGTCCCAGATGGGACATGTTATGTCACTCAAAATATATTTCACCTAGGGGACTTTAACATTATTTGTATGTTAGAGAAAGAAACTAAAGTTATTTCAAATTGGTTTAGATATCCCCACATGAGGACTGTAAAGTTACTTGTGCAGCAAATGTAAAATTTACATGAAGTAAAAGCCTAAGATTTTCTTGAAAGGAATATTAGACTATTAAATGGCAATAGTGTCGTTAAAGTATCATTCCAAAATGGAAATAAGAAAAGCAACTTATTCACTAATAGAAAATTTTTCCTTACGAGTGGAGGCTTGGGTAATATATGCCTTCAACACCACAGCAGAGAACAGTAACCTTGTTAGGCAAAACTAGTTGACTGTTGTTAGTTTTTGATCTGCATCAAAGGTTTTACAATCATTAGAAACATTGAGGTGAAGAATAAAGAATCAGCCAGAATCCTTAAATAATTTTCAAATACACAGAGATATATTTTATACAACAAGTAAATCATACACACTGACATAGACAACTACTGATTCCAAAATAGAACAGACTTACTTAGTTTTTGGCTGCCACTTCTCTGAATCTGATAATTCAAAGTTAAACTTCACTTTGCAAGTAGGACAGTAATAATCAGTGGCCCCCAGAACCTGGAGAAGCAAATATGATTTGATTGGGGAAATAAAAAATTTGAATCCTTAGTTTCATTAGAAGATGGAACAAAATAATGATTCAAGATAGACAGCATGCCACAGACCTTAAAATGATGGCTGGAAATTTTGCCGCACTCTGCATGCACCCAAACTTTACAACCATCACACCGCACCTAACTCAGTGTATAAAAGGAAGCAATAAATTAGTGAAAAATAAAGCTGCTCCACAGCAGAAATAAAACTAATCAATGTTCAAGCTCCTAGGTTGCCTTACCCAACTTCCACTGTCTGAATGATTCCAAACCTTCTTGCAAATGCCACAATAGTGTTTTGATTTAGTTAACTGCAACAATAAAAAAAAAAGTATGTGGTTGTGAAAAGTAACAAAAACATAAAACAGTGGAAACATAATTTAAGATCCAGAAAAGACATGGTTACAGACCTTAGCACACGTTTTACACAAGAATTGGCCTGCAGGAGCAGATGCTTTCATTTTCTTTCCTATTTTAAATGGGAGGTTCATGCCACAGCCTTCACAAAGTCTTGAGTCTGTATGTTTCCCAAAGAAGCCCTGCACGTATATTTAAATTTAAAAACTCCAAAGACAAGAAGGAACAACATAAACTGGGAACATTAACCTTTATGTCCCAATTGTTTAGATAAACATGTAAAAAGGACATGGAAAATCTTTCTAAAGCATCCAAACTCAAATTCTTTATAATTCCCACCCCCCAAAAAAAAAAAAAAGGAAAAGAGAGAGAACTCAGATTACACTAAAGGAAAAAGACAAATTGATGCCCCAAACCCAAAAAGAAAAGTCACCTACTTCCCTGCTAGTGGATTGAATTCCAAAAGTGGAGGTAAGAGAAGGCTTTTGAAATTTCAATAAATATATACCCTACGAAACAAGAGAGGAAGTGGACAAGACGGTATTGTCTACAGCAACTTACCTGATTAGGAAGGCGATAATCATGATCCCTGTTTGGACCAGTAGCCCCCTGAACCCATCTAAAAACAGATTCTTCATAATTTGTATTTCCAGCTGCCATGTCTATATCATGTATCAACTTCTCTGTAAAACCCTGTTCCGCCAGAAAAGCCTCTTCCACTGCCAACTGGAAATCGCTAGGCTTGCACCTACGCAATTCAGGCTGGTCATGGAACCTACATTAAGAAGACTACCTAAGCACATAGCATTTACAGAATGAAAGTTCAATTAACTGTTGAATAAAACAAACTACAGACCTGTCCAGAAAATCAACGAATGGGAAAATCATGCCCCTCCTAACCCAGCCATAGTCCTGTCCATAATCATTTAAAGTAACATAAGTAATGACTAAATCACTAGTTCCATCACATAACTAAACAAATTCAAAAACATAAGCTTGATACAGAAAGTAACAGATACCCTTTCGCTTTCAGTCCCAGAATGTCCAAAGAACATCACACAAGCTGCCTCAGGTATACAAGACCTCAAAACCAGCTCAGGTGCTTGCGTCATTGGGTCAATAACAATAGCTGGCCAAAACGGCTCCCTCTTCCCTGGTCTTGCCCATACTATATCACCTGAATAAAAATCCTGCGGCCCATACAACCCATCTTTCTTCTCACCATTCTCCAATGAAGCCTGCTTCCCTGTTGTTAAATCAAAAGTGTCAACCCCATTGACATACTTCTCCTCCTTCACAAATCGCTCATGTACTTTAGTTAAAGTACTCCGGGAACTTGAGTACTTTCTAATATCAAAAGTCCTAGCATACCCTGCTTCTCTTCCATCTTCCTCACACAATGTAGTATACTTTCTCCCTTTATAACCATTCTTCTCTTCAGCTCGCCGATTTTTCATGTTCTGCTTACAAACTTTAGGTTTCTTAAAACTATATTTATCGTTTTTACATTCAAAATCATAATCGTCGTCATCATCACCATCATCTAAACTATCATCAGGCAAGCTGGTTTTACCTTCTTTCTTCCAATTCTCAATTACAGAATCATTGAACCGCGAAGGAAGCACCTGAACTCGCCCTCTGGAGGTCCTCACAAGTGGTGGCCGAGTAATCTCCACAGTTTGGTTCTTGGTCCTGGATGAATCTAAGCCATTGGATTTGGACTCAACTTCATCAGGGGAGCACGAGACTTCGGTGCACCATGAAGCTGAGAAACCCTTATCGGCCTCAGCAGAAGTGATAATATGATGGAGGTTGAACGGAATTGTGCCGGCAGCAACCTCCCCGAGGAGAGCCAGGGGATAATAGCCATTGATTTTTCGCTTCTTGCGAGCTTTACCTGAGTTATCTTCGTATTCACCTACTGAGCTGCCGAGTTTACACCGTTTCAGACTCGGCATTTGGGATTTGAGATTGCGCTTGATTATCATGTTGTCTGCAATTAATCAATCCCTCCTAATCGACATAAAGAGGGAAACCTCTTTAAGTAAAAATTCCAATTCGGGAACACTTAAATCAACATCGATCTTGACATAGAAACCCAATCCCCAAAACACCCATAAACCCTAATTAGAAACCCAATTTTCCACCAACAAATAAAACAAAATTGGACCAACACCCACACTTTATCCCTCTCCGTTTTTCCTTCTCGAGAAACAAACAAAAGGAATCGAAAAGATAATGAAGAAGAAATCGAAACGAGAAATACAGGGTGTAGGTTGAATTGAAAGGAATGGAACAGAGATTCGTTCCAATTAAGCTTTCTCGTAAACTGTTTCAGAGCTTATAGAAAAGAAAGATAAGACATAAAACATTCAATTATTAAAATTTCCACAAACATTAACTAACAAGAAAAAAAAAGTCAAATACCTTAAAAGCTTAAAATCCTTGTATATTTCATTGACAATAGTGACGAGATTGGCGTACTCTTTTCCTTTTTTTTTTTTTTCAATTGTTCCTGGGAATTTCTTTGTTTGGAAGAATTGAAAGAGAAAGAAAAAGAAAGCGGGGTCAGATTTATATATTAACTTGCAAAAGCAGAAGGCCCAAAGAGAGAAAAAAAAAAGAGAGCAGCAATATGTTTTTGTGCTATGAGCGAAGGTGAACGAAATATACGTGGTGAAATTTGTGTATACAATGTGGTGGGTAATGGTGAAAATAGCTAACTTGCGCGTGCCTTGGCGTAATGTTTGGTGGGTACGGATTTTCTTCTTCCTTCGTATTCGTGACTCACTCACTCAATCTGGTTATGGCTATAACAAGAAGTAAAATTAAAGTTAGAATCTTTTTTTTTTGCCTTTGATTTTCTCAGCAACGTGGGATTTTCCAAGAAACTTGGAAAATTAATTTCGGGAATTGGGTTTTAGTTTTTGTTCAAATTTATAATTTTGGAATTGAGTTTTAGTTAGCATCGAATTTGTAGTTCCCTGAAAATTATTTCCTTGACTAAAAGTCTGCAAATTTTTTGTATTAGGAGGGGGAGCTTATTAAGTAATTTCTACTTCACTCTGTTTTTTTAATATGCTGCATAAACCCACCTCTGTGATATTTTCTCGTAACTGAATCTATAAAAAAAAAAAAAGGGCACTTATATTCAAGACTTCAAAATTTGTTCTTTCTTTTTTATTTTAATGAATTTGGATTTCGGGTCTCTGATCGATAACACCAGCAAGTCAACTCCGGGATTTTGTTTAATAATTATGATTTAAATTTGAAGTAGAATGTAAATTATTTGATGCGATGACCTATCCAATAGTCGGTGGATGATCTGGTTTTATAAATTAAAATATTGTTTAGTTGTAGATGAGAGTCAATAACCATGGAGGATTCCGATGGCTCAATCCATGTTTTGCTTGAAAAATGGTTGTCTGAAAATGATACGAAGACAAACCCAGTTCAGTTCGACGAGACCGGCATGGGTCGACGATTTGAGGCTGTGGGTGATGGCTTCATGCATGAAAGTTCCGTCTACTTTGATTGTAAACGAAGCTAATAAACGTGGAGGATGTGGATGAATTGATTGCATGGTTTGTTTGAAAAAGTTGATGATTTTTCATGGTGGGGTTGGGGGATTCAAGATGATTAACCTAAATGAAGGTCTACATACAAATCTGCGTATTGGATTTATCCGAAAGATGACCAATTGTGGGGGCCGTATCTTCAAATCCCAACTTGAAGAAGATGACAACCAGCAGTAGGGAGCTAAATCAACAGCTTATTCATAAACAGTATCAATGTCATGTAAGAATAAGATGCTATTCGAAGCAAAACAGGCCATTCTAGATTTCATGCATAATTCTCATTTACGGCTTAAATTTACTTAATGGTGATGGGTCAAACGATGAGTTCAAGATGCATTAAAAGCTTCTTGAAGTAATTAAACATGGAAAGATCTAAGGCATTTAGGGCTTTCCTTTTTTGGAGTACACAGTTTTGACTTCTTTGTCACTGAATTTAAATTAATTGCCTAAAATAGAAAGATCGGTAGTATATATTCATAGTTGCATCCATGACCAAAAACAGCAAGACAAGTATATCCCTATTCCCTAGTTTATTAATTATTACAGCACAAAAAAGTTTTAAAAGGAAAGACCATACTCCTATTTGGTTAGTTTTTGATCTATTTTTATCAGAAATTATTTTATGGATATCTCACCACTTCAATTATAATTTTTTCAATTATTTAATGATATTTAAAAAATTTGTTCGAAATTTAAGATTTAATATTTAAAATTTAAAATTAAAGGTAAAAAATTATTAAAATTATGTATCAATAATATAAAAAATTAAAATATTATTAAATAATTAAAATAGACTATAAATTATGTAATGGGAAAAATTTATAAAATAATTTCTCCCGTTTTCATAGTCGAAACTTAACCTAACAAGGGCTATTGTATGATTTCTTACAGCATGACAAAGTTTTAAGATTTGAGTTTCGTATAATATTCACAGCAATGCCTTATATTATTAAGTCTGCAAATCCCTTTTCATGGTTAGTAATAAAATGGCCAAAACCATCGAGTTCCAGGCATAGGTACGGGCCATGTTTTCTTTTAGGAATAATATTTATGCAATAACAACACCTAAATCATTGTTAAATTAAAATATATATAGATAACTTGTAAATAAATATTAATAATTTTATTTAAATATAATTAAATATTAATATTAATCATTATAAATAAATATTAATAATTTTTGATTTAACGGCCTTAAGTTTAGAATTTTAGTATTTATTTATAATTAATTCATATTTAATTATGTTTAAATAAAGTTATTAATATTTATTTATAAGTTTTTGTTATCTTTTATTTTATTTAATGATGAAGTGTCATTTTATTATTCATTACGGGACTTATGCATCGACAATGTATTAAATATTCTCCATTTTTTTTAATTATTAAAGTATTCATTACAAGTATTCATGATTGGGCCAAGTCGAGTTTAAAATTTATATTAATATACTTTATGTTTACCTAGCTCAACCCGACTTAAGATACATGTTTAAAATTTTGTCCAAACGCACCCATATTTATAAATGGTTAACTCAAGTTTATTTTAAGCCTATCTATATATATTTTTTAAATATAATATTTACAGTATTTCTAATTTAATATTTAATAATTTTATATGTTTTTATTTAGTATTATATATTATTGTAAATTTAGCTTAATATTATGTATAAATAACTTAATATATTATATTATAAACATAGAAAAAGGGTTAATTTAGATTAAATTCGACTCTTAAATGCACAAGTTTATGTTTGGCCCATATTTTAAACAAGTCTTATTTTTTGTCCAAATTCATTTTCTAAATTTAATATTTTTGCCCGAACTCTCTAAAATTTTGGGCAGGTCTTCAATTTTGGGTGAATAACTCAACCTACGAACAGATCTAATATTCATCATGTTTATTTTTCAATTTATGACCAAAGTATCTATAATATTTATTTTTAATTTATAAAAATTATTTTTTCAAAGTTTATGATTATCTCTTTCTTTAAATATTTGAATCTAAATTCTCTTTTTAAAAGTATAAGGTGAGGTTATTATATAAATATAATTTTTGGGTATGCTTGTTAGGTTGATTCCTTGTTAACCAGTCCTAAAAGAACTGCAAGTGTTTGAAAAACACTTTACCCCTTTTGGGCCTCATTGCTATTAGATGGATTTTGAGTTTTGATAGTAGAAATCCAAAGATACGAAAAGTTTCTTATATTTTGTGTTTCTAAAAATGGGTAAAATAACTTCTAGCTCTTGGATTTGACAATTGTTTTAAAATTAATCCTTAAATTTTTATTTACATTAATTTTAGAATTTAAAGGTACACTTTGAGATTATGCCACGTCATCATCTAACAACAACAAAAATATTATTTAAAATTTACAAGTAATGACGTGACATAATCTCATAATGTCATCTCACCATATCTTAATGAAATCCAAATCTAGAATTCAAATTGAGAAAAGCTACCATATTTCAAGAATAGTGTGAACCAAAAAAAAAGATTTAAGATGAAAGTGAAAAAAATTTCCAATTCAAAGACTAATATATTATTTTTATATTAATTAAGTGAATTTTATTTACATTCATTAAAAATCTCATACGTATTATAGCAACATATTTTTATTTGGATTTGTTTGGACATTGTAACGTCCTCAAAACTCCATTGGTCGTAAATAATATGAGATAAATTTTAGTAAAATAAGGTATAAAATCAAAGAAAATGAAAGTTACAATATATCAAAAGAGAGTTAAATCAAGAAGCATGACATGATGTATTGAGGAAGGGACTAAATTGCAAATATACAAAAAGTTCTATAGCACAAGCCTAAATGTAACATCTCTACAATTGATATATAATAAAAGTAGTAATAAATTGAATAATGTATAATTGATTTTTCGGTAAAATGGGAAGATGATATAATGCGGATAAAAGAGAATATCGAGGAGTATTAAAATGATAATGATAATGATTAATAAGTAGGTTTTAGTATATTGATTTAAAGTAAAGGCTAAATCGTAAATATGTGGAAAGTTTTTGGCTCAAATGTAAATATTTAAAATTTAGGGGATTGAAATGTAAAAATGAGAAATTTGAGGGACCAAAAGTGAAAATAATCTAATTTACTAAGATATGGAGTTGACATGCAGGGACCAATTTGAATAGGTGAAGAATTGTGAGGGATTAGATTGCAATATTACCAAATTAAGTGATGATTCAAGGATGAATTTTTGAAAGATCATGAAGGGTAAAATGGTCAATTAGCAAGAGGGAGAGTTCTAGAATGTAATGGTGATGTTAATGATATTTTGGTGATTTTTTTAATTAATTAATTAGTTAAATATTATTTTATTAATATTTTTGTTTAGATATTTATTATTATTTTATTTAGAAAAATGGTAGTATAAATAGAGAGGGAAGGATGAAGGAAATGGATCATCCTTCCAACGTGAGTGAAAAGGTGAAAAAAAAAGTTTTCTTTTCTTTACAACTTAATCCTTTTCCATGAAAACTTACCTTTTTACCCAAAATTTTTGAAAATTTCCTTAGATATTAAAGAGAGAAGATGAAGTGGATATTCTAGAGAATATGCTCATCAATTTAGAAGTAAGAAAATAGTAGAAGAAAGTGGAGAAAATGAGAAGAAAAAGGAAGGAATGTGGTGAATATGAGAAATGCATGGAAATGACGAAGAAATTAAGAAATTATTGACAAATGATGTAAGTTTCATACTAAAGCTACTTGTATTTCAACAGATTGAGTTAAATATGTTTTGAGTGAGATGTATGAAACATGTATTTAATCTAGATACTAGAAATAGAAAGCATTTGATGAAGAGTAGAGACTTAAAACACTAAATTGGTAAGAGAGAATGTGATTTGTATGGTGAAAAGTACTAAGGTTAAGAAATGAGTATGTAATCTACACATAAACATAAGTGTCTAAATTGTATAGTAACAAAAATTATGGTAATTATGTGTGAATGAATGAAAATTGTGCAAAGAACCTTAGAAAAGAAAATATTTTCATTAAAACAGTTTGGACAGCAACAATGACTTAACTTTGAAAATTCACCTAAAATTATAAAAGTTTAGTTAGAGATTAAATTAAATATGAAATTAAAGCTTGTTGAGTCTAGTTTCATATGGAAGAAACGGTGAAAGAAATGGAATTTTATAGTTTTAGATATATTAATTTTTGTAAAACAAGGTTGGAGTGGATTCGAGTTCCCCTATTCTGACTTTGAAAAATCATCAAAAATTGTAAAAAAAAAATAATGATGGGTTTAAATTTATATTTTAAATTCTTAATGAGTCTCTTTTCAAGAGAAACAAACGGAAACATTATCTAAATCTTGTACTAAGAGATAATTAATTTTAGTAAAGAAATGTCAAAGGACAGCTTTAATATGAACACATAAGTAAATAGTGGAATTATAGATAATGTTACATGTAAGCATACTATATACTAAAAGTTAAAGATTCTAACAAAAATATACATAAAGGGTGTGGAATGGAGAGGAGGAGGAGGAAAAAAAATATATATATATATATATATATATATAGTAGATGAATTTGAAATTTTTCAAATGGTTGTAAGTGATGGAATAATTAATACATGTGAATATATTTAAATGAATTAATAAAATAATAAGTGAATAATTGTTAATTGATACGAAATTGAATTATTTGTTAAATTTTATGAAGAATTAAATTGATCGGCACAATTTAGAAATAAATATGAAATATCGTAAAGTAGGTAAACTACTTTTGAAAGTGCAAGTCCTCCAATGGTCTTATTTGTAAAACTTTAATATTTGTGTTAATTTTATATACTTTGTTATCTTTGATTGAATATCATGTTTTTACCAGGACTTAATATTAGAAATAGATGTAAGTGGATGATATGTAAAATAAAGTGGCGGTTATGACATCTAAATATATATATTCAAGTAATGATATAAAATAAGTAAATAAAAATAAAGCGGGAAACTTGTAGGAAATGGAGACGACGTCACGATGACAAGTTCGCCATGTCACGACGTGAAAACCCTAACGTTGAAACTTCTGTTCAAATTTTTTTTTATGAACTATACAAATTGGCCTTTGATCAATTGTAGATATTTTAATATGTTCATTTAACTCGTAATTATTCAATTATTACTGAAATGAGTTAATGATTTATATTAATTAAATAATATGATACATTGATTTGAAATTTTCAGTATTACTTCGGCAACAAATGTGACATCCTGATGCCTTGACTCGACAACCGGGTCAGGTATGGAGGTGTTACAGTCAATCTGGGCCAGATTTGGCTCTTGAATGCTCGAGTTTGTGTTTGCCCCATACTTTAAACAAGTCTTATTTTTTGTCCAATTTCATTTTCTAGATCTAATATTTTTGCCCGAGCTCTCTAAAATTTTGGCTAGGCCTTTGATTTTAGGTGAGTAGCCCAATCTACGAACATGTCTAGTATTCATCATGTTTGTTTTTTCAATTTATGACCAAAATATCTATAATATTTATTTTTTGATTTACAAAGATTAATTTTTTTCAAAATCCTCTCTTCAAAAATTCAAATCTAAATCACGTGAGGTTATTATATATATAATTTTTGGGTATGCTTGTTAGGCTAATTCCTTGTTAGCCAGTCCTAAAAGAACTGCAAGTGTTTAAAAAAAACTTTACCCCCTTTGGGCCTCATTACCATTAGATGGATTTTGAATTTTGATAGTCGAAATCCAAAGATACAAAAAGTTTCTTACATTTTGTATTTCTAAAAATGGGTAAAATAACTTTTAGTTCTCGAATTTGATAACTCTTAGTTTTCGAATTTGATAATTTTTAAAAAATTAATCCTTGAATTTTTTTATTTACATTGTTTTTAGAATTTAACGGCACATTTTAAGATTATGCCACGTCATCATCTAACAACAACAAAAATATTTTTTTAATTTCCAAGTAATGACGTAACATAATATCATAATGTCAACTCATCATACGTTAATGAAATCTAAATCTAGAATTCAATTTGAGAAAAGCTACCAGTTTTCAAGAATAGTGTGAAAAAAAAGTTTAAGATGAAAGTGAAAAAATTTTCAGTTCAAAGACAATTATAGAATTACATAATTTTAAATTCTAAAAATATTAATTATTGTAAAAAATCACACTAATTGAAAAAAAATTCTAAACAAACAACAAAACCTAAAATCAAATCATCATATATAATATATTATTCTAAAGAAATATTCAACAATACAATTAATAATAAAGTTAACAAATAAATAAATAAACACCCTATACAATTTTATCTAATTATTCGGTATTTTATATTTATTGGATTATTCTTTCTCTAACATTAAACATATACTCATCCTCATGATATTTAACCAAACATAAGTAAATAACAAATATAATTTATTAAATATTTAGTATGTAAAATGGATTAAAATTATTTCTAATTAATAAAAATTGAAATTATTAAAATGATATTAATAAAATTACAAATAATTATATGTTTTAAAATAAAATATTATTATTTTATAAAAACAATATCAACTTAAATTAAATTGGAAAAGCCATAATGTAATAAATTTATATGTAATTAGTTGTAATTATCCGTCTAGAGAATATATATACCCCACATTAGACTTGATTATAGGTGGAAAAGTGGAAGGTTTTAAGTAAAAATATAGATTCGAAAAAAGAGTTTGGACAAAAAATCGAGACCCTTTTATAAATAGGTTGGGCCTCGAGTAAGCTTGACCCAAATTTGTAAAAAAAGACCTGTTGTTTTTTGCTGCTTTTTTGTCAATATTTTGGTACTATTTCGTTATTATATTGTTACTATTTTGTTATTTTTATTTGGATATTATATAACCCTTACTTTATTGTTAACTTTGCTATTATTTTAGAGGCATTTGTTTTTAAGTTGTACCTATCTCAAGATTATTTAAATATAAATAATTTTTAATTTATTTTTAATTTGGTAAGAAACATTTATTTTAATATTTTTAGTGTATTTGATGAATTATATTTTTAAATTTATTAAAAAATAATATAAAAATTTAATAAAAGCAGGTCGTGACAGATCCAACTTTTAGTATTTTTATTTGAACTTAATTTGGGAAAAAAAATTTAACCCATTTATAGGACAGGCTTAAAATTCTATTGCGTTTCAACCCAAACTCAGAGCCATGATCATAGATAGTAATTAGGGCTAAATTCAATTATTTTTATACCGCAAAAAGCCGCCATTAAAAACTTTTAGCGTACAAACTTACAACACGTCTTTCAAAACTGTCACTATAACTTCCATTACATATCACCGTCGTGCGGTATACAAAGTAATGGAACCTGAGCCTACCTACCTCGAACCGTTTCCTCAAACTTACCATCAACTTGAATTATGATAGCCAAGTCACTGTGTACATTAATGATTAAACTAAAGTAATAATTTTTTTAAAAAGAATTTGACAAAAATCACTATAAAGCTTTGGCACCTGGATATTTCAAGGCCTTTATCAACAAGAAAATGACATCCTTGAGAGTAATATAATTTATACTCTTTTGTACCATCACATGAACTTCCAAATCTCTTTCACCGCTCATGATATAAATACTGCAGTCCAATAAGAAATATTTCGCAAAGCATGATTTTACAGTACATATATGAACAAAGTACAAGTTTTGTGCCATTTTATTTGAACAAAACACTATATACATCCATAAAGTGGAGTTTTATTACAGTGAACAAAATTAAGACTTAGGAGCTAGTTTATGGCTTATTCGGCACTACCCTACCCGTCTTAAGATTTCAGCCAAGTTGATACTGCTACTAGTTTTCTGTTACCTCGTTTGACTTACTAGCTTCGTTCGGGTTAAAGTTGGTGATTGTGTTTAATTAGTAGACCATAATTGCCTCTTGGAGTTGTCGGAAACTTCGGTCTTTGCAAACCTTCCGTGGATCCTCGGTTGACTATCAGCAAGTGCCTTCCTGCAAGCATACTGAACAGAGAAAATCGTGTCATTGAGCTTCTGTATGGAAGTGTGACAAAGGGCCGTATACATGTCAAAAGCTAAGCATAAGCAACAAGTTAAAGCAATTGATATCGAGTGGAATGGGAACAACTTCTACAGTTTTACCTTGATTTTCCGACCAAAATTCCTCTTAGTCTTCTTGTTCCTGTATCTAGAAAGCTTTTCCCTTCGATCTTCAGAAGAACAGCTTCTGACAATTAATGGCCACTTGACGGAAGAATGGATGACGCTCACATCACCGTTGCCAAGTGTCTGTCATAAAAACTCAGTATCAAGTGTCTGTCACTTTAGCAATTTCACTTATTAGTAGAATTTAATTGCAAAGCAGGATCCACATCACTTTGTGGTGAGATTCCGAAAAGGGGTAAACAGTCTTGTGTTCATAGGAGGCCTCTACGAAACATTTACTCAAGTCTTTGTAATGGGGGAGAATGGTTAGTCGAATAGCGGGAGAATCAAAGACGAAAAGTACCTCCGTTGATTAGACAAGGTCCGGGTAATCAACGAAGAGGCTCTTAACATTCTCTAATCTGGTGCATCAGCTATATCAAAACAAGTCTAGAATTGGATTAAAATGAAATGATATACCACATAAATGCCTAAAAATGCTTCCACGTCAATCACAGAAGTAAAAATGTCAAAAAACAACGGAAAAGAAATTTAAGGCTGACCTTTATATCGCCTTCACTAAATGCTCTCCTCATTCCGTAAACAGAATCAAAATCCATTCCAGTGAAATCCAGAAAATTAGGCTCGACTGCAGCTCCTTGCATGCATTCCATTGAACTTAAACAATCCGAGCTCACGCATTCCTCGAATGATGCATCACGATTTTGGCTTTCATTCGTCTTCACAACGGGAGTATCAATATCAAGGACTGCAGCCGGTGCTGTTCCTATCGCTCCTCGTGCCATGAGATCCTTCTCACACTCATATAGAACCTCGAGAAGCTGCTCGTTTTGAAATGATTCGATATCTGCATCCTTAAGTTCTTGTGAAGTAATGACATCTTCACCGCACGAGATTAATGAGATGGCTGCGGTCATGGAATCAAGGCCCACAATCGGTTCCTCAATGATGGGCTCTAAAGCTCTGAACAGATCACCTTCTCCTTCCAGGTTATATTCAGAAATCGTGGAGGTTTCAGCGAGGTCGTTCTACGTTAAGCAATAATAGATAAAGGAAAGCTTAGAAACAATCACACCATTAACCGTTGAATATGATATTATAAAAAGAATCTAAATGCAAAAAGAAACACACTCGAAACTATATAGGGGGTCCTAACAGCTAGGTCCATCATGTGCCATTGACAACACTGTTATACAACCTGCTATAACCGGTTACATGCGAGGATTGTATAAACACCCAAGTGTGCGCTCGTTCATCACCAATCCTTATCTCTATTCCCACCATTACTCCATTGAAATCTATTTCTGGTTTTCTTTACCTTCATTCTCTATTCCTACCCTGTAGTTTACCCTTCGTCTTGCAGGTCACTCGAAGCCTCTAAATCTAAATATACGACCCCTCCGGTTCGGCCTCCTTCAAAGAAGCCATTAACACGACTAAAATAAAACTCAATATGAACTTCTTATAGTATGATTCCCAAACTTTTACTAGTTTCACACCAAGAAGTTGAAGAAAATGGAAGAAATCTTCAAGAACACGGAACTGGTGAAATTGAAAATCAATTTCCAATTATATTCTAACAATTTCTTTTTTTGGTTTCTTTTTTTGGTGGTCCTGCATGTACAGATTATT
This sequence comes from Gossypium arboreum, assembly GCF_025698485.1. Lineage (NCBI taxonomy): Eukaryota > Viridiplantae > Streptophyta > Magnoliopsida > Malvales > Malvaceae > Gossypium > Gossypium arboreum. Next base: position 117,528,839 of record NC_069081.1, on the reverse strand, counting down.
TTTGCACTATTTTTTTCTTCCATTTTCAGACTTGTTTGGTTGCCGGGAAAGTGATTTAAGATAATAAATTAATTATAATCCCCCCTTTTTATGTGAGAATCCAAAAAGCATAAACATGAAAGCTGAAGCTTTCCAAAATACTTCCTTTTCTTTTTCAAACTATTCATTTTAGTCCTTAGAAAGGAACATCAAACAAAAAAAGCTCCCTAAAAGTTGAAATTTTAATACGGGGAAATAGAATCCCAACATGAAAATCACTCAAAAAAAACTTGAAATTTTAACTGGAAAACAGCACTGAAGCAGAGATCAAAGAGGCTGATTCCGCAAATACAGGCAAATCATAAGCTAAAAACCCACTTTTAAACTAGAATAAATCAAACAAATGCAGATGACCCCAAGCAAATCAAAAAGAAAGATTGAGATTGAGATATTCAAAATACCATTGAAGCATTGGGTTTCTGGGTTTTGTAGTAATCTTCAAACTGCTGAAAATCTTGAGCAAAGTTCTGCATGTAAGGGATAAATAGCCCTGTCTCTGCATACATTTCTAACCCCACGAAAATCACACACACTTTCCTCTGATTCTTCAGAGATTTTGGTTTTGGCTTTGCTGTAGTAGGATTTTAGAAGATAGAATTTGCTTACTTATAATCATCATAGAGGGTACTATTAAATTATTGGTTAATATATTTGATAAATTGATAGTAAATATTGCCTCATTAGGGAAGAAGTTAAAATGTGAGCTTAAAATTAAAAGTAATAATAATAATAATAATGCATTATTATTGACATCTAAAATTACACAGTAAACAAAGATCATCTCATAGGTGAAAAATAAATTACTATAAAATATTAAAGAAATAATGTTAAATTTAATTTTTTAATATTTATATCTCTTGTTAATTTAATTTTAATTTTTAATTAAATTTAAACTTCAATTAAAAAAAGTGATATTAGATCATCATTCTTTTAAAAAGTTGAATTGTTATTTCTTAAACAAAAATAATAATTAAATTTTTAAACATGTCAACTCGCATTGCAATTTAATATTTTTCTTTTAATTTTTATGACCTTTGTATATATTTTTGAAATTTTAAATTATTTGTTAGCATAGCATAAAGGGATAAATTTTAAAATTATACATGAACTTTGATTTAATTATGCACGTGAAACTCTAATTGTGGTTCAAATTTATACTTGAAATTTTAATTTTGATTTAATCATATACGATTAAATAAATACATCAATTTATTTTTATATTAGATAAATATAATTATTCATGTATGCAATATATAAACATAAAATGATATTATATCAATAATTATGTTAATAATTTACAAGAATTGGATCAAATAAAAATTCATGTATAGAATTACACAAAACTAAAGTTCATATATACAATTGCACATTAAACCATAGTTCATATAAAATTTTAGTATATATCCCTAGCATATAAGATTAATAGTATCATATCAACGTGAAATACACATGGGTGGCACATTGGAAGAGAAATGTTGATTATTGGCATGTATTTAAGAATTTAGTCCTCTATTTTGTATATTTTCTCTTTGTATTTTTGAAGTTAATTTTCGTACTTTTATTTTTATAAATTTAGTCCATCTACTTTTTAAGATTAAAATTTAGGAACACTATTAAAAATTTTTATTAATTTTATTTGTAGGTCATTTTGAAACAAACAAACAAAAACTCACTAAGTATCCATGTAAAAAAATTAACAGTGCTAAAAAGTATTAAAAATCTACGTCATCATTTTAATTAAAATAAAGTATTTAAATTGACTAATGACACTATAGAAATCGAGATATCATATCAAAATCAAAATATTTATAAATTAAATTTCAAATCTGAGTGAAAATATAACCATCAAATTAAATTTTAATCATTCTTATAATTTGTAAAAATAGAAAAACTGAAATTTACTCATTTTATTCCCATGTTAAGAGAAAGAGGAGAAAAATAATGGATAGTGTCTTTTGCGGAAGAATATAATTAGTACAGATTAAATATAAATAATTCAGACAAAATATTTATAGATACGGATTATTTGTTCGTTAATTTAGAAATTTAAGTGAAAATAATTAATTACTTAAAAAAAAACTCCAATCTCATATATTATAAAATACTTATCCTAATGCTAGTGGCGAATCGTAGTCGAATTCGCTCAAAATAGAAAAATTATTATTTAAGTCCTTTAATAGTTTATAAAATTTTAAATTAACAATAATAAAATGATACTTTAATCTCAAAAATTAAAATTTAATTTATTTTTAAAAATTATAAAATATAAACTATTAAAATAATAAAATTATATTTTTAATGTAATAAAATTATATAATTTAATTCTTAACCTCCAAAAAGTTATCTTAACTTCACCCTGCCATAGAGTTGAAAAATCAAGCATCCCAACTTCATAAATTTAATCAAAATTAACGTATAAATTTAAATTTAATCCAATTCCTAATATGAAGCAAATTAAACTTGAGAAATGTGAAACGGGGATTTATAAACACCTGGAAAGGATTGGTCTTGTCTGAAAATTACTGTTCTTTCTCATGTCTTTGGTGTCTGAAAAGATGGGAACACCAAAATTGTTTTAGGTATATTGGACCCCTCTTCCATAGCCCATCTTTTATGAGTTTTAATCATGTTGATTAGTTCTTTATTAATTACTTTTAGTACACTAATAATCATTAATTATTTATGTGAGATTTAATATAATTAGGAATCTTATTGATATAAAATTTTATAAATTTTGAGAAGCTACTTCAATTATTAATAAATACATAAAATTAAACTACTAGTTTTATTAATTTATTACATACGAATTGTTGATTTATTATTTATTTGCTAACAATTGAACAAGAAATTTTAATAATATTATTTAATAGGATTAATTTATTAATTTTATAAAGTACAGGGATTAAATTGTAATAAATTGAATTAGAGGAATTGACTTCTTAATTTTTGTAAAATAAATGGATACCATTTATAATCAACCCGAATTTACTTATGAATTGTACATGTCTATAATAATATATATAAGTACAAGTTTAGAAAATTTTGGATTAAGAAGTGTATATATATATATATATTTATTGTATTATTAAATTTATATTTAAAAATAATTATAATATTTAATTTAGAATTATTAATTAAAAAGTTGAAGTGAAATAAAAGTTTTATTATTATACGCTAATTACTGAAATTAAGTATATTATATTTAAAAATTAATTGACTATCAAATGGTGACGATTAAAATTGTGAGGCACTTTCTGAAGAAAAATAAACAATAATCCAGATATATTATACTAAGAATATATAATAGAAAATAATTAAAATGTTTAAAAATCTAACTAATACAAATGATTGCATTGTTTAAAATTAAATAAATATAACCGTTAAAATGTGTTATAATTTATTTTACTCTTTATAAATTTAAAATTTAATCGTTATATTTTTATTTTTTAAGAATTTAGTCCTTCTATTTTAAGATTTTAAAATTCAAGTCCAACTATTAGCACTGTTAAAATTATTTTGTTAAATTGATTGGTGTGACATTTTGAAAATTAAAAATTAAAGAGACAAAAATTTAAATTTATAAAAGTACATACACCTATAACATATTTTAACCTAAATATAAAATATCTTAATTTAAAAAAAAACAGTAGAAACCAAAATAACATTTAAGTAAAACAAGCTTTTGTGACAATATATGTTTGGTATACATTGACTTAAAAAGGCAAAAATTGGTTGTCCCACCCCCAATTTTTCAGTTCTCTGTAGGGGCCTTTGTATATGAAAACTTGTTTTCATTGTTCAGTAAATAATAGATCCCATGTGCTCGAATCACTTCTTATCTTCTTTTTACCAGTTGTACCAAAATTTCCGGTATTTGATACTTACATCTTGCTCTCATTAAATTCGAAATTAAACTGGATTAGACTTTCAAAAAAGGGTAAATTTTATTGAAAGTCCCACAATTATTAATAAATTTCTTTTTTAGCTACTCAACTATAAAAAGATTATAAAATGATTACTTAATTATTCGATTTTTTTTTGTCACTGGCCATTAGATGTTAATGGAAAAATAACATGATAACTTTTGAAATTGATACAATAACAAATTTAATCATCAACATTTACACATTACCTAATTTGGTCTTCAAGTGCCAATCTTATAAAATCGATGAAAGTGAACTAATGAAGACCGAGTCATCTCATCTATTAGTTTTGAATCCAATGACAAAAAATTGGATTATCAAGAGAAAAGAACGAGAAAATATAGAATTTATGATATTGGATTTTTGAGTGTTTCTATTCTTTTGTTTTTAACAAATTAAGCTAATAATTTTTTTTAAAGCTTTTGAGGTAAAATGTTCACAAAGGAAAGCAAAAGTACGAAAAAAACTAAAGTACATAATATGAGAACATTGGTTGTTAATTTTTTAGAATCAAGACTAAATTGACGAATGTATAAATGATTGATGGTTAAGTTTGCTATTATGCCAATTTTAAAATTGATATATCATTTTTTGATAAATAATTTAACATCAAGTGACCAAAAAATAAAATCAATTATTAGATAATCATATTATAATTTTTATAATTAAGTGACAAAATAATAATAATTAATAATTGAACGATCATTAATATAATTTTCTTTTAAAAAAAGAAACGCTGTTCTTATATTATCTTTTTCATTTACGAGACTCAAATATGATTAGTTAAGAAATATCGAAATTTTATCATACGACATAACATGTGTCAGATATACCTTATGATTATTTCAAAACTTTGGAATGTAGCTTTAAAAATTAATGTTTCTCTTTTCCTAAAGTAAAATAGTGTTGGAAACTAATAAAGATAAACGCCAACAACACTTTTGAATCCTCTATAATGACTCAACATTTTAAAAACTCGACACTTCAATTTCAAATACCGTACCTTAAAATTTCTGATTTGTTTTTTCTCTTTCTTAAATGTAAGTTTATATGCAAGTTGAAATTGATAACTTCAAAATATTATTTATTTGGTCGATTGGTATATGTAATATTGTCAATGTAGAAAGATGTTGATATTTCGAGTCTGTTTGAAACGTATTGTCTTCTTATTTATAAGTTGAGGAGAGATTATAAATAATTTTAGGTATTATATAAAAAAATCGAAATATAATAAAAACTTATAATAGGATTGTTAAAAAATTACTTATTTTTTATGCAATAGACATAGAGATATTAAAACTAAGTCGCTTGCATTTATTAAAACTTTAAAAGATTAAATTTTCACTACGAGGATTGTTGATTGAGGTGATGTATTTGATTTGAAATTTAATTTAAAATTAAAAAAAATCGATGTGTTTGATATTTAAATTTTAGTATTTTTATTTTTCTAAATTATGATTTATTAAAATATCAAATCAAATTTGGTCCCGAACACGTGTCATGAAATAGTTATTCTTGGCATAACATACAAGATTAATACTAAAATTATAAATGAAATTTTCTCTAATGTCTAATTTTACACATAAAAATTTGATTTGATTCAATTCTCACGAATTATTGATATAATTATCGACATACATTATTTTATGTTTATATATTGTATACAAAAATAAATATATTTGTTTAATATAAAAATAATTTGATGTATTTATTTCTTTACATGTGTATAATTGAACTGAAATGAAAGTTTCGTGTATATATTTGAACCACAATCAAAGTTTCATGTATATATAATTACACTGAATCAATGTTCATGTCTCAATTTGCACATTAAATCAAAGTTTATATATAATTTTGAGATTTATCCCCATAACACACTATCATTCGGGAACAATTTATTGCTTAAAAAGCAATTTATTTTAAGGTTGGATTCCACCATCAATTAAACTTTAATTGATTTTCAAACAATTTATTTTTTTAATCCCTCTCCAATCCTTAAATAAGATGACAAAACATGTTTAAACACGCTCAAACTGGACCTGATTATGGGTCGGGCCAAGCCAACACAAAATTTTAGGCCTGTTTTCTAGGCTCGAGTCCAGCCTAAGAATTGGGCCTAAATTTTTGCCCAAGCCCAACCTAGATAAAAAATGCTAAACTTGATCTCGATCCACCCGCATTAAAATTTTATATTATTTTTATATAAAAATAAATTTAAAAATATAATACATCAAATACACTAGAAAAATAAAAATAAATGTTTCCAACAAATTGAAAATACATTAAAAAGTCTATAATTAAATAATACTAAGATAGTTGCAACTTGGCAAGCATATACCTCTAAATAGTAGCAAAATTAATAATAAAATAAGAGTTATACAATACTCAAACAATAGTAGCAAAATAATAGCAAAACAGTAGTGAATTTTTTTTTTAGATAAATTTAGGCTGGGCCAAAAACAATTACCTGAGGCCCAACCCGTTTGAAAAATGGGCATTATTTTTTTGTCTAATCCCATTTTTAGGGCCTATATTTTTGCGCAAACCCTCCCACTTTTTGAATGGGCATTCGGGCTTAAGCGGGTGGCCTTGCTCATGATTAGGTCAAGCTCAAACTCACATCCTCTTGCATTGGCAACAATATCGATTTCAATCGAACTAAAACAAAATTAGCAATATGGATCATATTTACAATATGTGGATCAAATCTAAATATGTACACACCACCAACTACATGATTAGTTTGATCTAACGTGTAACATCCTGATTTTGGGCTTAGTCGGAACAGTGGTTTCGGGACCACAAATTCGATGAGGAAAGTTTCATTTTTATTATATTTTTATGGTCTACGATTTTACGGGATTATTTCGTGAAAATTTCGTTCGAAAATTTCGACATTTGGGCACTCAATTTAGTAAAAAGGACTAAATTGTAAAAAGTGAAAAAGTTGAGTTTTATATGTTAGAGGTGTCAAATTGTTATGAATTTTTAAATGGGAGGTCCTTAAATGACAATTAAACCATTGTATAACTTTTTGGACAAAAATGACCTTAATTGAGTAAAATTTGAAAGAACAGTAAAAAGGGTATTTTGGTCATTTAGGGATAAAATGAATTAAAAGACAAATTTTAAACCCCAAATGTGTCCCTTTCTTCATGCTACAGCAGAATGTACCAAGAGCAGCTATGGTTAGGGTTTGGCCAAGCTTTCAAGCTTAATAGTAAGTGATTCCGAGCTCTGTTTTTAATGTTCTATGTATTTTTGAAATCCCGGTAACATGATCTGCTCATTTTTACCATTATTTTGAGCTAGGATTTATGTTTGAAAATTTATCCATGAATGATATGCATGTATTTTATGTTTAATGGTAGAATACGAAGCTTGAAATTGTGTTAAACAACTTTTGCTAAGCGATTTTACGTGAAAACGAGTAAAATGGTATAATCGGTGAAAATACATAATATTCATAAGTACATGTTAGAGTGAGAATTTGATGTTTCTATAGAAGGGAAAAATGATCAGCATGTCATAAAACATAAGAAAATAAGAAGAAGATTAATTTCCAAACCTTGGGGCAAAAGTGTAAATATACAAAAGTTTAAGGGTCAAAATGAAAATTTGTAAAAAATGATTTTTAGACCCATATGAATAGTGTGACTAATTAGTAGGCTAAGTGTGATATTACAGATCAAGGAAATCGAGATTTAGGCTTAAATCGGGAAAATACAAGGTTATGGACTAGAATGGTAAATTGCCATTTCTGAATCCGAGGCAAGTTTGTACGTAAATAATTTATTGATTCTTTTTATTTTATTATATTTTGTTATCATATGAAACGTGGCTGCCTATAGAATGGTTATTTGTTGTAAATTGCAAATTGAAAAAGGACTATGAATAAATTGTAAAATGTTGGAAAGTGAGAAATTTCCCAGTTGAGCCTTCGGAATAGAAACGATATGAATGATCTATTATGAGGTCACGTGTGCAGTACTAAGTGCAGGCTACTATGTGTATCAGATGGTTAGGTCACGTGTGTAGTACTAAGTGCAGGCTACTACGTGTACCGGATAATTGGTCGCATGTGTAGTACTAAGTGCAGGTTACTATGCATACCAGAGATTTGGCTAGAAGTGTGAAAATATGTGCAAGCAACTGAGTATCAGTTATTTTTCTGAAGAGTTCAACGAGAAAATCGATTAAGTAAAAATACCTGTGAACATGATTATATGATGAATAAGTGCAGGCATATGTTTAACAAAATTTTGAGCAATATGTTCGATATTTGAGTGAACTTCGATAAGACAAAATGGATTAAGTAAAATTATGTAAGAGTGAATTTTAGTAGTAAAATAGTGTTGGACAGCAGCAGTTGTGTGACTTTGAAAATTCACCAAAAATTATGTAAGTTGAATTAAATTTAAAATAAATTATGAAATTAAAGCTTAGTGAGTTTATTTTCATATAAAAGAAACAGGAGGAGAAAAAGAGTTGTATATTTTGTGATATTCTAATTTTTGTTAGACAGTGTCAAAATGAATTCGAGATCCCCTGTTCTGACTTGGAAAAACTGTTAAAATTTTTAGAAAAATAATTACGGGTTATAATTTATATGCTTAGAATTTTTGATGAGCCTAGTTTTAATAGAAACAAACGGAAACATTATCCGAGTCTCGTACTATGAGATAAATAAATTTTAGTGAAGAAATGTCAAAGTTGTCAAACAGCAAAACAGGGGAGAATTTGAATAATAAACTGTACTTATTGGCTGGACCAAATATTCTGAAAATTTTATGGTGGAAAGATATATGATTCTAATTTCTGGGAAAATTTACGAATCTTAATTTGGAGTTCCGTAACTCCAAATATAAATGATTTAGTGACTGTGACTCAAGAAAGCAGCTCAACCAGAACATGTGTAAATGTACAATTGGGTTAGTTTTACTATGGAAAGCATGGTAGTAAATTGCTTATTATTATTTCATGTGAGCTTACTAAGCGTAAAGCTTACCCCCTCCTTTTCATTTCTTTTAGTGTTGTCAGGTTAGCTCAGGGTTGGAGATCGTCAGAGGCAGCATCACACTATCAAGCCAACACCTTGACAGTATAAACATATATGCTAGAATTATCAAGTGAGTGGCATGTATAGGGACCTAGTTTTATAACATGTGTTATTATAATTTGGCCAAATATATTGGTCTTTAGTGAGCTAATGATTCTGACTTATAAATCTAGCTATTTATGTTATGTTTGATTTTGGTGATGTGCATATGCTTGTTTGCCATGCATGGTTGGTAATATGTTATGTGTTGTTGTGAATGTTTAAGTTCGTTAACGCCTCAAACCCTGTCCCAACGTTGGATACGGGTGAGGGGTGTTACATAACGTATTAAAAAAGTAACACTCGTAAATTTATTAAAAATATTTTTTTAACACGTTAGTATTTTGATTAATGTATTTTTCATACACTCCAAGATAGGTTCAAAGTGACATTTAACCCTAAATTAACAACTAGACTGATGAAATAACTTAGTTGCCATAATACCAACATCTCAATGATTTAGTTAGAACATTTTGAAGTTTTCTCACTAATTTGAAATTCGGATGGTAATTTAAGAATGTTTAGTGAAATCCTTTCTTTTATGTTTCAAATATGTCAAAGATATGATGTGATTTTTTTTATATAATACTTAAAAGTATTTGAAGTCATTTTCCTAACTCTTAAATAAGAAGATAAATACGCTTTAGTGCACTTAACTCCACGTCTTTCTAAATTGATAATAATATCGATATCAACCAATTTAAAACTCAACCGACAGATATAATGTGATATTCCCACCTTATATAAGTAGACATCCAAATTGAGTTTACATTTGTTCTATTGCCACCTTATTATTCCCACCTACGATACCAAATTTGTAAACACTAATTTTACTATTCTAAATCCTCACCTTGGATTGAAATAGTCTTTTATTGCCTAAACTTTTACGATAAAAATGATAAAATAACAAATTTAACCTCTAACATTTATCTTTTTTATCATCTTGACCTTAATTATTTTTTAATACTTTAGGCCTCAACCTTTGGTAAATTTGTCTTTCTTTGGATGAAAAAATTAACTGAACCATTAAAATTTTAATGGCATTGGCATAAGTGGTGGAGCTTGAAATTTTTTTTTTGGCAGAATTAAATTATATGTTTTTACAATAGTAAAAATAGAATTCTATCATTTTAATAGTTTATATATTTTAATTTTAAAAGATTAAATTAAATTTTTATTATTTTAAAGAGTTAAAAGTATAATTTTACCATTACTAATTTCAAATTTTATATATTATAAAAAGCCTAAATTAAAATTTTACTATTTTAAGGGGTGATGCCCCGAATCTCCACTAGGCTCTGCCATTTATTGGCATTACAACCTATGTGTATATATATATATTAATTCTTATGAACCTCTTTAAAATTTTAGTAACTTTATAATTTTTATAAATTTTTGTGATGTGTACATGAATAATGTTCCTGGCAGAAGTAAAAAAGGTAAAGTATGAGAATAGTCATTTAATTATGCATTTTATTTTATTCTAGCCACTTAAGTATTAATTATTTTGATTTAGCTCTTCAATTTTTTTAATTAAATAGTTTATTCACTTTCTCGTTAGCTACTGTTAGTTGAGGGACCGAAATGTGATATGAATTTTTTTATTAGCCTATTAATAAATTTAACCTTCCAATATTTATATATTTTATCAATTTAATTTTAAATAAAAAAATTAACAAATTATTACTAAGAAACAACTAAACCCTTTCTCAATCTCTGCAAATACACCCACCATACATGTGAGGGGAAAATGGTGATAGTGATAGCATCAGGAAAAGGGGCGAGATGATAAATTCGTGACGTTAGTGGCTCCAATCGGATTTGGCTACTAGTTTTGACTCGGAGGAAGGGTGGTCAGATGATGGAAGCTTTGATGTTTGTTGAGTACTGAGAGAAGAGGGTGAGTTGAAAATAGTGATGCATCGAGTATGGTGATTGACGGGAGGGCCAGGGGTGTTTTTTCTTATATAATTTGCTATTTTTTTCGAATTTAAAATAAAATTAATAGAATGTATAAATGTTGAAGAGATATGTTTATTATTAGGCCAGTAAAAAGTCTACATAAATTTCACGTCTCTATACTAACAACAATTAAAGGACGAATGACAAAAATTAATTTTGAAAAATTAAATAATTAAATTTAAAAATTAATAATTAAATGATTAAAATAAAACAAAATTTATAATTGGATGACTGTTATTGTACTCTACCCAAAAAACAAGGTTCATCATATTTTCTTCCTTATGCTGTGGCTTGTGAAAGCCATTTGGAATTTTCTTTTAGATTGACAAAATGTCAATTTTTTTAATGCCACTTTTCAAATTTTCTATTTAACACGTGTACTGATAAATCCTTTGAATGATTTTTCGATTTAAGTGAAATTAAACCCACCTTTGTAAAAATATTTTTATCCTTCAAAAACTATTTAATTATTGCTCTAAATTCTTTTAAATTAATATTATGAAATATTAATTAAAATTAGGATTTTCCTTTTAATTTCTTTTATATTTTTCAATTTTAACAATTTCACAAATATAATAATTAAATTGCATGTCTAATATTGCAAACGTTTTTTGAATAAATTTGTTAATTCAATTTTTTTATAATTAACAGAAAAAAGTAGGAATAAATATTGATAATAAATTTTGTAACATAAATATTAATAATCGTAAAAGACAACCCATAATTTGTAATAAACTATTGATAAAATAAAATCATATAATGAATTATAAGATATAATAAAAATTAAACTTAAAAAATGGGTTTAAATAAAAGTTAAAGTTTATCTTTTAAACGGGTTAAATCTCAAGTAAAATTTTTTTGGCTTGGGCTTGGCTTGACTTGAACCAGCCTAAACTTCATTTTTTGCTGTAATTTCGTTGTTGTTTTGTTGTAATTTCGTTGTTATATTGTTATTATTTTGTTGTTATTATTTGGTTATTGTATAAATATTGTTTTATTGTTAATTCTGCTACTATTTTAGAGGTAGTTGCTTGCTAAATTATAATTATTTTAATGTTATTTTAATGCAAAAACTTATTTAATCTATTTTTAATTTATTAAAAATATTTATTTTAATATTTTTAGTGTATTTTATATATATTATATTTTTATATAAAATAATCTAAAAATTTAATACTGACGGACCAGGTCAAGCTCAAATTTAACATTTTCAATCTAAGCTGAGTTCAGACAAAATTTAAAATCTATTTTTCGGGTCAAACTCAGACCTAAAAAATTTATATCGACTTGACCCGACCTAAACCCAATTTGTCATCAAGTCTAGAAGCCACTCAATGCTAATAAATTTCATTAAGTTATCATATTATCTTTGCCTTCATTATTATTGATTAATCTCTTAATCATCATGTTGGTGTCAATTTATGCTTTTCTCTTTTTTTATAGTTTGCTTTTCTATACCATGACGTTTTTCTTTATGTATTCATCGATTTGGAGCACGAAAACTTGGGTCTGTTTGAAGCACATTTGAGATCATTCCAAAATTATGGATCTTATTAATTATTTTCTTCTTAAAATTTGCATAAATATTCACACACATATGTTCATACGGATAAACTGAATTTTTTTTAATTTGTTTTGAAAATGGAGCCTTTTTATACAAAGCTTTACGGTAGATACGATAAGTTCTTAAGTTCGCACCTCCTTTATATCCCCTAAAATTTTCTTTTTCTAGTGATATTTTTAGATTTCCACCTCTTCTTTCTGTATACATCTACCATACCATTACTTTTGATTTGATTGCCAATCGATCCGGTTGTGATGGCGTATATCATTTATTTTTGGGGTCATATTAGGACGAATAAAATAATATTAAAATTAAGATTAAATTAGTTGAGATGAGATTTAAGTTAAAAAACCTATTTTACTCTACTTTACTAATAATTTTTTTAGATTAATATAATACAAATATCATATCAATTAATAAAATTACATGCTTAATAAATACTTTACATTAATAAATTCAAATACTAATTATGCAGAAAAAAAAATCCAATAATTGTAATGGAAATGAGGGATCAATTATTGGAAACGTTTGGGTATGGAGCAAGTAGTGCAGGGTGAAAGGCAGATTTACGAAAGAGCTACTAATAATAACATAGAAAAATGGCTGAAGCTGAAAGAAAACCTTTGGAATTTGACAAGTTGGCGGTAGGTGGCCGAGACTATAGAGTGAAGCCAACATTTTATGACAAAAGAAAATTAGGGCAATAAGAAGATGACTGCCATTGCTTTTTAGTGGGGGCGTGTTTTTCTATGGTTTGCAATTAAGCTTTTTTTTTTTTTTGAGAACTGTTGGGCTTCCTTTGAAAAAAAAACCCACCAAGGGAGACAAGACAAAAAATGTTCTAGTAAAGGGCTTCATTGTAAACCATCAAGTCACACTCAACATCTGAGTGTTGGATTTTCTTATAATTTAAGGTTTTAACCTTTACCTTAATAGGACACAGTAGAAGTTGATTGATTGAGATGCAGGGGAAAAAATGGTCTAATTAGGCCAAAACCATCATTAATTTAATTTAAATAAGCGGTTAAGGTGAACTCGATATTTGTTTCATTGTTTTTTTCTAGGCTGTTCATCATCGTATACAAACAAAAGATCCCATTAAATAATTAAATTTCTCTTCAGAACAACAGAAAAGCCAAAAGCATTAAGCCACCAATAGTATATTTAGTGAGAGAGAATGCAATCAGTGTTCCCTTCAGTTGTTAATGCACAGAGGGAAGGTAATATTTGTAAGAATTGAAGAAGCTTAGGAGATCAGATAAAAGCTTAAATTAATATAAAATAGTCTTACAAATATTGATATTGCAAATATATTCCTTACCAACTCAAAACCATTCCTTAAACATGTTCATAGGAAAAATGCAGGAAAACGTGTACAATCCGTGGAAGTAGAAAGATATGGGGTTTGTATGGTTCACTGCCATTTACATCAGCTTTGCTTTTGAAAAATCCATCTCAGGATGCTGCAACAAACCAGTAAAAAGAATTGACAAAATTCACCAGCTGAAACTCCAACAGAGATTGGGAAATGATAGACAAGGAGGGGAAGGCAATATGCATGCACGCATGCAGTTAGGTCAGTGAATAGTTACCTCAGACATGAATTTCTTTAGGATTTCTTGTTTCTGAAGTTCATCACTGGTTGGAAGGCCCATGGCCTTCTGTCTTTGGTCAAACTGCATGGAGAACAAGTACCCCAATTATGATAAATCTTTAAGTTACAAAAGGAAGGTTCTAATGTAAATGTATAAAGCTAGTGCCAATAGAGATAAATGTCAAAACGATGCAATTGTACACATGAAAATTCAATTGTGATTTAAATATATATACAAACTTTGATTTTAATTCAATTTATTTTTATATTGGATAAGTATTATTATTTGTGTATGCAATTTGTAGACATATAATAATAACAATGTTATATCATTAATGTTGTTAATGGTTTGTCAAAATTGAGTTAAATCAACACTTCAAGTATAAAATCGCACAGAATTAAATTTTACTTATAACATTGCACGGTGGACTAAAATTAATATATGGCTTTGAACTTCACCCCGTACTAAAAATAAGACTAGAAAAAGAGATATTGTGGCAGATAGAAACTAGCTAGAAGCAAAAATATAATAAGGTTAGAACTGCTTACCATCATCTTCTCTACAGTTTGTCGTGTTTCTGGATCCAAGTCGGATAGTTTGCTGTTCTCTGGTTCAACTTTCTGAGTGTCAATTTCAGGGTCTCCTTTTACCAATGATTTCCACCACTCCATTTGGTTGTGCTTAGTCAAAAGGATTGAGATTGATCGGTTATCCTCTACAACAGCATGGGGAGATTTCAGATTACCAACAAAAGCATATGTTTTTAGCATCAAACAAAGTTAATTTCCATAAAACTGATAAGACTCAAATGGAAATCGGAGATCACAATCACAGCAAATTGCCCAAAGAACTAGAACAATCTTATCAATTATAGTCATTCATATTCTAAAATAACTAGATCATGCAGAAATAATTGATCAACAATACAGAGATACTACAAGAGTCAAGAAACAAAGGAAACACCAGGTGAAATTTACATCTAAAAAGACTGAAATGCAATATCAAATTCAACTAGGAACAATCATCAGTATTTGTGTCATTACATTTGAGTTAACATACCGATGCTCCAGTAGCAATCATATGGTTTGACAGCTTGGAAAAGCTCCCCCTAAAAATATAAAGAAATATACGTTACTCCAATGTAAACCAACTAGGAATTGTTTGAACATCATATGAATTAACTTACATCAATAATAGGAGGCTGGCCCTTGAGTCCCACTTTTAGATGGTTTTTCTTTATCTCACATGCAACCAACTTTGATCTTGTTCCACTTGGAACTGGAACGTTAACAGTAACCTCATGCAAGGACTGTGTCCAAGAGTAATTCTCCAGATCAAGACCATTGCCCTTGTTTGGAACTATCCAAGCATTTAGAAAAATGAATTAAAGTTAGTAATCTAACTATTCTTTGAGTTTCACGATCAAATGCATCTAGCAGTGTCAAATTAAAAAATCTGCCATGCAATACTTAATCACGTGTTAACCCCAACAGGCATTATGACACAACTACAAAACCCCCATCCCCACTAACCAATGAAAAAGAACAAATGCACAAAACAATGAGTAGCTTTTTAGCCAGCTTTCCAACACAATACATATCCTTTCCTAGTCAACTGATATAAAATTAAGGGTTAACAACACTAGTAGTCACTCAACTATGTAAATTTCATTTTTGGTCATCCAACTATGAAAAGTTACAAAATGGTCACTCGAGTATTCAATTGTCTTTTTTGGTCACCATCGAGATAACATAAAAATGAAGACACCTAAAAGTCCAAGTTGGGTTACCAAAAAAGACAATTTAATACTTGAGTGACCATTTTGTAACTTTTCATAGTTAGAGAACCAGAAAAAGAAATTTACTAATAGTTGAGTGACTACTAATGTAGTTTACCCTAAAATTAATATACACAATAACATACAATCAAATAATACCATTACACTTGCCATTAGCCCCAATTGGGAGAATAAACATGTAAATGGCCCAAAACATCTACCAAATGCAATCAACATGTAAAGTAGATATAGAATAATCTAAAACAACCAAAATCAGAAGAATTTAGCACTAGTTCAGTGTGTCACTCAACCAAGTACAACACCTGATCTTCAACCCCTTCAATTTCAAAACATTGCCTTTTAACTGAAATCTTCTACTACCACATTTCTGAAAGTTTTCAAAAAGTTTCAAGTTGACCCCATGCTCAGGGACAAGTAAACCAAGCCCTGCTTTAGAACAAAATAACATTGAGCTTACTCAACCCAAGATATCAGCATTAGGGGTGTACATGAGCTACTGGTTAACCCTAAGCTTAATCATCGAACCAAGCTTGAGTACAAAAATTGGTAAACAAGCTTAATCAAGCTCAAACTCGAGTCGCATTATATCTCAAGCTGAAATCAAGCTTAAAATAGATATTCGATTGAGCTCAAGCCGAGTATCGAACTCTGAATTTTGAGTTGAGCTCGAGCTTGGCAATATTCAGGCTCGGCTCGATTGCACCCCTAACCAGCATGCACCATAATCCAAAACATGTGTCAACTAAAGAAATCTACCTAATACATATTTCCATTTATTCCCTAAAGAACAAACAGCTAAAAAACCCCTCCCAGCAAGGACAACAAATTAACTTCATTTATCAGCATTACATAATAACCATCATTAGGAACATGATGGAGCTAAGAATAAAGCTCAAGCTGACTATTTAGCTCAATTGTAGAAACTTACTCAAGCTTACTTACTAGTACTATACACAAAAGCTTCTGATTCAGAACAGAAGTATGTTGCCTATTTTTCACTCTACGGTTCACAAACACAAGCAACTTATGCTATAAACACAATTTAAATCCGTAAACAAATATATCTTCCTTAGCATTTGCCATAATCTAAAGCAAACCCCAATTTTCCTTTTCCCCAAATTTCATCATCAATTAACCTTGCATGCAAATAAAAAAAAATACAAACGATAATAAAAACAGAAAAAAATGGAATATATATATACCTCTCGAACAGGAGCTAGTCTCTTCATCCTTAGTCTCTTCCTTTTTATTGACCTCCATTGCTTCCTCCTTAACTTCTTTCTTTATCTCCTTCTCTTCCTTCACTTCCCTATTCTTGGTCTCCACCTTCCGAGCCACCTCTTCAGCCTTCTTCTTGCTCTTCTCCTTGGCCGCTCTCACGATGGCCGCGATCTCTTTATCGGCGTTCTCTTTCACTAGAAAATCACTCTCTTTCCCAATGAAATCGAAAACTTTCTCCAAAAACACAACAGGGTTCGACGGATCCAAAGTGGCGCTAAACAGCAGCGGTTTAGAAGCCGGCGACGAAGAAGGCGAGGGCTTTTTAGCCTCGTCTTCTTGGAACTCGGAGATTATTGCCATTCAATAACAAAAAAGAAAAAACCTTACTCTGGCTCAGGCAAAAGTGCGTCGTAGAGTTGAATCGTCAGTCGGGTCTTGAAGTTTCGTCAGGGTTTAATTATATATACGGAAAGGGTGGGGCAGATGTTCCAGAATCCGGAGTTTTCGAGCGAGACTTCCAGAATCTTTCTTTCCAAGTTGCTTAATCGTAACATTTGCTAGATCATCTTTCTTTTTATCTTTATTTACTAAAACGTCCTTTATTGTTTATAGATAACAAAATATAAAATTATATATTTAAATAAAATATCTAAACATATAAATGATCAATTGTGGATAAAATATACATATAAATCACCCATCAAACATCTCTAGGTTATAGTGTTTTCTTTTGTTTCTTAAGGTGAACATTTGTTACTCAAATTTTAGATGAGATGTATATCACTGGATTCACAACAAATAAGTTGTGGAAAACTTCAAAAAATTATGAATTTTAATAAAATAAAATTAAGTGTCTATGTCTTGTACTGATTTGTGGTCTTTTTATGCCTATGTCTTGTACAAGCGTTGGTGGAAGCATCATAACAATAGGTGTTTTTGAGGAACAATAACATCCTTACACCATGTACGGTCCCAAACACGGCCACTCATCCAGTAGAGTTTCCTCACCAACACTTCTAAATCCATCTCAAATCTACTTAAGATATAACATGGTATATACACTGCAATCGTTTCTAAGACTCTGTTGAAGAATTGGGATCCAATACATAACAACACGTCTGAAAAAAATTGTCTCGACATAGAACATAGATCCATGTTTCAAATTAATTACAGTCTCGACCATAAGCATGCCAATATTAGCTAAGGATCAAGCCTCTCCATCTCTTTGAAACACATCTCAAGATAGTGTTGGAAAAATTCTATTTTATGGGAACTTTGAAGCATCTTCTCAATAGGTAAAGGTGGAGAGTTGAATCATAAAATTATGGTTCCATATTCTAATTCATAAGACCTTTATAACGGTATATCATATACTCAAAATAGTTGAGTGATAAATGAAAAATTGATGCTCAAAGTAAGCTACTTGAAAATATTTGTTGAAGAAAAGAAAAGTTTATATTCCACATTGGTTATATATCAAGTATGAGATGTGTTTATATATAAGAACCTTATTAAAATTTTATTGAATGATTAAGCTTGAAATTTTACTTTGCGTGTAGGGTTTGCAGGTTCAAACTCGTCAAGGTTAGGGTGTACCTGTACGACGTGAAATGCATGATATTTTTGTTGAATATTTTAGTGACTTAAATGAAAAAAAATTATTAATAATTTAATAACTTTTAGTGTAATTAATCCTATTAAATAACTAATACAAACAATTTAAAATAACTTATAATTTTTGTTTTTGACAATAATAATAAAAAAAGGATTAAAGGGAAACTTTGGCAACTTGTATAGCTGTATTCATATATACTGTTAAAAATAGTGCTCCCCCACGTCAACTCTCTGTATTTTCTCGACGGAAAATATAGAAAGATTGGCAAAAAGAAAAGTGAAAAAAGGTGAATTTGGAATCGTTCTTCGCTGATTTGATTTTAAGGTAAATTGATTTCCCTTCAGTTTCTTGAATTTCAATATTAAATCTCGGTAATTCAATGATTTCCATTTTCTTTTTCCAATTACGGGTTTTCTTGTTCCTTTTCTTTTTTGGGTTCTTTCTTGGATTATCTTTCCCAGAAAAAGAAGCAAAAAGGATTGGGTATTTGTGATTTGATTTGATCTTCTTTCTTTTTCCAAGAGAATTTTTTTTTTTTGGGGGGGTACTTAAATTAAATGTCTCCATTACTAAATTAACTGTGGGAATCTTCGTTTTTTTAATTGTATGTAGCAATTTATTTTCTCTTGTTGACATATATGGAAGGGAAACCAGCATCTGAAAGACAAATTTTCAACCTCTCAGGACCTCTACATCTCACTTCAATTGACTGGTAAATAGCTTCTTCTTTTTTTTTTCACATTCATTGCAAGATACAAAGGCAATTGGGTAATTGATAAACTTGGTAACGTAGGAAATTATCAAATTCGTGGAAATTTGTCAAGCAATTGACATTTTAATTTATAAGATTTCTTAATAATGCCTGAAAATGTAAACCCCAATTGGCTTCTTTTATTAATTGGGGTCACCGGCGAAACTTGTACGTAGCAATTTAACCTGTATGATACTCAGCTGCCATGTTTCTGGATGGATTCCTTGTTAAATTCAAGGGTTTTGATAGTATATTCGAGGGTAAAAATATGATGGAGCTCAATGTACTAGAAATTAGATTGCAATTGTCCGCTCACTTAAAAAAAAGAGTAAATTAGTCTCGGTACTTTAAATTAAAGAGCAAACTAGTCTTTTATGTTAAAATTTTCAACAATTTCTACTGATAAAAACTAGCATATTTGATAAAATAATCAAACAATTACACATGGTGTGTTATATATACTTTATACTGACATACATAGATCAGTTTTTAATGGATGAAACTTTTAACAGAAAGACTAGTTTGTTTTTTAATCTAATACACGGAAGTCAATTTGCCTAATTTTTTTAATAAAAAGGGTAAAATGTAATCCAACTCCTAGCATGAAAACTTTCATGGTACTTTTAACTATGTTTGAGATGTTATTTGGTGTACTACTTTGATAGGAATAACTTTCATCACCGAAGATCGGTTGCTGCAAGCTTGGTCCAAGGAGTGTACATTCAAGAACGCGATCGCCAGGAGAATCGCCGAGGTGCCCAAGCTCATGCGTCACCTTGGTGGGATTTCTTCAATTTTCAACTGATCCGTCCTCTCGTAGATGATGTTGATAACTCCATTTTTGGTGCCATTTATGAAAACAAGTCTTTTACTTCCAATTCCAGCCATTCAGCTCAAAATGCTCCGAGCTATGTTATTGCAATTCGGGGCACTATAAGTAAACCCGCCACCATGTCTCTTGATCTCAAGTTGGATCTCATGTGCGTTCGAAATAAACTTCATGAAAGCTATCGTTTTCAGCTAGCAATGCAGGCTGTGCAAAGTATAATTGGTGTTGCCGGTACTTCACATATTTGGTTGGCTGGTCATTCGCTCGGATCTGCTATTTCATTGCTTATAGGGAAGAATGTGATTAAGACTGGTTACAACATCGAAGCTTACCTCTTCAATCCACCGTTCTCTACCCCGATAGAAATAATCAAGAATGAAAAGCTGAAGCGCGGGATTCGCATTACAAGCAGCTTAGTTAAAGCTGGAGTTGCCGTTGCCACAAAGGGTCGACATCAAAAGCCTCAACAAGATGATCCATATATTTTACTCTCTAAATGGATACCATTCCTGTTTGTGAATCCTGCAGATAAAATATGCTCTGGTTATATCGCCTATTTTGAACACAGGAAGAAGTTGAAGGAGATCGGAGCCGGGAAAATCGAGAGGATTGCAACATGGAATTCCATAGGGAGTTCATTGTCAACTTCTCCGGAAAACAATCCGGAACCTCTGCATCTGCTTCCTTCTGCCTATCTGACTGTAAATTTGAGCAAGTCTTCGGATTTTAAACGAGCTCACGGGATTCACCAGTGGTGGGATTCGAATTTCTACGGCCAGTCTGAACTGCATGAGCATAGCTACTGCAAGTTCTTTCCTGACATTGCATAGGAGAAAGAGCACTGATTTATAACAAAATTAATTTCTTTTTTCTCTTCATATATTTGTCTGTATTTCTAATAACAAACTTCGAATTTTCTTCTTGAATACTTGTAAATATTCATCTAGGAATTCAAATCCATCTTATTTTTAAACAAAATAAACAAATTGATTTTTTAATTAATAAATCTTGATTAATTAAATTTATTAGTCGATTAATCAAGTTGTTTCAAAAAATTTTAATTAATAAATTTTTATTTATAAAATCAACTAATAAATATGTATTTATATAATAATTATCTATTATATATCATTATGTTAAAAATATTTGAAATTAATAACTCCTTTATATATAATATAAACATCAACTAATCTTTTTAATGTATTTTTCTTTATATGTAATATTTATATGTCAAATATTTATCTTCTCCACCTATGTCAAATTATATTACTTTATAATTTTATTACTTATATATATTAATATACTATTTTATTTTTATTTAAATATTAAGAGTTAAATTGTTATTATGTCAATTTTACTTATGATGATAAAAAGATAAAATTAAATAATTGGGTAACTATTTTGTAACTTTTTATAATTAGGTGACAAAAATAAAATTTTAATCTAATAATTATTTTATAATTTTTCATAATTGAGTGATCAAAATATATTTTAATAATTGAATGATTAGTATTAACATTTAGTAAATCTTTGTTAGAGATAATAAATGGTATTGATATTCACTATATTTTCACTTTTTATTTTGAATTTAAATATATAATCAATAAATTATAATTTAATTACTATAATATTTGATTTCAAAATTTTATTTTATTAAGTCAATCTTAGAAAATTCGTCAAATGATTTACCAAAATCAATTAAAGGATATTGAAATTCTCCAAGTTTTAAATTAATGATTTAATCAAATAGTTAAAAAAAAAGAAGATAAATCACAAATTAGAAGAATAAAACAATAATTATCCAATTATTAAAAACTCCTTAAACCCTAATAAGAATCATTTTGTTATCAATATATCGCTTAACAGCCTAAAGAAAACGGAGAAAAAAATTTGCTCTCTTTACCCCACAAAATCAACACCGTTGATGGGGGGAGAAGACTAAAAACTGACCCAAACACCCACAAAAGAAGAACAAATAAAAACCCTCGAATGAATTCTTCTTGTTCAGGAAGAAGGCTGAGAACTATGGCTTCCTCATTGTCATTACCCCAAACTACCATTTCCGATATCCTTTCTAGATTACCCGTTAAGTCCTTGACCCGATTCAAATCCGTTTCCAAGGACTGGGCTTACCTCACTTCCACCCCAGCTTTCGTTTCCGACCATCTCTGCCGTTCTTCTTCCGACCCGTCTCTAATCGTCCGCTGTTACAATACCCAATCCGGCTTCGACTCTGTGATCTTGCTGATCACTGACCCAACCCAGAATTTCGCTTGCCGGCATTTGGCTGTTCCTTTGGATGAACCGCTTCCTCTGTTCCCGAAAATCGTGGGTTCAATCGGTGGTTTGGTTTGCTTCGATGTTTCCCCTTGTTATGCTTCTGATTTTGTTTTGTGGAATCCTGGGACTAAACAATTCAAACACTTACCTTTCCCTTTGATTGCTTCAACTAGAAGTAACCCTATTTGGTTAGTCTTTGTTGGTTTTGGGTTTGATTCATTCAATAATGATTATAAGCTAGTTAGGATCGTTTCTTTTAAAAGAAATGATGGTTTACCCTTTGTGAGAGCTGAAGTTTATTCATGGAAAGAAGGGATTTGGAAGGAATTAGAAGATACTGTATGCTTTGATTCAGCTATAATATGTGGAGGACAAGATGGTGTTGTTGTTGTTGATGGTAGTTTGAATTGGGTAGCCATTGGATTACAACGATATGCCGATAGAAAGGTCGTGATTTCTTTTGATATGAGAAGGGAAGTGTTTAAGACAATACCATTGCCAGCACTGACTCGAATTGGCAATGTTAAAGTGATGTCTTACATGGGATTATTAGCTATTGCTGTATACCCTTTAGTTTTTGCAGCCAATGGTAATAATATGAACCGTTTCGAGTTCTCAGTATTGAGTGATTGCGAGGATGGGAGGAAACATTGGACTAATGTTGTTTTGGCTGAGAATTTCTCAAAGTCTTTGGTTCCAATGGGGACTTGGAGAGATCGTGAACTGATGATTAAACAAATGGGTGATCGAGACAATCACCCGAAGCTTTTCTTGTATGATCCAATCGACGAACGAACTAAAAGGCTTCCGATCGATTGTGCTGATTTATATTTACAATGTTACAGTCATGTGGAGAGCTTGGTATCAGTCGATGGAAGAAACTAAGATGCTGTTGAAGCAAAGCTTTCAAGAATTTAGGTTGGGCTTGGTCGTTTTTCAACTTGCATGGGCTTTTAGTTTTATAAATTGGTAAAGACTTTATATTCAAGTGTCTTTTTTTCGCTTTATAAATGAATATGGATGGATATTGAGTAGATAATCATGCCTTTTCTGACTTCAAGTTTCAGTATAGTACATGGTGAACATTGCAATTATATATGTTTTCTGATGAGAGACCCTACATTGTTAGCTTTACTTGCTCCATATGCCTGTTGACGTATATAGAGCCTTTACGTAGAGGAAGCCGGATTTCAGATCTTCGGAGCATATTGTTTGTAGGGTATGGAAATGATATATATATGTAGAGAAAAAATTTTACATTTTCATGGGTATATATAGAAATGGCCAAGGCTTATTAGAGAATGATTATCTATCCCAATAAATTGGTGACTTTTTACAGGCAATAGGAAAGAGTAGCCTAAAAAGCTCGTCGATAGCTCGGAGTTGAAGGTTTGGGACCCTTATTCTAAGCAAATTTTGTTAAGGGGAAATCATCAACTTGTTTTTTCTTCTACAATGTATGAACGCCTTGTTCATATAGACTTATTTTCTTTTTTTGGAAATGATTAGTTAGTATGTTATTATAAAGTATGGATGATTAATATAATTGTGGTTTCCTTGTGAAATTTCTGACTTTTCTCTATTGTGAACACGTAAGTTCGAACTTTAAAAGGGGAAGCATAAACCAATCAAACTAATTCATAAGATGATTGAATTATTTTGTGTAATGAAAACTCTTCAAGCATAATTGATTTCACTTTCTCTCATGACATCATTGCTGTCTGTGTGTTTCTCTCTGTGTGTTTGCTATTTGGGATCCATTGTAGTTAACTTTTTTCTTGCTAGTCTTCCCTGTTGCTAAATCTGTCAGTTTATAGTTGACTTTTGATTTTAGTTTCAAGCAAACGTTTTTTTCATTGAATACCGTGAAAAGGGTCTTGCAATGATGTTTGAATCGGGCAAAAGACTGGTTGAGCATGGCGGTTGCATTGGATTTTTATATTTTTTAATGTTTTATTTAATCAAACTGAGTGGACCGAGTAAATCAGTTGGATTGACAAACCGGTGGATTGATCGGTTCAACCTCAATTCCAAAACCTTGGTGTCCAGTAGAAATAGTAAGAGAGAATATCCCATCCCGGACCTCTTTTTCTCTGGAAGCTAGCAGTTCACCATGCGGGACAATCTCTAAAGTTTCTTCATTGACCCTAAGTATAAGATATATAATGACTTTTATGATAGGTTAAATTCTAGTATTAGTCTTTGTATTTTGTGAAAGAAAGTTGTAGATTTAGTCCCAATACTTTTTAAATTTTAAAACTTTAGTCAGCATCAAACGGTAATCATTAAATTTCACGTATTATCATATGTAATGTCATATTAGTTATTTCTAAATTTTGATGTGTCAAACGTATTATCATACGTAATGTCATATTAGCTTGTTAATTTCACGTATTATTCACTAAAAACAAGTTAATGGATTTACTATTGTTATTTGTGTCAATATTGAAATTTCAAATTCAAAAGGTATCAAGACTTAGAACGATTTAATTGGAGAATATTGATTAAATTTATAATTTTACTTATAATATAAGATTAGTGATCAAATTTAACCAAACATATTTATCTGTTGCTATTGATTAGATTAAAATTGATTAAATTAAATTTTATGAATCAAATTCACAATTTTCATAAATTTGTAAAATTTAACTTTTATAATACTTTGTCGAATTTTTGCAATCTCTATTGATTTGGTGGAGGTAGCATTAAATGAGCTAAACAATGTATTGTAATATACTATCTACAACTACAATCTTACATTCTCGTAATTTCATTACAAAACATAATTTTACATTCCCCGAAGCAATCATTGTTATAAGGATGTGTTTCAAGTTTTTGGGAAGATTATTTAGAAACTGTTGTTATCACATCTATGACGACTTAGAAGTTTCAACGATGGCCAAGTGTGGGACATAGTTCCCCTCATAAGAGATGATGGGCATTCCTATCAACATATGGGCTCTAAAGTCCATAAAATATACTGTCTTCTTTTTGAATCATCCATTGATAAGATATAATTTCTCTCACACACACATGTATATGAATAATGCTGATATGATCTCACTCACGCCCTTTCTTACATTAAATGGAAAAAGGAATAGTAATTAAATCATCTTCTTGCATTAAGAAACAGTGAAACAGGTCGTTGTTAAAGATGGACAATTGACAAAGCAGTATGTTAATGTCGTGATATGCCTGTCTTAATCTCCAAGGTGTCTTGTTATTATAACATGATTAATTTACATCAATGCAAACAAAAACACTTTTTCTTTTCATTTTCTTATGAAACTTTATCAAAATTAAATTGTGGATAATGACGATTGCAATTGAGACGATGATAAGTTACTATCTCATTTGCAGTAGTGGAGATAGAAAATTTTTTTTTTTGGCGAGGGAGAAGTTAGAATTAAATTATATATTTTTACGATAGTAAAAATAAAATTTTATTATTTTAATAGTCTATATATTTATAATTTTAAAAGATTAAATTAAATTTATATTATTTTAAAGAAATTAAAATACAATTTTATTAATATTAATTTAAAATTTAAAATTTTAAAGATGCTTGATTTCTAGTAAGCTCCGCCACTGCTCATTAGATGGAACATGATAATGGCCAAGATAAAATAAAAAATAAAAATTATAGAGATGGCGATTTCCCATTGAACCATTTGCAGCTGGCACAAGTGGCAGATCATTTAGTGACTGACTTAAAAGAGGAAAATTATTAAAATAAATAAATTGAACTACCTTGTACTATGTGCAGCAGTATTAAACAGTGACTTTAGGATAATGATTTGCACCAATCATATAGTATATTACGTGGAGTAATTCTCTTAGGTTTTAGAGCTTTAATATTTTTAAATTAATTTTAAAAAACCTTTATTAAAATATTAAAATTTTAACATGACAATTTATTTATTATTTCACGTGCATTTTATTATGACATGATATTTTTATTTTATATGTTATGCTAATAAATAGTTCAAAAATTAAAAATATTTAAAACTCTAAAAAATGAAGTACATTTAGATTATCATGCAGGCTTCAATGTTTAAAAATTTAATATTTTAGTCGGTATTTCTATTAAAAATAAAAATTTGACTATTTTTAAATGTTGAAAGTCAAATTTAGTTAAAAAATATTAAGGACCAATTGACCAAAGAAACAAACACGTTAGGGACTAAATTTGGTATTATGCCTTTTATGTTTTTTAAGGATAAACTACATTAGTAGTCATCCAATTATAGTCTTTTCTTTTCTTCTTTGGTCACTCAATTATGAAAATTACAAAATGGTCGCTCAACTAGTAAATTTCTTTTTTTATTCACCCAACTATGAAAAATTACAAAATGATTACTCAACAATTTAATTTTATCTTTTTTAGTCACTCAACTATCTTAAATTTTTGGGTGCTTCCATTTTTACATTAATTAATTTGTGACCGAAAAAGAAAAAAAATAAAATAATTAGATAACTATTTCATAATTTTCCGAAATTAAATGACTAAAAAAAAGAACCCACAATTTAACAGTGCCTTTTTTTTGTAATCCCTTTTTCACTCATTTAGGACTCAATAAACATGGCTACTAAAAAAACCAATGATAGGCTTTTGCCATCGCCGCCATCTCCCTGGCTTTGAGCTTGAAAATATTAGTTAAGTTAGGGTGATACCAATCACTGACAACAAAGGAAAGGACCATATATGGCTTTTAACCCCGACCTTATGTTTATAGCCTAATGTCACATACGCTGACATTCATTGCCTTGCTCCATATATGGACCATATGATATGTATATTTATATAGGTCAAGTAACATGGAATATTTTTATCTTACCCCACAACAACAAGCCTAAAGGGTGAGTAGCACTAGGGAGTTTTGCTTGCTTACATACATTATAAGATAATCTCAAGTTATGATTTTGGTTTTTTATTACATTTAAATTTATAATTTAGTGTCGATTGAGTCTTAGTTTAATTGGTATTAGTATTATTATCGATGCAGAAAAACTTGAGTTTGAGTATGCTGAAACGCATTATCCTCCTATTTAAAGGTTAGAAAGGACTATAGATAGTTCTAAGCATTATATCAAAAAGAGCAAATATGATAAAAATTTATAATAAGATTAATGTTCAAAAAGCTATTTATATGAATCATAGAGGTCAATTAATGGGGAGTTATTTTACCTTAGCCCACAACGACTAGACTAAAGGGTAGTGAGTAGCACTAGGGAGTTTATGTATGCGCATATTTACTCTGGAGAGTTAAAATTGAATTGTTAAAATTTTTAATGGATCAAAATATAATTTTACTAATATATTAACTTTAAATTTTACAATTTTTAAAAGGATTAAACTATATTTATGGGCACCTGATTGTCCTTTAGGGTTGTCTTTGCCAATACAGTTAATTATTTCGATTAAAATATTGATATTACTTTTTTTGTCAAAGGCACTTATTGCATCTCATTAAATTGATAGTCTTTTTTATATTAGAAGAGTTATTTTTAAGAAAAATCGCGTCGCCATTCTAACTAGAATAATTAATGATGTTATTTTTTGGATGAACTAACGATATTATAAAAATATAAGTCTAAGTTATGCTAAAATTAAAGTATAAATATTAAATTTTAAATTTGAGTATAATAAAGGTACCAAAACTATAAATTGACCAAAAGAAAATTTTAAATTTCTCTTTTACATTTGTTGTTTTCAATCTTAATGTTATGCACAGGGTTCTTTTTCATTCTTTTATGATTTAGAACACCTTACGCTAATAATGCAAATTTATGATACATTAATTTGGTAAAAATATCATGAAGGTTATTATATTAGGTGTTTGATTGTGTTTTTACTTTTTTATTCAAAAAATATGTAATTTAGTCCTTATACATTAGATTAAAGAGTAAACTATCTATCTCAATTGTTAAAATCTAGTCCTCGTACATCGGCATGAGCTACACATAGCACACAACGTGTAAAAAACTATCTAATTATTTTATTAATCACATCCGTTTTTAACAATAAAAATAAATAAAAAATTTAACAAAATAACTAATTTATAATTTAATCTAACGTGTAAAAACTAAATTTCTCATTTTGAACAAAAATATAAATCTCAGTTTTAATAAAAACAACCATAATATTTTTACTAATATATTTACGTGTAAATTTAGTTGTGGTGGTAAACTGGATGAATAAAATAATTAATAGTAACGATAATAGTTGAAAACAATTTCCAATGCAAATTAATTATGATTTGAAGAACCCAAATGGTGGACCTTTTGGTCTGATAACAATACTGTAATAAACCCACATAAAAATTATTTGACATAAATATGATAAGTACATACATACCAGCAAAATTCAAGACTAGGTGACTGAGCTAGCTAGCTAGTAGGGATTAAAATATTACCCAATTTTTGTCATAATGGAGGCTTATCTTTCCCCCATTGTGAAGTAATTAGAAGCTTTGTGTGGGGGGTAATGAACTTTTTGGCCTTTTTTTTCATTTTGAGAATCCTCTTAGAAAAATTTGACCTTTTAAGCTAAAAGATAACACCATTGCTTTCACTAATTGAAGTGTATGTGACTACCCAACCAATTCCCCATGGCCCCATCCCTTTATGTGCCTTGGATTTTAGAGCTCAAAAACAGTGGTAAAGGTTAAAATATGTCTTAAGTCCTTGTATTTTTATAAATTTAGAATTTAATCCTTTTTTTATTTCTAGAAATTTAGTCTTTCTTCAAATTTCATTTTCAACTATTAATACTATTAAAAATATTTTGTTAAATTTAAATTCATTACAACTTCATTTTTTGATCGCATTGCTACCAAATAAGTTTTTTTATTATTTTAAAATATCATATTAACCAATTTAACAAAAAAATAATTGAACCTGAATTTTAAAATCTAAAATGTGAACCAAATTCCTAAAAATAAAAATATAAAAATTAAATTCTAAATTTATGAATAATATAAACCTAATAGTAAAATATGAAACCCAATACTGTCTTTAAATTACGGGATACATCGTACATTGAAATTTCATCAATTATAATCTTTTTTCTCCTTTTGTATATGTATAAAAAGAAATATTAATTGTGAATTTTTTGGGATATCTAATTTATATGTAAACATGTTAATACTAATATAACAATAATTTGATTTGAAACTTAATTTTATCGTAATTAATCATAAAAAGTCGACAATTCAAATCTAAATTTTAATTATTTAAAAAAACACGATATTCAAATACAAATAAACTAAACCCAAAACATTTAAAACCCATAATAATTCAAAAATTTTAAAACTCCGAATTTTCTCAATCCAGAAAACAGCCCAATTAAAAATTGAAACATGTCACATGGGAATTTGTATGTAACGTGTAGATAGTGTTAAAAACCTAAATTTTATCGTAATTAATCATAAAAAGTCGACAATTCAAATCCAAATTTTAATTATTTAAAAAAACACGATATTTAAACACAAACTAAACCCAAAACATTTAAAATCCATAATAATTCAAAATTTTTAAAACTCCGAATTTTTTCAATCCAGAAAACAGCCCAATTAAAAATTGAAACATGTCACATGGGAACTTGTATGAAATGTGTAGATAGTGTTAAAAAGAGGCAGATGATGAGTTCTTTCAAGATGTAAACACTCAAAATAATTTGCAATGCTGTTTTTCAATTGAATATTAAAAAAACAAAGAATTACAAGGAAAAAAAAAGAGAAGAAATTGGTTGGTGATAGGGTTGATGTTGGCAACGACACATAATAATTTATGAATATACACAAAACATTATATAAATATACAATCTATTAAATTTTATATGATACAAGTTTTTAAATTTAAAAAAATTAAACTTTTTCTACTGTATCCATTGTTTTTTTAAATATATATATAATTTCTCACTTCTTCTCTTAGCAAGGGTTTTGACTAAAGAGGAAGAAGGAATAGAAAATTCATCTACGTTTGTCTTATACAGCAATTGTAGACAAACATAATAATTTTTTTCCTAAAACAAAAAATTGAAAAAAGGTCTGGTCGGTGAGACATTTTCCTTCCAGTTGATGTAATAATTTAACAATTTGTTTAATTTGATTGGTACAGTTTTTTTTTTTTTTTTTCTCATGCTCATAAGCCTTCAATGTTTCATACGGAAATGAATTATTGATAATTATTGCATTTAATACGAAATTATTATGAATTATAAATGTGGATTGGTAATTTGGTAGAGTGAAAGGACAGATTCTATTCGTATAGAGAGCAAAAGAAACATAAAAGTTAAAAATTAAGGTAAACTTCGCTCGATTTAACTACTCAACTTTAATAAGTTATAAAATTGTGAGCTCCAAGCAATGATTTCAGATCAATATGGTAGATCGGTACCCATCGATGAATAAAAGAACATACTTTAGATTCAATATGATTCGTGACATTTAAAGTTGTTTTAATTAAACTGTAGAAGACAGGGGGAAAGAGAGTTTTTTATTGTTGCAACCAGTGTGAACAGAGAAGGTCATACAACAATGATTTTAACGGCCCAATGACTTAAACATAAACTTACTAATAGTTTAATGACCTTGGGTGTAATTTACCTAGAAATTAATTGAATAGTTCACAAAGTCAAATACCAAATTCATTAACTTCTAATTTTTGCAGTCTTCATTGATTAAGTAATTAATTAAGCAAACACCATGATTATGATGGTTTTGGTTACTTAAGCTCTCCACCGTTAGTGGTAATTAACCTTCTTGTTGTTTGTTGGGGAGCAACTAATGCACTCCTTAATGCATGTAACGACAATTTTTAATTGTATAAATTCGAACATTAATCTATTAATTACAATTTTTCAAAAAGGGTAAACTACAAAACAGTTACTTATGTATGATTTAAATTACTTTTTAGTCACTGAATTTTAATTTATTGCAAAATACCTATGAACATTATTAATTTGTAACATTTTGATCACTAAGTAGTTAATGGTGTTAGGGAAAGTTAACGTGGCATGTTAAATCATAATTTTAAGTGAAAATTTTAAGTCAAATTGCATAGATAGTCCCTATATTTATTTTTTTGAAAATTTTAAGTTCGTGATTAAAATGTTACAAATTTATAATATTAATAACCATTTAAAGTTTGGTGACTAAAATATAACTGAATTATCTTATATACCAAGTGAATATAGTCAGAGGGCAAAAGAAAAGGACCGTTGACAACAAAGAGTCATGCTGTCCTGTAAATAATGGTCATATGAATGAAGAAGTTATATAGATTAAATTTTGTTATTAGTACTTGCATTATGCTAAGTTATGGATTTAGTTCTTATACTTTAATTTAGTTATTTTTAGTTACTGTACTTTTCAAATATTAACTTTTTTGCCTCGATTAAATGGTAGCAATTGAATTAATTAAGTTTTGTTTTTTCCAAAATGTTATGCAGCAAATATATCATCATATATGTAATGCCAAGTCAACTTGCTATTTTCATATATTACTCACGAAAAAATTAATTAAAGAATTTAACAGCTTTCATTTGCGTTAAAATTGAATTTCTAAAATTCAATATATATATATATGGACTAAGAATTATCAAATTGGAGAATATGAACTAATAGCAACATTTATCCAAACGGATTTAACCGCTTCTGTTTGAATCAAGACTAAAATTTTAAAATTTTAAAAGTATAAGAACTAAAATCGACATATTTAAAAAATATAAAATTAAAATTAATAAAAAATATATAAGGATTAAATTGACAAGTTATGTATTGTACAGGGATTAACAGCAAAATATATACATAGCTAAAACACGTCAATATTGACATTATTCAGGCGGTGGAGAATAATAATGCCTTGGGTTGGGCTTACATGGCTCGTCTTCACCTGTTTTTATGCATGTGGCATGCTATTAAAGTTTTTTTAGTTAAAATATCTTATAAGTATTTGCTGTCATCAAAATTTTAAAATTTAACCTTTATATTTTTATTTTCAAGAATTTATTTTATTTTACTTTTTTAAAATTTAAAATTTAGGTTCAAATTTTAATCTTGTTATTTTTTTGTTAAATTCAGATTAATTATAATATTATTTTTAATTACACAACTCTTAAGTAAGATTTTTTAAATTTCAGAATGTCACACAAATATATTTAATAAAAAATATTAACAATTAGATCAAAATTTTAAATCAACATAAAAATATAAGAACTAAATTTTAAATATTGAAAGTATAAAAACTTATATCATATTTTAACTTTTTTTCCGAATGTTTCCTGAGTCAATGACTGTTGTGATGGTAATTCATGGAAATTGCCGGTTGTCGATGATGTCACAAGGCAGGGGAGAAAGCTGGAAAATAATTTAGTAGTCAAATTGAATTATAAATTTTAAAAAAAAATTATTATCTTTAAACGACTTAGGAAGAAATTTGACGATTTTGGAGGACCATCACCTAAATTCGCCCGCCTCAAGGCTCATAGGGTTGACCGGCGGGGGTATTTTGTCAACTTTCTCAATGTTTATATTCTACATCAATTTTCATCATATTTGGTAAACGATATTAACTAGATTTTTTATAGTAATTTAGGACATTAAAGGGAAATAATAGTTAATTCATTGCTATAAAAAACATTTACCAATTTAGTATTGAATTATATTTTCTTTTCATTTTAGTACGTGAATTGTTTTTATTTTAATTCGGTGTTACGATTATTATTTTCGTTTCAATTTATCTTAATATGAAAAAAAAGTTATAAATAAAAACATGACATGTGTGTCATTGATGATGGTTAACAAACAAATTATTGGAGAAAGAATGGGAAATAATTATAGTGGTATGTTGAACATGGGTGATTGGTAGTTGGCACACAGATTAGATTAGATGTTTAATTGGAAATGTTTTTCCATGAAAACCCTTTATGGTGCATGAGATTTGGATTTTGAGAGTACTAATTTGGATGGGGTTCAACATTTAATTGGTGATTGAAATTTCCTACCCTTTAGATCCCACATTTAATATTGGCTCCACTTAGATATGTACAATAACTCTTTATTCATTTAATTATTATTATAAAAATATATCAATATAATCAACCAACATTAAATGTGTTGGTAAGATATATTATATTTTTAAAGAGATTATTTTAGTTTAAATTTTAAAAATAATAGTAAATTTCGAAAAGATAAATATTTTAAATGTAATAATCGAATCAAATTAAAAAAAAAAAAAAAGGAAAAAGGTAACGAGAAAGTGATGGTTGGAATGCAAAATAGCTAAGCAGCCTATTGATAGTACAAATAATTTGATAAGTGTTAGGGAAAATAAGGTCCTTTGTCTCCTACCACCATGGAAGTACCCACTTGCTTCATTACTTCATTTGCCTTTTCATTTTGGACATTTGTTTTTCTGCCCCTTTTCTAACGCGTGTGGACCTCAAATTTTGCACCACATTTTCCGCTTTTTTCTTTTTCTTTTTCCATTTGGATAATTTGTATCCCCACTTCCTTCCGCTTTTGTTGTATTTGTGCTTCAGTTCAAATAACCACATATTTTGCAACATAATACTCTTTTAGGTAAAAAGATTTCTTTGGTCTTTCTCAGTTTTTATATTAAATAAATTGATCCCTTTTAAAAAAATAGAGTAATTTAATGTCTGCTAATTTTGAAAGTGACCAACTAATGATAATTAATCATAGCGTTAGTGTTTCTTTGTCCATTTTATTGGTATAATAACAAATTCCGCCTTCAAAGTTTATACTTTCTGTCAAATTGGTCTTGATTTAACAAATTTAACCCGTAACATTTACACATGCTATCAATTTGGTTCTAATTCAACAAATTTATTATGCAATATTTACACAAAATATATAAGCATTGATTCTAAATTTGTTATTATACTAACCAAAATAATGTATAAGTGACGGAAAACATTAACATTATAATTAATTATCCTTAGTTGCTCACTTTCAAAACAGTTAGAAATTATATTGTGCTAGTTTTTTTTTTTTTGAAAAGGACCAAACTGGTCAATATTGAAATTGAGAGGAACCAAAAAGGTGTTTTTACCTAACTTTTTCCTCCTAATTAATGGTACAATTAAGAATAGTTTGGATGGGGGTGCGTTTAACTCCAAAAAAGTTAAAAACAACGGTGGCGGTGAGATTAATTATTGTAGCGATGAGATTGGATTCTGTAGTAATGAGGTTAGAAACAGCGGTAAGATATGTGTTTGGATTCAAACGCAGTTATAGTTATGAGGTGACTATTAAATATATTAAATTATAATTTTTTAAAATTATTTTACTTTTACAAAATTTTAAATATATTCACATATATAACTTCATTTAATAAAATATTAGAAAGTAAATTGATAATAAAATATTATTTTTTCTTTCGACGTGTTTTTTTTTAATTTTCTTTATTCAATTTATTTTTTCTTTTCGTTTGCAGCTTTGAATATTCAACTGGACATAAATGGAGCAATAAAAATTTTGGGGTGTGGCCCGATCTATTCCATTCCACCGCACTAAAGCCTTGTCATTCAAAGTAAGTTTTGTATTACGATTGCACATAAATCTATAGAAAATACATTGTACTATGCTAAATGGGGTTGCAAAGGAAGCCTTAGTTAAATGTCTAATCGTGAATGTCAAAAGACAATTTTTTTTTAGAAGTGTGAGATATGTATATTTTTTTTCACATTTAAGAAATGTCGAAATTATCCTCACATATACAATGAATCAACATATGCATTGAAAAGTTTGAAAACAAATATAGAAAGTGTATTTTCCTAAACTATACATGCATTGAATATAAACACTCTTCAACTAGGCATGGACAAAAAGGGAAGAGAGAAGACAAATTTTGTGAGTCATTCAAAGTTGGAGAAATAAAAGAACTTGTTGCCCCAAGTACATTTTTGGCTGGTCTGTAATAGATGAATTTTAACATCTCAGTCCTCGTTCAAATACAAACAAACACTGTGCAAGAGTTTTTGTGAAAGAAAAAGGCATTAAATATATCATGTGACGTTTAGCTTTGAAATATGTAGTATTTGTAATTATATATATATATAATTTGATATTGAGGGGGGCTTTAGGAATTTGTTATTAGAGGTTGAAATAAAATTACATAAGTTTGAGGGTCAAAGGTAAAAATTTCAATATTTTAAAAGGATTTAAATTAAACTGTTGTGAATTGAGAGGGATCAAAGTTGTTATTATTTCGTTTAATCAAAAGGGTCCAACATTATGGGTGAATTCAGTTTAGTTTAATCGAATTCTTTAGAAATTTCAAGAAGTCTATGAAAATTCGGTGCTAACTTTAGATTTTGGGTTTTTGGACTTATTAGGTAAAACTAATTCTATTTTATGGCTTTTGGATATTATTTAGTATTCAAAATCTTTTTTATTATTAATGATGGGTATCAACAAAAGAGGAAACAATGAGAGAAGGTAGTGGTGCAAAGGGGGTCGGTTCACTTAAATAGACGGAGAGTCGAAAAGGGGCAAGATGAGGAGGAAGATTGTTGTGAAGGTTGAGAAACCTAAGTATAGAAAGTAGGTGGTCAAGGTTACTAATGGGCAAGTAAATCCCTTTCTCATCGATATAGGGACCTCTGTAACACTTTTACTGTGGAATTACTGACACGTTGAAAAAGTAACAATTA
The DNA here is from genome assembly GCF_025698485.1 of Gossypium arboreum. Classification (NCBI taxonomy): domain Eukaryota; kingdom Viridiplantae; phylum Streptophyta; class Magnoliopsida; order Malvales; family Malvaceae; genus Gossypium; species Gossypium arboreum. Next base: position 117,492,483 of record NC_069081.1, on the reverse strand, counting down.
ATATTTTTATCTTCATTAAAAAAGTCAATGAGTTCGTTGAAGATGAAGGAGTTCCTGTTTCTGTTTAGCTTCACCATGTACAACTGGCTATGCACAATACATATAGTTCTAATGAAAAATATTCAATTTCCTAAATAGAGAATAAAAAAAATAAACAGATTTTAGAGAGAAAGATTCGGAATTTGAAATCTCATAGAAAGAGAGAAAAGTGAAAGGAAAAGGTGAGTTTTGAGGATTGAAAAATGACAAAGGTGTAATCATAAAAAACAAATAAAAAATAAAAAATAAAGCATCTTTTTACATGTACGTACAATATTAATTTGCCTCTTACAATCAAAGTGATAGCATTTAAATTCTCATAATTTTGTTATATAAAATAGTTAATATATTATTTGGTACCTAAATTTTTTGTCCCAATTTGTTACTTTAATTTTAATATTCAGTTTATTACTTAAGTTTTTCTTTGCCCCATACAATACCTAAATTTAATTTCATTATTCAAATTGATACCTAAATTTTTTTGTCCCAATTAAGTATCTATAATTTTTATTACTAGAGCACAAGTGTCAATACTTATTGAACCACATGATTTTATTTAGTTTGGGTACTAAATTAAACATAAAAACGAAATTTAGATACCAAATTAAATATTAGAGCTAAATATAAGTACCACATTATTGTATCAAAGAGTTAAAAGATGATTTGACTAAAAGAAGGAGGAAGCATAGCGGAATCTTCTTCGTTTTCAGTGTCTTTTCATTGATTACTAATCTAAAGCCAACCAACCATGAAATTTTATATTCGTCCCTAAATTTTTAGATAATATATAATAATATATAATGATTTTACGTCTATAATATATATAAATAATATGTTACTTTTAGTTCACGTTTTAAAATTTAACAATTTTAATACTTAAATTATAAAATAAATAAAATTTTAGTTAAAATAATAAAATTAAAATATTAAGAGAATTTAATATTATAGGTTGAAGTCTCATTATTTGTAAATTTATTTTGGATATAAATTATCTTTTGTAAATTTTAATAAAAATATGAAAAGAATATTTTGTTATATTTTTAAAATAGAAGAGTTTTTAGCCATGTTGACCTACTGACTTGTGACCAGCGACGAAACTACATGGACAGTGGTGGCCCTTGCCCCCCAACTTTTTGGGGTTAAATTTAGGTCCCTCCTAATTTCGAAACTCGACAAACTGAGCCATGTCTACCATCAATTTCGGGAGTTAAACGCCTTTAGATCCCTCCTAATTTTGAAACTGGACAAATTGAGCCTTAACTCCCTCAATTTTTTCTGATTTAAATGCCTTTTAGGTCCCTGTCAATGCTAAAATTAGATAAATTGAGCTTATTTCCCAATTATTTTGTTTAAATGCCTCTTAAGTCCATTTCAATTTCCCAATTGAGCCCTACCAATTCACTTTATAAATGACTTTCCCGATATGTATTTTAAATTTATTTTACCAACAAGTGTTATTACATTTTATTACTATTTATATTTGGCCCTCAAAATATTTTGTCCTAATTTCATTCCTACTTATCACGTCAACTCAACCAAGTAATTTAAGTTAGTAATAAAGACTTCAAAATTACCTTTGGACAGTATGCAGGACAAAATTAACAAAAAGAAATAATTAATGTTTAAATAAAATGATTAATGGTTTTCAAACCAATTGATTAGTCAATATTGAGTATATTTACACTGCTATAATAATGTCATAACAAATGCTATAAAAACACATAATTTTTATGTAAAAGATGATTTTTTTCATGTGCAGCAAATCTAAATTAAATCGAGGCTGCAAAATTAAATCCCAAACTTAATTATAAAAATAAGAAAATATCAATATACTATTAAACATTTCATGAAAAATTAATATTAAAGAAAAATGTAACTAAATTAAAAAAAAAGGCAACAAAAGTAAAATTTTGGAACCATACCATGTATTTACAAAAGACTGAATATTGTACAATCTACCCAATGTAATATTTGTTTCTTACATACTATTAAGCATGTCGTTGACACGACATCATCTTAGTTTCTGACAACTTTGCTGTGTGTGTGTTTTTCTTTTCTAGAAATACTTTGTATTTGTAAATTCAATGTTTTATGTGCACACTATTAATTAAATTAATAAGAGTTAGTTTGTATTTTTTTTAATTTAAAAATTAATAAATTAGTTCATGTACGTTAGATTAAATAGTAAATTAGTTATACGGTTAAAAATTTTGTCAATTTCTATAATTAAAAATTGGTCTATGTACGTTAGCATATAGTAAACTTAATCCGTCACGTGTAACTGTTTGATTATTTTGTTAATCATATCACTTTTTAATAGTAGAAATGAATGAAATTTTAATTAAAAAAGACCGATTTACTATTTGATCTAACGATAATGACTAATTTACTTATTTTTTGAGTAAAAGAAGACAAAATGCAATCTAATTCATATTATAAAGACCTAATTTATAATACTTTAATTGAGAAAAGATAGATAGACTAATTAAAGTGCAAAATTCATAATATATATGGTTATATATAATATAAAAAAGCTAATTATTTGGCACATCGACAATTGATAATTTTAACCGCATAAATAAGATTGAGATTTTATCATGTCTTAATATTTTAAGTACAACTTAAGGACATAGAGGAAAATCCCTACTTACATGTAAAGTTAAAAATTTTCACGATAGTAACCATGAGAGTTAGGTGAGATGGCAATGGTCTCTCCTACCTTAACTAGTGATCAAGAGTTTGATCTTTCCTCTAGGTATGAAGCAACTTTAAAACTTATGATCAACATCTACCCCTTAATGGACTTAAAAAATGTTGAGCATTAGTTACTAAACTCGCTCCAGTAGATACATTAAGAAATAAAAAAAAATCGTGACAGTGTATTAAATAATTATCTTAAAAAATATATAAATATATTAATATGGATTTATCAATATAAATTAAATTGAATATTATTATGTAAAAATATATAAATACGATATTATCAAGTCTGTTACTGCTACCAGATACCCGTAAGTACTAACATAAACATTTGATTAAAGGTTATTTAATTATTATTTTAATAAAAAATTCAGTTTCTGTGATTTATGGACGAAAAAACTGTCGGTGGGATGCTCGTTTTCTCACCTTATCAATGGGTCCCCTTCTCTGTTTTTTTCTTATCATATTAGCTCTTACCGTCTTACTGTTTGTATTAATTTAACTTTATTTATAAAGGCATTTTCAGTAGAAGGGGAAAGAAAAGGTTGACCAGAATGAAAAGTTAAGAGATTTTCAAGGATTAATAACTAAATTGTTGTTTTATATTTTCAAGGAATTTTCTTTTTAACAAGGTAGACAATCTGAAATTGGTTCAAATTTACTAAATATTATATGAATTAACTAAGTTCTACTCTCCTTTTTTTTATTATTATGTAAATTAACCTCAAGGATATATTTTAATATAATATACGGTAAACTATAGTTTGCTTCACTCCCAAATGATAAAATTCTGGTTTAATTTTTTAAAATCTATAAAAATGTGTATCAATACAACGATGAAATTGTATTTCAGTGCTCATAAAAATAAGATTGTATTATGATTCAAATTATATTTTACTCCCTCTACTAGAAAAATAGACAAATTAGTCCTTATATGTAAGATTAAGGAGCAGACATGGGCTTCTATTAAATATTTCATCAATTTCTACTGTTAAAATTGATCCCTGTACGTCAACATGAGGTATATCATATATGTATCATGCCATGTGTAACTTTTCTAGTTAGTTCGTCAGTCACACCAGTTTTTAACAATAGAAATTGATGAAATTTTTAACAGAAAGGACGGAATTACTCTTTGATCTAACATAAAGAGACTAATTTATCTATTTTTAAATAAAAGTAACAAAAATTATATTTTAACCTTGCCCCAAAAATATCTTATTTATATAAAATTACCATAAGATTAACTGCTAGGGTCATAATCTTACCGAATTAAATTCAAATAATAATAAATTTAAACTCGAAATTCAACATCAATTAAGGATGTATAACATTCATTATGAAAGTTTCCTTTTATATTACTTTCGTCCTTTTCTCATTCATTTTTTCGAATAAGTTTAATCAAATATTCGTTAATGGAACATTCTCCTCTTTCCCAAATCTTTTTCTTCCCTTTTGCTGTTCTTTTCCTTTTTTTTTTTAAATTTTCTTTCCTTTTTTCGAAAAGGAATTCATTTTATGTTGGCCAAAAAAAAAAGGATTTTTTTAACTAGATTTCATAATTGGTACATATATATTTTATTAATTAAAAATATATTAATTTTTTAATATAAAGCTTAAAACTATCAATAATTCACTTTAAACATTTTTATTTTATATCATACCCATAAAGATAATAACCTAAAATGTTATACAGTTAAAATATGTAAACGAATCATTAGGTTTATTTTATATTATCCAATTGAAAATTTCTTTTGAAGAACTATCCAATTGAACTTTAAAATATTCTTTTTATTTAATTAAATAAATTGAGATTCTTTAAAAAAAAAGTCTTATTCTTATTCTTAGAACATGTTTGGATAATAATCTTGATGAACCACTAAATTATATTATTTGCTTAATTACTTTATTTCCTTTCCCAAGAAGGGCATAAAGCAAAAAGAACACTACCAAGCACTTTTTAAAATAAAGTATTTATTTATATATGTATTAGTGTGAAATGACATATTTTTATAATTCTATACAATTTATAACATTTTTTTAAAAGGAGTCAATCAAGTAAAAAATATAAATTTTACAGAAATTAAATATATATATATCTAAGTAAGTTTTCATTGTTTTAAAAGGGAGTCAATTAAGTCCAATTTTAGTATTTGTAATTTTTTGGTTCATTTTGGTCCCTAAATTTGGTAATCATATCCATTTTGGTCCCTCAACTTATATTCTGTCAAGATTTGGTGATGTAATTGGTGTTCTTCGAACAAAACTAGGAATCAACCAGCATATTTATCCAAGCAAAAGGGTTGAATTGGGAATTGCTTGAAAGCAGGAAAAAATTAAAATTGGGACAAAAATCAATAGTTGAACATGTTGAACTAATTAAATAAAAAGCAATTTATTTATTTTTTTATGATTGGTTTAGCAGTTGAATTGATCAAATCAATTGAATCGAAAATCAGTGGTCCAACCGATTTAATCATTTGTCCGATTATTCGAATACCGCATGTGACACTATAATATTGTATCACATCATTACTTGAAAATTTATATAAAATTTTAATTTTTAAGTGATGATGTGTCATAATCTCATAGTGCCACACACCAATTTTTTTTTTATTTTATATTTTTGAAGTTCAAAGATCAAAACGAATCTAGTTGTCAAGTTTAAGTACCAAAATAAATATAAAATAAAAATACTAAAATGTACCTAATTACAAAGATCAAAAATTAAATTTATATAAACCCTTTGAAAAATACGTGTGGTGTATATTTATGGTTTTCTAAATATATTCTATAGTATACCTTATTAATTATATTACAATTCCCGTACAGTATTAAATAAAATATGTATATATACCTCTCTGTAATTATTTTTTAATTTTTGTGTAGAATAAGATTGACATCAGATTTTGTCATTACAAAGAAAGCACAAACACTTTTTTGCCATCAGAAAAACCCAAATACTGTCGGAAATATATCAGAAAAAGAAAAGGTGAAATAATATTAAAAACATCTTTTAAGTCGAATGATGTTCATAACTAACTGACATTTTATGGAACAAATCTACGCATTAATCAAACTTGTTAATTAAGTCATTTACTTAATTGCTTTTAAAAGCATGCAAAAGTTCTCTTTAACTTTCTTCTCTTAAATCATTCATATATCCTTTCAAAATAAAATCATTCATATAATGAATCAGATATATATATTATTTTCCACATCCACTTTCTTTTTTATTTAATATCAAAAGATGATCATAAAAATAAAAAGAATGAATTTAAATAGGTAAAAATATCGTAGAGAATCATGTATTAAAAGTCGATTATATTTTATTATTTTATTTAAAATAGATAAAATAGTCCTATATATTAGATTAAGGAGTAAACGATCATCCAATCAAAATTGATCTTATTATGAGGTACTCATTTCATCTGTCACACTAACTTTTAGTAATACAAATTGATAAATAATTTTTTTACGTATTTTTTGAATAGAGGGACAAAAGGTAATTTAGTTTCTAATACAAAACTTTCATGATATATCTACCTATTTAAATATAATATAAAATATGATAAATCACTGGTAGACTCGAAACAGTGACTATTTGTTAAAATTTATGAACTATTACTGTATAAAAATATAAATCCATATAAATTTATAAAATACGAGTTTTTAAAAGGGGAGTTAAAATGGTTTATAGCTCATCCCCTCCAATGGGCAAAAGAGCTGAAAGTAGAAGACAGCTCATGCTTTACGACATGGACTTAACAACAACCTTCTCTATTACTCTCTCTCTTACACACTCACTCACTTCCACCTTTTTTTTTTCTTTTCTTTTTTTTCTTTTATATAATCCATCTCTCTCATTTAACTCATATTATATTGTTGTAGTGATATTAGTAGCCTTTTTTTTTGTTGCTATCTACATTTTGTTACTGATTTTTGCAGCCACCACCTGAAGAAGAAACATCAATGGCGTATGACAGGCTCCGACCATCGGAACCCGGCAGCTCTGGAGTTACTCAGCAACAAAATCATGAAGAACCCAAAGCCAAAAACAACAAGAGAAAGATCGTTATTCTTTCGGTTATTGCATTGACGATGATCGTTGCCTCGGCTGTTTGTGCCGGACTCGTGATTGGTCTCCGTGTAGCCGATGCTGATCCCGTCGGTACCCAAGTCCGACGTAAGCCGACACAAGCTATTTCTAAAACTTGTAGTAGGACTCGGTTCCCGAACCTCTGTGTCAACTCACTCCTCGAGTTCCCTGGCTCGCTCACTGCTAATGAGCAAGACCTGGTTCACATTTCATTCAATATGACGCTGCAGCACTTTAGTAAAGCGCTTTATATGGCCAACTCGATCTCATTCGTCCAGATGGAACCACGTGTACGGTCGGCGTACGACGATTGCCTCGAGCTTCTTGATGATTCCGTCGACGCGCTCTCCCGTTCCCTGTCGTCCATTATTCCCTCCCAGGACGGCGGAAACAATGGCGGAGGATCACCCCAGGACGTGATGACGTGGCTCAGCGCAGCGCTGACGAACCATGACACGTGTACGGAGGGATTCGATGGAGTGAGCGGGACGGTGAAGGATCAAGTGACTGACAAACTGAAGGACTTGTCGGAACTGGTAAGTAACTGCCTGTCGATCTTCGCTGCTAGCGGCGGAGACGATTTCGCCGGAGTTCCTATTCAGAACCGGAGGCTGCTATCGGCGGATGACGATTTATCGGGAGGGAATGTCGACGAGGAGAATTTCCCGAAATGGCTGGGGAGAAAAGAGAGGGAGCTGCTGAACAAGCCCGTGTCGGGGATCCAGGCCGATATAACCGTCTCGAAAGATGGAAGCGGCACCGTTAAAACGATTGCTGAGGCGATTAAAAAGGCGCCGGAGCATAGTACTCGTCGGATCATCATCTACGTGAAGGCAGGAAGGTAAAATTTTCCGTTATGATAAAAAAGTCAAATTTTATTACAAACTTTTCCACTTTTGGCTTTTCTGACATCACCTTTACGTTACTGCTATTGATATTTACAGATTAAAAATATCTAATTGTGTCATGTAATATTCTTTTTGGATAATCTTAATCAATATTAATTGGTTTTTGGATAATTAATTAAATTTTTAAATTTTTATGATAAATATAATTTTTACAGGTACGAAGAGGATAATTTGAAGGTGGGGAGGAAGAAAATAAACTTGATGTTTATAGGTGACGGAAAAGGTAAAACAGTGATTACAGGAGGAAAAAGTGTAGCCGAGCACATGACTACTTTCCACACTGCTGCCTTTGGTCAGTTTCACCCTTCTTATTTTATTTCCTCCACAAAATATACATTATGATATAATTAAAATAATTAAATTATCAAATAAAATAGTAAACTATTAAGCTTGTCCATGGTGCATGATGTTAGAAATCGCACGTGGGGTGTTATTAGACAGACAAAGCCCTAGATTCTTAAGCCACTTTATCTTATCTACTTCTTGTCCATACAATTGGAAATTACAAACCTTGTGTTATTTTTTTTTAATAAAAATTGAGGTAGGGATTGTCTAAATTAGTTTTTTCGTTTATAAAGTGGTCATATATTATGCAATATTTAATTTGTTCTTATTCGTATCATAATTACTTGTCATGTTATAATTATTATTATCAAAGCGAAAAAAAAATTCCCACAAATTTCGTAGCTAATCACGTTCTAATTTGCTTCATTTTCAAAGAAAGCTGTATCATTCATTGGTTTGTTTTCACTTTCAGCGGCAACTGGGGCTGGTTTTATTGCAAGGGACATGACATTCGAGAACTATGCCGGACCCGCCAAGCACCAAGCAGTGGCTCTTCGAGTCGGAGCTGATCACGCCGTCGTATACAGGTGCAACATCATCGGTTACCAAGACACTTTATACGTCCACTCCAACCGTCAATTCTACCGCGAATGCGACGTTTACGGAACAGTTGATTTCATTTTCGGCAACGCCGCCGTAGTACTCCAAAACTGTAGCCTTTACGCCCGGAAACCCATGTCCCAACAAAAAAACACCATCACAGCCCAAAACCGAAAAGACCCGAACCAAAACACCGGTATTTCAATCCATGCATGTCGAATCCTACCCACACCGGAACTCGCCGCCGCCAAATCAAGCTTCCCAACATACCTAGGCCGTCCGTGGAAGCTATATTCAAGGACCGTATACATGTTATCATACATGGGCAACCACGTTCACTCAAGGGGATGGTTAGAATGGAGCGGTACATTCGCTTTAGATACATTATACTACGGCGAATACATGAATTCCGGCCCGGGTGCGGCGGTCGGACAACGAGTAAGATGGCCTGGGTATCGAATCATCACTTCAGAAGTTGAAGCAAGTAAATTCACCGTTGCAAAATTCATCTATGGAACTTCATGGTTACCATCAACCGGAGTTGCTTTCTTAGCTGGCCTACAAGTTTAATTTTTTTTTTTTACGTCCTAATTTTTTTTACCCATGATATTGTAATAATTGTCGTTATTATTGTTAAAATTTTAACTCCCGACATGTTCTAGAAGGTTAGAACTAGAATATAGAATATAAAAAATTGTGTATTGTATTTTCGTATTTTTTTAAATGTCAGCAATATAAACACATAAAATTACAAGTGTTAATTATACTGTTTTTGCTTGGTGGGTTGTTGGCGTACCAATATTCTTAGGGTATGTGTGAGGCTGATGTTTACCTTAAAAAAAAATTAATGGTGTCGGTGCTGAGAAACCCTTGGCCAGTGCAATGTTGATGTGTTTGTATTGGTCATCAAAGTAAGGCCAACGGCGGTTTAAAACCATTTGGAGCAGTGTACGTGCTGGGTCCATATGGTAACAGCAGAATAAACGAGTGACAACTGTTTATGATGAAATAGTTTTGTGGATGTGGATTTTCGAATTTTAAAAGAAAAGTTCGTTTTTGGGGGGTCTTTTAGCTTTTAGCAGTGTAAAGTAAAGCTATGTTGGGGCAATGGCTTAAAGATGATTTTTTTCTAAAATTCTGCTCGTATTTTAAGGAAATTGAGTTTTTATATATTTTAAAATTTAAAATTTTAATCAAATTTGTTTGGTTAAACTCGAATACTAATATTTTATCATGAATACAATTGTAAATTTAGTTAATATGATCCAATTAGATTATTTTAGCTCTTTATTTTTCAAAATTTGAAATTTAAGCTTAGATGCAAATGACAGTTGTTTATTCTCATTAATTTCAAAAGTATTATGTGAAAATAATATATCAGTGCATCAGATATTTTCATAGTACAGACTTTTTTTTGGGTAGAATAATTTTTGTCCATCTCTCACTTTTTATCATCTTCTTATCCGAAATTCCTTGATGGATCTCAAAAGTACAGCATTCAACTAGTATGGTGTACATTTTACAATGCTGTTGTATTGTTCCTTTCTACCAAGCCTTGGAGGTAAAGAAAGTCTACAAGGAAAAATAATAAAAGTAAAAACCATTTTTTTTTCTTTTGTACGGAGAGAGATGTCATTAGTAGAGATTGAAATTTTAGAATTCTTTAGATATATAAAAAATCTCGAATCGATGGGTTTACAGAATTTTCAATAATTTAGTCTAATTACAAGAGAATTAGATTATGTTAAATTAATATTATAATAACTATATTAAGATTGGGTAGGGAGGCCAATTTTAATCAGTAAATAAATTCATAAAATAAAATAAAAAACCAACTAGCCCAGTTTCAAAAACGGAATAAATTCCAACCTGCAAATGATTTTTTAATATGGAATCTCCATCTAAAGTAGCGCCACATTTTATAACATGTAAACAGCACATAAAATTCATACAACACTGAATTTCAATGACACTATTATTTGATGATTTGGGAGTGGATGGGGTTGATTACTACTTGATTCATGATACATGCCCAGTGAAACTAGATCTCTCCATGTCATTTCTTTTTCCCCCATAAAATGATAGTTGACCAAGTATTTATGCGTATAATAATAAATAATAATCATCTATTAAATTAATAATGTCAAGCTTATTATGTACAACTAAGTTTACATCCAAATCCTTACATACTGGCAACAACTGAAGGAAGAAGCTCTGTTTCCACCTCGGTTTCCCCACTTGTCTGCAAACACAACATTTTTTAATATAATACTACTCACAAAATACTCCGTTCATATAATGGAATAATGGTCCAAGTTATATACACATACCTCCAAGTCCTTCAATTTTTGTTGTGAAAGGTAACTGTCCAATGCACCTTTACCGTAAAGAATCTTTGCGCCGCTTCCACAGCCTTTAAGTCCAACGGCTTCCTCATCAACTACTACCGCATCTATTATGTCATCGCCAGTCCTAACATCCGGTATCTGCAAAGCAGAAATGTAAGAAAATCCATGAAGTTTGTGTTGTATGGTATCTAAAACCAATTGGTCCAAAACAAATAATTGAAGAGAAACTGGAAAGTACAAAAGATGAAATCTTAGTGACACCTTGTTCTAAATCCGATCTAGTCGTAATTTTGTCTTTCTTTTAGGGTTAATGTAATTGTTGACCTTTGAACTTGGCAACAAGGTCCACTTTGATACTGAACTTTCTTTTGGTCCACATTAATCCAGAAACTAAGCAACTTTCCCAATTTGACCCTGAACTTGGATTTCGTTAGTGATTGACACTGAGATTGTGCTACGTCATGACACCTTAACAGAATCCAAGTTCAGGAATTAAATTGGGAAAAAGCTATCAAGTTGCGAGACAAGTGTGGACCAAAAAAGTTTTAGGTACTCATTGCCAAGTTCAGGGCCAAATATTATATTAATCCTTTGTTTAATCCACTAAACCGAAAGCCTAGACTCTCAAGGCTTTCTACTATATTTTGCAAGGTTCCCAAATGCAAGCCAATGTAAGTATCGAAGTAGTCCTTTTAGCACTGATAAAGATTTACTACTTCAATCTGCGGCATTGCTTTTAGGGAAAGTATAGCAGTTTGTGTGTTCGGAACTTCTTGAATAGCATATAAACATGTAATAAACAGGCCACATCATGCATAAATAAACATTGAATAACATTTTTCACCTCGGATATCACTCTATGGTCAATAGCAGGTGAGAAAAAAAGTCAGAATAGCACGGCATAGCTACCTCATACATGGCATCCATCAAGATATTCTCCAAGATGGCTCGTAAACCTCTGGCCCCAGTATTTTTAGTTATTGCTTTTCTGGCAATTGATTTCAGAGCACCTTCTGTGATATGCAAATTGACCTAAGGGGAAAGAAGATAAAGTGAAATCAATTGGTGTATAGAACTGCAGGAAAATTAAATGTACTGAATACAAATATAATTAGCATTTAAAATAGGGTTATGTAAAGAACTTACTCCATTCATTTGGAACATCTTTTTGTATTGCTTGCATAGGGCATTTTTTGGCTTTGTTAGCACCTAAAATAGTCGCAACAGTTGCACCATATAAGAAGCTGAATTAAACAATCACATCACTTGTGCAAGAAAGGAACCTTTAATATAACAACAGTTGCAACTTGCACTTTCAAAGACCATAATTAACTGAATAACTTGCATACAACAGTAATCTCCCATTACATTTTCTAAAGACAAACATTCACCTGAACAAGTTGTTCTTCAGTCAGAGCCAATAAACTGACGAGAACAGGGAATCGCCCAACAAATTCCGGTATCAAACCATATGCAACAAGATCAGTACTTTCAACCTGCCAAATAAAAATGTTTCATATAGAAATGTGAGAATCTAAAATGGTATGTCATCCCAAATACTATATAGAGAACTTACGGTCTCCATTAAAGATGATGTCAAGGCAGCATTTGTAACACCACCAGCTCTCATGTTTGCACGCACCGGAGCTCCAAAACCAATTGAAGAATCTTGAAGTCTGAAATACATTTAAGAAACTTTAAATTGTACATGTTAAAAAGTACCGGAGACAAATACAGTAATTTCTATATTGGTATAACCTTTCTGAAATTGTTTTCTCTATGTCAATGAAAGCACCCCCACATATGAAGAGTATGTCCTTTGTGTCAATCTGCGAAGAAATACAAAAAAGAATCAACAATAACACCGTGTTCCTATAGAGAGGGAAAAGAACATAAAAATGCAGAGCCTAGCAAAATCAGTCATAAAGATTTTGCCATTATGGAGTCCTAATCAGATGTTCAAAAAAAAACACAAATATCATATCCATGAGCTCAAAATAGTGCATAATGTAAAAAAGTAAACACCCATCAAAACTTGCAACTCTGAGTGTATACCTGAATATTTTCACCTCTAGGATGCTTTCTAGCTCCCTTCTCAGGAACATTAACAATCTGGACCATCAAATAAAGCAACCAGGGTCAGGATAGTGAATCACTTATTAAACCAACCTGAGTAAATACTAATTAGAATTGGTGATTATTAGCTTGGCTTATGAAACTAATACCAAACTGGTCTATGCCAGAGACATGGATCCTACACCATGCTGTTGCAACTTCTAAATTAATTACAATATAATATTTTTGCAGTTAGGAAATCATGCACTTACTGTTCCTTCTAGCATCTTTAGTAATGCCTGCTGAACACCCTCCCCAGACACATCCCTGCTAATGTTAAGGCTCTCGGCCTGAATAGCAAGACGTAAGAGATGAATATAGAGCAGCAAAAAACTGATAGAAATTAGAGGAGGAGGAAAAGAACCTTTTTGGTGATCTTATCAACTTCGTCAATGTAAACAATGCCCTGCTGTGCAGCTGCAACATTATAGTCAGCAACCTGAAAAGGCGCACAAAAGGAAATTCATAGAGGGGTTATGAATCAAGAACAGGCATAAGAGCAAACAAAACCCCATTTATATTACACTGGCCTCACTACAATTGAATTTAATATTTTTCACTTTTACTAATGCAACTTTAAAGTTGATTGTATGAAGTCCTATCTAATGCCAAAGCTTATTTTCTTCCATAGATACGAAAGCTAACCCCATTGAAGATAGCAAAAACATGCCATTAAAGCACTGTAAAATGGAAAAAGTACTTGCACTTCAAAGCTTTTAATTCATTTAGTGTACATAAGGCTTTTGAATTTACCACAAGGAGCTTGTATAATATAGATTCAACATCTTCACCTACATACCCTGCCTGCATATAGCATATGAAAACATAACTCAGTTCCATGCAACATAAATATAAATAACCAAATTTCAAAAATGAGGAATAAACAGTGATGAAATATTTTTACGACATATAAAAACATGTGTATTTATCAAATAAAAAAAGCTGATGAAGTTCAAATTTATCATGACTTGTCTATAGTTGATGTGTGGCAAAAAGATAAACCCCATGGAGGGGGGCACATGGCACTGACAAAAGAGCATCAAAATCTGGTATTAAATAATACTAAACAAAGATCGTTAGGCTTGTACACTGAGAAAACAAATAACGAATCCTATTCCTAGAAGCACATTAAATACACAAAAAAAAATAAAAAAATCCGTGACTTGTGAAGGCTTTTACACTAAATTAAGGAACGAAAGTTGCTTATTTCACAGCTAATAAAATGAAAGTGAAAAGCACATTTAGAGGAAATAAATTCATTTAAGCAGGTAAGTACAAGAACATTTATTAACAACAATCAAGAATCAGCAGCTTGCCTGCGTCAAGGTAGTAGCATCTGCAATAACAAAAGGAACATTCACAAAGCGGGCCAAGGTTTTGGCAAGTAATGTTTTCCCTGTCCTTGAGAAAACGTCAAAAGGGAGCATGTGAGAATAGTAACAGATTATAGAGATGTTTATGGTCAAATAAATACTGAATCTACCCAAAATATTGTAGAATTAGCTAGAAAACAAGTAAAAACATAAAAATTGTAGTAAAACATAATAAAGCAAAAGTGGGAGGTCAATGAATTCTCACACCTCAATTTAAATGTTTTGATAAAATAAAGAGAAAGACATTGTGATATATAAAGAAAAATGCAACGCAAAAAAGAATCTCTCTTGAAAAGAACCTAGGACAAACAGTTAACAATCACAAAGTGCAAATTTAGAAGTAGAATTTCAACTTCAACACCAAGTATGAAAAAAAAAAATACCTGACCCTGTTGGCCCCATTAAAAGAATGTTACTTTTCTCCAGTTCCACTATATCATCATCTAATACATATGCAATATCGCTACCTGAATCTCCTGCAGACCTAGCTTACCAAGGAAACATGTTAATAACTGATATTCCCTTAAGAAACACAGTAAACAAGAAGCACATGCAGAGACAGAGACAAAGGATGTACACACTAGAAGAAAACACAGCTACCAACTTTTGTAAGGTAACTTGGTAGTTCAGAGGTATCCATACTATGCTCGAAACTCACAAGACAATACCAGTATAGCAACTTGACTAATCACAACTAATTAGAATAAACCATATCTAAAGACCTTGGATATGCTAAATGTTAATGTGTATTGCTATGTCATTTTCCTTTCCTTCTCTTTTCTTTTTTCCTCAAAATTTTAAACATTCTCACAGTTTCATCTTATAATGAGAACTAGAATTGTTTTTGGACATATGCAGAGCTGCATGTTTAACAATTAATTTCCTTAACAATCTATATGATGAATTTACAATTGCAGCAATGAAAAGAAGGAAGCAGATTAAAACAAGAACCGCATATCTTGAAGTTACCAAACTAACCGTTTTTGTGATGACTCATGGTAGATTCTCATATAGTGGTTGTACACTGCCACTGATAGAACCTGCATTAATGGCATAACATTAGACCAGAAAACAAAATGTAGAAGAATGTTTACATCCTACGTAGCTCTAAGAACATTGTTATTATTAAACATTTACCACCTAATCAATGATTATAAGTTCAAAACCATACCCAACAAAGGCAATATCAAACCTTAAGAGAAATGCATAACATAATTTGGTGTTAGAATATCACTGAATATCACTACAAATTAAGATAATGATATGTATATGACTTCAAACCAATCAAATATTATTAAGGAACTTATCAATCAATGCAGTTTCTAATTCCCAATTACTTTCATAGTTTTCAATAACCCATTTTCTGTTGAACTGTAGTAGTAATAAAAACAATAACCCCAATGCCAATAACACAATTTATTAACAATCACCTTCTTTGCCTTCTCTTGCCCAATCACAAACTTATCCAATCCTTTACAAATCTCTTTGGGTGTAGGAAAATTATGCCCCAAATTGGATCCTCCCCAACAGCCATCCTTTGAATCTGACCCAAAACCGCCTCCAGAACCAGCAGTCGGCCCTCCTCCTCCTCCAGCTCCGCCGCCGCCGCCGCCACGGCCCAAATTAACCCCACTAACCCGAATGGCAATCCCATCACCAGGTGGCTGCCAAACCTCCGGTGGGTCCCCATAAGAACTCAATACCCTAAAACTATTACAACCCAGTTTCTCTCTCAATTCTCTATCGACATCCTTGCTTAAATCGTGGGAGTTCCTCCTAATATCCAAAAACCGAGAACCCTTTTCGACGAGTTCGCCACGAAGCGAGACGGGCTTGAAAGAAGTGAAATGATAAGGAGTGTTGACAAAGTGGTCATCCCATTTGTTGCGGATGGTGGTACAGTGAGAGGAACTAGCCATGCGACCATAGTGCATGTAATTAGATAGAAAATGCCGGAACTGAGAGACCGTTAAAGAGGCTGTTTCGGCCGAAGGTTTGCATCTGAATGCAGCCATGGAAAAAAAAGAAGATAATCCTTTTTAGAGGGTTTGAGAAATTGGGGGGTCAAATGGTAAAGAGTTTAGGGTTCATAAGAAAGGTTCCTTAAGATGAATCTTTTTTAGAGGGATTTGAGAATTTGAGGCTCAATTGAATTGGGTTTTGCTTAGATTCTGGAATTATCATGTACTTGAATGGGACTTTTTGTTCGAAGTAGATAAATTGGGAAGAAGACATTGAAGTGAACAAGATGAATTTGGATTTTCTGTCCAGATATCCAGGGGTAAAAGGGTAATCTGCTTAAATACGACGTCGTATACAAACAATAAAATATTGGGATTTATTAAAACTTCTGTATTATTTTAATTTTCCCAAATGGATTGCATTTCTTTAAAACCATAGCATTTATGCCTCATTACGTAGCCTACATATTAGGATAAATTTAATTATTATATAAAATTAAAAATTTAAAATATTTTGTAATAAGTTAATAACATAAAATTTTAATTAGTATAAATTTAAATTTAAATTTAAAAACGAGTAAAACTGTAATTTTTTAATTTATCTTTATTTAAAACAAATAATGTGAATAATTAAAAATAATCAAATACAATTAATTTACTATTAACTAAGTCGTGTTTAAAAAATACTCATCAAGATTTGTATATTAAAAGTGAAATTGTATTTTACCTCATTTACTCAAAAAAATTAATACTTATATGTTAAATGAAAAAACACTAATCTTATTAAAATTGTCTATTTCTACTGTTAAAATCTAATTCTTATATATCAATATATGATACCCATGGTGCGCCATATGCCACTTTCTAATTATTCCATTAGTCACGCCAATTTCTTATGATATAAATAGATGAAATTTTTAGCCAATTTCTTATGATATAAATGGATAAAATTTTTAACAGAAAAAACTAATTTGCTCTTTAATTTAACATGTAAGAACTAATTTACTCATTTTTTAAATGTAAAAGACAAAATACAATCAATTTGATACTTCTACCCAAAATAACCACATTTTCATCGGATATAATTTGAGCATTGCTTTGTAAAATGGTTTCTTTAAGGTCTAATTTGCATTTTTATAATCGAATGGCCAAAAAGTCTGCCTAGCAAGAGGGATATATTCCTAATCTTTTGAATCGTCATGGGATTTGGCAGCCTAACATTTTGGTCCAAGCTTTACATACAAAAAGATTAGGATTCTGGTAATGGATCTTATTTATGTCGGTAGGATTTTCATAGCTTACCCCTTTTATTTTCGGATAGTGACTAGAATGGATAAAAAAAAAACAAAACCCATCAAGCCAATTCAATGATTTTCTCGTCTTAATTAACATACTAACCAAAGATGGGAATTGCAGACAACAGCAAATAAAGTGTAGGAATCTGTAATAAAAGTAGCAAATCCCTTATTTTTCCATGTATGTAAAGCATTGATTCCATCAAATCAAGTTTGAATTTTACAATTTTGATCCACATCCATTACAAAACAGACCAGGATGCTCTTTACAAGATAACATGGATGCATGAAGACATTTTTGTTGGCAAACAAATAATACCATTTGGCTTGTATACTATTCAACATTTCAATAAAGTCCCTATGCATACAGAGTTCGCCTGTAAATGATTCGAAGCAGAGCATAACACGACAATGCATTTGAATATAACTCAAACATAATGGTATTTGTAAATTAGAACGTATCGATTGCCATGTTGGCTTTCTGGTATCAAAATATGTCGGATTTATGGTCATTTTTGCCTTTGTGCATGAAACAAGTTCTTTGCATTTATGTTATAATTGGTTACCGTCAAATTGCAGTAACAGCAAAGCTTCAAGGAATCTTAAATTTTTTCAGATACTGAAAATTCCCTCTAGTAGTTAAAAGGAAGCTCTCTAAGGAATCTGCGTATTTTTGCAGATGGTGAAGCTTCCATGCTAAGTGCTAAGTAAAGAAATGGTGAACTTACTCGAGGCAAAAACACATTCATTTGAGCTGGCTAGCGACTTCAGCGTAGCTGCTACTACTTAAACAGGTCATCTAACAACTATCGAAAAGCACATTCTTTACAAAAACTACACAATCACGGTAGGATATAAGAGGTGAATGAAGAGCAAACATGACCTTACTTGAGTTTTGTACTCAGATCTTTGGCCTCACTTACTGCAAGGGTTGCTGCATATACCGCCATCTTCTTTACCTAGACAAAGAAACTTCTTTATAGTGAGTTGATTAAAGCAGTCAACTTTGCATGGAATTAAACCCCGAAAAAGAATGTCAGATTTCATATTCAGTTGACAAACATCTGCAATTGTCTAATGAACAATAATGAGTAAAAGTACTCTGGAGGCCCTTGTATTAGGATTGCATTTTGCCCCCTTTACTCAAAAAATGGGCAAATTAGTCCTACAAGTTAGATCAAAGACCAAATTGGTCCTTTCTGTTAAAAATTTATCCTCTTCTACTTTTAAAAACTGGTGACCAATGAAATAGCAAGATAGTTACACATGGCATGTTAGGTGTACCTTATGCTAACGTACAAGAACCAATTTTTAACAGTAAAATGAATGAAATTTTAAACAACAGTTTGTTCTTTGATCTAACGTAAGGAACTAATTTGCCCATTTTCTAAATAAAAGGGGCAAAATGCAATCTGACTCCTAGTACAAGGACCTCCATGATATTTTTACCTTCATCTGCCTGTACACATTATGTTTTCTGAGCAGAGAGTTTAATATGTAGTGTAAATTTTACATGTACCTCCAGTTTATCTTCCTTAGCTCTATGGCTTTTTGGAAGCAAGCGAAACTCCTCCGTCAATCTTATACACTCTTGCACATTTTCAGGGGACACAAAATCAAGGGCTACTTTAATGCATGACTGGAAAAAACGAGAAGTAACACATAAAGCCAACATCAAAAGGTGAACGAGATTTATGCCGAATTACGGATACTGATTATATAATCAAATGGATCTGTAACATTTAAATAGAGGTCAGTGTTTGAGCTCAGACACTCGAAACTACCTCAGAGAAACGAAAAGCTACAACCAGTTCGTGTAAGAAAGATAGGTTTTCGAGGCCTAGTGAAAACCAGAGGACCTCACCTGTCTATTTCTTACTTGATGAGGGCATCCCGCGGGAATGAAAACAGCTTCACCAACATGTTGCTCGAACGTCCAAGGTTCAACATCTGTTCACCAACTTGCCATTAAAAAGATAACAGTTGATTTAATGTAATGAAAATGACTTTCAAATAAAAAAATTTCTTACTGAACTCCTCCTTCAGCTGCCTTTTATGTCTTTCAGTGAGATAAAGGGTCTGATCATGAATAGGATGAATAACCTAAAGCACATGTTGCACATCAATTTAGAATAATTTCTAAAAATATAAATCCTAATGGACAATGACATAAGAAGGCATGATGCGCACAAAATTCACGGGAAGATTACTGATGTGATAGAATTCTTTGTGATGCTTCTGTAAGTACTCAATTAACTTGGGTACATCCTCCCTCCGGAAAATATCCCAAACAGCACCACCGAGTTCATTCTCTGAAGACAGGTTTTCTGTAACAGACTCTCTAGTCATATTTGTATCAGGTCTTACAGACCCTAAATCATCAATTCCATTAAGAGAACTTTCCTCATCGGAATTATGCGTTTTTCCCACGATGTTGTCATTATGTTCTTGATTACACATCATTTCAGGATTCTTTCTTTCATCTTTATGACGTCTCTTTTTCCGCTTTCTTCCAAATATCTGTGGCACCTTCCGTCTCTGACCACAATGGCGCGTACGCAAGTTTTCAGCATCATATGCCTTCTGCAATTCATCTATGATTTTGCTCTGCCATGGCAGATTCACATTGGTTGTGTGAGTTAGCACATTAACCTACATAGGAAAATGAGAAAAGTTGGGCATTTATGATCCAAAGTGGCAAAGAAAAGAAGAGAAATATGACAATAACATTAATGTGAAAAGTCAACTTATATGATTATCAAAATCTTAAAAAAGGGAGTGGAAACAGAAAAGCTGCTCAAACTTTTATAGTGAAATAAAATCATTCCGGGACAAAGTTGTAACTTTAGCAAGTCATAGATTAAATGGAGGAATGAGGATTAGTTTGAAAATTTGAAGTTTTAAAAAGCCAAATGTGTGTGCTTTGGAACATGAAAGTTCAATCAAAACTTAAGGACAATTTAAGAAAAGGCTTTTCTTATATGTGAATCTCAAATCAACAAGTTGATCCTGTCAAAAGTAAATGAACAAAAGAATAGCAATGAGAAAAATTAAAAACCTTGGTGGAAGCAACAATGCCTTGTATATAAACTTTAGCAAGAATTATTCTAAGGTAAAAGTGTCATAGAGGCCCCTTAATAGGATTCAGATTGCATTTTGCTCCCTCTACTAAAAAAGTGGGCAAATTAGTCCTTATACATTAGATCTAAGAGCAAACTGGTCCTATTAAAAATTCCATCCATTTCAACAATTAAAAATCAGTCTCTGTACGTCAGCATGAAGTACAAGTAGCACGCCAAGTCTCACTTCCTGATTATTTCATCAGACACACCAATTTTTAACGGTACAAATAGATGAAATTCTTAACAAAAAGGACTAAATTGCACTTTGATCTAATGTATAAGGAATAATTTGCCCATTTTTTAGTATAAGAGGTAAAATTCAATTTGACTCTTATTACAAGGGCCTCTATGGTGCTTTTACCGTTACTCTAAAGAGAATTCCATACCGCATCAGAAATGTCGCAATGTAGTTTTGTCACCGAATCACCTCGGCCAAGTTCTTTCAAAGATCCATAAGCAATGTATGTTTTTGGTCCCAAATCCGGCTTCAACACAGCAGGAAGTTTGGTAGCAAGATTCAGGATGCCGGAATTTGGATGAGTATAATCTTTAAAAGGAAGCATAGCAATAAATTCAGCAGCATGCCTTGGCAAACACTCTTCAAATGAATTTGTAGCAGGCCAATCCTTCAACTTCAACATCTCTGGCCATCCATTCTTGTACCACCGACCCTCCATGTAGCCTTTGAAGAATCGAAGAATATTTACTTCAACCTGCAGTATTAAGAACAAAAGACAAAAAAAAAAGAAAAAAAAAAAGAGGAAAGAAGTGAAATTAGAGGACCAGTAAAAAGAAACCCTGGAATCACAAAAGACGCCTTTAAACATACTAAAGATGAAAAAAGTACCTCACACCAGTCCAAGCAATCAATTGCTTTAACCCTCTTAGCCTCCTCTTTTAATATCTTTTTTGCACCTATAAAAGCTCTCCACATAACCAATGGTTCCCAACTAAGACCAGAACTTTTTTCAAGGACATTTCTAACAATAACAGGTTCACCTCGCATCCAATGAGTTTGAAAATGCTGAATGCTATTGTCTTCCAACTGCATTACATTCGGGCAGTACACAAAATTGTCATGACTTTTCTCTCTATGAGCTGCCTGCCTTACTTCAAAGTTTTTTGCTTCATTTCCTGCAGAGCAGCTGGTTTGACACAAAGAACAGCCTTGAGAAAACTCGATATCAGGTAACTGAAAATTAATGGTGAGCTCCTCAGCACTCTGAATCAGT